>NC_042617.1:443630874-444230874 GCF_901001135.1 Rhinatrema bivittatum
ATAATAGTACTGATAATAATTATTTCACAAATACAATGGTAACAGTTGTTTTATAAATACAGAGCCTTTTAGCACAATTTTATTATATTCACTTTCCTTTTGGTCAATGTTTTACAGCCCAAGACAACAGTGATACGGCTGCATTGTGTTTATTTATTTAACGCTTCTTATATTCTACTTCCATGATGCTTTTCCTGGATGGCACGTAGAAATCTGCATGGAATAGCAGTAGCACTCTAATAGGGTCACAATAGGGTTGGGGCTTGGATTCCATGTGAGAATTTGATCTGCTTTGGGTAAATGCACACAAAATGACGGCTGGGCAGACTAGATGAGCCTTTTGATCTTTCTCTGCTGTCATTTACTGTGTTACTGTGTTATACAGTAAGGGGCGGATTTTAAAAGGGCTACGCGCGTAATATTCGCACGTAACCCTTTAAAACCCCTTCTGCGCGCGCCGAGCCTATTTTGCATAGGCTCGGCAACGCATGCAAGCCCCGGGACGCGCGTATGTCCCGGGACGTGCAAAAAGGGGCGGGGCATGGGTGGCACTGGGGAAGTGCACATAAAAGCAGTAAAAACTGCTTTTCTGTGCACCCTCCGACATAATATCATGGCGATATTAAGTCGGAGGTCCCGAAAGTTAAAAAAGTAAAAAATAATAAAAAAAAAAAATTTTAAATGGGCCCGCGGCTCGCGGGTTGAAAACCGGACGCTCAATTTTGCCAGCGTCTGGTTTCCGAACCCATGGCTGTCAGCGGGCTTGAGAACCGACGCCGGCAAAATTGAGCGTCGGCTGTCAAACTCGCTGACAGCTGCGGCTCCTGTCCAAAAAGAGGCGCTAGGGATGCGCTAGTGTCCCTAGCGCCTCTTTTTGCCACGGACCCTAATTTGAATAAATTAATTTACTGTATCGCGTGCACAGGAGAGTGTCCTGTGTGTGCGCCGGGAGAGCGGGCACTCGCCCGCTCTCCCGTGATTTTTATGGTATCGGCCCATCAGTAATGGTATGCTCTAGGAGCACCCCTGAAGTGAAACCCCATGTGTTTGTGTCCAGGGTGTAATTGGGTAACTTTTTTGAGAAACAATCCAGAGAGGGAGCCGGAAGAGAGCAGGGTGAGAAGTTAGTATGGAGAGATCAGCTGCTAATTGAGTTCCTGCAAGGGATATTCCATGCTCAAAGGGAGGATCATAGCAACAGGAGTAAAGTAAATCAATGACTGTTGTGGGAGTCTCAGTTTAGTGGACCCTTGGGCCGACCTGCTGGAGACTGGGAATAGATGGTCAATGTCTCTAATGAATAGCAGGCTGGGAGGCAGATGTTCAGGCGGGACTTAGATGCTCTTCACCCTGGAAGCTGGTACTCCCCCGGGAAGAGCCCGTAGGAGCCCAACCGCTGGGACTTAGGTGGCTTCACCCTTGGAAGCCGAAGCCCCCCCCCCCCCGGAGGAGCCCGTAGGGGCCCGGCCGCTGGGACTTAGGCGGGTTGTGGATCAGGAAGGTAACTGGCACCAGACTAAGACAGTAGCAATACTGTAACTGGGTTCGGGTTCTGGAACCAGGCAGGAACTGTAGCAAGACTCGGGTATTGGAACCAGGCAGGAACTGTAGCAGGACTCGGGTACTAGAACCAGGTAGGAACTGTAGCAAGACTCAGGCAGGAACTGTAGCAAGACTTGGGGATGGAACCAGGCAGGAACTGTAGCAAGACTTGAGTACAGGAACCTGGCAGGGACTGTAGCAGGCAGACAGGAACCAAGCAGGTACTGTAGCAGGAACAGAGCGACGAAGCCAAGCGAGTCACTCCGGGGCACAGAGCAACAGGAAACCGGGAGGCTAACCCGTTGCAAGGCAAGGACTGGACGGCCGCGGACGGCTTATCAAGGCCGCGGCGTCTGACGTCAGGAATTGGGCGAAGTCACCACTGGCGGGAAACGGGCTAGAAAGGCGCCAAAGTTGTGCGCGTGCGCGCCTAGGAGCAGGGCGTCCTCAGGCACCTTCACGGCGACGCAGCCCCAGCGGGGACGCCGCCAAACAGGCCGCAAGCCAGGGCTCCGGAGGCGGGAGCAGGTCCAGGAACAAGGAGACTGGGAATAGATGGTCAATGTCTCTAATGAATAGTAGGCCGGGAGGCAGATGTTCAGGCGGGACTTAGATGCTCTTCACCCTGGAAGGTGATTCTCCCCCGGGAGGAGCCCGTAGGAGCCCAACCACTTGGACTTAGGTGGCTTCACCCTTTGAAGCTGAAGCCTCCCCAGGAGGAGCCCGTAGGGGCCCGGCCGCTAGGACTTAGGCGGGTTGTGGATCAGGACAGGTAACTGGAACCAGACTAAGGCAGTAGCAATACTGTAACTGGGTTCGGGTTCTGGAACCAGGCAGGAACTGTAGCAAGACTCGGGTATTGGAACCAGACAGGAACTGTAGCAGGACTCGGGTATTGGAACCAGGCAGGAACTGTAGCAAGACTTGGGTACTAGAACCAGGCAGGAACTGTAGCAAGACTTGGGGATGGAACCAGGCAGGAACTGTAGCAAGACTTGGGGATGGAACCAGGCAGGAACTGTAGCAAGACTTGAGTACTGGAACCTGGCAGGGACTGTAGCAGGTAAACAGGAACCAAGCCGGTACTGTAGCTGGCAGGCAGGAACCAAGCAGGTACTGTAGCAGGCAGGCAGGCAGGAACCAAGCAGGTACTGTAGCAGGAACAGAGCGACGAAGCCAAGCGAGTCACTCCGGGGCACAGCACAACAGGAAACCGGGAAGCTAACCCGTTGCAAGGCAAGGACTGGACGGCCGCAGCCGGCTTATCAAGGCCGCGGCGTCTGATGTCAGGAATTGGGCGGAGTCACCACTGGAGGGAAACGGGCTAGAAAGGCGCCCAAGTGGCATGCGCCTAGGAGCAGAGCGTCCTCAGGCACCTTCGCGGCGACGCAGCCCCAGCGGGGACGCCGCCAAACAGGCCGCAAGCCAGGGCTCCGGAGGTGGAACCAGGTCCGGGAACAAGGAGGTAAGGGCCTGGTCGCGGTGCTCGCGGCCAGGACCGCAACAATGACTTTTGAAAATTATCACGGGAAAACTACTCTAACATGCCTATCTGCTAATATGTGCTGGTAGTTTTCTCAAGAAAAAATGTTAATAATTTTGAATATTTTAAAATATGCACATAAACACAAATCCCTCCCCAACCCCATCATCAAGAAAGCATCATGTCACTATTAAGAAAGCAAAATTACTACTTATCTGATAATTTCCTTTCCTATAGATCAGTCAGGCCAGTCCATCACACATGGGTTATGCATGCCAACCAGCAGATAGAGACAGAGATCAAATCTTGCTGTCACTCCTCATATATCTTTGCGCTGACACCAGCCTGTCAGTAAATTGTACAAAAGCTAAATGTTGACATCTTTGACAACCAGGATTAACTTTCCCAAAAATGGATTCTCTCTCTTTTTTTTTTTAAACTTCCAAAAGAACAAGGAACTAACACACAAACACACAGCCAGTGACATGGGAAAAGAAATAGCATCCCCCATTCTCACCAAGAATGGAATTTCTGATCAATTGTTGATTTACCTGTACCGTGACTTGATATTGTATTGAGATGCATACAATTCTTGTGACGTATGTGCTCTAAAAGTAAATCGAAAGCAGCAATAGATGGGAGTATAGACTAACCATACTGTTCTAGAGGAAAGGAAATTATCAGATATGTAGTAATTTCACCTTCCACTTCACCCAGCCAGGCTTGTCCATCACACATGAGATGTCCTAAAACTACATCTTCATAGGGCAGGATGCTGCTCATGCTCCTTTCAACTCCACCAAGGCAAACAAAGCATCCTCCTTCACTTGTATATTCAGATGATAAAGCTTAGAAAACATATGCAACGTTGTACGTCACTGCTCTGCAAATCTCCAATGGAGACACCAGTTGCAGCTCTGCTCACAAAGTAGGGTGTGCTCTCGTGAAATGCACACAAATCTACCTAGGCAGAAGAATCTTAGCCTCTACATATGCCTCTTTAACCCATCGTGCAACAGTTGTTCTAGAGGCCACCACCCCTTCTCATATTCCACTATAAAAATCAAAGAGATGATCCAAAGTTCTAAACTCATTATCACCTAAAGACAGCACAACAGATGATTTTGGACATCCAATGATTGAAAAAGTACATATTCCTCCACATTCACCTTTTTGTCTACTGAAGGCAAGGACATTGACTGATTCATTTATCACCACCTTTGGAAGAAAGGAAGATACTGTGCAAAGCTAAATCCTTTCTGGAGTAATTGTTAGAAAAGCTTAACAAGCCAGAATCTGAAATTCTGACACTCGTCTTAGCGAACAGATGGCCTCAAGAAATACAGTCTTCAAGGTGAGCAATCATAGAGAAATACTCTTAAGAAGGAAGAACTGTGGCCCTGCCAGAAGAGAACCAGATTAAGATCCCAAAGAGGGACCTGGATCTGCACAGGAAGCCGGATGTATCTTACTCCTCTCAAAAATCATCTTACATCTGAATGAGATGACCAGAGTCAACCTTGAATCCAGCCACTATAATAATAAAAAGCCCCCACGTGCATGTTCAGGGTATTAAGAGCTAGACCTTTAGTGAGGTCCTCTTAAAGAAATTGAAAAATCAATGGTACCAAGAAGCAGCCTGGCATATTGACAGCCAAAACACCAAAAATTCCCAACTTGCATATATGCCAACAAAATTGAAAATGTCCTCGCCTTCAACTCTCTGCCTGAGAGTAACCCTTCTTTACCAATTGCACTCTTTCAAGGGTCAAACCATAAGAGAGAATCAACTTGGATCTTCATGAACCACTGACCCCTGCCAAACTAAGTTCCCGAGAGATGGGAAGTGAAGAGGACTGTCGCATAACAGATAAGATAGATCCACAAACCATAGCTTCTGGGGCCAATCTGGATCCACTAGAAGAACCAGGTCCTGGTGTCCCATAATCTTTTGAATGACTCTGCTTATCATAGGTCAAGGAGGAAATGCATACAATATTCCTTCTGTCTACCACTGTTGTACCAGGGCATCTATGCCCACTTATTGTGACTCCTTCATGCAACTGAAATAATGACACACATTTGCATTCCCACTGGTCACAATCAAGTCCAGAATAGGTAACCCCCATATGACCACCTTGAGGTCAAAGGCTGCATGCAAAAGACTCCATTCCCCCAGATCCAAGACATTCTGGCTTTGATAATCTGCCTGCACATTTTTCATTCCCACTATATGAGAGGTCAACAATGCCAGCAGATGCTTTTCCACCCATGGAAGAAAGAGATCCATCTCCAAGAAGACCTGTGGGCTCTTTGTCTCACCTTGATGGTTTATGTATTCCATTGCTGTGGCGATGTTGGACATTACTCTTATCAGTTTCCCATACAGCCAGTGAGCAAACTCAAGGAGAGCTAACTGAATCACTCACACCTCCAAGAGTTTGATAGCCCAGCTCATTTCCACTGAGGACCCCCATCTCTGCATTCGGAGTTCCTGACAATGAGCTCACCATCACTTCAGACTCATGTCTGTTGTTATCACCAACCAAGAGGAAGATGCCAGAACCACTTCCCTGATCAGATAGTGACTATCCAGCCACCACAGTAAACTATCAAAATCCCACCATGGGAGCAGCAACTGCACTACATAGCCCTGGGACTGGGTACACCATCAAGAAGATGAAGATGCATATGGGCTCTTGCTCACAGAACCACATCCAAGGTTGCTGCCATAGCTCCTACTTTTGTCATTTTCTCCTACTTGTCACCAAATAACAACTGTCCTTTAAATGATAGCTTAGTTAAGTTGGACTTGAAAATATTATCTTTCGACCAGTTGTGCAACCAAAGAAGACTATGGGCTGAAATAATGGAAGCTATGCCCTGGGCTGCTGAATGGGCTAAATCATATCCTGCATTGACCAAAAAGGTGGCTGCTGCTGGTTCCAAGAATGGAGAATCTTCTCTCAACTCCTCTTGAGCTTCCTGCACTAAATGTAGCACTGAACTCAGTGGCGTAGCGAGGGGTGGGCGGGGTGGGTGGCCGCCCCGGGTGCTGGGTCTAAGGGTGCGCCAAAAAGATATTTAAATAAAAAAGAAATTAGTATTTTAAGCCCAGATGTAAGTGTTGTTGAATACTGGCAGATCATCTTTTTTTTTGTTTTGTTTTGTTATGAGAGATTTATAGTAATGGTCAGGGGCGGATTGACCTATCGAGGGATCGGGCATCCCCCGGTGGGCCGGTCTACCTGGTCACGTGGTCTCGACCGCGTGGCTCTTCTTCAGCCCAGTCTCAACGCCTTCGCCAAGCCGGCAGGGGCCGAAGAAATACAAATCGAGGCCGGCGGGGGCCGAAGAAAAGAAGATCAGCCAGCGGCGCATGGGTCGAAGAAATGAAGATGGGAACCTCCCAGCCAGCCCCCGCTGGAGAAATTAAAATTGAGGCCGGCGGCGGCCGAAGAAAAGAAGATGGGCGCCTCCCAGCCAGCCTCAAGCGGGGGCTGGCTGGGAGGCGCCCATCTTCTTTTCTTCGGCCTCCGCCGGCTTTGATTTTAATTTCTTCGGCCTCCGCCGGAGACAGCCGGCCCCCGAAGGCCGGCGGGGGCCGAATAAATTAAAATCAAGGCCGGCGGCGGCGGAGGCCGAAGCAAAGAAGATGGGCGCCTCCCAGCCAGCCTCAAGCGGGGGCTGACTGGGCAGCACCCATCTTCTTTTCTTCGGCCCCCGCCGGCCTCGATTTTAATGTCTTCGGCCCCCGCCGGAGACCAAGAGGGCCGAAGACATTAAAATCGAGGCCGGCGGGGGCCGAAGAATTGAACACCGGTCTGCTAACCGCCGCCAGAGACCAGCTGTTCAATCTTGGATCGGAAGGGTGCTTCTGTGTGTGTGTGAGAAAGGAGCGGTGTGTGTGTATGAGAATCACACACACCAGCTCGGGCTCCAGCTCGGGCGCTGGAGCCTCCCCCACGGGGGAGCGGTATAAATAGCCGGGCAGGCGGGGGCTGGAACTAGGGCCTCTGAACCCCTCACCGTGGGGTACTGGGGGGCGGGGGGGGGGACTGTTCCTGCTTGGTACTGGTTCAGGTGAGTAATAGAGAACGGGGTGCGGGTTCTGGTTGTCGCCCCAGCTCCTGCTGGGTAGCAACAGCTCGGAGCTTCCGTCAGCACGTGGGCAAAAGGAAATACCTTTGATAGATTTCCAAGAACTTTCCAGGAAAAAGGGGCAGGGCTGCCCGGGGCCGACCAATGGGAAGCCGGCGAGGCCGGCGAAGACTCCTCCCCACCCCCCTTTCCCCTCCCCGGAGCCTTTGGGAGACCGAGGCAGAGACTGAGATGGAGAGACGCTCCGAACCAAAGCCAGACAGACTGACAGACCGAGGCAAGAGAAGCAAAGAACCCGGTCCGCCAGTTTTACAAAGGAATATAAAAAGGAGAGCGGATCGGTTCCCTAAATCAGGCATCACATACTAGAAGGCGGACCAGAGCGAATCAATGTTACCGTCAATTTTTACGCAAGATGCAAATCATTGATGGAGGAAGGGGGCGCCGAAGAAGTCTCTTGCCCCGGGCGCCAAATTGTCTAGCTACGCCACTGACTGAACTTGCCATGATGCAAAACAGGCCAATATCTGAAGTTTCATGGCCACTGCATCAAAAGCTTTTTTAAGCATAACTTTTATCCTTCTCTTCTGTGCCTCTTTCAAGGCCGCACCTTTCTCCACTAGGATAGTGGACCTCTTGGTCACGGAGCACACTAGAGTATCTACTCTTGGGAAATGAAACCAATCCCTCACCTGAGGATCCAGAGGATTCATGACTGCCAGGGACAAAGACCCTTTAAAATTAGTCTATGGAGCGCTACACTCCAAATCTATAAATTCTTGCACTGCCTCATGGAGGAGTTAAAAAACAAGATGTTTTCTGCAAGTTCATCATAATAGAATCCTTTCTTGTAACTGCAGTTCTAGCACCAGAGTCACCATTTATTTATTTATTTATTTATTTATTTCAAGGTTTTTATATACCGATATCTATTTGCACATCGTATTGGTTTACATGGAACAGTTTAGTTAAATAATAACGAGTAACAGTTAAATGGAACAATTTGGTTGCGTAACATGATAAGAAAAGGTACATAACTATTAGTATAGAAGGGACTGCACATTCAAAGAAGACAATTCATCTCTGTGAAATAAATGTAGAATAGTTCTGTATGCCTCCCCAACTGAGGGGACAACAACTTCTTCCATGTCCTCTCCCTGGAAATCCTTGAGAAGACATGGAAGACCCCCCAGAGAGTCATCCAAATGGTAGAGCTCTTCCCCTGACCCCTCAGGGTCTAGGTCTGCACACAATCTTTTCCTTCCCCAGTGAATGATGGCCTCTAAAGAAGATCCCCTTGTATGGAAGGATCCCTCACAAAAAGCATGAAGACTTGGAAAAAATTCCAACAAGGAAAGAAAAGCCATATCTGTGCTCTGGACAGGCAGCACTGGAAGGACAGGGAAAGGAACGGAAATCCCCCTTTACAAACACACCTGATCTGCTCTCTGGTGTCAAAGGAGGAAGGCCATCTCCCTGCTCCAACTTCTGCTCCAAAATGACTGTACGATCTTCTCCCAGGACTAGGCATTCCTTTCCAAACAGCATCTTTGGAACCCTCCACCACTAAAAACTCACTTGTCGTCACTGCCGCCTTCATTGCGGAGCACTCCCTGCAGATCCTGTCTTGTCCCTCCCTGCCATCAATAGGTGCAGGCCATAAGCAAAACACAGCACAAACTTTTCCCGCGCTGTGTTGCTGATGCCATTTTGTTCTCACCATGCAGCTCTCCTGAAATGAGTACTCTTGCTTGGGGCCTCCTTGGCTCTCTGAAGCCATTTCAACTTCTTTTCCTTTAGCACTCCTGATCACAGCCACCACCGCTGGAGAAAGGCCAACCACTTCCCTGCTCGTCTTCCTGCAAGTCCTTGATACACCAAAGAGAGATGAGAAACGCATCTTTTTTTTTTTTTTTTTTTGCTTTATTGTGTCCTACTCATCAAACACAGATTTTAAAGTGACCAGTTTTCAGAAACCACAGGAGGGGCGGGGAGGGGGATAGATGAGAGAGAGAGAAAGCTATTTGTGTGTGTGTGGGGGGGGGGGGGAGAAACTGCTGTGGGGTTGGGAGAAGAAAATAGCAAACACCAGGATCCAGGGCCACAAGTTGCACAGACAGCCCATGTCCTCCTAGAAGCTCTCCCTACATTTATCTGCTCCACAGAGGGAGGAGAATTGAACTTTCACCTCTGAAACCTCCCCTCGGATTGACTTGTGAACTCCTCTGAGGGTCCTGCTCATCTGAGGGAGGGAACGTAGTTGTCACCTCAAGAGCTCAGAGCCATCTCTTGATAGTGAAACCGAAATCCACAGCACTGATTAGTATGTCCACCATCTGCTGGAGACAGAGATTACTGGCAGGCTGATGTCAAGGAAGAGGTCTATGAAGACTGACATCAATGAGTTTTGATCTCTCTCCATCTGCTGGTTGGTGTACATAACCCATGTGTGACAGACTAGCCTGCAAGTACTTTTACCTGGATATAGGGAAGGGAAGACAATTTTCTAAAAGTCAATTTCCGGTGGTAAAATGACATTTTACCAATGGAATTGGCTTTGAAAATGAACCTATCCATGCCTATAGGAAAAGACCTTGCTGAATCTGGACATTAATAGAAAAGGCTATACTATTCCATAGAAGAAAGGGGATGATAAAGGACTACAGTTAAGTGGCAAGAGAACAAATCAATAAATATTAATATTTAAGAAAAAGATTGTGAAATATTGTTGATATATCAAATTATAGGATTAAGGCAGAATTGCTATCTTAATATTAACAATCCCCAAAGTTTGGCAATGCCAATCTACATGTGGTTTTCAAGGTACTTTTCCTAGATGTTTTTGATGGTAGGTGAATAATCAAATGTTAATGACAAATAAATGAAATACTAGCATAATCACTTAATACAGACATTCTCACAAAAGTTTACATCACAAACCATTTCTGAGAACCTCTCCTAAAGACCTCAACCAATGGCCAGCATCTAATATTTGAAAACATAAAGAAGAAAGTAATTTAGGACTTTTATCTGGACTGAAAGGATACATAAACAGCTGGCGGGGGGGGGGAGGGGGGGGAGAAAGACTCCTTAAACTACATTATAGACAAAACCAGGCTAACAGGATTTTTCATCTGCTATCAGGCTGAAAGCTAAGAGCTTGGAGAAATATCAGTGCTCTGATTTTCCATTTTATGGCATTCCCAGACCAAGAAGCAGAACTCAGACTTAATATGTAAGTGAGAGTTGAATTCCACTGAGGAATCGGCTCTGTTTCATAAGCTGGTTGATTGATTCTACCTTAGGTAAAGCTAACATCAGCAATCTGTAGAACTGCCCTGAACACTTCATGGTACTGGGACACAACCGCCTGCTCCTTCAAATAATGGTTCAATGGTATGGATATGCTGCCGAATGTCTCATTACTATTAAATTATGGCAAAGCATGAGAAATTCTTTCTTGTAAAATTAAAAAGAAGCAAGTCTTTTTTTTTTCCTGGAATTGCATGTTATTTAGGTGATAAAATATACCCTGTGTAGGATAAAATTAAACACATTTTGAGGAAAGGGTGATTACAAGATCTGAAACACTTCCCATTGAAGTTCTAGCGTAAAAGTAAAGCTGGCTACAAACCAAGTAAGAATTTTAATCTCCTAAAATATCTTGCCAGGCAGTAAGATTTCATCTTTATAACATCTGCGGCACAGAAGCGTCACATCATGGTTGGATAGCTCTCTTTTTCATTCCACTTTACTGAAGATATGACAAATAAATTAAGAATCAGAATATTCAATGGCTCATATCGAAAACGTAGAGTCAACATTTGTACTGCATGTAATTGGGCTGAGAAAGGAATTTATAGCCTGGAATGTCTCGTGTTAAACATTCCCACTCTCTCTGGATTCAGGCCAGATGATCCTTCAAACACTACTGCTCTTATGGAGTTGTGCTCGGTGAAAGCACATCTTTATATCTCTGCACTGCATACCTCAAAATGTAAAGGAGTGAGCGCAAATGAGAGCTGTGAAGTAAAAAAGAAATGCCTTTAAAAATTAGTTGGTATGCGCCTGCCTCTGTGCAGCACACATGACACATTTATTCCCTCATGGGAACAAGTGTAAATATGTCTGTGTACATTTATGCATGCTTTCAAAAATTGAAAATCAAAATTGAAAACTCCACCCAGAGGAACGCCTCTTTGAAGTATACATAAAAATACATGTGAAATCACTTCTGCACATACTATTATGTGTACAACCCCCGGGGTAATTTTCAGAAAGCCCATATAAAGGCTATTGAAAATGACTTCCATAATGTGGACAAATGCAAAGTGATGCATATAGGGAAAATTAAACTACTGACACACAGTACATTGAAACATAGAAATGACAACAGAAAAGTACCAATGGTCCATCCAGGCTACCCAGCAAGCTTCCCATGGTAGTATCTGCTGCGCAGTGCATGTTACCCCCATGTATCAGTCAGTGCTGCTTGATGTGCTTTGCTTATGGAGTGCATAATAGGATTTACTACCCAGGA
The DNA here is from genome assembly GCF_901001135.1 of Rhinatrema bivittatum. Classification (NCBI taxonomy): domain Eukaryota; kingdom Metazoa; phylum Chordata; class Amphibia; order Gymnophiona; family Rhinatrematidae; genus Rhinatrema; species Rhinatrema bivittatum. The sequence goes on from NC_042617.1 coordinate 443,642,541, forward strand.
AAAGGATCTTAATTGAAATCCTCAGCTCAATATGTGGTAGTGGTGGTGGTTAAAAAAACAATCAATAGAATGTCAGTGATTATTCTGAAAGGAATGACGAGCCAACTGAGAATATCATAATGTTTCTGAATAGATCTATGGTGTAACCACACCTTGAGTATTGTGTGCAGTTCTGGTCACCTCATCTCAAAAAAGATATCATGGAAATAAAAGAAATAAAAGAAAAATAAATGGAAATAAAAGAAAAATGTATAGAGAAGGGCAACAAAAATTATAAAGGGGATGGAATGGCTCCATTATGAAGAAAGGCTTAACTGGTTATGATTCTTCAGCTTGGAGAAGAGACAGCTAAGAGGGGATTTGATAGAGTTTTATAAAATCATGAGTGGGGTGCAATAGATAAATAAAGAATGGGTATTTATTCTTTCAGATACTACAAGGACTAGTGGGCATTCCAAGAAACTAATGGGTAGCAAATATAGCTCAATTAAGCTATGGAATTTGTTGCAGGAGAATGTGGTCAAGGCATCTAACAACATAGCTTAATTTTAAAAGGGCATAGACATGTTCCTAGAAGAAGAGTCCATAAACAGTTATTAGCCAGGGAGACTTGGGTTAAGCCGTCGCTTATCCCTGGGAGTTGGCAACAAGAAATGGATTTACTCTTAAGGATTTTCCAGGTATTTCCTATAGATCCGGACTGGCCACTGTCGCAGACAAAATGCTGGGCTCAATGGACCTTTGGTTTGACCCAGCATGGCATTTCTTATGTTCTTATGAATTTAGAAAATATGGTTGTTTACTATTTATAAATATTTGTATCTACTGTATCTATCTCTCTTATAGACCAATGTACTTAAATGCATTAACATTGGCTGTTAATGCGTGCTAATTTATTTGTGTTAACTGCCCTAACCAGTCACCATTCTGATCTGAAGAAGAAAATGATAAACCGGATGAGAAGTTGGTTGAGCAATAGAGTTCAGAGAGTGTCATCAATGGGGTTCACTCTGATGAAGAGCATGTGACCAGTGGGATGCCAGAAGTATCAATGCTATATCCAATGCTCTTCATTGTCTTTATAAATGACCTTGTGTGGTTGTTGGTGACACGATGAACATCTGTAATAGAGTAGACATGCCATAAAGGATAAATAAAATGAAAGTTGACTATTAAATATTGGAAATCTTTTCTTTATACAATTATCCACCTATTTCCTTTTCTTTTAAATGCATGTCTTAATATCCCCTGTAGTAGAAAGTTAAAAAGAAGATTTTTAACAAGAATTATTAAAAAAAAAAAATACAGCTGCAGCAACCACTAATGAATTAGTTGTGGAGTTCATTTACTCCAGGAACTTGAGATTATCTTTTTCAACCAGGGACCTTATTAGCAAATAACTGCTGATAGCCAAAAAGTGGGAATTGAAGCTATTCAGGTGATCAGTTCTTGCCCTTTCAGCTTAAAGTATGTTTGCTTAGGCCTAAATTCACTAAAATGTCTCCTGGATTTTCAACAGGGAAATGTTCTAATGTAATTATTCACAAATTAGATTTCTAGGGAATAAAGGAGTTTGAGCTCTAACCCCTTTCTTAAACATCTCCTTTATTCATCCCACCCTTCAAATTACCAGCATTTACCTACCCAGTTCTATTAAGCAAACAAAGGTTTTTTTTATCAAATTAAGGGCCTGATTCACCAAGGCATTTCTCCCATTCTGTGTCTATGGGAAAATGCTCGATGAATCAGGCCCTAAGGGCCTTCTTTACTATGGAGGTCATTTTCAAAGGAGTTACATGTGTAAATGTAGCAATCTATCATAGCAATTTTAAAAAGCCATTTACGCAGCTAAAGTGCACTTACGTGTGAATATCCTATGCACAATTCACTGGTGTATATTGTAGCAATTTTCAAAAGCCCACTTACATGGGTAAAGTGCATTTACACGTGTAAAAACCAGTTTTAAGCCTGTAAATGCTTATTAAATTCAGGTCTTAAGCATTTTTTCCATAGACACATAGTGGAGAGAAAAGCCTTAGTAAATGACCCCCTAGATTTGTGTAAAGCTAAGACAATCCTTTAAACCTCAATAAAATACATTACAATAAAAAGCTAGTTATGCAATTAACCGATAATATTTTATAGCAATTTAAAGTGACTGACAAAAGTCAGTAGAAGAAATAGTGAGGTAAAAGATTAACAAGTAAGCATTTATGACAGGTAAATTTACAACTGTTATCAGCAGGCTGAAATGAAAATAACCTTTTTAAGATGTACAGGATGTTACGAAAGATACGTTTTTTTCATCCAACTGTAAAACTGAAAGTCTTAACATGTCAACCAAAACAAAGACTCGCTTCCAGTACTAATATCTGCATTCTGCATTATCTGGTTGATTTTAAAACCCCATACATGCATCAAAGCTGAGAGATGTACGCGTGACTTGACCTAGCATGCACCACATGGATTTTAAAACCCGCGCGGGTATGCACGTATCTCCCGCTATGTGCACAAATAACAAATATCCAAAAAGAATGGGGGTCATGGTTAGGCTGAGTTTGTAAAATGAATTCTGTGCATAAGTATTATGTGCACAAGCATGCACTGTGGTCCCCTACTGCGTAACTTTAATTCTTCTATGGACAGCATGTAAGTCATGTAACAAACAAAACTAGGCTAATTAGCAGGGTTTTAAGAGTTGGGGCTAATAGGGTAAAAGGGAGGCAAGGTAGCTAGGGGGTTTAGGAAATCCTCTCCTTTTCTGGGGCAAACTGGGAACAAACTGGGGAAACAGGTAATTACGTCGGCACCTGTATCTACTAAAATTCCCCCCACTTAAGCGCTCGAGTCACCATTTGCGTGCAGAAGTGCGCATCAATATAAAATCGTGTGCACATGTATGCACATATAGCCGACTTTATAACACACGAGCGTATGTTATAAAATTGTTTCGTTCATGTGCATGCGCTGGCAAATGTGCACACATGTGCGCCTGTGCGTGGATCTTAAAATTTACTTCTGAATATTTTTTTTTTTTTAAATCCTAAGGCCAGATCAAACAGGAGCAAAGAATGACTACTCTATCCATAAATCTATTGATTGTTGTATAGTACAAGGAGAACTTTATGCACTGGAGTATAACCTGGAGTGGAAGTGATAGTCCTTTTGGATGTGGAATTGTATGTGCTGTCTACAGGGTTCCATTCCATGTTCAGTGCAATGGTTTGCATTGTGATTGCAATCTGTCAAGAGTAAGAATCTAATTGCATTTTTCCCTTTTCAGTTATACCATGAAATGCTGGTTCTCCAGTAGGACTAGAAAAAGAGGACCCAAATTGGATTAAAAAAAAAAAAAAAAAGAAAAGGGAGAAACAGCCACTCTCACCCCAAAAGAAAAGAGATGGAAGAGAATTGGACACAGCAGTTTCCACACCAGAACTCTTACCGCCAGAAGGGATGGAGGGGGGGGGAAATAACATTGAAATATTGTTACCAGCAAAATTTTCTCTTTTATTTCCAGGAAAGCTTTACCTTTGGTATGAATAATATACTGTGTCTGTGTAATGTTTTGTCTAGATGTTGTGTACAAGGTAACACAAAGATTGTACAAGAGTACTCACCAAACCTGTGCTGATGACGCCACAGCCAGTCAGGTTGTCAAGATGTCCACAATGAATATGCACAAGAAAAATGTGTATGCTGGAGACTCAGTATATGCATATTTATCTAATGAATATTTATTATGGATATCCTGAAAACGCAACCGGCTGTGGGGTCACCAGGACAGTTTTGGGAAGTCCTACTGTAGAAGAAGTGAATGTGGATATGTGATTTTAGACAATAATATGTAGGTTAAAATGAATTTGGCAGCGTTTTATATGTGAGTAAATAGTCATAGAGCTGAAATAGAAAGCATATGTAGTAGTGCTGCTGGGTGCAACAATGTGTGATGGATTTTTTGATATGCTTGGAATAGTCATGTATGCTGCACTTAATGGGCCGGATTTTAAAAGGGTTACGCGCATAAGGTACGCGCGTAACCCTTTTAAAACCCCCCTGCGCACGCCCCGGGACGCTTGTAAGTCTTGGGGCTTGCAAAATGAGGCGGTCAGGGGCGTGGCCAGGGGGCGTGGTTTTGGATCAGGGCATGTTCGGGGGCGTGTGGGTGGTCCAGGGGCATGGCCGAGTGCCCCGACACAGCGGCCTGTGTGGGGGCCTGCCGTGCCGGCGCGCATAAGTTACTACTGCCCAGAGGCAGTAGTAACTTTTCTGATAAAGGTAGGGGGAAGGGTTAGATAGGGCCGGGAGGGTGGGTTAGGTAGGGGAAGGGAGGGGAAGGTGCAGGGGGAGGGAATGGGCAGCGCGCGCAGGGCTCGGCGCGCGCAAGTTGCACAAATGTGCACCCCCTTGTGCGCGCCGACCCCAGATTTTATAAGATACGAGCGGCTACGCACGTATCTTATAAAATCCAGCGTACTTTTGTTCGCGCCTGATGCGCGAACAAAAGTACGTGTGCGCGCTCTCTTTTAAAATGTACCCCAATATGTGCTTTTGTATGCATAATGTCCAGGAGTTCTTTTGAGCTATGCAATGGGTAAGGCTGTATATGATCATAAATGTAGATTAAGTATACGTGTTTTTAACATTTATGTCCACAATTTATGTACTGCTAGTGTATATATCAGAGAGAGGATGTGAATATGACATTCAACAGAAAGGGAGATTAACATAGTAACATAATTATGATGGCAGAAAAGGACCAGAGGGCCCATCCAGTCTACCCAGCACACTTCTTATGGTAGTATCTGTCATTCTATGCAGGATAGTCCCATGTCTCAATCAAGGGTAATAACTGCCGCTCCGTGCAGTTACCCCAGGCCTTATGATAAGGGTAGTAACATTTACAATAGATCAAAACCAAGCAACTGTCAAACCTTTAGAAATTACTGCTAGAACATTTTTACTGGGTGAAGAGCCTTCTTGATATTTCAGACAATGCTGCTTGACGTTCTTTGCTTTGATAGAAGAGAGATGATAGTACTGTATTAGGTTGGCTGGTTGCATAGGACGTAAGGTCTGACCATGTGGTTTTAAAAAGCGCACACCAAAATTTTCAAGAGGAAAAAGGGGCACTATTTTTGTAAAAGCAGCTTTGGCTATGAGAAAATGTAGCCAACGGTTTCTAAATTGAAGGAAGATTTTTCAAAAAGAATGCAAAAGGTAGATCTGCAAATCCTGAATATTTATTTTCTAGCCATGTCGATTAGCGGATTGCCCCAAATAGTCCCTATTAGGCAAATCATAAATATCCTAACAGATTTGCCCACTGGAATCAAATCAGAGGATGAATCGAGCCTTGTGTGACTTTGACCAAATCACTTTTACCTTCTTATAGTTAGAGTTAGATCTGAAGCTTTTTGGAGAAAGAAATATTGTAACCATGTAAATCAGGGGTCCCCAAACTACAGAGGGGAAAAAAGAGAGAGGAAAGAGAATAGAAGTAGAGAGAGAGAGAGAGAGGAAGAGTGTATGGAGAGTGAGTGGGAGAGAGTGCACCACAAACTCACTATTCTTTCTCCACTAAGGGGTAAATTTTAAAACGCCAGGCACACGATTTTATAACATGCAAGCGCAGGTGCACGCATGTTATAAAATCGGGGGCTGGGGTGCGCAAGGGGATACACAATTGTGCACCCTGAGCACGCAGTCATGTCCTTCACCCATTCCCTCCCAGGCTGCTCCGATTTTGGAGCGGCCTGGGAGGGAACTTCCCAACCCCCTACCCTAACCTCCCTTCCCCTAACCAACCCACCCCCTATCCCTATTCTAGGCCCTCCCCGGACCTTTGTCCTACCTTCTGCGCCTGCTTCCAGGCAGGCGCAGGTTGTGTGCGCCGGCACCTGGCCGGCACGCGATCCTCCGACACAGTGGCAAATGGCCGCTGTGCTGGAGGCCTCTTGCCCCGCCCCTTTTTCAAAGCCCCAGGACTTAGATGCGTCCCGGGGCTTTATGCTCGTCGCCGGGCCTTTGTAAAATAGGCCCGGCGCGTGTAACCCCACTTACGTGCGTAGGGCTTTGAAAATCTGGCCCTAAGTGTTTCTTATGCGCAGCTTGAACAGATAGCTTAATTCAGTCTTTATTCACAGACAGAGAAGGCTACTTCTTCAATTCCAAACCTTATTAACAGGCAAAACAAAGTCTTACTTGCATAAACTGGAGATAATAGTGACTTGAGCAGTCTAGGCCAAAGAAATAAAGACAGGTAAAATAAGGATAATTTTGCAGGACTGAGCCGGATTAGCTACTACATATCACAGGCCAGAGAGGACAGAGCTGATTGAAAGAGGTTAACCCTTTAGAGCCAACTGCACTGAATTCAGCAGAAGCTGGGAATATGCTGGCTGACCACCAGTTGGTAGTATAATAGTAAATAAATAAGCATACAGAATAAAAGCATGAACAACAGCATTAACAACAGAAACAGGTGCCGTGGAAGCAAGATAAGAGTGAATAAAGACAGGACATTCCTCATCTGGAATTATAAGATTCCACTATTAACTTTTCTTTAACTAAACATTAACAACAAGGCTGTCAATGTAAGGAGTCCAAAGTGTTCATGCTTCTCCATGAGCCATGAAAAGCACTGTTTTAGTGACAGGTCTAACAAAGTTCTTTACACTCTCTTCTCTGGCAGTCTGTATTTTAACTTTACGGATCTTTCCATTTCCACTGGGCATTATCTTGGTGAAGACCTATCCAGGTGGTACCAGATTCAGATCAGTCTTTTGAGTAGAATAGTAGCAGATGTCAGGTAGGGATGTGAATCGTTTTAGGACGATTAAAATTATCGTCCGATAATTTTAATATCGTCTTAAACCATTATGGAACACAATACAATAGAGATTCTAACGATTTATCGTTATAAATCGTTAGAATCGTGAGCCGGCACACTAAAACCCCCTAAAACCCACCCCCGACCCTTTAAATTAAATCCCCCACCCTCCCGAACCCCCCCCAAATGAGTTAAATAACCTGCGGGTCCAGCGGCGGTCCGGAACGGCAGCGGTCCGGAACGGGCTCCTGCTCCTGAATCTTGTTGTCTTCAGCCGGCGCCATTTTCCAAAATGGCGCCGAAAAATGGCGGCGGCCATAGACGAACACGATTGGACGGCAGGAGGTCCTTCCGGACCCCCGCTGGACTTTTGGCAAGTCTCGTGGGGGTCAGGAGGCCCCCCACAAGCTGGCCAAAAGTTCCTGGAGGTCCAGCGGGGGTCAGGGAGCGATTTCCCGCCGCGAATCGTTTTCGTACGGAAAATGGCGCCGGCAGGAGATCGACTGCAGGAGGTCGTTCAGTGAGGCGCTGGAACCCTCGCTGAACAACCTCCTGCAGTCGATCTCCTGCCGGCGCCATTTTCCGTACGAAAACGATTCGCGGCGGGAAATCGCTCCCTGACCCCCGCTGGACCTCCAGGAACTTTTGGCCAGCTTGTGGGGGGCCTCCTGACCCCCACGAGACTTGCCAAAAGTCCAGCGGGGGTCCGGAAGGACCTCCTGCCGTCCAATCGTGTTCGTCTATGGCCGCCGCCATTTTTCGGCGCCATTTTGGAAAATGGCGCCGGCTGAAGACAACAAGATTCAGGAGCAGGAGCCCGTTCCGGACCGCTGCCGTTCCGGACCGCCGCTGGACCCGCAGGTTATTTAACTCATTTGGGGGGGGTTCGGGAGGGTGGGGGATTTAATTTAAAGGGTTGGGGGTGGGTTTTAGGGAGTTTTAATGTGCCGGTTTTGCGATTTTTAGATTTTTAGATTTTTCACGATTTTTCACGATTTTTCACGATATTTTACCCCCCCAAACGGCAACAATACGATTCCCTCCCCCTCCCAGCCGAAATTGATCGTTAAGACGATCGAGGACACGATTCACATCCCTAATGTCAGGATGGTTGGAGTCTTTGGATCTGTTGATAGAGGAAGCAAGGGGTCTGACATTGATAATGGCTGAGACTACAACCATCAGAATTATCAGAACAATTATTTCCCATCTTGAAATCCAATTGGAGCTGTGTGTTCCTAGTTGCTTTTTAATTGGAACAATGCTAACCAGAGCAGTCATCTGAGCATGGGTCTCTGCATTCAATTCAGAATTTACCAGTTCAAAGCAGATTATTGAGTTTGGTGCTGTCTCACCTCAACTCCAAAGAAATTTTGTCCCTATTAACTGTGTAGTCGTCATTAGGTGAGCTTCAAAGACAGGCACTCCATGAAGTTAGCATGGGGCACATTTAAAACTAATCGGAGAAAGTTCTTTTTTACTCAACGCACAATTAAACTCTGGAATTTGTTGCCAGAGGATGTGGTTAGTACAGTTAGTATAGCTGTGTTTAAAAAAGGATTGGATAAGTTCTTGGAGGAGAAGTCCATTACCTGCTATTAAGTTCACCTAGAGAATAGCCACTGCCATTAGCAATGGTAACATGGAATAGACTTAGGGTTTGGGTACTTGCCAGGTTGTTGTGGCCTGGATTGGCCACTGTTGGAAGCAGGATGCTGGGCTTGATGGACCCTTGGTCTGACCCAGTATGGCATTTTCTTATGTTCTTATGCTCTAGGCCTTGTGGCATGGTCAGCAGGGTTCAGTTCTGTGGGAATATATTGCTGCTCTGGCTGAGTTGATTTTCTGATGCATTCAACCCTATTGCTCACATACACATAAACTCTCCTGCTCTGATTATATATGTAACCCAAAGCCGCTTTACTGTCAATGTAAACTTTAACCATGTTAGGATGCAAGTCTGCTTAATTTAGCAGCAGTTCAGCTATTTTCATTGCTAACACTGCCCCACATAATTCAAGTCTTGGGATTGTGTGGCTAGTCTGTTGAGCTAATTTATCCTTACCAAGGATAAATCCTTCATGGGGCTTCCTTCATTGTAGAATATCTTCAAGTAGGCCACTGCAGCTATGGCTTTCAATGAAGCATCTGAAAAGACACAGATTTCCCTATATTGTGCTGTAATAATAAAAAGGAGAAATTACAACTTACCTGATAATTTAGTTTTCCTTAGTGTAGGCAGATGGACTCAGGACAAGTGAGTTATGCACCTCTGCTAGCAGATGAAGATGGAGCAAACTGACGTCACACTAAATATACTCCTGCAGTGACATCAGCCTGCCAGTATTCTCTTCAAAAGCAAATATGTACAGACTAGCAATAAATCTGATTACAATCAGTCAACCATTACTGTACTCAACCAACTTGAAACACTGAACTCAGGTAATGAATGTATGTATCCCAATCAGGGACTGTATGAACACTATCAGTAATCCCCTGGAACACCTCAATCCGCACACCAAGCCTCAAACACTCGCCAAACCCACACTTAGGCTAAGGAAGTGGAGAATTTTCGAGCTCAGAACAAGATGGCAGTCACCACAGAAGAATACCCATGCTTCAACAAGCGAGCCCTCTCAAGGGCCAAACCATAAGACAAAACTGAGTCAGATCATTGTGAAGGACAGACTCCTGATGCAACAAATTCTTGTGTGGAGGAAGATGAAGGGGAGTCTATTGCCTCTAAGAGAACCACTCCCCTGTGGCCTTTGATCCTGCAAACTATTCTGACCAACAAAGGCCATGGGGGAAAGGCATACAGCACAAACCTGCACAAGAGCATCGATACCCAGGGACCTCGGATCTCTGCTGTGACTGGAGAATTGAAGAACCTTCACGTTGCGAGAAGTCACCAGCAGGTCTAGGAATAGAAGGCCCCAGTGATCCACTATCAGCTGAAATGCCTCATCCGACAATACCCATTCTCCTGGGTCCAGACTCTCCCTGCTGAGAAAGTCTGCTCTTACGTTGTCTTGGCAGATGCCCTTCTGCCCATTCCATAAGTTGGTCTATTTCCTGCGACACTTGCTGGTTTTTGGTTCTTCCCTGCTGATTGATGTAAGCCACTGTTGTTGTGTTGTCTGACATTACTCAGACCGCTTGACCATGCAGTCTGTTGCTGAACTGCAAGCATGCCAACAGGACCGCCCGGGTTTCTAGGCAATTGATGCTCCAGAGGGACTCTTCTGCATTCCAGCATCCTTGTGCCATTAGCTCCTCGCAGTGAGCTCCCCAACCCTGGAGACTCGTATCTGTCATGAGTATCAACCAGTCTGTTGATATCAGGGAAACTCCCTTTCTCAGATGATCCTCCTGCAACTACCACTGGAGGTAAGAGCATATTTCTATTGGCAAGTGGAGCCAAACCAAATAGCCCTTTCTACTGTAGGTTCCAATGAGACAGCAGGGAACACTGAAGAGGATGCATATACACTCTCGCCCACAGCACTAGTTCCAGGTTTGCTGACATCAAACCAAGTACTTGTAGATAGGACTACACTGTCGGGCATATAGAGTTCACCAAAAGATGCACCTGTGACATCAACTTCTGAATCTGAACTTCTGGCAGAAAAACTTTGGCCTGCGTCATATCAAACCAAACACCCAGATACTCCAATGACTGAGATGGCTGAAGAATACTCTTGGCCAGCTTCACCACCAAAATGAGCTCCTGCAACAAGAACACCTTGCAGGTCACTAGTCAGCTCTCTTCCAGAGACTTGGCTAGAATCAGCCAGTCATGCAAATACAGGTGTACTAGATTTCCAGCTTTTCTCAACTCTGCTGCTACCACCACCATAATCTTAGAAAAAGTTCTGGGAGTGGTAGCTAAACCAAAAGGCAGCACTCAAAACTAATAATGGTGCCCCAACACCATGAAATGCAGAAAATGTTGGTGCTCCAATCAGTTGGGAATATGAAGGTAGGCTTCAGACGGATCCAGGGAAGACAGAAATTCCCCCAACTGCACAGCCATTATCACTGAGCCCCGGTTTCCATGTGAAAATGAGTCACCCACAAATGACGGTTGACTCTCTTGAGATCCAGGCTGGGGCGAAAGAAGCTCTCCTTCTTGGGCACAACAAAATAAATGGAATATCGGACTCATTCTCTGAGAGCCAGGAGCTCTTAGCACCGGGTGCACACATACAATCTCTCAACAGTCCCCTCCCGAGGAATGCTGGGGTGGAGTAGCAATCTGTCATGATCTGCTCCTCCAGAGGGGAGGAGTTAGCTATCTGTAGTGCTGACCCCGCCAGGAGTACAGAGTTAGTAATCTGTTAGCGAACTGCTGTTGATGCTCTTGTAAGGGAAGGAGGTAGCAATCTGTTATGGATCAACTCTCCAAGGAAGAGGAGTTGGTAATCTGTTCAATGATACTCTTCTGAGGAGAGGAGCTAACAATAGGATATTGTACTTCGCTACTGAGATAGCAATCTATCATGCCTCCGCTACGGAGTAGCAATCTGTTATTATATAGGCTGCTGGCAAGTCCCATAGAAAGAGAAGGTAGCTATCTATATAATACTTCCATAAGCAGTGTTAGTGGTCGGTAGTGGTTGGCTCCCACAGAGTGATAGTAGTGTAAGGAATGACCACTTGGAGGAAATGGTGAATCCCTGGGCCGATGGCAGATGACAGCGCCCTCAGGAGGAGATCCTGAGAGGAACCACCGGCTAGGCTAGAATATGAAATAAACACAAATTGTTCTTTATTAAGCTGGAAGCTGGACCACCAGTGGTGGCAGTAGTGAGTCGATGTGTCCAGCAGGGCTGAAGTCCTTCTGATACTGGAATATAATCTCTGGGTCTCTGAGCTGTAGAGAGTGACTAGAAGTAGTGAGTAGACAGGGTATACTGGATACAAGATGATACACTCACAATCGGGCCGATTCAGTAAAGTCTGCAGGAGAGCGGGCGAATGCCCGCTCTCCCGGCGCGCACACAGGCCATTCACCTGTGCGTGCAATTCAGTATTTAAATTAGGTCTGGCGGTAGAAACGGGCAAAAGGAGGCGCTAGGGACACTAGCGCGTCCGAAGTGACTCCTTTTGCCCCGGAGGGGCGGCTGTCAGCGTCTTTGACAGCTGACGCTCAATTTTACCGGCGTCGGTTCTCGAGCCCGCTGACAGCCACGGGCTCGAAAACCGGACGCCAGCAAAATTGAGCATCCGGTTTTCGACCCAACAGCCGCCTTCCAACTTCAAAATTTTTTTTTCTTTTTTTTTTACTTTTTTTACCCTTCGGGACCTCCGACTTAATATCACCATGATATTAAATCAGAGGGTGCACAGAAAAGCAGTTTTTACTGCTTTTCTGTGCACTTTCCCGATTCCCGAAGAAATGTGCGGCTTGGCGGCACATTTTACTTCCTGAATCGCGCGTGAATACCTAATAGGGCCATCAACATGCATTTGCATGTTGAGGGCGCTATTAGGTTTGACGAGTTGGACGCATGTTTTCCGCCCTTTTCTGAATAAGGGGTAAGGGAAAATGCGCGTCCAATGGCAGGTTAACAGTTGGAGCGCACTGTACTGTATCGGCCCGAATAGTAGATGTTTGCAATGTTCTCTATGCCACAGAGAGTCTTCAGTATATTCAGGAACTGGAGCCGTAGGCGAGGACTGGTTCCTATAAACAGTCTGTAATAAGAACTCACAATAGCTGTATATGAAATGGCTTCTAGAGTAGAAAAGAGTCTGTAAAGGATTCTCGGAACATAGGCTCTCTTGGAGCAAGTACCGGTTCCTATCTGCAATCTTGCCAATATAACTCTCGATCTTCATACCTGTGATAACGTCTTAGATGGAAGGGAGTCTTCAGAGCTATAGGAATGTAGGCCCTCGTGGAGCGAGTACCGATTCCTATCTACAATAGGACTCACTGTGTTCACGTCTGCGATCACTTCCAGGCAATGAGGAGTCTTCTGAGTATTCAGGGACGTAGGCCCTCGAGGAGCGAGTACCGGATCCCGTCTTGGCAATCTGAAATCAAGAAGAGAGAGTGGAGCCCCCATGGAGCAGGGACTCCTGGTAAGTTTGAAAAGGCCAAGCAGTGGAGAAGGATTCCCCTCGCTGACTCGGATCATTGTTGCAAGTATCGTGGACTGCTGAAGCAAGTCCTGTTGGAGTTCCTTGTTAAATCATTAAAGGTTAGCAAACAAAAACCTTTTAAGGTGGAAATGGATGACGTCACTACAGGGGGACACCCCCGAGGTTCACGCCCTTGCTGGTACAAAGTCTGGAGTGCGTGCGCGCATGTCCTTATGTCATCAGGAACATGGCGGATCCATAGCGTCAAGCCAGCCCGGGGTCACCGGGACCAAGAGGCAGGGAGAAGCCGCAGCTGTATCTGTCCGTCAGAGCCGAAGGGAGTTGCTCCCAAGGTAGAGAGGGTGGAGCGAGGGGCGAGAAGAGGCACAAATGCAACAGCAATTACCCCGAAGGGCAGAGAGAGAGCTTCCTGCGGCAGCACGGAAGCGGCAGAGTAGCGTAGACAGGAACGGATTCGAGTCCTTGCTAACTCAATGAGCTAGCAAATTAGTGAAGGCAATATACCCAGATGGCGTGACATCAGCATGAGGGAACACCCTCGAGGTTTACTCCAAGGGTGTTACAAAGACGTGGGTTGCACGCACACACCCTAGTAGGTACCTGGGAGGAGCAAGGGCGGTAGGCTGCACCGTAGCCGTTCTGGAAATGCCAGAGAGGTCGGCTTGTAGACGCAGAAGTAGCCATCTTTCCCAGGTAAGCGGGAGGAGCCGTGAATAAGGTGAGGCAAACGGGGCGAAGCCATCTAGGACCGATGGATGCAACACATACAAACACACTAAATAATATACCCCAATAGTTTACTTCTTCCCAGTACATATAAAAAAATTTCCCAAGCAAAAGTTACTGATTCCTTTCAGCCACCACCAAGGTGATCCTCTCCTCTCAGTGCTCCTAGAAATAAAAACGTCATGCTAGATCAGTCCATGAAGCCTAGCATCCTGTCTCTGACAGTGGCCAGTCTGGATCACAAGTACCCTGCAGATCCCAAAATAGATTTATTTTTTTGTTGCTTAATACCAAGTTTCTCTAGTCTATCTGGCTAATAATGTTTTATGGACATTTCCTTTAGGAATTTATCTAAACAACATTTAAACCCCACTATGCTAGTTACCTTGATCATTTCTTCTAGCAACAGATTCCATAGCTTGATTGTACACTGAGTAAAAAAGTACAGTCTCTGATTTGTTTTAAATCTGTAAAGTGCTATTTTCATGGAGTGTTCCTTTCTTTTACTATTATTTGAAAGGGTAATTAACCATCCTTTATTTACCCATTCTGACTCACTCATGGTTTTATATCTTCTATCATGTCCACTCTCAGTGGTCTTTTTGTCAAGCTGAAGAGACCTAACCTGTGTAGTCTCTCATTATAAGGAAGCCATTCCTTCCCAATTGTTGTCACAATTCTCTACATCTTTTTTATTTCCTCTATAATTTTATTAAAGGATTGTGACATGGCAGAGTGAGTAGAGATCACTCCTCCCCTTTTCCTTTTCCAGAACCCCCCAAATGGAAGGGGTAACTGTAGGTCAGAGATATCCCCACGCTCTACAAATTTGTAGGGGGCAGGTAGGTGATCAGAGGGGGCCTGGGGGATGGGGGATGGGCAGCTAGGCTTTGTTCATCTCAGGGGCTGGCCCAGGATCTGAAGTTTTCTGTGATGGTGGGAGAATCTCAGGGAGGCACAGTTTCATTTTTCATTTGTTTTTTGTTTTTTTTTTGGGGGGGGGGGGTGTTACTTTGATTTTGGAAATGAACCAAACCTAAATAAATTGTAAATGAATCAAAAGCCCAAAGTACCCCCAAACACACACACACCCTCCACAACAAAAAAAATACCAAAACAATTTTTTTTGGCCTGGACAATCCTCACTTTGATAGCGTGGACTAATTAGTTAGTAAAATATGAAGTAAATTGTAATTGTGTAAGGGTCCTAATGATGCCTTACCATCGGGCCAATACAGTAAGGACACGTAAGAAAGAGTGCAGCAGTGCCAGGCGCACCCTCGTTTGCCGCGCACATGTTTTGGTTCACATACCGCTCAATTCAGTATTCAAATTAGACGCAAATCCAAGTGGCGTCCAAAGCGCGTCAATGATGTGCGTAGGTGTGCGCAATCCATCTTACTGTATACAGCGATATACAGTGCCTATACTGTATCCAGGATGCGCTGGTACCTGTCATTTGAAATGTCATTCCACCAAGTAAATGTATTCGGGCATCCATAATCAGAGGCCCCGCTGCCTTAAGCGCCCAGCTGGACGTCCAAAGTTGCAGCTTCCGTTCTTGGACGTTCCGGTCTCTTTCCAGGCTTCCATGATCGGAGGCCCTGCTGCCTTGGGCCTTCAGCCTCTAGCCCCACCCAATGCCAACTCTCAGGAGCTACTCTCCACCCCACAGCCCTCTTGCATCTTTTATTCCCTGCCACTGCCCTCAGTGTTCATGCCCTATAAAGGTACTGTGAGTAGTGACTCAACACCATTGTGGAGAAACACTGGACTTGGCCAGTGCAAGGCACTGGCACCATTCCAAAAATGAGATGATTGCTTAGGAAGGAATAATTTCTTATTTTCTATGCACAAATATCACCATTGTCTTGTGACTATATATTCCCCAACAGGAGACACATATGTTAAGAGAAGAAAAGTAGGTGGGAAAGGTGTTTTTGGTATACCATCAATGGGTGGTGACAAGTTAGTTGAGCAGTAATCAAAGCAGAGCCTCAGAATGTTCTGGAAGAAGAGAAGAGGTCCAGAAGGTAGTCTAGGAGGAGGGAGAATGAGTAGTGCTCTTTGCTCTACCCTGTACTACGCTGGGCTGCATACAGGTCTGTGAAGAGGGAACATTTACACAGTGTTCACTCCAAATGTGTAGTTTGGGAAGAGACCAGTGAGACCAGTCACTCAGGATTCTTTTCCCCTAATTTGACAAGGAAGGGAAAGCAAAGAATTCAGCATCTTGTGTAAGCTGCTTTATCCAATCCTTGCTGGGCATTTTAAGTTAAAAGAAGAGAGGAGAAAAGAGGAAGTACCTCATAGCACTCGGTTACTAATGGAAATCCAAAAAGTTAAAGACAGATCTCTGGAAAAGGGCTAGGCAGGGAGACAAGATGGCGACCTGATAGGAGTCACATCCATAGTGCCTGGTTTCACCTCGGTCTCTTTTTTCATTGCTATGCCTCCTAAAAGAAAGGGCAAGGTACAGATTTGCCCCTTGATTCCTACTTACCTTGTTGAGCAGCAACTGATTACCACCTTCATGATTCCTGGCACTGTTATATCTGAGGGAGTGAACCCTATTGTGAGAAGCAACAGAGAAGATTTGCTCTTGCCAGGTGAAGAGGTATCTCTCAGCCCCCTCGATCTTCGACTGCCGCCAGCATGGAGAAATGCAGCTTCGTGTGAGCTGCCGGCATTGCAGACGGAAGATGTCTTGTGTTCAATGCCAGCGGAGCAGGCAGACAGAGCTGAGAGAGAGAAAGCTGTGTCGCTTTTACTCTGCCAGAATATGAAGGAGATATGGTGAGATTGTTGAGCCAGTATTTGTAGACCTTTCTGGATCTATCAATTCGGTCATTGGAGGTGGTTTCCCTGTGTCTTTCCCCTCTGCAGCAAATCTTCCATTGCTTGGTATGTTTTGTCTCTCTCCTTTCAAGCCAGCAGTTGTGACTTTGTACACACTATCAGGCCGATACAGTAAGGGTGCGAAAGAAAAAGTGCGGCAGTGCCGGGCGCCCGCTCGTTTGCCGCGTGCACAGTTCGGATCACATACCGCTCGATACAGTATTTAAATTAGA
This sequence comes from Rhinatrema bivittatum, assembly GCF_901001135.1. Lineage (NCBI taxonomy): Eukaryota > Metazoa > Chordata > Amphibia > Gymnophiona > Rhinatrematidae > Rhinatrema > Rhinatrema bivittatum. The sequence goes on from NC_042617.1 coordinate 443,659,281, forward strand.
CGCAAATGCAAGCCGCGTCCAAAGTGTGTCCATGAAGCGCAATCCATTTTACTGTGTAGAGCGCTATACAGTGAAGGCGCATGAGTGCACGCCATGACCTGAGTGCCCGGATGGATGTCTGAGGTCATGGCATGCGCTCATGCGCCTTCGCTGCTTGAGCGCCCAAATTGGACGGGGCTGCTGGAAGCCGTTTTCGCCGCCGGCTGCCCCCGGGAGGCGGGGGAGCTGCGGTGCGTGCCTCGGGAGGGGGGGGGGGAGAGGACTGGGGCTGCTGGAAGCATGCAGTAGTTTACTTTTGTTACAATTTCTATTTGCTTTAATAACATGTCGAGTCGATTTTCGCCCTGCGCCTTGCTTCGGGAGTGGGGGAGAGAGGACTGGCAATCCCCGATGCCCGAGCATAGGAGAACCAGGCCCAAGCGTAGGAGAACCAGGCCACACCATGTTACTCACTTGCTCCAACCCATCCACTTATTTGACAGGAGCCTGCCTATTACTGTCACATCCCTCTAATGCCAGGGTCAGGGTAGGTGGTAAATTAGCGGGTTAAAGAAGCAGCAAAACAGTTGGTTAAAAAGGCGATAATCGGGCGCATGTTACTGTATGGGAGGGAATAGCTAATCCAATTGTTTACATATCATATACATGCCGCAGGCGGAAAGGGATACGCGTCGATTTAAAGAAGCGGTAAGGATTGGTAAAAACGGATAGTGAATCGCGGGTTAGACTTACGCGGCCAAATTGTGGGTACAAAGCGGGTTAGAAACAGGGTAACCGCAGCCGCGCTTTACTGTATCGGCCTGTATGGGAGTTAACAGCTGGGCTCAGGCAAGCCATTAAGCCATGTTTTGCCAAAATTGATATCTTTACTAATTGTTTGGATCCAATGGTAAAACCCATAATGCGACTTTACAGGGTATCCAATCCTCTATTGGGAAAATAGAACTTCACAACTTTAAGGTAGTCACTATCAAAGATAGGAATCCTTTATCCAGGGGAGTTGAACTTTTAGAGAACTGCAATCATTGTCTGAATCTCAGGCTGGTCAATTTTCCCAAAATTGTAGGGGAACTTCCTCTATTCACCTTAAAAAGATACTTTTGTGAGGTGCTTCTTATTTTGGAGGATGAGACCCCCTCTTTTAACAAAGACATTTTTCCTTCCTACACCAGCCGGAAATAATCGTCAATTACCATTCTCACCTGGGGTTCCCTTGGACTTGTAAAATCTTACTGTAATTTCCTAGAACAGTCTGGATATGAAGTGATAGAATGCTCTATATTGCTAGTTTCTTTTGTCGTAGAACAAGATATCAGCAGAACCAGGTCTTCCTATTCCAGGCATATATGAATTCCCTTTTTCATGGTCAATGTATTAAAATGTTTCCTAATATCTCTAAAATAACACAGGAAAGGAGAAGAGGTTTCCTTTCAATGAGATAGGAAACTATTTCCCTGGGTATTTCATTTCTTTTAAGATGTCCCAGTAAATGCATCATAAAAAAGAATAATGATTGTTACATTTTTTTTTCTCTCCTGAACAATTGAGAGCCTTTTTGGATGCTAGAACTGAGCCGTAGGCCACATGTATGTCCAAAAGCATAGTTGAGGCTTACATAATTGATAGCAGTTATTATCAGGTTAAGCTTTTTCTCGCTTATGCTTTGCATAGTTTTCTGTAATCTCCTCGTGTTTCTGCTTCCCCCCTCTTCTGAAATATAATGTGATTTATTTTAGTATTCCATGTAATTTTATGTTTCCCTTTAGATACACCTTTTTATTTTCTTTGGCACCTATAATGTTTACTGTACAAGGTCTTGATACTTTGTAATGACTGAAATTTATAAATAAAAGATTTAAAAAAAAAAAAAAAAAAAGATAGATCTCTGGAGTAGCCTGATGGGGTAACCAGATCAAGTGAGGCCCCTGCATGTATTTGATCTGTGTATGTGACTTTTGTTGTAGTACTATATGGAAATTACCAGGAGAAAGTGTGTTTTCTGCCAGCTTAAACACCAGTAAACTACAGTATATTCATTTAAAACAGCAAATTCTGTTGTGCTTGGCATCATTTGAAGACTTTTGGAATGCCACAAAAACTCCAAAAGCCCTAAAATAATGCTTCCCCCTTTCAAAAGTAAGGCCTCATGGCTCAGCAGATCCCATAAGTGCCCCCTTGTCCCATGAAGTATTAGAAGGGGGGGGATTAGACAAATATGATAAATTCTAAATTCAAAAGTAACCTCTTTTAGGTTTGCAGTATTTCCTACTTCATAATTGTTAGTAATGGCTTAATTTAAAGATCACTTTGTTTGTTCCTATGCAATCTACATAAAAGACGTGTGTCAGTCGGTTGGTCAGTCAGTCATGCTGTCATGTTTATCTGTTGCTACTTGATGGTGCCCTGAATAGTGGAAGGTGCAAAGAAAATATGCTCTGTCTGCAAAGCCCTCTTGCCCACACACACACACACACACACACAGACAGGAAGACACACACATACACTCGCACATGCAAACAAGCACATAGACACACACACATAAGCACAAGCTCCCAAACACACACACTGACATGTCTGCACATACACATATATACACACAGTGCCCCACACAGGCAAACACACACACACAGGCAGAGACAGACACAGGTACAAGTACCCACATACACAAACAGGCACAAATACACGCAGGTGCACACACACGGGCACGCATACACACAGGGACAGGCTCTCACACATATGGGCACAAGCACACAGGCAGAAGCATATACATACACAGGCTGCTATAGACCAAAGTACTTGAGCAATGATGGGCACTTTTCACTAGTAAATGTACATTTTAAAATGATCATATTCATTTAGGCCTCTATTCTACAAATCCTTGAGCTGTGTTAATGGCCCAATAACTGGAGATATACTATTTGCATAAAAGATATTGGATCTTCTCAGGACATAGGCAACTCTATCCTGCTAAGCTTTATTCCTGTGCATTATTGTTTTGCATGAATCTGAATTTCACTGAACAGAGGCCTTTCAATAACACAATTGTATTCAGATCCAACGTGCCCTTCAAGCTGTTTACTTTTCATCGTCTTTCTGATTTATTAAATGTTGAATACACGTAGGATTCTATTTTCAACAGCTTGCACATTGAATTTATCTTTAAAGAGGTGCTCCATGCAAAAATGCATACGGAAAGAAGAGCTTATTAACTGATGTGTGTTGTTCACATCTTTCCGTGGACAGCTCACATGAGCTGTAGCCCTATCCATCTCTGCTGTTTTATGTGGTCAGCTGTGGCTCTGAAAACTTGGCCAAATGCTAAGCGGGGGAGACATGAATAGCTCTTGTTGTGTTAGTACACCTGTGTTTTGCTCACAGCTGTTGGGTTCACAACAGGGTAGCTGTTAGTGGTTATGAAACGTTTTTACACCATCCACCCACTCTCCATGGCTTTACAACATTTGCTGGCACTTGTTGTTAGGGGCTGTACTACTTCTTTTTTTATTATTTAATAAAAGACTTCATGATTCTTTATGTATGGGTTTCAGCCAAATTGGCACACTGCTGTATTAAATAATATCTACTCCTTCTGTGTCAAAGAATATTGTTTCAGTATCTCTGGTACACAGCTTAAGCACTGTTGCCAGAAAATGTATTAGAATTTCCCTGTTTTTAAATTATTTTGCATTTTCTCAAATATTTTTCAAAGTAGACAAATATGTCACCATATGCTCTATTATAAGCTCCACGGAGCAGGGACTGCCTCTTATGTAAATCTATGTAGAGCTGTGTATGTCTAGTAGCACTTTAGAAATGACAGATAGTAGTAATACTAGTAGGTTTCTGAGACAGTGTGCAAGTTGGCTTCTCTGAATAAGCAGCAGTAATATTCATCAGGCATTCACAATGGCCACCATCATGCGAACTTCTGCGTTAATGGACAAATATTTCAAGATATTTAGCACCTAGCACTGGGGCCAGTTGAATGGGACCCATTTGAGTCCATCCCATTGAGATTTACCCCTGTGCATGATTTGTGCATGCTCCCAAATCCCACAGAATAGAGGCCAATAAATCTTTAGTTTTTGGAAGTGAGGTAAACCTCAATCTATTTTCGGCAAAGAGTGTCCGTAAGGAGTTTACTAAACTTAAAATAGATAAGGTGATGGGGCTGGATGGAATACAGCTCTGCTGGCTGACCTGTTCAATGCTTCTTTAGAGTCGGGAATAGTTCTGAAGAACCTGAGATGAGCAGATGTGGAAATAAGGAGGAGGCTAGGAACTACAGAGCAGTTAGTCTGACCTCTGAGGTGAACAAATTAATGGAATTGCTGCTAAAACAGAGGTAGTGCAGTTTCTTGAAACCAATGGATTGCAAGATCTGAGGCAGTATGGTTTTACCAGAATTAGATCTTGTCAGATGAATCATCAATTTCTTTGGGTGACAAGAGTAGTGTACTTGGATTCAGTAAGGCCTTTGACACAGTTCCGCATAGGTGACATATATAAACTCGGCACCCATGGTATGCATCTTAGAGTGTCTGACTGGACTAAAAAGTGGTTGAGTGAGAAGTGACAAAGGGTAGAGTTAAATGGAATTCATTCTGAGGAGAGGGGCATTGCTAGCTGTGTGCTCCTTGGATTGGTTCTTTTCAACATTTTCATCAGTGATATTGTGAAAATATTGTTGGGAATGGTTTGTCTTTTTGCCAATGATAGAAAAATCTGCATTAGAGTAGACAAGAAGTCTTGGAAAATATAAGGAAGAATCTAGCAAAGTTCTAGGAATAATCTAAAATGTGAAAACCCAAGGGAGGGGTACAATATTAGAGATAAAATTATTTTGTCTAACCAATGATTCTCCTGCTTCAGTGGTATCGTGTGAATAGTAGTGAGATTCTGTTGGTAGGGAGTAAGTCACTGTAAGATGTAACCCACAGTGAAGACTGGTAGAGAAAAATGTTGCTCTTTTTCTGGTTGGATCTTTTCAAAGGAAACAAGGGACTGAACCCAACCAGGCAGTCTCCCAGGGATAGAGAGGGAAGACAAAGTCTTGAAAGCAACAATCAGATGGATTACATTACATTTAAAATAACTTTAAGTATTCAGTTTTGGTTTTTTTTAACTCTCTGAAAATATTGTCAGAATTATTAATAAATTAATATTAACAGCTTCAACATCAACATTTAACACTTTCCCCTATATAAACCTAAGAAGATAACTTATTCTTTCAATTATTGTATAACCAATCAGATAAGTACAGGTTTACTATAATCTGTGGTGCTTTCCTTGTAACTGGAACACTTAATGTTTTTTAAGAATTATGAGTCTTTGTGTTACGTTTTTGAATTTCAGCCCTGATCTCTGATGGGATTTCAGGTAGGTAAAGACAAGGTGTATTTCTTTGTTTATCTGTCTCTGTATGTTTTCAGTTACTCCTTTCTCTTTTTCACAGGCTCTTTTAAATGTTTTCTAGTCTTTGTGAGTGTTGAGTTCTCCTGTAATGTACGCTCTTTCCCTTACTTTATTGACAAAGTTACTTATGTCTGCCCTGTGCTTTTTATATGTCCCTCTCTCTTTCTCTGTAATATTGTCAGGATTACAGGTCAGCTAGACTGTGAATTGTGTGCAAACTCAGCAGACACAAGCCGGTGAAACTCAATCCTCGTCCCCTCTACCAGTGTTGACCTGCTAGGCTGGTGAAATGCTGGTAGCGGGTACAGATGAAGTAGCTGAATGAACTCCTTCTCCAAGGTCTGTGTGGGGAGCGTCATCTCCTGACTTGCTTCTGGACCTATCTAAGCTTTAATTAAAATAAGAGTGTTCCTCCAATACACTATCCCTGCTTTTCTTCCAAAGATGTACTAAACAGGATAAAAACAAACAATAATTACATTTTCCTATTCTCACTAGAGCACAGAGGAAATTTGAGGAATCAATGTGAGAAAAAAGAAACTCTCCCACTCACACATTTTCTATTCACAAATCTGGCACACTCAATCATTTTGTCTTAACTGCTGCTATAGATGAGTATGTATGGACCTCTTGGAGTTTGTAAGTGTCCTTTTTGAATGCTCTGCTAGGAACAGTTCTCTTATACTGAATTTGTTCTCACTGTACTGTCACAAAATTATAGACACAGTCAAAATTCTATCAAGCACAATCAACATTCTATCTCTTTTCCATATCAACTGTGCATTCTTCTTCTTGTTATCAAGGATTGTTCTTAGATTCAGAATTATTCTAAAATCCACACTGTAACTTATTACACAGGTTTCAATATTAGGGAATCTGGCATCTAAAACCTGAGACTTCTTTTACAGATAATTTTTTGGTTATTTATAATTTGTTTCTCTTCAGGGAAAATGTTAATTTAATCCTTACAGCTGTACAATAGTTAAGCAAAGGAGAGAGATCTCAAATTTTGCTTGATTGAGAATGAGAGCAAAGTAATAAATCCATCTCATAACAAACACACACACTTTCTCTCTCTCTTAGGGGGTCATTTATCAAAATGCAGTAAGGTGTTTTCACACACCTCTTTGGATTGTGTTAGGCTGTCATCTCCTGTAAGTCTGATTTCAGCTGAATAGAGAGAGAGAGAGAGAGAGAGAGAGAGAGAGAGAGAGAGAGAGAGAGAAAGACTGGCCATAATGTTGTGGTCCATAGGCAGGTATTTGTATCCCTATGGTAGGCCCACCTAGTAACTCGAGGTGGGGATTAGGTAAGAGTGTAGGGGGTTAGGGGCCACTTTGACATGCCAGGTGACAACTACGAACAGAACAGTGGTCTCTTGTGAAGATTTGCTGGCCTTCGGAGTGAGGAAACTCACTCCAAGATGAGATTTGGGCAAGGTTCTCTCAACCTAGCTTGATGGACTCTCTACATCAAGCTAGGTTGAGAGAACCTTGCCCAAATCTCATCTTGGAGTGAGTTTCCTCACTCCGAAGGCCAGCAAATCTTCACAAGAGACCGGCGGTGCTAACACAATATATACTTTCATGAATCCTCTTTCTGAAAGATTCATAAGAATGAATGCAGAGCAGAACAAGGACAGTTCACATTAGAACCCAACATGCAAAACCAAAATATTCAAATTCTGATATCATTCAGTAAAAAGAAATCCTTCCATTACTAAACACTTTGCGATGTAACACAAATCCTACAAAAAAACAAAAGACTCCTAGAACCTTGTCATTCCATACAATCACAGCACTATCAGGAATCAAACACCATTATTTATGAAAAGGCAGCAATACAATTACTATATCAGGCCCGAACACTAATGCACCACCTACTGGGCAAACAGAACTAGCTGGGCTGCTTCAAATCCCAATAGAGAAACTGCACACTAGTCAAAGTACTGAACATTAGGGATGTGAATCGTTTTTTGACGATTTAAAATATCGTCCGATATATTTTAAATCGTCAAAAATCGTTAGAGGCGATATACAATAGGAATTCCCCCGATTTATCGTCAAAAATCGTAAATCGGGGAAGGGGGAGGGGGAGGGCGGGAAAACTGGCACACTAAAACAACCCTAAAACCCACCCAGACCCTTTAAAATAAATCCCCCACCATCCCGAACCCCCCCAAATTGTCTTAAATTACCTGGGGTCCAGTGGGGGGGTCCCAGTGTGATCTTCCACTCTCGGGCCACGGGTGCGTTAATAGAAATGGCGCCGGCGCTACCTTTGCCCTGTCATATGAATCGTATTGCCGTATTGCAAAATGGCGCCGGCCATACGGCCATACGGCCAGCGCCATTTTGCAATACGGCAATATGGCCATACGGCCGGCGCCATTTTGCAATACGGCAATACGATTCGAGTGCAGGAGGTCGCTCCCGGACCCCCGCTGGACTTTTGGCAAGTCTTGTGGGGGTCAGGAGGCCCCCCCAAGCTGGCCAAAAGTCCCTGGGGGTCCAGCGGGGGTCCGGGAGCGATCTCCTGCGCTCGTGACGTCGGGGGACAGGAACCAAAATGGCGCCAGCGCTACCTTTGCCCTGTCATATGACAGGGCAAAGGTAGCGCCGGCTCGAGAGTGGAAGATCACACCGGGACCCCCCCATTGGACCCCAGGTAATTTAAGACATTTTGGGGGGTTCGGGAGGGTGGGGGATTTATTTTAAAGGGTTGGGGTGGGTTTTAGGGTTGTTTTAGTGTGCCATTTTTCCCACCCTCCCCCGATTTACGATTTACACGATTTAAAAAAAAACAAAACCGCGACGATCCGATTCCCTCCCCCCCCAGCCAAAATTGATCGTTAAGATGATCGATCACACGATTCACATCTCTACTGCACATCTGTCACACCTGCGCAACATGGACAAATCCTTACCCAATACAGTTATAAGGGACTACAAATTAGAAATAGAAACATGCAGACAGAACTGAAATGAAAATCCTGAGAAACCTGACATTGAGCACTGGAAATCTAAAGAGCAAAATACAAAAGTATAAGAAATGCACATTCTCAAAGATGGTGGATTCCAGTCACTAAAAACTCAACTTTTTTTTTTTTAACCTTTGCTGTCTGATCTTTTTATTTTTCTAATCAGTTGATTCTGGTTTCCTTTTTCCCCACATTTCCGTTGTCTGTCTTTTCCTAATTATTTTCACAAGATCTCTTTTGTTTTTCTATTTCTTATCTCTCTTCTTATCTTTTCCCTTCCTCACACACACACACACACACACACAGGCTCTTGCTCTCATGCTCTACCTTCTCTCACACACAGGTTCTTACACACACATACGTAGGCTCTCGCTCTCACAGGATCCCAAACACAGACACACAGTTTTTCACTCTCTCAAGCCCAATATCCTGTTTCCAACAGTAGCTAATTCAGCTTACAAGTACCTGAAAAGATTGCAAACAGTAAATAGATCCCATGGGGTCGATTTTAAAAGGAGCATGCACGCTTCCATGTGCACAGTTTCCGACACACACACATGGATACGCCGGTTTTATAACATGCGCGTGCCAGCATGTTATAAAATCTGATAGCCATGCGCACATGTGCACCAGGTTTTACAATCCGCCTACGCATCTGCGGGCAGCCCGCAACTCGAGCATGCAGGGGTGGGAAAAACTCGCATTTACAAAGAGTTCTCTGTAAAATAGTGTGAAATGCTGTAAAATAAGCTCTTGTTCCCCATTTTAAGTTTAGCTCGTGTTATCCGCATTTGCATTCAGTTCATGTTACATTTAGTTCATTTACAGTCAGTTCATTTTACTCGCATATATGAAGAGTTATATGTAAAGCATTTTAAGCTAAGTTCTTGTTTCAATGTAAACTGATGTGATACTCACAGTGTATGCCAATATATAAAATTGCTAAATAAATAAATAAATAAATTTGAAAAGGCCATGTAATGCAACAGGAGTAGGGCTTCCCCAGTTCCCTCCCAGTCCACTCCAATTAAGGAGATTTCGGAGCGGCCTCGGAGGGAACTTTCCTTCGCCCTCCCCCCACCTTCCCCTCCCTTCCCCTACCTAACCCACCCCCCCCCCCCTACCTTTGTTGGCAAAGTTACGCCTGCTTTTCCGTCCTCCGGTCCCGGGGGCTGGTCCGGAGGCCTCGACCACGCCCCCGGGCCGGCGCCATGCCCCCGGGCCCGCCCCCGAAATGCCGCGACACGCCCCTGAAACGCCGCGTCGTTTCGGGAACGCCCACGGACACGCCCCCTCCCGCCCCTTTTCGAAAGCCTCGGGACTTACGCACATCCCGGGACTTTAAGCGCGCCGGCGGCCTATGCAAAATAGGCACGCCGGCGCGCAGGCCTTTTAAAATCCGCCCCAGTGCTTGCAAAAATTAAAGCTTGTAACACTGATCGGAAGTTGGTAGTTGTTAGTAGTGGTTTTAGTCTTCTAAGAGTCATGAGTTTGGCGTATCCTTCCCTTACTTTTAAAGATATGTGTTGTTTCATACTTAGTTATTACTCCGAGGTTTCATACTTTCTCTGCTAATTCTATTTTTTGGTTGTTTTTGAGTGTGATTGGGTTTTGAATGATCTCTTTTTACGTTCTAAATGTAGGAATTCAGTTTTCTCTATATTAATAACTAATTCCATTTGGTTTAGTAGCTGTTTAATGATACGTTCTAAATGTAGGAACTCCTGTTTGAAGTTTTATTTTTTCTGACATTACGTCTTTGATCTGTACTTGGAAGTATCTGTTATTTAGGTATGATCTGAACCATTTGATCGTTTTGTTACTTAATCCTATTTCTTCTAATCTATTTAATAGGATGTGATGATCTACTGTATCAAATGCCGCTGACAGGTCAAGCATCCATAAAATGTAATGTTTATCGCTGTCGAAACCTCTCATGATGTTGTCTGTTAGCATAAGCAGTAGTGTTTCCGTGCTGTAGTTTTTGCGAAAACCATGTTGTGATGGGTACAAGATATTATTGCTCTCAAGTGTTCCGCTAATTGATTTTGTATAGTTTTTTCTATTAATTTTGCAATTAGAGGTAAGTTTGATACAGGTCTGTAATTGCTCAGGATGAGCGGATCGCTGTTTTTTTTTTCTTTAAAATTGGTTTTACAATTGCCCCTTTTAGTGTATCTGGCATGGTTCCTTCCTTTAAGGATAGATTAATGATATTTGTTAATATCGGAGAGACTGTATTGGCTACTTTTTTATTTCTATGGTTGGCATTATGCCATATACATGTGGGGCGGGGTTTAGCTTTTTTTTTTAGCATGGATTCGACTTCCAGTTCTGATATTTCATTAAACGTTGTCCATTGTTTAATGTTGCTATTTTGCATTTTAATTGTTTGTTTAGTTATATTTGGAATCTTAGTTTTTAGGTTCATTATTTTGTCATTGAAAAATGTAGCTATTTCATTACATCTATTTACTGGTAGGTTTTGGGGGGAGTCGGATTTGTCATTGGTGAAATTTTTTACTATGGTAAATAAGGTTCTTGTGTTTTTTGCGAATTTTTCTATTTTAATACTGTAGTATTGTTTCTTTGCATTGAGAATTACTTGTTTATAGTAGGCTAGATGTTTTCTGTATTTAGTTAGGTTTTCAGTTGTTTTATTTTTTTCCATTCTTTTTCTTTTTTCCTCAGATTTATTTTGACTTCTTTTATCTTTTTATTATGCCAGGGGTTTGTTTCTTTGGGTTCTTTGATGCTAATACATTTTAATGGGTTTATCTCATCAGCTAAATTTTTGGTTGTTTGCATCCATGCTGCTGTAGTGGAGCAGCAGTTGGTGTAATCTATTTCTGTTGGTTTTTCTTCTAATTTGTCTTTCAGGGTTTCTATGTTATAAGGTGGGCAATATTTAAAATTGATGGGTTTTCTTTTTTGTGTCACTTGTTGTTCAGTATATTTGATAGAGGATTGTATGAGGAAATGATCCGACCAGGGGATCTATGTATAGTTAGATTTAATGTGTTCTAAGTGGCTGTGGTTGATAAACGATAAATCGAGAGAGTGTCCTGTTTTGTGAGTGGGCTTGTCAGTAGTTAGAGTGAATCCTAGTGCCATCATGATATCCATTAGTGTTTGGCAGGTGTTAGATAAGGGATTTGCATCCATGTGCAGGTTGAAATCACTGAGTACAATGGTGGGTTTTGAGGTATTTAAGTGTGTTGTTAGGAATTCAATTAATGGGGAGATGTTTAATTCTAGTAGGCTTGGGGGGCAGTATATCAAGCAAATTTGTAAGGTGTTAGTTTCGAAAAGGGCGATTTTGTGGTTTCTAGGGGTTGTAATCAGGATTAGTTTACATTTCAAAAAATTTTCAATTATTAGGAGTAGTTCCCCCCCCCCCCCTCTTTTATTTATTCTGGGGATTGAAAAGACATCATAGTTTTTATGTGCTATTTGATTTTTTAAAACGGTGTCTGATTTTTTCAACCATGATTCTGTGACAGCAATGAAGCTTGGTTTTGTGTCATATAATAGGTCCATAATTATAGGGAATTTCTTAGTGATTGATTGTGCATTTACTAGTAGGAAAGTTATCATTAGCAAATTACTTGTAATTTGTTTGTTTGTGATTTTGGTCTTTTTTTATTTGTATGAGATTACTAGATTTTGTTTTCTTGGTTTCGTTTGCTGTATAACTGTTTCTGTGTTTATGTGAGTAGTTATTTCCATATTTACCTTTGTTTAGGCAGGTTTTGTTAGTTTGTATTCCTGGTTCATTTCTTTCGTTGTCCATGTTCAGTGTTGTCCATTCTGGATTTGTAGTCTGTTCGTCCTATGTTGTAGAGTTTCTCAGGGGTGTACGAAGGGGCATGCCCCTTTGTTGCGCTCCTTCGGCATGCGATGCCAGCGCGCGGCACCTCCGGGTTCCAATCTGGTTTAAGTCCACCCTCTTGGCATGCTTTTTCTGACGTCAGCGACGTCAGCGTCAGCCAAGGGGGAGGGGCCCGGGTCGGCTTCCGAGGCCGAGAGAACAGCACCTACAGGGAGAAAGAAGAAGAAAAAACAAACAAACAAAACATGGAGAGAAGGGAGAGAGAAACAGGTTAGTTAGCCTTGATCGTGTAGTTAGGCAGGGCGGGTGGCAGTCGCACTTCTTCTTCCGGGTCCCGAACTGGTTTAAATCGCCCCTCTTGGCGTGATTTTCTGATGTCAGTGACATCAGCAATGAAAGTAAATGTGGCAGGACCCCACAGTCTGCCATTATATGCCCCTACTTCCATTCTAGATATTAAACTACACTTGAGTTTTCCATTCCCTCTTATCTTCTTCCCACTTAGGATAGCTGGGATTGGTCACTCCTTGATTTATAACCTGCCGGATTTGCAGGTTAAGGTGTGGCTAGAATCAGTTCAGGACAGACACAGAGCAGTATAGATGTTTGTATTTCCCTCCCTGGTGAGGCCTCCCTACCTCATCAGGTTTTTGCTTTTGGAGGGGAGTCTCCTCTGTGCACACCCTGCCAGAGGGAATCTTGGAGTTTAGTTGCAGTGAGGACCTATTTGAGCTGGAACTCCTGCGGGGCTCCCACACCAGGACTGAAGACCAGTGAGCCCATTCCCCCCTGAATGAGGCAAGCACCTGTAACAGTCAGCTTGGCTGTGTGAAGCAACTAAAGGCTAGAAGAATCCTATTTCTGGAAGGGACTGTGTTTAACTCAGTTCCTTTGAAGAAGGCCATCCTCGCTGGCTGGACTCGGCAGGGGTTGAAGACAAGAGAGCCCTTCACTCCATTAATGTGGCAAGCACCTGTAACAGAAGAACCAGTCTGGGAAGATTTTGATTAAGAAAGTATTTTTTCTTTTGTATGTAAGCAGGCTTTTTAGCCACCCCTCCTCACTGGGAACCAGTAGAAAAATAGGAGATTCCTGAGACCACACACTTTTCAACCTGAGGAGTCACCTTTTCAAAACAACTAAAAGGAGTCAAATAAGATCATGGAGACCCCATCTGGATCTCCACCTACAAGGGACCAGGATACAGGTCTGGCTGTTTGGGAAGACATTGGAACTTCAGGTGGGACTGTTTTGGTAATGATAGAAGAGGGACCCCTGACATAGGAATCCTGGTCAAGCTGCTGGGAGAGCTTATAGTTCACATTTGCCACCATCATCACCATGGGAAGCTTGACCAGTTTTCTGAAGAAAAGGACACCTACCAAGCTGAGACACCCTAACTGTAATAAAATCACTGTTACTGCACACTTATTTAAAATGGACTTTAAGTTGACTTTAGCCAATCAGTAAATTATTATTTAACACCTAGTGCCTGGTCCTGCCTGTTTTGTTACAGCAACTCCCTTCAGGGGTTGCCTAGCTATCATCACACCACTGTCTGTGCTATTGAAGAGAGTCTCCCCTCATAAAAAGAATCCACCTTTGGGATAGACCTCAGGACAGGGGAGAGATGCCAACTGGAGGAGCCCCAAAGTAATATACATTAGTTGTGTGCCCTGAAAGAACATTCTACTTTCAAAAAAGGGGTTACATAAAATTAAGAAATGGGGAAATAAAGAGATAAGGAATTGAAAGGCAGCAAAGCTAAAAGAAGAAATCTGAATGAAATAATAAACAAAGTGCAAAAAATCGAGGAGAGGTCAAAAAATAGGATCAAAGGAAAAACAGTAAGATGTCATTAGAGAAAAGTGGATGAAGAAACAATAGAAATACAAATGGCAAAATATACCTATTTTATTGACAATTGTCAGTGTGTTTACATAAATATGTAAATCCCTAATCTGAGTAGAATTAACCAGGACTCCCCCATCACAATGACTGGAAAGAACAAATTCATGGGTGGATGTTAATTTCTTGTAATGAAGTTATTCTTCCCAGCTAACTTTTCCCAGGAATGTACAATAAGGGGGATCTACTACCTCCAATAGCTTCAGCTTTCACAAGTGAGGGTATCCTTGGACATAGACAGAATAGGCTGGTAATGAATTCATTTTATTATTTACAGATATAGGTAGCTTAAAAACTATAATAAGCTATATTCATGTTTAAATTGACAATTCAAATACAATTCCAAGTACATCAATTAACAACATGATTTCTTTTTCAATAGTCTTTATTTTTACAAGAACACTGCTGGAAATATACACTTAAAGATGAATTTTAGAAGCTGGGCGTGCACAGAAATCAGGAGATGGAAGCTCATGTAGGACCTGAATGTGTCTACCCAATTTTATAAGTCCCAATGCGCAAATATCTCGCATCAATTATAAAAGGGGTGGAGTGTGGGCGTGGCCAACACTAATGCACAAGTAGCAACCTGCCTCAGCGCACTCCTAGGTATAGTTGAGCACAAATTGTACTTCTGCTATGGAGGAGGTGTAAGTCTTTATAAAACTATTTACAGGCATCTCTGCAGGGTTTGAGGGATCTGGGTTAAATGGGGGGGGGGGGAGGGGGGGAGTGCAGGCTAAAGAACTAAGGGATTTTGCAGGACCTAGCTCTAGACTGGGCACACTAGTGAGCAAACTGGTGAAACTGGGCAAGGGCTGGACACGCAACCGTTATAAAATGTCATCACTTGCGCATCCTAAAGCCAATTTATGCCGCAGTACGTGCACAAGCTTAAAGTTAGGAGCACACATACACACACCAGGGCTATTTTATAACATGTGCACGCAGGATATAAACATGACTCATATCTGATCGTGCGCACCCATGTACCCTTTTATATGTGCGCCCGTTTGAAAGTTACCATCCTGGAAAACAATACATGGGCTGAATATCTGCTGCTAAGTACTGTAAGTTCTTCAGCATTAGGCAGTAACAATTTATGAAAGCACTTTTTAAAACCATTTCCTTTAACCACAGAAATGGGCTTTTAGAAAATTACCCACACTATACGTGGGTGTAAATATGTATTTGGGGTCTCTATATACATAATTTTACCCGGCGGGAGAAGAAGCATTCTTGTGGGTGGGATTGAGGGCTCAGTTGGGAATTATGTGCATACTTTTACATTTACAAAGGGATGCATATAATATTTCTTGGAAAAACTACCTGCACAAATTAGCAGATGTGTGTGGGTCTTTTATCTGTGATGATTTTCAAAGAAAAGTGCACATTTACTTTCCCTTAGAAAATTAGTGTAGAGTCTGCAAAAAAAGTACTAGCAGACATTAAATAAACTCAGGCACTACTATTACTGTTTTGTACAGTTTAGGTTTTATTTACTTATAACCTGTTATTCTAATCCTCTATAGCAACTACTACAAGAATTATTGATACTACACTTTGGGGCTTATATAATAAATGGTAACATAGTAACATAGTAAATAATGGCAGATAAAGACCAAAATGGTTTGTCCAGTCTGCCCGGCCAGCTGCTTGGGGTTGTAACTGGCACTCAGTACAAAATACTCCCATAACCACAAAAGATATGACAGGTTCCCCCAATGCTTCATTTCCATCCTTTTGTCTTTAGAGATCATTTGTGTTTATCCCAAGCCCTTTTGAATTCTGTCACTGTTTTTGTCTTCACCACCTTCTCCTGAAGAGCATTCCAGGCATCCACCACCCTTTCCATGAAAAAATATTTCCTGACATTGCTACTGAGTCAACCCCCCTGGTATTTCATGGCATGACCCCTAGTTCTTCAGCTTCCTTTTCATTGGGATAGGTTTGTCACTTATGCATTTTTAATATCGTTCAGATATTTAAATGTTTGCATCATATCCCTCCCCCAGTTTCTCCTCTCCTCTAGGATATACAGATTTAGGACCTCACGTTTCATCTCATATGTCTTTTGGTGCAGAGCTCGCACCATTTTGGTTACCTTTCTCAGGACTGTTTCTATCCCTTTCCTAACCTTTTTGAAATGCATCTTCCAGAACTGAGTACAGTACTCCAGGTAAGATCTCACCAGTGACCTGTACAAGGGCATTATCACCTCCTTTTACCTGCTAGTTTTACCTCTTACTATACAGTCTAGCATCCCCTCACCCCTGTTGTTGCCTTGCCAAATTTCTACCCTACCCTTAGATCATCAAACACTATCATCCCAAGGTTTCTTCATTGTTCATGCTCATCAGTTTCTCACCCCATCACGTACAGCTCTTTTATATTTGTGCAGTCCAAATGTATATGAGCATTTTGTATAACCCCAGTATAATACTTTCTAATCCCTCCACAATATTGCTCACAAAGATATTGAAACAGAACCATCCTCAAAATCAATTCCTGTGGCACTCCGTCAATCACTTTTCTCTCTTCAGGGTGACTTCCATTTACCACTAGCCTCAACCAATTTCTAATCCAGTCCACCATCTTAGGACCCACTACCAGTTTACTCATTTTATTCATGAGCCTCCTATGCTACTTTGCTGTAATCCAGCTAAACCATATCTAGAATATGCTTTTGATCTAATTTTCTAGTAGTCACACAAGTGAAAAAAATTGATTCAATTTTCCTCCAGTAAAACCATGTTGCTTTGAATCCTGCAACTCACTGCATTGTAGATAATTCATTATCCTTTCATTCTGCAGAGTCTCCATTAATTTTCCAACCATCAAGATAAGCCTAATAGGTCTGTAGTTTCCTACCTCCTCTTTGTACCACTTATGTGAAACAGGGCCACAACTTCCTTCCTCCAATCTTGTGGCACCACTCCTGTCTCTAGGGACCTATTGAACAGATCCTTCAACAGACCTTCTAGAACCTCTCTGAGCTCCCTTAGAATCCTAGGATGTACCTCATCCAGCCCCATGGCTTTGTCCACTTTCAGTTTAGGTAGGTTCACACAAAAATACTCTTCTACCCCACTTTCATATGAACCCTTACCTACTAGCAAAGTTCCATCTCCAAAGTCTGCTTCAAAGAATGCTGAGAGATATTTTATTTAGCATTTCTGCTTTTTCCTCATCTCTCTCCACACATTGCTCCTTATTGCCTTTCAATCTAACTCTGGCTAGAGTTGCCAACTGGCTCCAGATTTTCATGACATGTTGATCCAGTCCTGGTTTAACTCCCCTGCATGCAGGTAATTATAGACTTGTTTTTCTTAGGGAATGCAATAGGGAAAGCAGAATAAGTCCCAGCATGCAATGGGGTAAAACCAGGACTGGATCAACTTGTCCTGAAAATCTGGAGCCAGTTGGCAACCCTACCTCTGGCATTCCTCCTTTCTCTAACATGCTTGAAAACTATTTTGCCATCTTGCTTTATTTTCTACTTGTACTTTTGCCATCCTGATTTATTTTCTTGTTTTTTTTATTTGTATTGTACCAGATATTCATTCCAGTGTTCCTCTTTCTAAGATCCTTTGTATTTTTTGAATGCTAATATTTTGGCCTTTATTCTTTCAGCCACTTCTTTGGACAACCATAATGGTTTCCTTTTCTTCCTACTTTTAATTACATTTCTCAGAAAAGATTTGTTGCCATTATTATATAACTCCTTTTAGTTTAGCCCACTGTTCTTCCATTTCACCTAACACCTCCCTGCCTGTCAGCTCCTCCTCAAGGCACTGCCTTATTTTATTTATTCTATTGTTTTATTTAAACTTGTATTAATTTTCATACCATAATAGCAATGAGCATCCTCATTACAGAAAAGAGAATGAACATCAGAAACACAAACCTTCAAAACCAAGAAAAAAAGAATCAACAATATTCTACATCAGAACCAGATATATATAGGAGAAGATAAAAAAATAAAGGATAATGGCAGAAGGAAATACACATTATCAGATATCATAAACCTCACTCACTAGGCCTATGTTAGACTGGAATCAAGCCCATAACACTAGAGCATAAATCTTCTTTACATTCATGAAAAACAGCAATTGGGACAAAGAATATATATATCAAATTATCATACTTTGCAAGCAATTTACAAGGAAATCTGACAAACATCTCTGCACCGATTGCTTGTGCTTCCAAAAACCATGCAAACATTTTTTTACTCCTTTCTTCTGTCCCTGTGCAAACATAGAAACATAGAAATGACGGCAGAAGAAGACCAAATGGCCCATCCAGTCTGCCCAGCAAGCTATGCACTTTTTTTTTCCTCTTACTTGTTACGCTTGGCTCTTAGTACCTTTTAGTTTTATTTCCCTTCCACCCCACCATTAATGTAGAGAGCAGTGTTGGAACTGCATCTAATTGAATATGTAGCTTAGTTAGGGGTAGTAACCACCTCAATAAGCAAGCTACACCCATGCTTTTGTTTACTCGACTATGTAATTTAGTCCTTGTTGGTTGTTGTCTATATATATAGATACTCTTTTCTACATTGCCCCTGCCGTTGAAGCAGAGAGATATGCTGGCTATGCGTTGAAGGTGAAGTAACAGACTTTCTCCCCTGCCGTTGAAGTAGAGAGCTATGCGTTGAAAGTGAAGTATCAGACTTTCTCCCCTGCCGTTGAAGCAGAGAGCTATGCTGGCTATGCGTTGAAAGTGAAGTAACAGATTTTCTCCCCTGCCGTTGAAGCAGAGAGCTATGCTGGCTATGCATTGAAAGTGAAGTATCAGACTTTCTCCACTGCCGTTGAAGCAAAGAGCTATGCTGGCTATGTGTTGGAAGTGAAGTATCAGACTTTTTCCCCTGCCGTTGAAGCAGAGAGCTATGCTAGATATGCATTGAAAGTAAAGTATCAGGCTTATTTGGTTTGGGGGTAGTAACTGCTGTAACAAGCAAATCCTTTTTTTTTCCACATTTCCTCTTACCGTTGAAGCTTAGAGCAATGTTGGAGTCGCATTAACTGTGTGTATGTATTTTGAATAAGGGTATTATCTCCAGGTAGTAGCCTTCATTCCCGCGAGCCACCCCCTCTTCATTCACGTCCTCTAGACTTGATGGATCCACAGTGTTTATCCCACGCCCCTTTGAAGTCCTTCACAGTTCTGGTCTTCACCACTATCCCAGAAATAAGTTAGCTGTAAAATGAAAACAAATTCATTTTGCTTTATTGCTCAAAGACAAAGGATACCAAAAGAGTGCTATTTCTCCTTTCCTCTTCCTAAGATTTTTCTAAGATTGCTGTCACATCCAAGCTATCAATAGATAAGCCAAGATCTTGTTGTCCCTAAGGGTGGATTTACTAATGCCGCAAGGCATAATGAATCCTGCGGTAACGGGGGGGGGGGGGGGGTGAAAACAGTGGGGGGGGGGTGGTCCTGTGATAGCCAGCAGCGATCGCTCCTCCACGGTGTGATCGCTGCTGGCATCATGCCAATTAACTACACCATAAAAAGTATAGTTATTCGGCGCGAAACTGACAGCGATAAACAAGCATACCTTTTGCTGTCGGTGAAGTCTTCGTGGCGTCAGCTCCAGTGCCGCCCCGACTCCTCCTCTTCTGGGGCTGACGCCACCCCGACTCCACCCCCATCTTGGTATCACACGTGATAAGGGACTTTTCACGTGCGAAACGTCCCTTATCACGAGCAATTCGCTTGGTAAATGACCTCCTAAGTCTGCTTACCAGAAGGCAATAAATATACTTTGCAAAACAGAGATACTGCTTCATGGAGAAGCTTGAACACTTCAATAAAATACTTCTTAAGTATAGTAAGTGGAACTTTCATAGTAAAATCACAAATTTCAGATTTAACTGTATTGCATGTGTTCAAGCATCTCTATTTTCAGATATGTAACCATCTGATCTTGAGTGGATACTGCATGCAATCTCATGGATTTTCCTAAATTCCCCCTAGTACCTCTGTGGTAAGACTGCAAGTTGCATCTCAAAGAAGATATAATCACACTGGAGTAGATTCAGATAAGGGCAACCAAATAGATAAAGGGGATGGAATGACTCTCTTATGAAGAAAGTCTAAAAAGGTTAGAACTGTTCAGCTTGGAGAATGTAAGCATTGTGAACCCTTTTGACTGTAGTAAGGTGGCGCAGCCTATGGGGAAAACCCCGAAGGCCTTCACTAACAGCTGGCAGAGGCTGGTTGACAAGAGATTGGTTTAGTGCTTCACCTATATTAGCTCTTTTCCCTGTATGTTTCAGCACCTACAAGCATCCAGGATTTCTTATATTTCATAAATGGTGTCCTCCTCAGGGGGTTGAGGTGGCTTGAGATAATTGCTGAGAAGACCAGAAGAGGACAAGTGGCTTCAGGTGAGACACATGGAAGATATTATGTATGTGTAGTGTAGATGGTAGCTTGATCAGGTAAGTCACAGGGCCCACTTGTAGCACAGGGAAGAAATAAGAACATAATGCCATGCTGGGTCAGATCAAGGGTCCATCGAGCCCAGTATCCTGTTTCCAACAGTGGCCTATCCAAGTCACATGTACCTGGCAAGTACCCAAACATTAGATAAATCATAAGATACTATTGCTTATTAATTACCACAATAGAAGTTTATGGATTTAACCCTCTAGGAACTTATCCAAACCTGTTTTAAACCCAGTAACACTAACTGCTTAAATCACTTCCCCTGGCAATGAATTCTAGAGTTTAATGATATGTTGTGTGAAAAGCTCATTTTAGACAAATTGAAGAAAATTCTACTTGCTAACTTCATGGAGTGCCCCCCAGTCCTTCTATTATCTGAAAGAGTAAATAACCGATTTACATTAACTTGTTCAAGTCCTTTCATGATTTTGTAGACTTCTATCATATCCCCCTCGGTCGTCTCTTCTCCAAACTGAACAGTCTTAACTTCTTTAGCCTTTCCTCATAAGGCAGCCGTTCCTTGCCCCATATCATTTTGGTTGCCCTTCTCTGCACTTTCTCCAGTGCAGCTGTATCCTTTTTGAGATGCAGTGACCAGAACTGCACACAGTATTCAAGTTGCGGTCTCACCATGGAGCGATATAGAGGCATTATGACATCCTCCATTTTATTTTCCATTCTCTTCCTAATAAGTCCCAATATTCTGTTTGCTTTTTTTGATCGCCACAACACACTGGGCCAATAATTTTAATGTATTATCCACTATGACGCCTAAATCTCTTTCCTGGGTATTAACTCCTAAGATATAACCTAACAATGTGTAACTACAGCAAGGGTTATTTTTCCCTATATGCATCACTTTGCACTTGTCCACTTTAAACATCTGCCATTTGGAAGCCCAATTTTCCAGTCTTACAAGGTCCTCCTGCAATTCATCACAATCCACTTGAGATTTAACCACTCTGCATAATTTTATGTCATCTGCAAATTTGATCACCTCACTCATCATACCTCTTTCCAGATCATTTATAAATATACAAGCCATTAAGCCCATAACAACGGGCTACATTAAAAAATATTTTTTCGGTTTGGTTTTCGGAAATGGCACTCTTCTACACTTCTTCTCCCTCACTACCCCTTCCCCTCACTCATTCACCTCGGTCACTCATCCTCCTCCCCCTCGGTCACTCAGCCCCCTTCCTCCACTCACCTCCCTTCCCTCCCCTGCCCCCACTCAAACTCCCTTCCCTCAGTCTTACTCACCTTCTTTCTCCCACTGCTTCCCTCCCCTCTCATTGAAACCCCCTTCCCTCACTCTCACCTCCCCCCTCATTCTCACTCCCACTCCCTCCCCTTCCCTCCTCAGCATTCTCCACCCTCTCCCAATCCCATCCCTCACTCTCATCCCCTCCCGTCCCCTCTCAGTCACTACTATACGTGACTCATTCCTTCCCTTGCGGCATGGCACATTTGTCAGAGCTCTTGACGTTCCTCCCATCCCAACTCCCTCCCCCCGATACTCCTTGTCCGCACGCTGAACTCACGCTGGTTCTCATCTCCATGGAGAGATGAACTCGTGCCGGTTCTCGTCTCCATGGAGAGAGATGCACGGCACGTCGGTCAGAGATCTCTGTTCCACACATGTGCGGTGCAGCTGCTCTCTACTGCGCATTTGTGGGCCATCGGTCAGAGCCTATCCTCTTCCCTTTTCCTGCCATCCTTTCTCATCTTCCCTTTCCTTCCCCTCTCACCTCATCCACAACCCCTTCCCTCTCCCGATGTTGTCACACCAGCGGCAGTGGCAGCAGCAGCTAGTAATGAATCAAGGTGGCAGTCTGATGGAAGGTATTAGGAGATGCAAAGTTTGTGTACTTAACCATACCAAGTCACCTGGGTTGCATTGCAGAGCGAGCTTGCACTTCTTTTCCGTCTGCTTCTTGGAATGGGCTGCTGCCTGGGTAAGCAACTGATTGATCCTTTGCCAGAGATCTTGGAGCTCCTGAGAAGTAAGATAGGCTGTTGAACAAGTTACTGCCCGAGGCAGAGGAAACAGCACCCAGAGATGTTTGCCATAAACCACTTGGAACAGGATCGAGATGGTGGAAAAGCTTACATGGTTGTTATGAGAGAAGTTGGTCCAGGGAAGGAGAAGAGCCCAGTCATCTTGTCTATTATTGATATATAGTCTGAGGAAAATCTTAAGGACTTGGTTAGTCCTCTCAGTTTGTTCGTTTCCTTGGGGGTGCTAATCTGTTGTAAGATCCAGCTTAATCACAAATTTCTCTCTACTGTATCAGGCTGTAAACTGGATGCCTCAATTTGAGAGGGCAGCCTGTGCAGGCAAAAGTCATGTTGCATAAAAAGACTGGCCAATTCAGGAGCAGAGGGCAAGCCCAGAAGAAGGATGAAATGTGCCATCTTGGAGAATCTATCTACCAAGACCCATATTGTGGTGGAGCCATGAGAGACAGGGAGACCATAATGAAATCAGTGGACAAGTAGATCCAGGGTTCCTCAGGGTCTGGAAACATCTGTAACAGCCCCCAAGTTTGGGCTTGAGCGGTGTTGTATTGCACACAAGCAGGGCAGGATTCCACATAACATTTTACATCAGATCTGACTTGGGGCCACCAGTAATGACACAGGAAGAGTTCAAGGGTCTGGGTGATTCCTGATTGTCTTGCTAAGCGTGAGTCTTGAGCCCATTTCAAAACTTTTTCACATAGTTGCTTGGATACTACCATCTTCCCAGCAGGTACCGGTATGGGAGTAGTGACAATAACCTTTGCAGGATCTATGATATGTCGCGAGATCTCTGGGGTATCTTCCATCTGAAAGGAACATGAGAGGCCATCAGCTCAGTGGTTCTTAGTTGCTGGTCAGTAGTGCAGCTCATGGTCAAACCAATTGAAGAAAAGTGACCATCTGGCCTGTCTGGGATTGAGCTGTTGTACTTGTTGTAGATACTCTAGATTTTTATGATCAGTATAGATCGTAATCCAATGCTTGGCTCCTTTGAGAAGGTGTTGCCATTCTTCCAATGTCAATTTTACCTCAAAGTGCTCCCAATCCCTGATTGTGTAATTCCACTCTGCTGGAGAGAACTTCCTAGAGAAGAAGAAACAAAGCAGGAGATACCCTTTGTTATTATGCTAACTGAGGATAGCCCCTACTCCGAGGGTAGAAGCATCTACCTCTAAAACAAAGGGTCTATCAGGATCTTGGTGCCGAAGCAGGATGTCTGAGAGAATGCTTGTTTCAGGGCCTGAAAGGCAGAAATAACTTCTGCAGGCCGGCTCTGGGTGTTCGTGCCCTTTTTTGGTTAGGGTCGTAAGTGGAGCTGCAAGACTGAAGTATCCAGCTATGAATTGTCTATAATAATTAGCAAAGCTTAGAAAATGCTGTGCACCTGAAGGCAACTGGCCCGTGCCAGTCAAGGATTGTTTTCTGTTTTGTAGGATCCATGTGGAAGCCAGTGCTAGAGATGATATATCCTAAGAATGGGAGTTGCTCTTGCTTGAAGAAGTACTATTCTTAGTGTAGAGGTGATGATCATGTAACCTCTGTAATAACTGTTTAACATGCATCCAAAAAGCAAAGAGGTAGGCGATTTATAATGGCCGTTAGGTAAACACAAAAGGATAGATGCCTTGATCTTTTTCAAATATTTATTAAAGTAGAGACGTATTCATAAAACCGCCTGACTCAGGCTGAATTTCGCAGGTTCAACAGTCGCTGCCTCCGGGGCGTTAGACAATTCAAAGTCTTGAATGAGATACAGTGGTATAGTATCGTCAATCAACAAGTGACTGTGTATCAGCAATGCAATACAACTTGCAATTCAACCGTCAAGAGTAGAGACTGTACTCTTGATGGTGAATCCAAGTTGTATTGCATTGCTGATACACAGTCACTTGTTGCTTGACAATACTACACCACTGTATCTCATTCAAGACTTTGATTTGTCTAAGCTCCTGAGGCAGCGGCTAAACTCAGCCTGAGTTGGGCTGTTTTATGAATACTTCTCTACTTTAATAAATGTTTGAAAAAGATCAAGGCATCTATCCTTTTTTGTATAACTATTTAACATGCATGCCATGTTGCTGCAGAGATCGAAAATAAATAAGAATATCATCGAGGTACACCACCATGTGGGAATACAGGAGGTCTTTGAATATTTCATTCACCATGATCTGAAACACTGCAGGAACATTTCACAGGCCAAAGGGCATTGCTAAGTAATCGTAGTGCCCATCTCTGGTGTTGAATGTGGTTTTCCATTCATTTCCTTGGTGAATGCATATGAGATCATACGCTCCCCTGGAGATCCAATTTAGTGCAAATTTTCACCCCTTGTAAGTGGTCGAAGAGCTTGGAGTCAAGAGGTAATGCCACTAGAAGCTGATGGCAGTCTCTGGGGTGAGTTCAGGGGCTCATGGAGGCTTCCCACGAGCTGCCAACATAACAGAGAAAAGATGACTGAGGGAGGATATGATAGGGGTCTATACAATCATGAGAGGACTAGAACAGGTAAATATGAATCAGGTATTTACTCTTTCAGATAATACAAGTACTAGTGAGCACTCCATGAAGTTAGCAAGAAGCATGTTTAAAACAAATTTTAAAAAATTCTTTTTCACTCAATGCACAATTAAACTCTGGAATTCTTTGCCAGAGGATGTGGTTAGGGTTGTTAGCATAGCTGGCTTTTAAACATTTTGGACAATTTTCTGGAGAAATCCATAAACTGCTATTAATCAAATTGACTTGGGGAATAGTCACTGCTTATTACTGGCATTTGCGAGGTACCTATATCCTGAATTGGCCACTGTTGGAAACAGTCTAACCCAGTATGTCAGCTTCTTATTTTCTTATGATAAGTAGCACCATAAACTGATAAGTATTCTTATTATGATCATGCTGTTTGAGATGCTCTGATTCATGTTTCCAATCACTGAATCTAGTGTCTGACAAGGCAGACTTTGATAAAGTGGTAGGCTTCTAGTTGCAGTGGACTCTGGGCAGCTACCCCTTTTGTTGATTGGATAAAATAGTCCTAATATCAAATAATATTTATGGTAATATTGGAGGTTTGCAAACTGAATGATCAAAAGCTTTAACAGAGTTAATGGACAATGGAATTGTCTCACCTTCTCTAAACTCTGTTGGCCTTCTCATGTTTTTAAAATGATTGCCACAACATGTATACATGTTTTCTCCAATGCATTATATTTCCTGTAGCACTTGCTAGAAATTCAGTAATTAAGACTGGAGGTATCAATCTTCTTTTGGTGACTATAATATGTTTCTCTTTTATTTTAACTCAATACTCATTTGTTAGGTTGATTTGGATAGTGCATTCAGAATGGTTGGTGTGCCCTTCAATGAGAGCAGCATTTAAATATTCTCTTAACTTCCAGAGGATGCATGAATACTCCCAACCGCATTTCATACGTTTTGAGATTATCACATAAATACACATTTTATACATTCTTATTCTGGCAATTCATACAGTATCACAATTTTTCTTTTGTATAAATATTTATCCTCACTGAATGACAATGATTGCTCTTTTTCCATGAGAATGAAAAATGTTTTCATCTGTTTACATTTCTTCTCCTTTTCTAATTTCTAAATTAGATGTGTTTTACATTGCTTCTATGCCCATAATGAAAACTGCACAAAAACTGATTTTAATAGTATTGTGGCAAGTCAAAACTAATGTTCTGTGAATGCTGTGCTGCTTGCATAATACTATTCTGCCAGGAAATACCTTCCATAAATCATACCCCATGCTAGGCCTTGTCCCTATTATTCTTAAAACTATGCAAGAATAATGGCATCTCTCATGTATCCTTCAACAGATTTTATATATTATTCTAGAATTTTAAGTTTGAAGGACTCTGCAGGGAATTTCTCAAAATAAGTGTGCCATAGAGTTATACTAAATCAGTCTCCATGAAAATCATGACTTCTGTCCAATATAAAATTGCTTTGCATGCATTTGCTTTTTGATTTATTTATTTATTTATTTATTTATTTATTAGCTTTTATATATTGACATTCGTAGGTACATCATGCCGGTTTACAATATAACTGAAGGAGGAACATACAAAAACCCAGGGTGGGGGGAGGGGAGCAGATAGGAAGAGAGAAGGGGCGAGAGAAGAGAGGTGCATCCTGTGTTTTTAAAGGAGGTTTCATATTATAATGTGTTCCATTGTGTTTTACTGTCGTCAAATATTGTATTTTAAGTCTGTCATTTCATTACTATGTTTTAGTCCACAGATGTAGTATATTTGAATACTTTAACTATTAATATAAATGCATTGAATTTTGTGATGCCATGGAACAAGTGACATCGAGTTTAGAGTGTACCCCTGAAAACGGAAACTATTTGAAACATAACATTATGTCGGGTTGCGGGTTGCTGCCTACAAGTGTCCATATTGAATGAATCACTGTTCCTCCAACACAAGTGAAAAAGGAAGCTTTTTGAGGGAAGTGATCTTTACTTATTTTATTTGCAAAAAGAAATACTGTAAAAAAAAGTATTTGTGATCAGAGACCAATGTTTATATATGACCCGGTTTCAAGCACATGAACAATTATTTCTATGCTTACGGGTGTTATGTTGGTCTTTAATATTGCATTGCTGATATCTGAAATAAGTAACATATGAAGAATATGAACAGTTTGAGGAATGCCTTTTTGTTGTATAATTTGCCTTGTGCATTTCTCACACATTGACTCCATTTTTTTGGTAATTCCCAGAGGGAATAAGCCAGTCCAGTACCTCACACAGTATTACACACAGTTTATGAGTGTGCTTCTGGGGAGAACAAATCATATTTCTTTTTATTGAGAAATATAGCACCAACAGCAAACCATGATATAATGTTATCACATTACTTACTTTCCATCAGTTAGATTAGGGGGCTACTACTGATTGCACAGACATTACAATTAAGCCACCTTCTGGGAGAAATGCCAGCAGCAGAAACCACAAGGGCTTTCCCTCCCTCAACATGTAGGTGGTCTGCAGTGCCACAGGTCTCATAACTGATGTCTGTTTTTAGGTTTCGGGCTTATTCCAAGAGGACTATATTCTGCCACTTTCGGGCACACATGACCATTTTGAGCATGGCCAAAACACAGGGAGACAGCTTCAAGGTAAGCATGCAGCTCTGCCAACCATTAGTCTCTATGAAAGCATTGCTCTCTTTTCTCTTTATGCTTCAGCCTGCCTTGCAGCTCTGCAGAACGAGGATCTCTCAAGCTTTACTAATAGGCAGCAACACTACACTCTACATTTACCTCTCTTCTTCTTTGCCTTCTCTCCCACATATGATAGAACTTATCCCCTCAAAGCCTGGTTTATGATCCCCCCCCCCCCCCCCTAACATGCCTCAGGAGTCCTGCAGACAAGTGCTACAATGAGGAACACAAGCAGACCAGAGCTACAATACAGAAGATTTTTGCTTACCTGCAAACTCACATTTGATGTGAGTTTGCAGGTGATGTGATGTGAGTTTGCAGGTGATGTGATGTGATGTGATGTGAGTTTGCAGGTGATGTGATGTCTGGACAAATCATGGAGATGTTTGCTATACATAAATATTTTATTATAATCCACCCCAGTACAGTGGTCTGCTATAGTGGAAAATAAATATTTAAAATAAATACAATTTAAATAAATAAATAAACATCCGCACTAAGGCCTGTGACTTTTTTTTTTTTTTTTTACTTGCTGCATACTACATAATCTAACAAAGACCCATGGCAATCTTCCACCAGTGATCCCTGACACTAAGGAGGAGGAGAAGACAGAAGCAAAACTTGAAGCACTGCCATACCCAAGATCAGGCAGTCTATATAAGGAATACATTGATACAGAGACACTGTAAATATAGGTCCCTGGTGAGTTCTCACTTAGAAAACTGTGTACAATTCTGGAGATCGCACCTTCAAAAGTATATAAACAGGATGGCATTGTTCCAGAGGGTGGCTACTAAAATGGGGATAGACTTAAAGATCTAAAGATGTATGCCCTAGAGGAAAGGCATCTGACATTCAAATATCTCAAAGGTTTCCATGAACAGAGGGTGAGCCTTTTTCAATGGAAAGGAAGCTCTAGAACGAGGGGTCATGGAAGAGGTTGAAAGGGGGTAATCTTAGGAAACATTTCTTTATAGAGAGGGTGGTGGATGTGTGGAACAGCCTCCCAGTGGAAGTGGTGGAGACAAAAACAGTATCTGAATTTGAGAAAGTATGAGATAAATATAAATACAGGGGATCTCTAAGGAAGTGATGAGAATTATAATGCTAAACTAATTGGATGGATGGGCAGAATAGATGGGCCATATAGTCTTTTTCTGCCATCATGTTCCTATGTTTCTATTGTGATGAGAAATCAGCATCCTCATCACAATTCCTCCATGGAGAGCAGAAAGAGAAATGGAAGGTCTTTCAGCAAGGAAAACCAGTCCCTAAAAACAGACCTGGGGAAAAGATGGCTATAGGTAGAAATTACATATCCCATTATCACTAGAGAAGTGGAGGGTGAGCATCTGACCTGAGATATTCAGGATGGGAATGGGACAAGGTAGCTCCCAGGTGCCTTTAATTATGATCCCAACCATCACTTAGAATTAGAGGAGAGTTAGTATGGGTGGAGGCAGAAGGGGAGTTAGTAACTGACGAGAGGATTGAAGATGAGCCACAAGAAGAGAAGGAAAGCATGGAAATAGAATCACAAGATATTCCTTCCCACTCAGTAGAAGACATGGAGTATACTGAGGGCTTGGCGGCCTTGAAATATTGAAGGAGAGAACTGTTCTCATTCATTCATTCCTGAGAAGGTAACTCTGTGAAATCACCTTGTTGTAACCATGGTTTTCTGCTGCAGCTACCAAGTGTTGAGATGTTTCTAACAGTACCCATTTCAAAAGCTATAAAAAAAAACTGCAGAATGACTATATATTATAAATGGTATTGAGTGGACTCTTTTGGATAAAACTCTGTGAATACAGAATGCACAATTTGTGAATTTATTGAAAGAAAAAGAGAATATTCACTTTCTTTGTGAGTCAAAATTAAGCAAAAGTTTGGTAGAAAGTTCCTTTTGCTAATCCTTTTTTCAGCAAGAGAGTAGAAAGTTAGAAATTTTGTTGGCCAATACCTCCATGTACTTTGCTATACCTAAAGGTGAACTATAATCGGTAATGGTGATATTCCTTTACCTTTGTTTCTTTGAG
This sequence comes from Rhinatrema bivittatum, assembly GCF_901001135.1. NCBI lineage: Eukaryota > Metazoa > Chordata > Amphibia > Gymnophiona > Rhinatrematidae > Rhinatrema > Rhinatrema bivittatum. The sequence goes on from NC_042617.1 coordinate 443,689,132, forward strand.
ATTAACCTATCTGAAGAAGCACAGACTGTGCTGTACAGAATTTATTTGTTTGCTGAGAAGAAAATTTGCTTTGGATCCTGTTTTATGAGGTGCAGCCTATGACAAAGAAAAGTATATATGTGTATATATAGAGAGAGAGATAGATACAGATTTGTGTCTACACAGCTTCTCAAAGTTTTTGTGGTCACACATGGCTTCTTCTGACAAGTGATACAGAATCACTGAGGTGACCTACTCTACAGGTATGCCACAGGGGTTATAGTCAGAGCTCAAACTAACTTCTGAAGGGACAACAAGCTCATCAAGGGGCTAATTAGAAAGGGCTTTGAGAAAGAACCACCTGATCCAAGGTGGTATTCCAGAGGATACAGGAAGGGGAGGGGATCTGTGATCTTGCCTTGATCCCATCTGCTCCCAGATATACGCCGAAACATCCCCTATTCTGTGCATCTGTCCCTGAATACTCTCTAGCAGTTCTGCAAACTGGTCACATTATTTTATCATCCTTTGTAGATGGTGAAGGGCATGTCTGCAGCAGCTACAGGATACTGTACTAACAGCTAAACAACAGCTTCTTCAGTGGCACACAATTAAAAATAAATCTATGTGAGAGAAATCACTTAATTCAGACATTGCAAATTGTTCACTTTTACAATAAGGTGAATATATTGGAAATCCTTGGAAAAAAGTAGAAAGAGTCCTTATAAACTCAAACAGAATTTGGTAGAAGAACCTGGAACATTATATACCAATTGGATCAACAATCCCTCTCAAAAGAGACTCATCATGTTAGAAGATTTCAAATTCAAATTCAAATTAATTATTTGAAGTAGCTATAGAAGTACAATGAATCCCTTCAAAAGCAATAAAGTGTTTTTCTTCCTCTTTCTTCAATATTGCAATATTGGGACAAAGGAGTAGAGATGTTCCCAGTAGCATAGTATCAAGGAAAATGTCCAAATTAGCTGTTGCATAAGAATAACAGATAATTCAAACAGGCAGAAAGGCTCTCCAATGGTTCTCCACGAAACCATATACATGCTCTCTCAAATTTGAAAGAGACTCAGACCAGCATCTCTGCCCAAACAAATCACATCTTCATTATGACTGTCTTCTTCCATGCATCTTGCCAGCACCGGAGACGACATCCCATATCTTTCCCTCCTTTTGCACAGCCTAGGCTCTCAGCAACAATATCGCATTCCTCTCCCACAGGTAGAAAAACTATATTACTCTTCTGTATACTGCATATTTACTTATTTATTTACTTATATTATTTTGTATACCAATATTCTGTTATCAATCATAACGGTTCACAAATTCAATATAAAATAATTAAGATAAAATCATTAAGAGCTAAAATCAAATATAAAGATAAAATCATTACGAGCTAAAATCATATACAAAGAACAATAAAATCTAATAATCAAAAAATTATAGTTATAAAAACAATAAAATCAGTAAACTCATTTAAAAGATTGGCCTCTCAGTACATCAGTAACTCAGCTTTTGATAAAATATAAGCCCTCAACTAGCATCATCTCCAAAGGCCTGTATAAATAACAATGTCATTAAGTCTTTTTTGAATGTCTGATAATTCGATTGTAATCTCAAATCAATCAGAAGGGAATTCCATAATCTAGGTCCAGCTAGAGATACTGCTCTCTCTCTAACTTTAGTTAGTGAGCCAATTTAATCAATGGAATTGCTAACAAACCCTTGTTTGCTGATCGTAAATTTCATTGTGGCATATGAATCCGTAAGGAAGCCTTTAACCATTCTGTATTCACATTATTAATTGATTTGTGTATTAAGCAAAGAACTTTTGTTGTGCTGTGGTGGAAGGGAGCGCTAGGGGGCACTCCCCATAGCGGGACGAGTGGTGTGCACCCTTGTGGTGAGATGAAGCCTTGTCTGGGAATGGAGCTTGGAACTCAGGAGACAAGACATGGAGCTTGGAACTCTGAAGACGACATGGAGCTTGGGGCTCTGAAGACAAGACGTGGAGCTTGGAATTCTGAAGACAAGGCATGGAGCTGGTTGCGGACCACAAGAGGAGCGGGCAAGCTCTAGACACAGTAACAGGTCAGGAACAAGTTACCCCTTGGATCCTCCGGAGTCGGAACAGGATACAATCTTTAAAACATGGAACTTGGAAAATGGAAGCTCAGATCACCTAAAAACAAGGATCCTCCAGAGGCATGGGTACTCAGGACCTGGAACATCAGGACGTGGACATCAGGACGTGGACATCAGGATAATCACAGGAACGAAGATGCCAGGCAGGAGCATGACACAGCGAAGTCCAATGGAGGAGAACCTCCCAGGAGGACTGGCTTCTTGCCAAGGCGAGGAGTGAGTGAGTGAGTGAGTGAGGAGCTCTTTTGTAGGGCTCTGCAGGAACACCCAGAGAGGAGTCCAAGGAGGACCACACCTACTCTGTCCCTTTAAGAAGGGGAGAGAGGCGCGACCTCGCCCCTTAGGAGAAAGGGACAGGACCTTGGAGAGCTGCCATGCTGCTGCACAGAAGTGCCAGAGGAAGCTGGGCCACAGGCAGGCCCCAACGTTGAAGTGGCGGCGTCCTGCCGCTGAAGAGGAGCTTCAAAGTCCGCAGCTCCCTGCCTCAGTGAAGAGAAGGCAGGCATGGCCTCGGCAGCCGCAGGGGCGGCGAAGATGGCGGCTTCCATGCCGCAGGAAAGGCCCCAGCTTCAGAGGGCAGCAGCAGCATCTGCCGCTAAGGTAAGCACCTGCTCGCTTCTAGGCCCACGAGCAGGAGCGCAACAATTTTGTATTCAATTCTGTATTTTATGGGTAACCAATGTAACTCTTTCAAAATAGGTGTAACATGATCATATTTTTTGCGCCAGTTAAAACTTTGGCAGTGACATTCTGTAGTAATTGCAATGGTCTCAGAGTATTATCTGGGAGACCTAAAAGAAGGGCAATACAATAATCAATCTTCGAAAACAACAAAACTTGTAAAACGGTTCTAAAATCATTAAAATATAAAAGCTTTCAACCTTTTTATACTATGTAACTTATTAAAATCATCTCTGATCATATTACTTACATTTGTTTTCATATTTAATTCACAATCCATAATCACCCCTAAATCCCGGGCCGACTCCACTAACCTCAAATTAGAGGAGTCAATTTTATAAGAGGTAATTATTTTAGGCTCAAGTCTGTTGCTTAAATATACTATTTCTGTCTTCTGATTATTTAATGCTAGTTTCATGTGTGCAAGCAATTGTTGGATTGGAGATAAATACATTTCCCAGCGTTTTAGGGTATTTTCAAAGGATCCATTAATGGGAAGAAGAATCTGTACATTATCGGCGTAAATATAAAAAATTAAGCCTAAACCAGATAACAATTTGCAAAGTGGCAACATGTAAACATTAAACAACATTTTGTTTGGCAAAATGCTAGGAATTCATATCATATGCAGGCCTAAGTATCAAGCCAGGAAGAGGAGAAGATGGTTAGCCCTGACATCACTGAAGGAACTCTTTCTAGGCTGGAATGTAGTTTTATTGGCCTCATACCTTCCCCACCGAGGATAAGGCCCTGGCTCCCACCCTTTAAAGCCTTCAGAAAACTAGCAGTCTAGAAGTTTCTTTGGCTTAAATGCATCATGCTGCCTGAGACATCATATGATGCGGGCTGAGTCAACCAAACTGCAGTAAATGCTTTGCTATTGGGGGAAGAAATGTTTTGAACACCATAAGGGCCTGCCTCTTGCCTGTCTGCTAGGAGGCAATGCCATGCTGCCAAGTTGATCAGTTGCAGAAGGGAGACTTTATGACTAATTCCGATTTTCCACTTCCATCTCAATGCATTCTGGTTTTTCAGCCCATGCAGATTCTTGCTGCAGATGCTATAGCCCAGAGACAATTACTTCATCCAGCATGGACAGCATCTTGTGCTTGGGCCCAGACAGAGTCAACTGAGGTGATTTCTTTCCTATGGCAGTCTGTCTGGCCTTCACCTTGTTGCAGAGGGCCCTGCACATTTTCACAGGACCTCCATATCCCTGTGGTTGTACCAGATGGCGTTTAGCCACAGCTTGCCACAGTTTTTGCTTCTGGTAAGCATTCACTTTTGTGGATGCAGGTCCAAAAGATGCTTTTGTAACTCTTGCACTTCATTCACAGCATGGACTCTATCTCTGGTGAGAAATTGAGATTCCTGAGGTGGGGACCCTTCTTGGCAGCCATTGCGTGCATGCTGGACAGAGGATACATGCACAGTTATACAGCATCTGCCTTTGCATGTAGATTGAGGGTGATTGCACACACATGTTGGAAATTGTTTGGCATGATAATTATATGCATATGCTTTTAAAAAATAGGTGAAAATCCTGCCTGTACATATGCCTATATGTATGCACTTTTTATGAATTTAGGCACTATTCCTGACTTATGTGTATATTCCTTAATTCTCTCCTACTTCCCTTCAAGCTGTTTTGCCAAAGTTCGAGATTTTATATGGCGTGCTTATCTATACTTTAGCTAATATTAATAGCTTTAAGTAATTTAAACATTTAAGGATTTTTCATTATTATAACAGACAGCGTTTTAGAAGTATAAATTGTGTTGTATATTTTATAACCCCATCTGTAATTTTGAACTTAATAGTATAGATCTTTCTATTAAATATCAGTGCAAATCAAAAGTGATATAAAGATGTGGATATTTTAGATGTATTAATATGCTATAGAATGATTGGGATGCTAATAGCTGTGAGAATTTATCTGGGATATCATAATATGCCTTATTGTAAAGTGTTTGACTGTTTATATATTGACCTGTGTATGTATGCGTAAAAAACTTGCAGGTTATTAATGTTTTTGTCAGCGCCTGACTTATTCCACCTTCACATTTGATACTAATAATTAGCCCACAGAAAACTGGTTGTGAGCCAACTGCAAGAAGTGAGGTAGTGAACTGATAATGTAAAATGATGTTAACCTCTACCTATGCTTAACCTCTAACTCTGATGAACAATCAGCTGTAGCTAAAAAGGAGTAGAGATGGATTAAGGGGTTAGGTCGTTTTAAGGAATGGTTATAACTATAGTGACATGCAGTGCACACAAAGGATCAACCTCATCATGGGTGTGGTACATTTGAGCCTTTGTCTCTTGCTAAGGATATTCTGGCAGAACAGGATGTGTGTACATTATAGCAAGGGGCAAGGTCCTGTGGACAACCTTTTATTCCTAGGACCATAGGCTACACTTGGTTACTCTACCTAGCAGAAATATGGATACAAGTGAGAGGAGAGCCTTGCTAACCTGTGGTAATCCAAAAGAGCTGTAGGTGATGTGGGGTGAAGGGCTGTTGTGTACGGAGCAGGAGAGGGACCTTGGGTTGATAGGGTCTAGCAATCTGAAGGCAGTAAAGCAATGTGCCAAGGCAAAATCTAAAGCTAGAAGAATGCCGGGCTGCATAGAGAGAGGAATAACCAGTAAAAAAAAAAAAAAAAGCGGTGATAATCTCCTTGTACAGGTCATTTGTGAGGCCTCACCTGGAGTATTGTGTTCAGTTCTGGAGACTGTATCTCAAAAGGGACAGAGACAGGATGGAGATGGTCCAATCAAGAGTGACCAAAATGGTGTGGGATCTGTTTCAGAAGACCTATAAGGAGAGGCTGAAGGATCTGAATATGTATACCCTGGAGTAGAGGAGGTGCAGGAGTGTTAGGATACAGGCTTTCAGATACCGGAAAGTTTTAATGATGCACAATCGACAAACCTTTTCCATTGGAAAGATATCAGTTGAACTAGGGAGGTTGACTCAGAACCAAAGTCAGGAAATATTTCTTCTTGTAAAGGGTGGTGGATGCCTGGAATGCCCTTCCAGAGGAGGTGGTGAACATAAGAGCATAAGATATGCCATACTGGGTCAGACCAAGGGTCCATCAAGCCCAGTATCCTGTTTCCAACAGTGGCCAATCCAAATGACAAGATAAACCACAAGCTACTATTGCTTATTAATTACCATAAAAGCAGTTTATGGATTTTTCCTTTAGGAACTTATCCAAACCCTTTTTTAAACCCAGTTATACTAACTGCTGTAACCACATCCTCTGGCAATGAATTCCAGAGCTTAACTATGTGTTGCATGAAAAAGAATTTTCTTCAGTTTATTTATTTATTATTTATTTAGGGTTTTTATATACCGACATTCTCGATATACATATCAAATCAAGTCGGTTTCCATATAACAAAACTGTCGCCGGTAAGGCGTTACATTAAACAATAGACAAAGTATTGAACAGAGAACGTGTAGTGTAACATTAAACAATCAACAAATTATTGAACAAAAGAACGTAGATCAATAAATATTAAATATTAAACGTAAAAAAGATATATAAAATAAATAACTATGGGAAGAGCATGAGCTAGAAAGCTGATGCTTCAAGAGATGGTTTTTCATAGCAGGTGGGTGGACTGTCCAGATAAGGTCCTGAAGGTCCTAAGGGTATAAAGTCGGTAGTGGACTTTATATTGTGCTATTTTGCTCTTTGACCTGTGTCGAATTGTTTCTGCGATTCCGAATAGGCTTGTCGGAAGAGCCACGTTTTGAGGTTTTTCTTGAAGGTAAGATGGCAGGTTTCAAGACGAAGATCTGGCGGTAATGAGTTCCATAGGGAGGGCCCAGCAGTGGAGAGTGCTCGTTTTGCTAGCGAAGTTTTAATCGGGGGAGCATATAAAGAACCTTTATAATTATATCTGATAGGTCTTTTTGATGTGTGAAGGCGGAGTTGCGAGGTAAGATTTAGGTGAGCGCTTCCCATAATATCCTTGTGGATCATTGATAAAGTCTTGAAGGTGATTCTAGCTTTTATGGGAAGCCAGTTTTAATGGGAAGTTTGTTTTAAATGAGCTACCCTCCAACTTCATGGAGTGCCCCCTGGTCCTGTTATTATCTGAGAGAGTAAATAACCAATTTACATGAACTTGTTCAAGACCTTTCATGATATTGTATCATATCCCCCCTCAGTCATCTCGTCTCCAAACTGAACAGCCCTAACTTCTTTAGACTTTCCTCATAGGGCTCCGTTCCATACCCCTTCTCTGACCTTCTCCAGTGCAGCTATATCTTTTTTGAGATGCGGTGACCAGAATTGCACACAGTATTCAAGGTGCAGTCTCACCATGGAGCGACACAGAGGCACTATGACATCCTCTAATTTATTTGCCATTCTGTTCCTAATAATTCCTAACATTCTGTTTGCTTTTTTGATCACAGCACACTGAGCCAACAATTTCAATGAATTATCCACTATGATGTACATAGATCCACTATGATCTCTTTCCTAGGTGGTAACCCCTAAGATAGAATATAACATTGTGTAACTACAGCACAGATTTGATTGTGCATTTCGTCTCATGCAGGATATTTATCCTGTTGGACTCTATGCTACATCGCTGTTACATCGCGGTTGAGACGTGGGTTTCCTTCAACTCCTTCAATTTGACGTTTGGAGACCTTTTGGTCCGCCTCTAGAATTTAAACACTGTAAACACCTTCTGTCTTTGAGACATTGGGTTGTTTGTTACAAAATTCATTCCATGTCGGGTCTGGCACTCGTGCCCAATCTGAATCTGAAAATGATTTAAATAATGAAATTAATAAACTTCTTTGAATTTTCCTGACAAGTGGCTTGCCGGTCCTACCGGTGCCTTGAAGCACTTCTCTCCGCGATGTTTCCAGGACTCACATTGAGCTTCACGCTATGAGCCAAATTCTAAAAACTTTTTCACATCTTACCTTTTAAACTGGTTTCCAGCGGGTGTCTCAGCTGCTAAAAAAATATATTGCTCCTTACACAATATACAAATTTGGAAATTTCCAGTCCCCCTGACACAGCTTGATGCGAAACACGGCCATGTCGGGGTCCTTCGCATTCACACAATTGTTTACTGTGTATTTAATTCCGTGCACAATGTTCAGTGTGCATATGTAAAATAAACAATCTTTGTGATGTTACACTGTTATTGTCCAGTATACTTTATGCCACACATTATTTTGTTGTGGACTCTATGCTATCCCAGACATAAAGCACCACCCTGCCACCAAGATGCTCCTCTCTGTCATTGTGACATAATTTGTACCCCAGTATAGCACTATCCCATTGGTTATCCTCTTTCCACCATGTCTCTGATATGCCAATTAAGTCTATGTCATCATTAACAGCTATACACTCTAATTTATTTATTTATTTATTTATTTATTTATTTAAAGTTTTTACTATACCGACATTTGTTGGAGATATCACATCGGTTTGCATTGAAACATAATGGCAGCAGAGTTGCTTTACAGTGGAACAAGGTTGATAACAATGAACAATAGCTAAGGGGGGGGGGGGGGGGGGGGGGGAGTGAACCAGGGGGAACTAGGAGCGGAAATTATAGATTGCGGGATTTAGAATAACTATATGAATATCACAAACTATTTACAACGTTTATGCATATTAGCAGATCACAAACTAATTACAACATTTATGCATATTAGCAGGTCATGGGGGTTGTTATGGGGGAAAGAGGTGGATAAGGTAGAAAGGGGGGTTTTGAAAGGGACGGGCTTCTGGCATTAGCATACAAACATTTCAAAGTGTGTTTTTTATTTGTATTTACATTTTACTTTTTAGTTGACAGGGATAAATTGGAATATTTTAACTCAGTTGAGTTTTTAATTACAGGCACTTGGACTACTTTTCTTATTATTGGAACCTCACTGTTGGGATGCCCTAATTCTAGTGCTTCATTAGTATCCTTTGAAGATACCTCCCTCCGAACCATACGCTGCTGAGTGATTGTCAGCTTTCCCCTTTGTTCTAGTTTAAAAGCTGCTCTATCTCCATTTTAAAGGTTAGCTCCTGCAGACTGGTTCCACCCTGGTTAAGGTGGAGCCCATCCCTTCAGGAAAAGACTCCCCCCTTCCTCAAAATGTTCCCCAGTTCCTTACAAAATTGAATCCCTCTTCTTTGCACCATTGTCTCATCCATGCATTGAGACACCGGAGCTCTGCCTGCCTCTGGGGGCCTGCGCGTGGAACAGGGAATATTTCAGAGAATGCCGCCCTGGAGGTTCTGGATTTAAGCTTTATACCTAAGAGCCTAAATTTGGCTTCCAGAGCCTCCCTCCCACATTTTCCTATGTCGTTGGTGCTCACATGTACCACGACAGCCGGCTCCTCCCCAGCACTGTCTAAAATCCTATCTAGGTGACATGTGAGGTCTGCCACCTTCACACCAGGCAGGCAAGTTACCAGGTGATCCTCATGCCCACCAGCCACCCAGATGGTGAAGACGAAAACAGTGAAAGATTTCAAAGGGGCATGGGATAAACACTATGGATCCCTAAAGGTTAGAGGATGGAAATAAAGAAAAGAGTGCATGGGGGGTAACTTACTGGTGTGGCGGTTACTATCCTTAACCAATAAGCCTGATACTTCTGATGCAACTCTAACATTGCTTTCTGCTTCAACAGCAAGCGGTAAGAAGAAATTGGACTCAGACAGCAACCAACAAGGGCCCTGACTTTGACGGCTTGGGAAAACTAAGTATGTGACCTGTATGGCGCAGCAGATGCTACCATAAGCTTGCTGGGCAGACTGGATGGATCGTTTGGTCCTTTTCTGCCGTCATTTTCTCTGTTTCTAATTCTTTACATCATGCTGAAGAAGTGCTGACTTTCTTTCCGTGTTGAATGCTCCAGCTGGATTTGGTAGAATATTTCTTACTCTTCGGGAACAAAATAGTATTTCATACTGCTACTACTGGGCCCTTGTTTTGTGCACTTTACTTGTGAGCTGCTTATCTACCCTGCTTTGCATTTGATTGCCCTTAATAAATTTGTTAAATAGTTATCATCACCCAAAGAACTCTTCCTGACTCTGTTTCCAGGGAGTGGCATTCAGTGAGCTGGGTGATTTGGGAAGACAGATATATCTTCTATTGCATCTTGCTTTGCCTGCTTGAATGAGGGCAGTTTAGACGTGGGAGATCTGCTGCCCACAGAAGGTATGTGAATGGCCATGCTGGCGTAGACTCGATGAATGGAATTGGTGTCATATGTAGCCAAGGACATTCATAGGCCCCCCCAGTCTTTATTATAAAGACTCCTGCTTTAGAGTTCCACCCTCCCTTCTCTGTGCATTTCTAGAGATTTGTTTGCCCTAAAAGACCCTGTCCCTGGATTCAGTGAGTGATTTCATGGACTCATGTATCAAACAAAAAGACATCACAACAGAGGTATATACAATTTTATAATGGTTTATTTTAACAATATTTAGCCTGTGGGAAGGGGGAGGAGAGGAAGAACAAGGAAGCAAAAAGGGATAAAGGACCACAGGGAGCTGAAGAGGAGATATCCTGGTAGGCTTAAGGGACAGGGCCCAGAGGTGCTAGGTGCAGGGTTAGCTAGCTCCATAGTGGCTGCTAGGTATTCGTGACTGCTAGCCATGCAGCAAACATCTATCACCAGCTCCCTAAGGCCACCCTGAAAGGTGGCCATATTCTGGCCCAGTCACTCTAGAGCACAATCTACTTCTTCATGAGAGCTGAGTTCTGCTAGAGGAGACAGGGCTGCTCCCGCAGCCTGAGACGTTGTGATTCTGGTGTGTGTCTGGCCACCTGTAGCAAGCCATCCTGGCATTCCTTCTCCAGTAAGAGTACCACTCCAGGACATATTGAGGCAAAATAAAGGGTGGCCTTATGGGTATGAGAGGGGAAAACAAAAGAGTGGAGAAGGGCTATAGGCTGAGCAAAAGAGTGGAGAAGGGCTATAGGCTGAGCTCAGGTGAATGCTGTGGTAGCTTCTAGCCCTGGTGCTGGGGGCAATGGAGTGGCCTCTGGTCTGGCTGCTGGCAGTACTGGGGTAGTAGGGCAGCCTCTGTTGATGATGGGGCTGTAGCAGCTGCTGGAGGAATCTGAGCCTGTTCACCCTTCTCTGAGCTGCTATTATCTGTGGGCTGCCATCATTCATTGTTTGCCCCTTTCCCCATGATATTTTTCTCATATTTTTTCTCTTCTGTGAGAGAATTAATATTGTGGATAAACCACCATGATATTTTCCCAGAAGAGACTAAATATCATGGGAATTCTCCCCCATAATATTTGCCCCCTCACGATAAAATATCATGGCACAATCAATGACCCACATAGAAAGATAGAAGCATATGCTCAGAGCAGACACAGAGCATAACGCCCATCCTGTGTGTCCAGTTTCCTTCCAGGGGCATTGCCTTAGATCCCAGTTGCTGTTAAACTTTGCCTTTTTTGGCATGTTTTGATCCTGCATCCTTCTCCCATGCTTTCTTGAGCTCATTTCTTTTTTCTATCTCAAGCACGACCCTTAGGAGCCCATGCAATGCACTTACCACTCTTTCCATAACAATAGCAGTAGTGTCACATAAAACATGTTGGCTGAAAAACATATCATGATCCCTCCAGTGTGCCCAATATTACTGTCCCCACTGGTAAGGGTATCTGCCAGCTGCCTAGCAGAGTGTGAACACCTTCCAGACTGCAACTTTTCCTGGACAGACTTTTTGTCTTCCTCCCATGTAATCTATCATCTTGGGAAGGTGAGCATACATCCCCCCTCCCTTAGTTCCTACCATCACTTACCTTTCCCATGCCTACACACAGTTGCTTCTGATTCTGCCTCCTTGAAGGCTTTTACCTCTCGGCATTAGGAAGTCCATTGGTTATAGTGACAGCATAGGATATGCCACGCCCTGGCCCTCATCCTGTGCCTCCTCATGACCCTGGGGATGAGAACAGAAGGCCTTCCTCTTGCACAATTAGCACCGCCAGGAGCTGCACATCTCTGACTGAGAAATTTGGCTTGTAAGCTGGCAGGGTCATTTGGACAATATCTTTATGCATTCTTGGAAGTGGAAAACGTGTGTACAGAAATGACTGCCTAACGTTTACACAGATAAAATTTAGGCACGTAATTCCACACAAGCACACACACATGCACACACACACATGCATGTCAGGGGGAGAAGGTATTATGTATTTTATAAACTACACGGCTCTCGCTGCACAGTTTATACAGGATGGGTCTGATTTTCAAAAGCATTTACATGCTTAAATCTTGAGTTTTAAATGTGTACATGCACTTTACTTGTGCAAGTCGGCTTTTGAAAATTGCTACAATATATGCCATTGAATTGTCCATAGGTTTTACTCGCATTAAGTGCACTTAATGTGGATAAATGGCTTTTGAAAATTGCCAGAATAATATGTTACATTTACGGAAGTAACTCATTTGAAAATTCACCTGTTTGGGTGTAATTTTAGGGGCACTAACTTATGCTTGTATGTGCTGACTCAGCTACATTATTGAAAATTACTCTCCCTAAGTTAAATTCAAGAACACAAATTATATATTTCAACTAAATTGCCTTCCTATGGGATAGCTTATGTGTTTCTATTTTTTCACAGTAAAGCACAGGTCTTCGGCAACAAAGATACATACAAAAAAAAAAAAACCAATGATAATTTTATCTAAATTGCACACACGGACACTGCCAAAGCACTGAGATTACGTCCATCACAGTTGGGGGAAAGAATCTGTTGTTGAACCTGGGCAACCCAACAGTTTACATTTATCCACTTTTTCAATTTTCCTTAGCAGAGCCGTTTAGCACCCCCCCCCCCCTTGTTTACCTACTGAAAAGAAGCTTCTGAGGTCTCGCTTAGAAAAAGTGCCATCATTTGAACAGCTGTAGACAGTCTGTTATTTATCAGAGCTTTCAACAAAAGCCAAAAGGAAAAAGCAGCCTTTCGATGCAGAGCTAGATAGCACTGCCCCGGCACAGCTGCTGCCTAAACTGGGTGACGTGAGAGGAGATAGTATGGAGGAAGAAAGCAAACAATACACTCCAGTAGAGAGGATAAGAGCAATTCTTTTTCCTCTCTCTTCTGGAACAGTTTTAAAGGATGCCCATAAAAGAAAACTCACAGGTGGGGAAATCCTAGAGATGAAATTCAAATTTATGCAGCTTTGCTGGGAGAAACTGTTTTAGATGCCACATTGATTTTCTAAGGCAATTTTAAGGGCAAAATAACTACAGATGCTGTTTAATCAGAACTCAATTAAAAAAAAAAAAATAAGCAAAGAAAGGGGAAGCAAAGAAAGCAAAGTACTGAAATTAAGACCAAAGAACAGGATGCTAACTGCTTCAGGTATCCCCCCCCCCCCCCCCCCCGCTGTGTTTGCATGGAGCTGCAGCACCAGCTTCGCATCAGTTGTCTTACTTGGCTCTGTGGTCAGGAGCTAAGGGGATCAGGAAGGACAGCAGGAATTAATGGAGCCAAGGCAATACAGTGCACTCGCGCATCCAACCTCCCGCAAATCTAATAGCACTCATAACATGCAAATGCATGTTGATGAGGCTATTAGCTAGTGCCCTCGATCTAAAAAAAAAGGTGTGCCTTACGCGCATATTTTATCACTCAAAAATTAACGCCAGCCCAGAACTGCCATTAAGTTTTGAGGCACCCCAAGCCATGCTCAGAAGAGCAAACAACACAGTTCTTTTGTGGTTCCTCTTACTTAATATTGTTGCGATACTAAGCAGGAGGAACTACAGAAAGCTGCAACAAAAAAAAAAAAAACTTGACAGCGGTCAGGTTAGGAAAAGGGAAGCTCAATTTATGAGCATCCATTTTCCTAACCCGTGGTTGTACCCAGGTTAGGAAAACAGGTACTCAGAAAATTGAACTTTCATTTTCCTTACCTGCACACAGCCACTTCTGGGCACTCGATGGTATGGATGTGCTAGGGATGCGCAAATTATCCATTGCACGTCCCTTTCAGCATGTCAGCTAATTAGAATATTAGATCGAGCGCCCAAGAGAGAGGATGTGTGCACATTCAAAAAAAGTACATCCAGGTTGGACACGCATTTTTTGTGCGCATTAGGGATGTGCATTCGTTTTCGACGTATTGGCAATCCGCAACGTATATTTATTTATTATTTATTTAAATACTTTGGATATACCGATACTCAAGACTAGTGTCTTATCGTACCGGTTTACATTGAAACGAGGGGGTATATGTCCCTATTTGTTTTATTCGTGGGGTCACGAAACATATGGCGAACCCCCACGAATACAACGTATCTAATGAATAAACCCCCCACCCTCCTGACCCCCCCAAGATTTACCAAAAGTCCCTGGTGGTCCAGCGGGGCTCCTGGTGTGATCTCCTGCACTCGGGCTGCCGGCATTCAAAATGGCACCGATAGCCTTTGCCCTCACTATGTCACAGGGGCTACTGGTGCCATTGGTCAGCCCCTGTCACATGGTAGGAGCACAAGATGGCTCCTACCATGTGACAGGAGGGTGGGGATGGCTCCTACCATGTGACAGGAGGGTGGGGGGTTGTAGTTTATTAAATTTAAAGGGTTGAGATGGGAGGTTTTTTTTGGGAAACAAATATATACATAACTAATGAATGGATCGGGGTCCCCCGAGAATGGTTCAACGGATTTGGCTCCCCACGAATACGAATACCGAATGAGACGAATCCATCCCTGCTGCACATCCCTAGTGCGCACGATATTGCATCAGCCCCAATGTGTCTTCCCTATCTCGGGCAGCAAAGTGTCAGTTTATATGTCTGTTACATACACCTTCCCTGCCTCAGAGACTAGAGAAGGAAGCAATAATGCCACAGCAGCAAGTCAAGAATCCCCCTAGAGCCAAATGGAGTTGATGCCATGTAGGAATGTGTCTTACCCTTGTGTTTCTTACCCATAGAACTAATAAATCAAAATTTAAAAAAAAATGAGTAAGGTCGGACAAAACTTGAGAGCTAAAGCAGTAGCTTCTTCCGGGAGCAACTTTGCCATCTTGATCCCCCAAATTCTTAATTCTTCATCAGATGACAGCAGGTCAAGTTCATGGTTCAGATTTAGGGAACTTGTCCAAGACATGCCTACATTAGCAGTATGATCCAGCTGTACGGAAATGTTCCAAAATCTCCCAGAAAAAAAGTAGTGAAGTGGAAATATGCTGATATTTTTAAACTACTAGTGGGAAAAAAAGAAGGGTAAAAAGAGCAAAAGGAGAGACCAGGTAGCAAGTAAAGATACTAATATTGCATTAAATAATAATTAACATTGTTATAAGCAGCACTGTACAATGGCAATAAATATTCAGGTACAATGATAGTATATGATAATGGTAATAAGTATTGTCTATAGTCAAATGGACATGTGCATTTATGTGAATGACAGATTGATTGGTCAAAAAGACTTATCTCAATATGCTCCAATAATAGCATATACCAACATGATATTAGAGACTTTAAAAGATTACGAAGGCTAGGCATGGCTTAATTATGACAAACAGTACAGGGATGGAGGAAAGGTCAACATAATATCTTAGGGTACATAGGATGTAAATTTGTGACTTAAAAGTATGGCAAATAAAAGTCATGATTTGTATGGGCTGAGCTGGTTCTTAACCAGCACCAGTGCACCTTCAACTCTGGAAGTGCCTGTGCCCACCCAAGAGATTTGCTGACATTAAAAAAAGATTCTGTGCTACTTTGGAATTTAGTCATGCCCACTTTTAGAGTGCTGCCAATCATTCTGTCACAGGGTGCCTCAAAAAGCCCTCTGACAAATCTCCCTTTCAGGACACATAAGATTTGCCATACTGGGTCAGACCAAAGGTCCATCAAGCCCGGTATCCTGTTTCCAACAGTGGCCAATCCAGGTCACAAGTACCTGGCAGGATCCCAAGGGATACTTAGATTCCAAGCTGCTTATGCCAAGATAAGCAGTGAATTTCTACAACTCTACCTTAAGAATGGTTAATAGACTTTTCCTCCGGGAACTTGTCCAAATCTTTTTTAAATGCAGCTATACTAAAAGCTTTCACCATATCCTTTGGCAACGAATTCCAGAGCTTAATCATGCATTGAGTAAAAAAAATATTTTCTCTTATTAGTTTTAAATGTATAAGAGGAGCAGTGTGGGCTCGCCCTGCACTGCGACAATAACATGGAGCACAAGCGAGCGAAGTAAGCAGGCCAGGGGGAAAAAGGGGAGGGGGTGTGATTGACAACAGAGGGGAGGAAGGGATTTAGAACCAGGGCGGGAAAGCAGGAGCAGGGGCTGGGGGAGAGGAGGTAATGGTTAGGAGCCAAGTTTGAAAAGGAGGAATACCATTGGTAGAAGTTAAGTGACGTAGGACAGGGCTGCCCGCAGAATTGCCAAGGCATAGCGGAGGCAAGGTGCTAGAACTGTTGTGGTCTTGCCAATTTTCATAGTCAGCAGCAGATTTGTCAGTGAAGAAAATGAGTTGAGGGCGAGACCATGGAGGAAAAGGTGAGCCCCGCCGAGATTGGTCTTTAAAATGTGGACGGCGAGCCCCAGTAGCAGACCGATTCAACGAGCCTATTTCCCAGAGTGGTTCCCGCCCCTCCCCCAGCACCAGCCAGCCTCTCCCAGTTGTCATAAGCTCAGGGGAAAGTGACCCGGAAGCGGGGCCAGACGAAGGGAAGGAATTTCAGGCTGTCGGAGGGCCTGTGCCCTCTGACACCCCCCCCCCCCCAATGGACTTGTCCTTAAGCGCGCCGGGCAGCGAGTTCCCGCTCTCCCCGTGGCCTGCCCCCGGGCCTTCTGCAGGCCTATCCCCTCCCGGAGGCTGTTCTCCAGCGGGTGCTCACCAGGATCCTGTCCTTTTGGAATCCCAGCCAGAGCTTTGGGTCAACAGGGCAGAAGCTGGAGCGGGTGACGGAGCAAGAAGGAAGGCTTTGGAGAGAGGCCAGGCCGACGAGGGCAGGGACCACTGGCAGCAGAGAGACGTGACAGAGTTACAACGGTTCGAGGACAGAGTCGTTTTCCTCACAGAGTAGCTTTCAGCGAGACCGGCTTCAAAGAGGGGTATAGGAAGGACGTGAGCCCCGTGTGCGGTGAGTGTGCCAGTGATCATAGTGGGAGCAAGAGCTGTAACAGGAGAGGAGGCAAGGAGGCAGAGCTCGGGGCTATTCCTCCTTGTGGAGGGACAGGCTTCGGTGGATGGGCGGCATGGCACTCAGGTTACAGTGGAGGCGAAGAAGGGGCCTGGGCTTCAATGCATGCAGGGCAGGATGGCAGGGAGAGGAGTATTTCCCACCTTAGTAGTAAGGAGGGAGAGATGGATTCAAGGGACTGCGGGCGGAGGGCTGGTGCCAGCTTGAGGAAGGATAGTGCGGCTGGTGCATTTGTTGTTGCAGGTTTTGCTGAAGATGAGCCCCCAAGCACATCCAGGAAGGAGGCATGAAGGGAGAAGATGCTGGGGCGAAGTAGTGACCTAGAGAGATGCCGGTCGGAGTGTCATGGCAGCAGTGCAGGGGAATCAATGTATAGCAGTTTGCACAAAGCGGCAGGAGGTAAAGACGGGGTAGCCCTTCAGAAGGTTATAAAGAAGAAGGCTAAGCGAAAGAGAGAGGCGGATAGCTCCAGTTCCGATAGCAGCCCTTCCACAACGTCATCTTCTGATAGCAGTGACATGGGCCAGTTACAGGGAAACAGTGGGTTTGGACCCAGCCAGGACATGGGACCCCCTGCTCTGGCATCCTTAACGGAGCTCTGGGAAGGGGTACCCAAGAAGTTAAGGAAGAAAATACGTAGAAGGAAATACGTTAATATTATCCGATTGTTAGAGGGCAGGAGGGGAGGTAGAAAAGGGCGCAAGAAGGGGAAGAAGAAGAAACATTCGAGAATACAGGGCCGAAGGTATCCAAAAATATTCTTAATTGGGTACGTGGTTTCCTTAGATTAGCAAGCGTGGTAGGGCACTACCAACCAGGGCTTTATGGGGCGCTCCTGGCATATGGTGACAGTATAATCGGAGCTTTCAAGGATTAGCAAGGTTGGGCATGGCTCAATTATGATGAGAAGTTCAGGGACAAAATGTCAGGGAACAAGTTCATGTCCTGGGGTACACAAGACATAAACCTATGGCTCACACAGATGACCAACAAGAGTGCAGAGAGTGGCAAGCCTAGTTCGGGTGCATACGCTGGGGTTGGAGTGGGCGTTGGATTGGGAGGGGACACCGACGGTGCCCTGCGAGGCGCAGCACCCAGTACCAAAGGGAATGGAGGACAGAGAGGGGCAGTGGGAGGTTCGGATGTTTGTTGGAGATTTAACAAAGCCACATATTTATTCCCAGAATGCAAGTTTCGGCATGCATGTTCAGCGTGCAACGGGGCACATCCGGTACTCCAATGCAACGAAGCACAGGTACAGATAGGGTGCAAAGGCAGCAGTCTGGCCAAGTGCCAGACATAGGAAAGGGTTAAGGAATAAGGTTCATTGTCCTTCAGTAAGTTGGGAGGAAGAGTTTAAGGTTTCAAAAAAAAATGAATAAAAATATTAAAGTTAGTATAACGTAGTTTCAGGGCAGGTTCAAGGAAGGGAGGTATAGGATGATAGTTGTACAGCTTCAATTACTAGGGGATATACAGGAAGGTTAGGATCACACAGAGTACATTATAGGAGATAGGGTGCACTGATTAGGGCTTAGGGAAAGAAGTACTGGGCGGGGTAGCAGATTGTAGGGTTGGAAGTCCATAGGTATTTCAAGTAGAGGGCGCATAGGGAGGCTATGTGTGGGATGATGTTTTGTTTCAAAGGAAGGTGTTCCGGAAGAGCATTACAAGAGCAAGATGAGAGGCGAGATACTTCCTGTAATACCCAGCGAGACGGGAAAAATCGAGGAGTAGGAGTTGATCCAGAGCTCGGTGGCTCCAGCCACTTGGATGGCCTATATCACAGGCAGCGATGCGGTATCCAGTTTCCTTCAGTATTATGGCTGGGATGGGGGACCAGTGCAAGAACATGAGTTGATCATGGGCAAAGTTAACAGGTTACACAGTTGCTACGGTGCCATCCCAATTAGCAGGTTTGGGTAATCCTTTGGGCAGTTTTAGATTGAGGAGAGTGATGAGCGGATGGCAATGCATTTTGGGGGTACGTGGTGATAAGAGGAGGCCAGTTACGAGGATTTGATCAGTGTGTCAGCACAACTGACCAGGGTTTATTGGTCTCATTACGAGGTGGTGTGTTCAGGGTAACTTTCTCTTGGGCGTTCTTCGGTGCCATGAGAATTAGCGAGTTGGTGGCCAAATTGCGGTACAGTGTGCATGAATTGGGCCTATCTATTCAATGCGTACAAGAATGGGAGAAGGAGGTGACATTATTCATTCCTAGATCCAAAACTGATCAGAAGGGGAAAGGTACCTTTATTACGTTGTTGCTCACACAGAATATAGGGGTATGCCCCAATTTAGGTAGTGCAGGCGTACGCTACCTTCGCAGGCTTGAGCTAACAGTGCAAGCCTGCGATAACCTTGGTAAATAAGGCCCTATGGGCCTCATTTTCTAAACGGATTGCACGCGATAAGGGACGTTTCGCATGCGAAACGTCCCTTATCGCATGCAATACCAAAATGGGGGTGGAGTCGGCCCGGGAAGAGGAGGAGTCGGGGCGTCACCGGGGCCGACTCAGCGAAGACGCCGTGGACGACGAAAAGGTAAGGCCCTTTTCGCGTCCAAGTTCGCGCCCAATAGCTACACCTTCTGTGGTGGCGCTATTGGGTGTGAAACCAGCAGCGATCGCACCGCGATGGTGCTGTTGCTGCCGGCTAGCGCAGGCCCACCGCCCCTCATTCCCTAAAGTATCGCAGGCCTGCAATACTTTAGAAAATGAGGCCCTATGTTTGGTAAAAAGTTTGATTTAAAATTGCTCTAGTAATGGATCTCCCACAATTGTTTTGTAATAAGGAAAGCTAGATATATCTAGATATAGCAATATTTTGAATATGCAGTTTATGAAAGCTTGCTTTCCTGTTTTTTTGTTGTTCAATGTAAATTGAATAATTATATTATGGAAATTATAAAAATAAAATAAAAAAAACTCCTATCAAAGAACCCATGGATTGTAAATTATGGATTGTAATACTCCTAATGTAATATATATTATTCAATGTGATTGTCCCCAATTATATGTGGGTATGGTCGGTCCATTTTGAAAATGACAAAATATGATTGCACGCAAACTCCATTTTGAAAAGAGAGAATGTTGTGAGTAGAGCCTTTGAAAGTTTGAGTAAGAATTTAGTAAATTTAATAGAGGCATTCTTATTGTATTTCATGTAATTTAATGAAGAGAAGTACCACTTTTGCTGATAGATGGGAAAATTTCATTCAATAGATAATGCTAGCAAAGAAAAAATGTATTTAAAAAAAGAGTAGTAGGACACGGTGTGAAACCTATGATTTTTAATATAAGGGGTAGAAACCTTTGCTCTAAGTGTTTCTGGACTTCCTGTTTAGAACTTTCATTTAAGCCCAAATTTTCAAAGCACGGCACATGCAAAAACTTGGGGATACAGGCATGGCCGGGCCATGCATGCACTGAGCTCATTTTAAAAAAGGCCCGGCCACGCACATATTTCCTGATTCGCGCCGAAGTGCCGGGCTCCTTGAAAGGGGCGGGCCGGGGATGAGGTCTGGGCAGGGTGGAGGCCAGCTGGGACAGCAACCATTAGGCCCTGTCCCAGGGAAGCGCACGCCAGCAGCCAGCCGGCATGCGGAACTTACTACTTCTAAAGGAGTAAGTAAGTTCAAAAATAAAAAAAATAGGTTAGTTAGGGTAGGTTTAGGGGTCGGGGAGGAGAGGGGAAGAAGGAGAAAGACTAGGTAGGGGGATAGGAAAGTTATGTGACGGGTATTTTTGGTTTTCTTTTGTTGTCAGATACAATGAGTTACATTAGTCATTTTTTTTTTTTAATTAAGGATTGGAGAACCATATAAAAGTCGTTGGGTGTATCTTGTAAAATGATGACTTTACTACAGATGGTGTTGCATGAAAAGAGAAAAGTTAACAATTACCCACAGATTTCTGGCTTTGTAAACAATGTATATGGCGAAGCCTTCAAAATTTAGGTTTGCAGGTGGAGCATTAAATGAATTCGGTAGCTAGACAGTAGCAGTATTTCTCTCTTGGAAATGTTTAGTTTTAATCTATTATGTGCTAACCATCTTTTTACTGTATTAAGACATAAGGATATCAGAGATAAAGGGCCAGATTTTTAAACCTACGTGTGCGGGGTACATTTGTGCGTGCTACCCGGCGCACACAAATGTACGCCTGATTTTATAACATGTGCGCGCAGCTGCACGCATGTTATAAAATCCGGGGTCGGTGCGCGTAAGGGGGTGCACACTAGTGCACCTTGCATGCGCCAAGCCCTAGGGGAGCCACGATGGCTTTCCCCGTTCCTTCCGAGGCCACTGAAATTGGAGCAGCCTCGGAGGGAACTTTGCTTTGGCCCCCCCCCCACATTCCCCTCCCTTCCCCTACAGGTCCCGCCCCCCCAGCCCGAAAAAAAAAAAACCCCGTACCTTTATTCCAGAAGTTACACCTGCCAAAGGCACACCAGTAGTTATCTTTTTCCGTTTGGATTGAAACTGACCCATCCAAATCTGCTGTGTGCGATCAGTTAATAAAGAGCTGAACCATTTCTTTACTGTACCAGTAATTCCAATCAGTTCCAGATACAACAGTAGAATATGATCTAATGTGTCAAATGCAGCTTTTATGTCCAAAAGCATGAGAATGTAGTCAATATTGGAATCAAATCTTCGAGTAATGTGAAAAATTATGAAAGTAAGAATGTTTCTTTGCTATGATTCTGTCTGAAACCATGTTGGTTTTGACCTAAAATTTCATTTTCACTTATGTAATCTGTTAATTGGTATAATACAATGGATTCTATTATTTTTGCCAATGCTGTTAGGGAAAAGATAGGTCTTAAGTTGGCATAGTCAAAAGGCTTGCTTGGTTGTTTCTTTGGGATTGGAATGACCGAGGCACACTTTAATGAACTAGGCAAGTTCCCAAATGAAAGAGATACATTTACAATTTGCATGATGTATTTGGAAATATGTTTTTTTGACAATCTTAGTAAAGATGTTGGACATGGATTAAAGGGATTGAATTAAACATTTAATTTCTCTATTATTTTTTTCAATTGCAACTATACTAATAGGTTCAAACAAGGTCCACTGAGCCTCAATATGGCTTTACCTGTGCATTTTTAATTCTGCAATTTATCAGATGTAAGTCAGAATAAAACTCCAAATATTGACTAGGTGAAGGGTCAGGGTAAACTGGGGGAAGTTCAAGCTGAATATTAACCTAAGGGGTTTTGTTGAAAGTTAGACTGGGAAAACTGGTCATGTCCTTCATGCACACGTTATAGAAATGTGCTGAATTGCACATATAAAAGCCGACATGTGCTAAGGAAAATATGTGAACAGCATTTCCTCATGCAAATGCTTAAAATCAGGAGCACACATGCGAGCAAATAGGCTTATTTTATATAACGTGTGTTCAGTTGTGCGTAGGATATAAAATTCATGTGCATATGTGCTTGTACCCACAATCGCATGTATATAGGCAGGTCAGGTGTGCACTTGTTTTAAACCAAGTGTAGAGAAATTACCATCCTCAAACCTCACCCACATATCCAAATTTGGATCCCTGTTATTCAGAAAATCAAAATACTCCTCCAAACACTTTCTGAATACTTCGCCATACTAAAAAGATATCAATGAAAATATAACCATAAGAATATGCTATCCTAATAATGGGAAATATATATATTTACACAAACATATACAAACATGTGATGTCAAGAGCTATCATGACCACATCAGAGTACATTTTATTGGTTTGTGCATGTCACCATTAAATTCAAAATAATTTTCAGTCATTACAAGGATATCAGCATCATAAAAAAAAGAAGTAGGAATTATAAAATGAGGTTTTTGCAAGTCCAGAACATTATATAATACTTAAACACCCTCAACCTGTAGAATATTAGAATAAAGTGATTCAATATCTAGACTTACTAACTATAATTCCAAACCCATCCTTATGCAAGGGATATAGTTTGACAGGCATATAAACGAGTCTTTTATATTGTATTAATAGGAATCTTTTATTTTTAAATTGTCCCAGGGCCCTTCTAACTGACCTGTTTTTTGGTTTGTTCTTTGGTATTTGTTTTTTTGGTACTAAATTGTTTGTCTTGCCTGTAATTTTTGGCTTTATGTTAGGAGTTGAGGGCCACTTGATAACAAGGGAATGCATTTCTGTGAAAGGGGGAATTGGGGGGCACTAGACTTCCAAGGAATGCTTTGTGTGTGTGTGGAAGAGGGGGCCAGGGGCTGGGGGGGAGGCAGAAAGTGGGTGGTAGGAGTGTTTGAAGGGGAAAGGTAGGGGAAGGCGGGGGAATGCGGGGACAGTGGGCAAGGGTCACCCAGATTCCCAGGGGGAATTTTGCACATTAGGATGGGTTACATTTTTTGGTCCATATGGCCCTTTTACAAGATGGCAGTCTCAGGTGACAGGAGCTGCCATTGTGCATTTTATAGCTTTTTCTTGGGATAATTTTTCTCATGAATTTTACCGTGAGAAAAAATATCAAGGGGAAACCACTGCAATATTTTCTCAGGGAAGAGCCAAACATTTGGTGAACAACCCCCCCCCCACCCCACCCCGAAAAAAAAATGTTTTTATACCATTTTATTGGTGCCTTTTGCCCTTTGTTTGGAGCCTTAGGGTGTCCATGACATTGTAGTAGGCTACTTCATTCCTCTCATGGTGGTTTGCGGGCCTTCATGCAACTGTGCTGATTTGATCCTCTACTGGTGCAATGGGTTGTTTTCTGCCACTTTTAGTGCTGCATCACTGGTTCGGCTTTACTCCTCTTTTTGTCCACTGGGGTCTTCATACCACTGTTTTTTGGAGGCTTGGGGTGTTCCTGCTACTCTTAGTGCTGCATTGCTCCTCTTACTCCAGTTGTTGCTTGCTCTTTTGAGGCTACCGTAATTTGCCCTGTCAAGATGCCTTGCACTATCCCAGCCACTTTTGCTGCCACTTTGATATAGTTTGGTGTCTTGGAGTGCTCTTCCCTCTTCTGATGATATCTACCTGTAAATTTCATTAGAATTCAATAGAAAACCCCACTTGTGGAGCCCAAAATGGGATTTATTTCTTTTCCCATTGACTTTAAATGAGAAACAAATGGCAAGGAGAAAGAGAACAATTTTTTTTCATTTGAAACAAACAAAAGAAATGATGAAGTCATATGAACATTAACGAACCACATGAAAATCCTTAAGGATACTAACTGCTTAACTGCATGAAAGGCGCCATTATTATAGCCTCCATTGTGCTCTCATATCCAGGGAACTGTAGAGATTCTAGATGATCATGGCTTTCTAGTTAAAGAAACTATAGTAGACGTAGAAGGGTCCAAGAAAAGCTTGCTATTTCTGCTTAGAATAAGGGAGGAAGATGGGCTTTGTAGGCAGCTGAAATCCTCTTATCTATTGCCCAAAGGCCTCATTCATTAATCTGATTGCCTAAGAATTCTGTTTTGGGCACTCCAAAAATTACTATCTCATTATTGGGCATATGTCAACTTCAAAAATTCAAACATTGTTAAAATAAGAGAAAAATACCTTTCAGTCTAACTAAAAGAGTAACCATGAACTGTTGAAAACTTCCTTCTGCATTTGCCACTCCAAAGTGTAGGTGTCTAGCACAAAGAGTCTTTGATGCATTAGACACATCTGTGCCTCTGCATAGCATCAACCTCAAGCTGTAACCAGACCTAGGCCAAATTCTACTTAGCACTAATTTTCCTTTTTGGACTTTCACCATTAGTTACAGATGGTATAGGACATAGATGTGCATTAAGGCCTGATTTAATATAGTTTAATTTTATAAATAAGGCACTAATGACCTTATTGATTGTGACCTTGTAGTTGCCATAGATGCATATGTCTCTATCTGGTTTCTCCTCTGAAACAAATGGTATTTCTCATTTTGAAAAAGTGTTAATTTTTAAAATACATTGGTGTCAAAATTTAAGAAGCCTCCAAAAGCTTTTCTCCCCCCACCCCTCCAAAAAAAACCCAAACTTTAAAAACAGCAGGAGCTCGGATCTCGCATCTGGCTCCCGGCTCATCCCATGTTGTTCTGAGGGCTACGCTGGTCACATAAGCTACCAGCATAATAGTCAAAACAATACCCCCCACTACCACTATGCTGGTAGCTTACATGATCAGCATGGCTGTCGGAGCATCCGCCATGAGCTGGACGTAAGATCTAGATGCATATTTTACAGTCGGACACATGTTTTAAAGGTTTGGGGTGCTGGATGCATGATTTAGTGGGGGTGGAAGAGGACAGGGGAAGGTTTAAAAAGCTGTGACACGAACATATAATTTTTAAATTGTGGGGTGTAAGGCTTATTGAGCCACTCTGCTCATTGTTTCAAGCCCGCCTTCTGACAACATCCCCAAAAACTATGTGCCTGTGCCTCATAATCACCAGAAAAGGACATTTATAGACTCTGTCCCGGCCCTCTAGAACTTTCTATCCCCATTTATCAGGCCTATCCAAGACCTCCTAAAATTTAGGAAGAATTCAGTTTAAACCTCTTGAGAGGGTGGGGAGCAAGCAGACCATAGTAAATCTGGTATTGAGACTTCAAGGAAAACAATCAGGGAGGGGAAGGAGGTGCACACAGGCAATTATGAATGGTGAAAGGAAGAAAAAGAAGTAGGTTTCAGTCAGTGGCGTACCGAGGAGGGGTGGGGGGGCCAAGACCCCAGATGCCAGACTGTAGGTGGCACCCAGGGGCCTTTATTTGCCAGCAGAATTGGTAACCATGGCCACCGGATGATTCCATCCTGCCCGGCAGCTGAACTGAAGGAGGCCCATGGCCACGGCTATGTTCCCTCTAAGCTGCATGTTAGCACAGCTGCACAAAACTTCTCCAACCCCCACACACACCACTTAGTAAAACCAGTGGAGGTCATCCCACTGTGGTTGAAGCAGAGAAGAAGCCTACGGTGGTAGAGGGATCCCATCCCGCCCTGTGGCACAATTGGAGGAGGCCCTGTGGACGCCAGAGGATCACGTCCTGCCTGGCAGCCAAAATGGAGGAGGCACTGTGGCTGCCAGGGGATCATGTCCTGCCTCACATTGGCAGGGATCAGCCCTGCCTGCCTACTAGAGAGGGAATATATGTGTGTGTGTGTGTGTGTGTGTGTGTGTGTGTGTGTGTGTGTGTGAGCATGTGTGCCTGAGAGAGAGGAAGGTGTGTGTATGAGTGTCTGTGTGTGTAAGCACCTGTGCCTAAGAGCGAGGGAGCTTGTATGTGTGCTTGAAAGGGAGATATGTATATGTATACTTGACAGAGAGGGAGCCAGTGTGTGTGTGTATGTGTATGCCTGAGAAAGAGGGAAGGAGCTTATGTGTGTGCCTGTGAAAGAGGGAGGGAGTCTGTGTGTGCCTGAGAAAGAGGGAGCCAGTGTGTCCGTATGCCTGAGAGAAAGGGATCCAGTGTGTGTGCCTGAGAGGGAGGGAGGGAGGGAGCCAGCGTGTATGTGTGTGTCTGTGAGCATATGTGAGTTTTGAACAAGTGTTTGTGTATATTTATGTGAGCATGAGGTTGAACATGTGTGTATATGAGAGAAGAGAAAGTTTGAGCATCTCCATTCCCCTCCCACTAATCCATGACAATCTCAGAGTGACCGGAAGTCAAAAGTTCCCAGGCTTGGAGAGTGAGTGATTTTTTTTTTTATTCTTATTGATTTTAATTAATTGTGTATTATTTGATGTGTATGAAGTTTTGAAATATTTTATTGGTGTTTGGGAAATTAAAAAAAATTATATATGAGTTTTTAATTATTGGATGTTCTTCTGTTCATGAGCTGTTTTTAAATATTATTTTTATTAGTATGGTTTTACTAGTATGAATTCAGAAGCCATTTAGACGGATAAGTGAAAAGTTATCTGTCTAAATGGTAAAGCGACGAAATTAGAAGCTAAATTCTAGTCACTTTATTTTGTATTTTGTGAGGGTCGTTTTTGATCTGCATGTGTGACTGACTTTAAGTATTCTGCTAAAGTGTCGTTTCTATGAAGGGATCTCTAGCAGCTTGGCTTGTTTTGTTTTCCTAACAGAAGGTGTATTGGTGTTTTAGAGCCTAGCATAATTTTGCAGTTATCACTGTTTTGGAATGGGATAACATAAGAAACATAATAATATAAGACTGGGTCAGAACAAGGTGTCCATCAAGCCCAGCATCCTGTTTCCAACAGTGGCCAATCTAGTCTACAAGTACCTGGCAAGTACCCAAAAACTAAGTATATCCCATGCTACTGATGCTAGTAATAGCAGTGGCTAAGTCAACTTGATTAATAGCGGGTAATGGACTTCTCCTCCAAGAACTTATCCAAATGTTTTTTAAACCCAGCTACACTAACTGCACTAACCACATCCCCTGGCAACAAATTCCAGAGTTTGAGGGGTAGATTTTTAAACATACGCGTGCGCTACCGGTGCGAGCACATGGACATGCGATTTTGTAACATGCGTGCGCCAGTGCGCATATGTTATAAAATCCAAGGCGGCTCATGCAAGGAGGGGTGGAATATTGCAATTTTTGAGCAGCAACGCATCATGGCCTCCCCCAGTTCTTCCAACTTTCCTACCCCCCTACCCATACTCCCTCCCTCTTCCCTTGTCCTTCCTGACCCCTTAAGAGTTCCTACCTTTATTTTTGGCCTTTGTTTCAGAACTTACGCCAGCTCCTCAGCTGGCGTACGTTGCGTGCACCAGCAGGCTGCTGGCACGCAACCCTTGGCACAGCAGCAAATTGTCACTGTACCGACCCCCCCTTGGAAGACGCCTGGCTCTTGTCCGCGTATCGGGGGTTACGTGCGCAGCCGGGCCCCTTCTAAAATGTGTGTGGCACGCTCAAGGCCAACCTTGAGCGTAACTCCCGGATTTTACGCGCGGGGGGAGGGGGGGTTAAAATTTGGCCGTAATTGTGCATTGAGTGAAAGAATTTTCTCCGATTAGTTTTAAATGTGCTACATGATAACTTCATGGAGTGCTCCTTAGACTGAGAGAGTAAATAACCGATTTCCATTTACTTGTTCAAGTCCTTTCATGGTTTTGTAGACTTCTATCATATTCCCCCTCAGTCGTCCCTTCTCCAAACTGAACAGCCCTAATTTCTTTAGCTGTTCCATGCCCCTTATCATTTTGGTCTCCCTTCTCTGCACTTTCTCCAGTGCAGCTATATCCTTTTTTGAGATGCGGTGACCAGAACTGGACACAGTATTTAAGGTGTGGTCTCACCAAGTAGCAATACAGAGGCATTATGGCATCCTCCGTTTTATTTTTCATTCCTTTCCTAATAATTCCTAACATTCTGTTTGCTTTTTTGACTGCCGCAGCACACTGAGCTCACGATTTCAATGTATTATCCACTAGGATGCCTAGATCTCTTTCCTGGATGGTAGCTCCTAATATGGAACCCAACATTGTGTAACTATAGCATGGGTTATTTTTCCTTATGCATCACCTGGCACTTATCCACATTAAATTTCATCTGCCATTTCGATGCCCAATCTTTCAGTCTTGCAAAGTCCTCCTGCAATTCATCACAATCTGCTTGTGATTTAACTACTCTGAATAATTTTGTATCATCTGCAAATTTGATTACCTCACTTGTCGTATTCTTTCCAGATCATTTATAAAAATATTGAAAAGCACTGGTCCCAGTACAGATCCCTGAGGATTTACTCATGGCTTTCTGATGACCAAGCCCCTACCTAACGTGTTAAAATAGTCCTAATACTACGTGTTCCAAGTGTCTTTTATGCAGGGTTTTCTGGTTGACATTACAGTAATGCATGTAAATAATATATACACACTGTTGTGATACTTTTACTTCAGAAGACTGTACTTTGAATGTCCTTTTTCATGTAAAATCTTTTATTAACCTTATGAAGTTGTGACCCCCAGAACTGAATGCAGTAATCAAGGAGTTTTTAATAACGTCCTTTACAAGAATTTCTTATACACTAGATGTAAAGCAAATGAGGATTCCCACGTCTGCGCTAGAGTAACCTTAGAAAGATCTATGGTATCCTTCAGCCATCAATTCTGCAGCTTTTGTTTCATCTTAGACTCCACAATCACCATGGAGGCTCAAATATTCTCCATTGCAAAGTCTACCTTCGCCAGTTTTGCCACTTCTGGCCCCTCTTTGATGACTCTGCCTATGCTACAGTCATCCAGGCTTGTGTAATCTTCTGCCTATATTATTGCAATTCTATCTACATTGGCCTGTAAAATAATGCTAAATCACTGCCTGCAGCACATTCAAAATGCTGCAGCACGGAGCCTGCTCAATCTGATCTGGTCACTCCACAACCTAATGTCACTGCGCTGGCTGCAAATCTCCTATTGCACCACCTTTAAAGTGCTGGTTCTGGCCCTTAACTTGCTCAAGAGCCTGATACCACTATCTAGTCAACCGACACTCCCTGCATATACCCGCCTGCCCTCTGTGTATGCTGCTGAACACTCGCCTGGCAGTATCTGCCCCAAGGAAATACAGTTCAGCAGCATGAGGAAGAGAATGTTTGAGGGATCAGTCCATCTAGAGCTCCCTGCCACTGGACATCAGGCTTACACCTAATCTCTATTCAGGAAAAAAAAAACAAAACCTGAAATCCTGGCTATTTGTAAAAACCTTTGTCCCAGAGCCGAGGCCCTCTGGCTTTTGCCTTCCTTATTAATTGTATTTTATTTATTTATCGAGTTTTATATACCATCGTTCGGTTTTGCCATCACAACGGTTTGCAAAGTTACGATGTTTAACGGTGTTTCCAAAAACGGTTCATATGGTTGCTAACATAGAAGACATCCTTTATGAACTAGGTTTGTAGATTAATCAAAATATCCTTGATTGGGTCCACTTGTTACACCGCAGCAGAGACTGAAACCAGAGGGCCTCCGGTGCCTGGGGCCTGTGCATTTGTGTTGCCTCTCTTGTGCCACACACATCCTCCCTCCACTTCATCCTCCTTGTAGAAATGCTTGCAGTCACAAAAGTCACACTATTGCAATCCCCAGAAAAGAAATGAATTGGCAGACTCTTGTGAGCTGACTACCGGGCAAAAGCTTCCCTGCTTGCAGACGAGCTGCCAACAGAGTTTCCTTTGCCCCTTTCCTCTGTGGTACTGCAAGAAAATAAAAACAACCTTTGTTAAAGAGCGAGTCAGAGGCAAGGATGTAAAATTTCTAAATTCTTCCAAAATTTCCAATTTTTCCACTTCTGACTATCAGGAAAAAAAGGAAAAAGCATTCACTCCCATGCTGACTCTTAATCCCTGGTGGTGGGGGGAGAGGGAGCTCTTGCTTATGGCCCAGATAATGAAAGAAGGTCTCCAGTGTGTGTGCTATACTTTAAGTGCTTCTCATGAGGTGAGAGGCTATAAGAACTCAGACAGGATCAGGTCTGGTTGTTAAAATAAAGTTTACTGATTATTAAAGTTAAATTAAAATCCATTTGTTCAAATTGATGAGTGTCCATCTGACTGTAGTTACAGGGCTCTTTCTATGTAGGTAGGTGTCCTCTTTACAGACCTCTGGGTAGAGCCCATGGTAATTTTAAATGTGCTCTTACTCTCCCAGCGGCTGTCCCGTGAAACAGTTAGGGTTAGGGTTTCTTTCCCATGGGCAGCCAGCCTGTCCTAATTCCTTAGGTGGAAATCTGGAAGGGATCTCCTTCTCTAGTACTTTCTTCCTTATGGTTATGCCTACTATAGTCCTCAGCTGTTACGTCAAGGGATTTCTCTTGTGGAAAACTCTGAGGACCAGGCTGTTAATCCTGTGCTGAAATCCCAGTGGGGAAGGGGGATCCAAAAACCTCCCCACCACTCTTTAGTTCCAAAAATACTTTAACTCCTAATCTGGACATCTTCTCTGCCCTCACTGTCTCTCGCAGCAGGATCCGTCACTGGTGCTTGCCTACCTAGGGAGCAGAGTAGGCTCACAGGTCTTTGGTCAACTGAAGGAAGTCCCTTCACCCCAAAGGGGTATCCGGGTTAAAAAAAAGTCTATCTCACTGTAAATTATAAGAAGGACCCTCTGGCAGGAAGAACACGGTGAAGCATCTCTTCTAACAGAAAACTCCTTTGGGCAAGGCTGAGAAGCCCTACCAGAGTGTGGAAAAAAATATGTTTCCTCTGCAGCTGCTCTCTCTAACTGAAACCCCCTGAGTGTTAAAACGGCTGGGCTAAATAGCACTGAGTCATCCAATCAGAACCTCCAGGTGGGAGGGACCGAAGGGATGGATGGCTCCCACTAAGTATGTTCTAAGGACAGGGATAGTGGCATCTAATGGCTAGACCGGATAGGGGTGCCACATTAGTTTCAATACAGCAAGTCTTTGTCTAGTTTGCTTGTGATGATGAAGCTTATTTTTTGCAATAAATCCATTCAAATGCCATGGATTTATGTTCCATATCCACTCATATCTGCTTTTCGGCCCTTCATAGTGTACATCAAATCGGATTACATTCAGGTACTACAGGTATTTCCCTGTCCCCACAGGGCTTACAGTCTAATTTTGTACCTGAGGCAACAGAGGTAAAGTGACTTGCCCAAGGTCGCAAGAAGCAAAAGTGGGATTTGAATGCTGGTTTCCCTGGGTCACAGCCCACTGCTCTAACCACTGGGCTACTACTCCACTCATAGATTGAGTATCTGATTCTGAGCTGATTTTTTTAATGCATCAAATCTGGCTCACTGTGGTCTTTGAAGCACATTATATGTTTTGCAACAAAAAAAAACTCCAACTAGCCATGCTTTGCCTGGCATTTGTGTTATATTTTTGTATATATCCACAACTCAGTGCTTAAACTGATGACCCACTTCTAAGACTTATTCATTTGCCAGCGTGTTCTCCAAACCACACATTGAGAGAGAGTATTTTGTATCACTTTCTCAGGAGAAAAAGAAAATATTTTCTGCACTTCAATAGGGCGGCCATAAATTGTATGAGCCAAGTTTTTTCTTTTAACAGAATCATGATAAAATTATCATGGCATGCTGAAACTGGATCATTATTCAGTTTTGAGGCCACAGCACATAGTTTTGATATTTTTCTACATTCATCAGGTCTGGAAGGATCTCTGGATTTCAGCAGGATGCTGACAACATATGAAGAGTTCTATTTTCTAAAAATATGTTCTCATTAGTTGCATGTGACAATACCCTTTTCAAGCACCAGCTTTTTGGAAAAAAGTCAACAGAAGTTGGGTACAATTATCACCACATTTAACAAAGAATAACTGAATCCTAAAAATGTGAGTATAATTATGTGCATCAAAACTGCTCCATATATATTTGTAGTTTGTACTAAATATGCAGCCCTGCAGGCATTGTGCCCACTATATAGTGTAGATGGATGAAATGATGAAAAAACATCTTTTTCCAGCTTAATAAGATCTTGTATTTTTTAGGATACTATTCCAGTGATGTATCAGCATGCCATGCTTGCTTCAAAGGTAGAGTGTCACCTTCTGTGGGAGTGAGGTAAATGCAGCAGCTGGTAGGAAGACTCAGAAGGACAAACAGAACAGCAACTTATGTGAAGATTCCCCTAGCCTTTCCTGACCATGCCAGAAATGTAAGGCCCTGAGCAATAGGAAAATCCATCCACTGTAAGATAAACTTTACATAAATGAATTGTTACTTTATGCAAAGATAATCTCAGGGTGCATCTCTGTGATCTGCGAAAATACAATGGTTCAGAGAGGTACAAAAGGTAAGAAATACCATGGGTACACTGCAGAGGTGTTACATTCAGATCCAGGGAGGGAAAGAAGATGACTGCCACTATAGTGATTGCCCCTCTGGTCAACAAGCTGTACTAAGGTTTTGCTTCAAAGGAGATGCCATTCCAGCCTTTGGGTTGTGAAGGCTTCCAAGAGTAGCCCAGTTATGTCATCCTGGGAAGGGTCAAAGATAAAGGGAATTACAATGGAAAAAGGTTTTAAAATAAATATTACCTTCTTGGTACCCATTAATCATAACAAACTGGCAAGGGTACTAGGTATCACAAACTTGGTCCTTCACATACCCAAATGTCACTGAACCTAAGGGTCTAAGATTTTCAGTGTCTTCTCTCTCTCTTTCATGCTTTCTAATATATGGAATGTTGATGTGGCACCTCTACAAGTTGGCTACTATTTGTCACTAAGTCCCTGCATAGAACCCACCATCTCTGAGCCTTCCATCCCTTTCAGCCCCTCCCAACATGGAGGGCTCAGATTGAATGCCTCATCCTATTTAAAAAAGCCATTTTAGTGTTCCTTGGAGTCATTTTGATTTAGATTCAGCGCAATGAGGTTCCTCTTTGTGCACACCCTGCCAGAATGTTGTCCTGTATTTAGTTTCAGTGAGATAAATTGTTGCCTGATTACCTTTGGGGCAAAAGGGCTCTCATCCAGGAGACCTGAAGATCTGTGAGCTCCTCTATACCCTAGACGGGGCAAGCACCAGTGACAAATCCTCTGAGTGAGATTTTTGATGACCAAGATGTATCCTGACATTTTTTCAGAAGAGACTCCTGCTTAAACCTTGCACCCTCTGGAGATGGCTCCCCCCTCCCCAGACACAAAGGACAAGGTTAAATACCTGTGAGCCTTAATCTACAACCTAGATTGGGCAAGCATCATCCACCAAGAGATTTTCAGAGGACAAGTTTTCGGATATTGTTTTGCAGAGAGGTTTTTGATTCACCTTCTCCCTCAGAGTTCCAGGGCTGAGGTAGCCTGGTTCCCATGTTCTAAATACTTTTCCTGCCAGAGAAGTCACCAGTATTAACATGGAAGAGAAGGACCAAGATTCTGTGAGTTCCCACTTGGTTTACCACCCCATGGGACGAAGACAGGCTGGGTAATCAAGAATAAAATGGACTGAGGCAGGATATTTCTGTGCTTGAGGGGACCCCTTATGGGATTCCCATTTGGCCTGCTGGGAAAGTTTTGTGCACTTTAAAATCACCATGGAAAGCTTTGCACAGATACCTGAAAGATAAAAGACATCTACCCAGAAGAGAAAAAACACCTGTGTATATCAGCTGCAATTTCACCTTTATTGAAAAATTGACTTTGATTTAATTATTATAGAATCAGTAAACATTTTAAAACACAACGCGCGCGCGTACGTTTGTTCTCGCACCAGGCACGAACAAAAGTACGCTGGATTTTATAAGATACGCGTGTAGCCGCGTGTATCTTATAAAATCTGGGGTTGGCGCATGTAAGGGGGTGCACATTTGTGCAACTTGCGCGCGCCGAGCCCTGCACGCGCTACCTGTTCCCTCCGAGGCCGCTCCGAAATTGGAGCGGCCTCGGAGGGAACTTTCCTTCCGCCTCCCCCCACCTTCCCCTCCCTTCCCCTACCTAACCCACCCCCCCAGCCCTATCTAAATCCCCCCTAACTCTGTCGCACAAGTTATGCCTGCTCGAGGTAGGTGTAACTTTGCGTGCGCTGGGCCGGCTGCCGCACGCCATGTTCCAGTCCGGGGGCTGGTTCAGAGGCCGCGGCCACTCCCCCGGAACGCCCCTGGACCAAAACCACGCCCCTGATACGCCCACCCCAAGAAAGCACCAGGACTTACGCGCGTCCCTGGGCTTTGCGCATGCCGGAAGCCTATGCAATATAGGCTCGGCGCCCGCAGGGGCATTTTAAAAGGGTTACACACGTACCCCTTTTAAAATCCGGCCCTTAATTTAATACCCAGTGCCTTGTCCTGCCTGATTTGTCCCAGCATCTCACATCCTGGGGTGCAGCAGCTAACAAAACACAGGGAGAAACCACTGTCTGGGCCATAAGCAAGAGGGAGAAAGAGACTAAAGACATGGGAGAAAGAGGAGGAGTGCTAGCTGAAGCAGCCCTGAAGAATAAATATATTTATGTGCCCTTGAAATTAAAACCTCCACTAAGGGTTACATTGAAAAGAATTATTATAAAAAGGATCAATGTTTAGTATCTCCTTTCCTGTGCATCTATCTATAGGCACAATAATTCCCCCAAAAAACAGAAATTCGTAAAGTTTGGCATGCGGGAAGAAAATGTAAATTTCTCAGAAAGGTTTGAAAATCAGAAACCAGGTCAGTATACTCAGCTAATGAAGACTCCCAAGAAAATCCCCATTTCTTTCCACTATGGGAGACTGTTAAAAGCTGGAGAATGCTGACCTACACTCCATTCCAGCTGCAACCCCTCCCCCAACCTTTACAGCACTTTGGCACTGAGCAACACAAGCAGAGAAAGACAAGAGAAAAATAACCAAAGCAGCTAGCAAAAGATGACATCAAAAAGGCACCTTCAAAGCAACCTCTCCCCACACTGCTCACAACCCCACCAAACACACACACATACACACCCCTTACCTACACACACACATAGTCATACCCCCTCCCCCCCCCCCCCCCCCAGAAAAGCACAATTCCCCCTATACACATAGGGGCAGATCTTAAAACCTGCGCCCAGGCTTATATTTGTTCATGCAACCTGGAGCAAACAACTCTACACCCGATTTTATAACATGCGCGTGTTTTTGGGTATTTGCCAGGTTCTTATGGCCTGGCTTGGCCACTGTTGGAAACAGGATGCTGGGCTTGATGGGCCCTTGGTCTGACCCAGTATGGCGTTCTCTTATGTTCTGATGTTATAAAATAAAGGATCGGCGCACACAAGGGGGTGCACAATTGTGAAACTTGCACGCGCTGAGCCATGCAGCCTTCCTCCATTCCCTCCGCCTCCCCCCACCTTCCTCTCCCTCTCCCTTCCCCTACCTAACCCACCCCAAAGCCCTACCTAAATCCCCCCCCCCCCCTACCTTTGTTCCAAACGTTATGCTTGCCTGTGTGGAGCAAGAATAAAAGCACTGCCACACGCTCTCTATGATATCATTTATTTGCATGACATCATGGTTCAAAGCTTACAGTTCTATACATATATACAAAGTCACATACCTGTCCATGGATATTCAGGTTTCCTCACCCCTCATACATCAGCCTGTCTGTGCGAGAAGTCTGGTCAATTGATTAGGCAAAGAAGGGGAATCTGCAGCACTTCATATGTCTACGAAGGCGCTCCAAAAGACTCCTGTCTCGCCGTTCCACCCCTCTGCTTTTGATACACGTCAGGAAAGTTGCTGGTCACTATGTTTTCCCTTGTGTCGTTGCCAACAGTTGCCAACAGTTTCCAACAGTCGATAACAGTTGCTATCCCTGTGTTGTCGCCAACAGTTGCTACCACAAAGCCTGACTTATCTCTCCCTTGGGCATAGGCTGGTTGATCAGGCCAGCGTGTCCCCGGCACGAGCAGCCAAAGTCTTTGTTGCACAATCAGTTATTGGCAGCAACATTTTCCGTACACTGCCCAAGGCGTAACTTGCGCACGCCGGCCCGCTGCCAGTGCCCCATCCCCGGCATAGGCCGCTGTGTCGGAGGACTCGGCCCCACCCCCAGACCGCCCCCAGACTGTGGCCACGCCCTGGCCCCACCCCGAGCCACAGTCACACCCCCAGCCCCGCCCCGGGCCGCCCCTTTTTCGAAGCCCCGAGACATACGTACGTCCCGGGGCTGCAAAATAGGCTCGGCGCGCAGGGATAGGTTTTCGGGGGTTATATGCGTATCTTACACGCATAACCCTTTGAAAATCTACCCCATAATGCCTTCCTTCCCCCCCACACACATATAGTCTCTATCATTTTGCACGTCGCTCTATTTCCTAAGGAAAAAAAAACACTGTTTAATTTTCTTTTCTGCCCAAAGTCATAGCGGCTGCATTATTCCACCTGTTTTCCTTTAACTCTGCTGGAATGGAATTGGAAAAAAAGGTGTCAGGATAAAATTTGTTTAGAGTCCCAGTGCTGAACTATATCTCGACATTCTTAAAGAAAGGGCATTGGTCTGGAGAGAAGCAGCTGGAGAAAAGTGGGTGGTGAGTTAGCACAGCTAAAAGATATCCCCTGTTCATTTCTCACAAAAAGCAGCCTGTACAAAAAGGGTACAAAAAGGATGCTGCTTTCCTTTGCACTTTCTCACACTGCCACTCCTTGTGACCTTGGGAAAATCACTTGACCCTCCATTGCCTCAGGTGCAAATGTAGGGCCCTATTCACTAAGGGGATGATGTAATAAAACTGTGCTAAAATCGGAGTTAGATTTTAATGCTGTTTTTTTAATGCATGCAACAAATCCTGGGATCCCTGCAAATAGACCAGACATGAAAAAGGTGTGCTAACTGAACTAACCTGCTTTTTTTGCTCCTGGTCTCACATGGCACTATTGCTGGTGCCCTCTTTTGGAGCTTTATTTATTTATTTTACCTTTTTTTCTAGACAGACATTTGTTGGGAACATCACATCGGTTTACATGGAACATAACAGTAGCATTATAAGGCTATACATTATATTATATATATGTATATATATATAATATAATATTATAATATTATATAATATATAATATTATAATATTATATATATATATATATATATAACATATATATTATATATATGTTATATTGTAACTTTATTGTTTCTTATGCACTTGTTATATGTACGAAGTTACTGCACCCCTTGTTATCTGTAAACCGGCATGATATGATTGTATCATGAATGTCGGTATAAAAAAGCTCTAAATAATAATAATAATAATAATACATAGAACTAAGAAATAAAACAAACTAGTATCTCGCAACAGGGATAATGATAAAAACGGAAAGGAGAATAATATAAACTTAATACAGGGATAATAAGCACTATACAATATAGTACAATGAAAACAGGAGATTAATTACTGTAGTTTTGTTTATATATTAAAAATGTATCAGAGATGAAAGGGAGTAGATATTAGAACGAAATAGCCTAGGTTTAGGATGAGGTGGAAGTATAGGTGGGCACTGGGCAGTGTGCAGAAAGAGATATTAATTTGATTAGATATATGAGAGGGAGGTTAAGAGGTGTGAGTCAATATCAGGATTTCAGGTGTAGGCCTGTTTAAATAACCATGTTTTAAGTTTTTGTTTAAACTTTTTAGGGCAGAGTTCTTGTCGCAGGTCTGTTGGCATGGTGTTCCAGAGTTTAGGGCTCGCAATAGATAATGCACGTTGCTTTGTGGTGGTGAAGTGTGCGGATTTGGGAGATTGTATATGTTGTGTTGCTAGGTATTGCGTACTGGTGGGTCTTTTGTTGGTGCGGAATTTGAAGGCGTCGTTGAGCCATTGCATGTTTTGGTTGATTAGGGATTTGGGCATGATAGTCAGGGCTTTATCATGTATTCGGTGTGATACTGGGAGCCAGTGAAGTTCTTTGGGGTGTTCTTCCCACTTTTTCTGCTTATTTGCTCCTTTTACAGTGAATCATTGAAATCCTGCCAATGCTGATACTCCTTTGCCCCTTTAAGGAGTCATAGGCTATTCCTGCCACTTTTGGGGCCACTTTCCAGTCTCCTCAGTCTTTCTAGGTACCTTGGAGTTCTTTTCTCCTTCTGTTGATTTCTTTCAATATATATTGGAGCCTAATATCGGCTGAAAATGACCTCTAATGCATCCCCTGTTGACTTTAATGGCAAATAAAAATGAATCAAATGAAACAAAAAATGTGTTTTTGTTGTTTTGAAACTAAAGAAACAAATTAGGATCCCCACAAAATGAATTTTAAAATTAAACACATTTTTTCTTGCTGCACATGGCTATCTATTTGCTTGCCAGTCCACGCAATAAAAAAGTAAAATGCATGATTCCCACCTCCTTGAGAAGCAATGGCCACTAACCTGGTAGTGTGGCCAAGCCAACAAGTCTTCTCTCTCTCCCTCCCTCCCTCCCAATGCAGAAATCCTTCCCTTTCAGATACCTTGAAGGTCCGGGATCTGGGGACCAACTTCCCTACCCCACTTTGCTGAAACTGTTGATATGAAAACTCCCCCTCCTCACTGAGAACCCAGGCTGGAGAGGACTCCTACAGCTGGGTTGTTTCCTCCCTTTCTACCAGGCGATTGGTCCCTCCACTGTGACATGTGAGTGAAAGGATCAAACCCTTTCAGAATTCTTGAAGGCCAGCCTTCTGAAAGCGGATTGGTCTTTTCACTAACAGCTGACATGGGAGGAGCCAATTGGCAGTCACTGACTGCTATTGTTCTCTCCACTCCATAAAAGAGTGTATCTATGCTTTTATGCTCATTGCAGTATATACAGGACAAGCCTCCCACAGTTTTTGTTTTGTCTGGCATTAAACCTGCTGAATGCTCTCATTAACACCTTGGATTATGGAATTAGCCTTAATCTTAGAGTGAGCAATCTCCTACATAAAATATCTCACTACTTTTTGTTGATGATTTTACAGTTCTTGTGATGCTCAGCAAGCTAGCACAATTTATTCACTAGAAGCTGTGTAAACATTACAACGTACCAAACAAATATTGGGAGCACAACCCTGATGGAATAGAAGAAAACAAAGAAGTTGTGATCACAGGGAAATTTCTTTTCCCTCCAACAGGAAGAACAATGCGCAAAAAACAATTATTGTGATGAAGGAGAAGAACAGAGTTGCTGGTAGAGGTGTCAGTACCCAGTGACTATTCTGTAGATCGTATGAGGAAAGTAGAGATCGTAAAGTATCAAGTGATACAGTCCAAGACAAAGAAAATGTGGCAGAAAGATATAGAAATAGTCACAATAACATTGGGTGCCGCGGGTCTGATTAAGAAGAATTTTCAAGCGCACCTTGATATCTAGCCTGTGAAGATTATTGATTTAAAATATTTATATTCCGCGTGACTAGTAGAATTTAGATTTAATATACATAATAAAATCCAACAAAAAGCCAATTGCTTAACAATATATCATTACATATACAAACTACCAACTACCACTGCCACCTCACTTATGAACTCCAGAGGGAGGTTGTCTTTGACATAATGCTCATACTAAGAAGGGTGCTAGCAATAAATCTGAGAGACTGAGATCATCCACAACATGCCAAGGCATGTGCACACCTTGACAGGTATATTCCTGTCAAGGTGTGCACAAAACAAACCCATTAGGTGGAACTGCCCCCAGAATATTTCATTCTAGTTTGATTGTATTCTGTTCTTGTTTCCTTCTGCTCTTTCCTGGTCAAGCCAAATAACCAGGATGTCTCTGGCAAGGAGCCTGCAGCTAATGAGTAACGGCCAGGGGAAACGAAGGGGAAGCGGATACCTGCAAAGCATTGGGTGCCCATCACCCTGACATGCCTGACTTAGAGCTGACTGGGGAGGAGTAAGATCTGAAGTCAGAACCGGAACCTGAAACTGCATAAGGAAAATCCAAGAAGAGGAGAAAAACCAGCCGGCATACCCAGAACAGCAGTAACTTGAGGAGCCACAAGATCAGCAAGCATAGAACTCCAGCAAGTTCCCAACGTCAGCCCTGACAGTGCCAAAGATGCCAGTCCTCCGGCAGCTCTGCACATCAGAAAGGCTGATGTCAGGCACTGCCTCCTGAGCCACCAGAGAACTCTGGTGACCTCAAACTTAATGCAAGCAAAGAGAATTGTATTGAACCGGAATGGTCTTTGGGCAATTAAAGGGGGTTACTGGGAACAAGGAAATGTTCTTAGCCACTCAGGGACTGCTGAGCTCTCTTCTGCAGAGTCTGTGTCCTGACCCGAGTTGCCTGATTTGTAAGTGTACACTAGTATAAATCTGACTTTTAATATATGCTCTGCCTGGAAACTACCTGACTTGCTTATGAACACTTTGAATTATACAGGACCGCTTATTTCTGGTCTTGTTTGTTTAAATTCTGTTGCTGATAAACCAGCACCTGAACTGGCTCTGGACCTTACAGAACACTCTTAAGCTTGCATCTGGATCCACTCTGCTTATGAAATCCAATACCAGCTGTCTGTTAATTTTGTTGTTTAAATAAACCTGGCTTTACAAGGTGACAGTTTGCTGGAAACCTAAAAATAGGTGCCCTGACAGTTTGAACCAGCCTCAAAACAACTGTTGCCTGGACAAAACGGCAACTATTCCCAAAGAGGCTTGCTCAGAGGGGATTGCAAACAGGTGTGTGTGCAGTAGGGATGTGAATCGTGTCCTCGATCGTCTTAACGATCGATTTCGGCTGGGAGGGGGAGGGAATCGTATTGTTGCCGTTTGGGGGGGTAAAATATCGTGAAAAATCGTTAAAAAATCGAAAAATCGAAAAACCGGCACATTAAAACCCCCTAAAACCCACCCCCGACCCTTTAAATTAAATCCCCCACCCTCCCGAACCCCCCCCCAAATAACTTAAATAACCTGCGGGTCCAGCGGCGGTCCGGAACGGCAGCGGTCCGGAACGGGCTCCTGCTCCTGCATCTTGTCGTCTTCGGCCGGCGCCATTTTCCAAAATGGCGCCGAAAAATGGCGGCGGCCATAGACGAAAAAGATTGGACGGCAGGAGGTCCTTCCGGACCCCCGCTGGACTTTTGGCAAGTCTCGTGGGGGTCAGGAGGCCCCCCACAAGCTGGCCAAAAGTTCCTGGAGGTCCAGCAGGGGTCAGGGAGCGATTTCCCGCCGCGAATCGTTTTCGTACGGAAAATGGCGCCGGCCATACGCGTATGGCCGGCGCCATTTTCCATACGGAAAATG
Organism: Rhinatrema bivittatum; assembly: GCF_901001135.1. NCBI lineage: Eukaryota > Metazoa > Chordata > Amphibia > Gymnophiona > Rhinatrematidae > Rhinatrema > Rhinatrema bivittatum. The sequence goes on from NC_042617.1 coordinate 443,730,746, forward strand.
GCGCCGGCAGGAGATCGACTGCAGGAGGTCGTTCAGCGAGGCGCCGGAACCCTCGCTGAACGACCTCCTGCAGTCGATCTCCTGCCGGCGCCATTTTCCGTACGGAAAATGGCGCCGGCCATACGCGTATGGCCGGCGCCATTTTCCGTACGAAAACGATTCGCGGCGGGAAATCGCTCCCTGACCCCCGCTGGACCTCCAGGAACTTTTGGCCAGCTTGTGGGGGGCCTCCTGACCCCCACAAGACTTGCCAAAAGTCCAGCGGGGGTCCGGAAGGACCTCCTGCCGTCCAATCTTTTTCGTCTATGGCCGCCGCCATTTTTCGGCGCCATTTTGGAAAATGGCGCCGGCCGAAGACGACAAGATGCAGGAGCAGGAGCCCGTTCCGGACCGCTGCCGTTCCGGACCGCCGCTGGACCCGCAGGTTATTTAAGTTATTTGGGGGGGGTTCGGGAGGGTGGGGGATTTAATTTAAAGGGTCGGGGGTGGGTTTTAGGGGGTTTTAGTGTGCCGGCTCACGATTCTAACGATTTATAACGATAAATCGTTAGAATCTGTATTGTATTGTGTTCCATAACGGTTTAAGACGATATTAAAATTATCAGACGATAATTTTAATCGTCCTAAAACGATTCACATCCCTAGTGTGCAGCACAAACCCAGCTTCTAGCTGGCAACCCCAGGTGACACACTACAACCCTACACTCTGGAAGCTGCCATGGCTATTTTCTTTTCCAGTGCCCTGTTTCAAGCCCTGCTCAGTTAATCCTATATCCAGAGTTTTTCTGTGATCCTACATTCAGGGTTCTTGGCTGTAGCTTAAACTTGGCTCTGCTGTTTATTTATTTGATTTATATTCCACTTTTCAATACTTCAAAGTGGATTACATTCAGGTGCTGCAGGTTCCTGTAATAGCCTTCTTTCCTGGTTCAAATGGTTGGCTGGGGGGGCACACTCAATACCAGGGCTCAGTCCCAATTTAGTCCTGCAATCCTTACGTGGATTTTCTGAAAGGGGGAGGGGGGAAGGATTAAACTCAAAGACCCAATGTGTTTGACTGGTGAATAGCCAGGGATACTCTTGACACAAGTGTTCCAAAATTAAATCTACTGAAAAAAAAAATGCAAGTTGAAATAAGTGGCACTTTACTGTCTTTGGCGTGAGAAGTCCAATGTAGGTACTGAGAAGTTAATGGGGTTACACTTAGCCTTGCTGGTGCACTCTCCTGGGATCCTCATTCCTTTGACTGTGTTTAAGAATTCATAAGGACACTAGTAAGCACTGAATCTCCAGTGCTTGAACCTCTCCCTTCTCCTTCTCCTTCCTGGACTCCTCTAGACTTCTGAATCACTCTGTAACCAGAGGTTAAAATATAAAAATAAGGGGGTATAGATTTTTTTTTACTAACCTGGAACCTGGGATCTAAGAAAACATTGCTGGGATGTGGCATGTTTTGTTTTTTTTCCAGTTCTCACTGGGTATGTTATTGCATGGGGAAGATGTGTAGGCAACTGTAAGAACTTCTGTTCCCCTCCCTGTGCTGCTGAGAATCTGATAAGTGCAATGTTTGTGCAATAAAGTTGCAGGAGAATTGACATGTGAGTCATCAACTTGGAAGTGACCTGGAGGAGGTACTTCCTGGTTTTACAGAGATCAGAAGAACTTTTAAAAGTTCATAAAAATGGATCCAAGCAATGAAAAAAAAAGAAGGGTTAAATAAACATACACACAACACAGAAATGAAACAAAACAAAACAAAACACTTGTTATCTACTTACCTGCAATTAGTGTTGATTTTGTCCTGCTGCACCTGCAAGACAGAATTGGGACACAAAGATGCACTTTCTTCGTAGTAGCATACATTTTTAAATTCTTGCTATATATATAGAAAGTATAGCTCTTCCGACAAGCCTACCCTGACTAACCTCCCCCTCCCCCCCCCTTGACCCTAACTTATTGCTCCTCCCCCTCCCCTACCAACCCCCGCCCTCCTGAACCCTCTCCTATACTTTCCTATAAGTAACCCACTTAAATTTGTATTCTTTCCTGTAAATAGCACGTTACAGCCTCAACTCTTGTAAATAATCTGCCTAAACTTGTATATATTCCTCTAAATAGCTCGTTACAGTTTTAATGCTTTAACTTTCTATGCCCCCTGCTCTATGTATAATCCTCCTTGTTTTCCCCTCCCTGTTGATTGTAATTTCTGCCTTTAGTTACAATGTGAACCGGTATGATGTTTGCATACTAATACCGGTATATAAAAGTTTTCAAATAAATAAATAAATAAATTTAATACTCAAACCATACTTATCTGATTGTTTTATGGTAAAGTTAGGAGAATCGGTTCTCTTCATTTAAAATACCTGTTAACTGAGAAGAGAAATATCAAGTTGTGTTAACTGTGGAAAACTTACAGTACCTTTATAATATTTTCATGACTCGTTTCTTACTGTTTTTAAACTTGTGATACTAAACCTGAGTCATAGCTCAGAATTTGTAAAAATGTTATCTGCTTACATTCAAGTTTCTTTTCTGTTTGGGTTCTGCCTTCTCTCTCTTCCCCTGGGGGGCTTGCTGGGTGGGTTCCGGACCTCTATTGCCAATAATGGGAGACCCAGTAAGCAGGAGAATTCCTTTTCTATCCTTTCCCCCCCTCTGTTCAATTAAAATTGGTGACTCCTCTGATATCACCTGAAACCCCATTGCTGAGTAAACACTGCCCCTGCCACCGCAGTGGGAGGGTCACTACGAATACACCCCGGAGAGGTGGGGAGGTTAGAACTGGAAAAGACCACCAAATGGGCATGTATTTCTTCCTCTCCTCTTCTCCTTCCACGTTATCTCCAGACAGGCACCTAACACTCATTCTTCACTCTTCCTGAACAACGTGAACTTGTGTAGTCCCTGTTCTGGCTGATGGACTTAGAAGGCAGGGGTCCCAGGGACGACTCCTTTTTCTCTCTCTCTCACAGTCCCATGGCCCGAGGGCATCGGGTTCTTACTGAAGAGGAGGAGGAATATTCTTGGGCCCAAGGTATCATGGGTGGCTCTCAATGTCTCTATCATGGGGAGGAATCACTTCACTTTCAATGTGAGGGTGTGAGTGCCAACAAAATACTCTGACAAACCAAAAAACTATGCACCGCTGGTACTTGATAGAAGATACTTGGTGTATCAATGACAATTCAAACTCACATTCAAAGTGTCCAATGTCTTGTTTCTAAAGTGATATATTAAATTATTTGGGGAACAAAAAACTCCCGTTATTAAAAAACTCTGCTCATAACAATGATTTTTTTAACAAAGACCATTTTTTAAGGAGGAAATGGAATGTTTCATAAATCTACAATGCATTACTGGCTTGTAATGCTATGTGTCAATTTTAATCATGAACTTTCCACCTCCAACCTCATATATGATTTTTTGTAAATATTAAAGTGCACTGAAACCTTTAAATAATTGACAACCGTGGTAAGTTAGAGTGCCACCTTATAATGATAACACCGACTTATATTCAGAAAAAATTTTTAAAGTCCACCCGACAAGGCCTTGTTTCTGACCATGATAGGTCTTTCTTCAGGGGATGTAAATTAATCTACTGAATAGTCGGAATTACTTATCTTAAAGTTTGTTGCTGTCGCCACTCGCTTGTGGCTCGAAGACTCCTAGGTTTTCCGTGCCTCTCCAAGGCTATAAAGCACTGTTAAATGCTGTAAAGCTGTGAAGCTCTTACGTATTTCAAAAACTGTTGACTGAGCAAGGGCTTCAGGCTGATGGTAAATTACCATGCAACTCTAATCTCCACACACAATCCTTTGAGAGACTGCCGCGAGCTAGTAAACGAACGCTTCGCTTTATTCCATCGAGGTGTGTCTTTCGCTCTCTGAGACGCTCAATGCTGTGGTGGGCATTGAGCGTCTCAGAGAGCCCGCCACAGCATTCAGCCCAGAAAAACTACGTGCCTGAAGAAACTTGGGAGCCGGCTTCCAATCTGCAAGCTCCCAACAGATGTTTTTCCAATAAACCCAAGCCCAGGAAGTTGGGGGAAGGAGCTTTAGAGAGGGTGATAAGGTTAAATTTGCCAGATCGCAGGACACCCCTGTGGGCTAGTGCACTCAAATCAGGGGACCGCCAATGCCAGAATCCTCTTTGTGGTGGCAAGAATGCCACCGCCATGTGTTGACGGGATCCCCTTAGGTACATGCGTGCATGGCACACCCCTAATCTTAAAGGCCTCACAGCAGGAACCTCTACCATAGATGACATCATGAGACTGGATATTAGCCTTGCCTTCTCCTGGCAAACAGCCTGCAAGCAACAGAAGGGGGTGAGGTTGAGGCTGGAGCAGATGAAAGATCACTCTGATGCCTAATCCAGCCCCTCTCCTCGTCCTCCTGTTGTCCCTCCTTCTCCTGTTTGGAAGAGAACAGGAAAGAAGGGGTGGAGTGGACAGAGAAAACAGAATGCTTGATCCCTCAAAGATTTCTTAAATCAATCCAAAAATGATTTTGATATCATTCCTGGATGACATGTTAAGTAACTTATGGAGGAGTATATACCATGCTATTTAGCATTCACCCACTAAAGCCTCATTTGTATCTGATATTTCTTTACTTCCATTTGATATGCCACATTTTCCATGGAAAAGCATATGAGAATTGCAGTACATATGTTTGGAGATGGGAGGAGGGAACATACAGTAAGAACATAAAACTGGGAACTGAAGAATAGGGATGTGCATTCGTCTAGGACGAATTAGGAAATTTCAATGAAATTGCCTAATTCGTCCTGGTTTGGGGAGCCCAAAACCCAAATGATTTTTTCCCCAAAAAAATGTTGGCGTGCACTAATCCAAAATTTGGGTCGCCCCGAATTTCAAAGTCCTGAACTGCGGGAAATACGAAATTTCCTGTGGCGGTCCGAAAATGAAGCCCAAACTAAAATGTTCGGGCTTCGCATATCTCTACTGAAGAATGCCAAACTGTACAGGTAGCAATACATGGTACGCACAGATTTCATAGAATAGGGAGGATACCTAACAATAAAATAAACCAATATGGCATGTGTGTACATGCTAATTTTAGTGCACACAGGCTAATGTCTTTGTAGACCAGATTAACTTGTATTAGAACCATTGTGCATAGTGATAATTTTTGGTACATATTAAACAGCCTTAGCATGCATGTTAAGCATCAGTGTTGGCTCCAAATAGTGTTTATGCTGTTTGGAGGCTTTCTATTTTTACATGCACATGCTAAAATGTAATGCATCGCTCATTAAGTATCAGAGTATGCATGCTACATTTTCGTTGACAAGAACGTAAATTTTTTTTAGTATGAGTTTTTGTGTGCATACCCGCCATTTGTATTAAGATTTTTTCTTAGAATATTCCCAGTCAATAATAATCAGTTTTAGAAGAGCTATTATTTTAAATCAGAGCAAGATGTTTAATCAAGCTACAGCAAAAGAAAATATTTTTATTGTTGCAATTTGTCATTTTGCACCAGCAATTAAAAAAAGAGGTCTGTTCAACACATTGCTGAAACCAAGAACATTGGTTCCATAAATCCTTAAGAAAACAATGTCTATAGCTCTGGCAGTATGTTGCATGAAGCTGATTTATGCAAAAAAATTAGAAGTTGTGTTTACCACACTATGGTTGTACCCAAGAACAAAGGAGCCATTTTATTGTTTGTTTTGGCTTATGAGCAAAGCACCACAGTATTTCTGGATGTATGTTAATACGGATACACCTTCCTGGAAAGTTCCCAAGTCATCTTTTTTCCACTGGTCAGATCAAATTCAAATGCAAAAACAATGATGGTTTTTCCTTTCTGACTCACTAGAAAGCTAATCTAGGCAGACCCATTGTCAGAAATCTAACAGCATATTTGGCATTGTATGCTTGGACCCCAAACCCTTTAAGCAACTCAGGTGAGCTTTATTCCCAACTGACATAATTATACGGCTTGTCATCTGTAGTTCACCTGAAAAAGCACCCACCATTATCAGGCAGTCTTCAAGTTGTGTTCCATCCACTCCATTAAGGTTCGCACTTGAAGCACGGTTGTTTACCTGGCCATGTTATAAACATGGACTAAGTTCATTTTGAATATTGCTTTGAATTGTGAACAAGCTACCATTTTTTTAATTGTTTTATTTGCAAGAAAAAGACAAAAAAAGAATTAGACTTATGGACATCCATGCTCAAAAACATTTAGCTGTATATCTCAGAAGGTATCCAGCTAAATGAAGATTTGGGCACTTATCTGGTTAAATTCTAGCTTGCTAATATGTTAACCAGCTAGAAATTAGCCAGATAGCTTAGGAGAGTTCTGGGAGCATAAAGGAGGAGATGAGTTAGCTAAGTTTTCTGGCTAACTCTGGTATTCGGAGTTAGCCATATAACTTAGCCACCTAAGGGGGGTCATTTTCAAAAGCTTATCGTGTGCGATAAGCCTCTATCACATGCGAAAAGGCCCTTTTCGCCTGTGATAGCATGCTGGGGCGGAGTTGGTGTGGCGAGGGGAGGAGTCGGGGCAGCAAGGAGGCGGTGTCTTCGCTGGCGGCAATAAGGTTAGTAACGTTATTGTCGCCAGTAGCGCGCCCAATAGCGCCACCTTTCACGGTGGCACTATTGGGTGCGAAGGCCGGCAGCGAAAACACTGCGGTGGTGCGATGTCTGCCAGCTTTCTTAGGCCCCCTCACCCTCTGTTTTCGCTGGATTCACCATTCTGCGATAGAATGATGAATCCAGGCCTAAGTGTGGTCGGGCCAAAGAGCTGACCTAAAGTTAGCTGGATAAAGTTAGCTGGCCAACTTTAAGATAGCGGGCTATATTCAATAGTATGGCTTGGCTGAACTATTGAATATACCTCCAAAGTTAGCTGGATAAGTTTGTCTGCCAAATCAGATCATTCATCAAATTGCGTTAGAGCCTGAACACACGTTAAATGGGGTTTAACGCAAATTGCACACGTGTTAAATAGCATAATGCAAGCCAGCATGCAAATTTTAATTGTAGTATGCAAGTAGGAGGAGTTAATACAAATTAAGGTGTTCTCCTGCCTTCCACGATAGAATAACGCACACTAATGCAGGATTTAACATCAGAAATAACTACAACTTTTTTTTTTTGCGGTACTAGGGGAAAAATATTTTTATCACGCCTCCGCGGCCATTATTTTGGATCACAGCTATTATCTTGGTGATTATCATGGACCATGATAAAAAGAGGTATTTTATCAGACATACCTACCTGGCCCTTCTGGGCCAATAAAAACACCTATTCTTACCTGGCCTATCTTCATAAACCCACTATGTTTGTGGCAAATTTATTGGTTGGGGGATACTGGATGCTTCAGGAGTTTCATCGCAAACAACAACAACCACAAGAACAGGCAAGGAAAGTTCCAACCCCCCTAGGGAAGTCTTTCTACTGGAGCCCATGCCAATGGCCCTACAGGGAGAGGGGTCATGGGCCACGGCAGAACCTGGCATGCAGGCGGGCATGGCGGAGGAGACACAGGGAGTGCATCTTTCCTCCATAAGCCTCATTACTGAAAATGCCAGAGGATTATGAGTTTAGCAAGTATTGCCTCAGTTCTTGGGCTATCCTGGAATTATATGAAGAAATCAGAGGGGGTCTTGATCTGGTCATGGATAGATCCCATGCTGTGCCAAGCCTCACCAAACTATTGGCTACCCTGCATTTCATGGCAAGCGGCTCCTTCCAAATGACAGTAGGGGTCATGGGGGGAATGTCCCAAACCACTTTTTCCTGCTGCCTGGACCAGCTTGTAACAGCTGTATCTGACTGCCTGAATCACTACATAGCACTTCCTCGGGACAGGCAGGACTTGATGGAATTAAAGAGAGGCTTTTATGCCATTACAAACTTTACCAATGTTCTAGGAGCTATCGCCTGTATGCACGCAGCCATCATACAACCCCGTGTCAGGGAGGAGATCTTCCACAACAGAAAGCTCTTGCACTCCATCAATGTGCCAAATAAATTATTCGGCTATCTCAACTCTGCTTTGCAATCCCTCTGAAATGCCTCTCACTTATCTGGCTAAATTTTATGAGGATAATGACTTATCCAGCTGAGTTTTATTGGATAAGTGCAAGAGAGTTTCAAAAGTTGGCATTTAGCTGGATAACTCACAAGTTATCCAACTAAAAGCCTGTGTGCATGGATCAGGAAAAGGACTCTGATGCAATAGTTTCTGGTAATCTGATGGCAATGAAGCAATGTGACTGTTATGTTTTGTAAGAGTGTGAACCCTGGTCCGAGGTGAGAGGTGTCTCAGGACACAGGGAGGAGCCCTGTGAGCCTCACCGTCGGTAGGTGTAGTCTCAGTGGCATAGGACACAGCTGTAAGGTAGAGACTTTATTATGAAGGAAGGAAAAGCAGAGCCCTCGGAGCGGGAGGTGTAGTTAAAGTACAGTTCAGAGCAGAGGAGTATACCCAAGATGATACCTCAGATGTGCAGGTCCGGTAGTGGCCCGCAAAGCGGGGTACAACGAGGATGTCTGTTCTGTGGTGATGATGAAGTAGTCTGAGGAGCAGGAACCCGTGGTGGATCCTGTAGATGGTGCGGCAATAACCTGCAGCGCAGGGTATACCGGAGTGACTCCTACTGAGAGAGATACGGTAGTGACCCGAGCCATGGGGTACGCTGTAGAGAATCTCAGTAAGGTTTGGTATCGTTGAAGTCTGTAGTAAAGTACTCACAAGAGGTAGTTCCAGGAGAAAGTCCCAGGAAGCAGGACAGTATGTAGCAGTCCAAGGCAGGAAGGCCCTCCGAGGAGCAAATAGCCAGGAACGCGGAAGGGCCCCCGAGGAGTGGGTACGCAGTAGGGATGTGAATCATTTTTTGACGATTTAAAAAAATCGTCAGATATTTTTTAAATCGTCAAAAATCGTTAGAGTCGCGATACAATACAAATTCCCCCGATTTATCGTCAAAAATCATTAAATCGGGCACGGGAATTATTTGGGGGGAGGGTGGGAAAACCGGCACACCAAAACAACCCCTAAACCCACCCCGACCCTTTAAAACCAATCCCTTACCCTCCCGAACCCCCCCAAAATGTTAAAATACCTGGTGGTCCAGTGGGGGGGGGGGGGTCCTGGCGCGATCTCCCGCTCTCGGGCTATCGGCACCATTTTGGCTGCCACTAATATAAATGGCGCCGATGGCCCGATAAAAAAAAAAACCCAACCGACCTCCTTAGCCTCTCCCACCCTCCCGAACCCCCCCCCCCCCCAAAAAAACCTTTTAAAATTACCTGGTGGTCCGGGGGGCACGGGGAGCAATCTCCCGCTCTCGGGCCATCAGCTGCCACTCATAAAGATGGTGCTGATGGCCCTTTGCCCTTACCATGTGACGGGGTATCCGTGCCATTGGCCGGCCCCTGTCACATGGTAGGAGCACTGGATGGCCGTATTGCCAATATTCAAAATGGCGCCGGCACTATCTTTGCCCTCACTATGTCATAGGGGCCGACGGTCGGCTCCTGTGACATAGTGAGGGCAAAGGTAGCGCCGGCGCCATTTTGACTACTGGCAATACGGCCCGAGTGCAGGAGGTCGCTCCCGGACCCCTGCTGGACTTTTGGCAAGTCTTGTGGGGGTCAGGAGGCCACCCCAAGCTGGCCAAAAGTCCCTGGGAGTCCAGCAGGGGTCCGGGAGCGACCTCCTGCACTCGGGCCGTATTGCCATGCCCTCACTATGTCATAGGGGCCGACGGTCGGCCGACGTGGGGTTACATTTAAAGGGTCGGAGTGGGTTTAGGGGTTATTTTTGTGTGCCGTTTTTCCTGCCGTCACCCAAAACGATAAGGGAAGCCCCACGATCAATATCGTGGGGTTTTCCTATCGTTTTGGGAGAGCCCCCGATTTCTGACGATTTTGAAAATATCGACGATATTTTCAATCGTCCGAAGCCTGATTCACATCCCTAGTGTGTACCCTTGCGGCGAGACATACCTCATCTGGGAATGAAGCAAAACCAAGCCTTGTTGACCTGCAGTCCTCGGTGAGGCCAACAACGCAATGTTGGTCTCTGAATGGTCCTCCAACCATTCCCAGCCCTTTCGGACCTGCCGCTGGGTAACCAAGCTCTCTCCCAGCACAAGCCATTATGATTATGGTGGGGGTGGTGGGGGGAGGAAGGGTGTTCTATCATAGGACCTGGGGACTGGGTGTGCGCTGTCTTGTGTTGGACTGTTGTTTATTCTTATTTGAATTCTTTATTGCATGAATATGGAATTTGTAACCAATGTCATCCCTAGGTGCAGCATACGTCAGATCATAATAGGAACACAAAAGGAAAAAGAACAAGAAAAAAAAAGGGAATACAATATCCTGATACAGCAATCTACTACTGGGAAGTGTCTAAAATAATTCCCAAAAAATTATAAACAATTATTAGACAATGCTTGGAAAATAGGGTGAGGCAACAAACCCTTTTCCATTATCTAAAAAATGGGTATAAACAGACAAAAGTGAACTTAGTAGAAGGTATCACAGAAGATAACAGGGAGATTTCTCGTGTGTCTCATTTTAATGCTTAAAAAGCCTGTTGTTAGGTTCAAGAACAAATTGTACAATTAAAGTCGAAACTGAAATAGCTTCTTACTCTACCTTTTACAGAGTGCCTATTAAAGAAAGGAAATCAAATGATTGTTAGGAAATATCATGTTGACCTTCCTTTGTAACAGGGAGGAATATAATATGCTCTAGAAATAGGTGGACAGGCATAGGCATCTTCAATATTTCCACAAAATAACTCTTAAGCAAAGCTAAGGAAGAAGATGTAGCTAACTTAGGACTTTTATAAACTGCAAAGTCTGATTTTTAATCATATTTTCTAATCACAAAATTATATTTAGACAAACGATAAAGTATTGAAATAAAATGACAAGGAATCTCTGTATAGACAGTTTCCCAGGTATCACCAGAAATTGATTTGAAAATGTAATAAATGTGAACAATGAATAAAACAATAAAATATAAACAAAAGGTATAATTTGGACTGTGATGATAAAGAATTCACATCCCGACCCTTGGCTTCTGTTTTCTGGACTGGCCAAGGCTGGTGATCAGATGTGACTCAATGGTGATACCTAATATGTGTACCTGGTTTTGGAATTAGCTGCAATCTATGGTACCTGGCCAAGGACTCTCAAATCCAGGCTGGAAGGGAGAGGGGGATAATGGAGAAGGAGTATAAAAACCTGGTCCAAAAAATCCTGGGGTAGTTGAGAATGAATGCTCGTGACACTGTAGCCAAGTTAGGAAGATAAAAAAGCATTTCTATCATGTGCCTGAAGGGTTTTAAATGTGGTAGCAGCAAAATATAACTTTTGCCCTAGGTTTGTAGAAATGGTCAGAATTGGCGATCGTATAATCAGAGCCCTTGGTTTCCTACGGAAGATTTTTCAAGATTCTGAAGTAATGATCTGACAGATTTACATAATTTTGCATAGACATTCACACCTCTGATTATGTAAAAAGGTCATTTTTTAAAAACCATTCACATTGTTCATTTTTAAACAATATTTAAATTACATATAAAAACAAAATGTTCCAGGTATAAAAATCAACAATTTATCAAGTTTACATATAAAAGTTACAAACATTTAACTGTGAATTGCCACCTTTGCTTTGGATTGAAATAGTGCAACCATCCTTTTTATAATTTATTGAGAAAGTCCTTGACTTTCTGAATAAAGGAGGTCAATATTCAAAAGTTATTTAGACAGATAACTCAAATGCTATCTGTCTAAATGGCAAATTTGGCATATTCAGCCAATTAGCCAGAGAAAAACAGGGCATTCTGGGGAGGTTTGAGTTATCTGGCTAACTTACAGGCTGATTCAGTAAAAGTCGAAGGAGAGCGGGTGAGCGCCTGCTTTCCCAGCGTGCGCACAGGCCACTCTCCTGTGCACGCAATTCAGTATTTAAATGAGGGCCTGCAGTAAAAAGAGGCGCTAGGGACACTAGCAAGTCCCTAGCGCCTCTGTTTTGACAGGAGCAGCGGCTGTCAGCGAGTTTGACAGCCGACACACAATTTTGCCGTCCGGTTTCCAAACCCGTGGCTGTCAGTGGGTTTGAGAACTGACGCCGGCAAAATTGGGCTTCCGGTTTTCAACCCATGAGCCGCGGGCCGATTTAAAAATTTTTTTAATTATATAAAATTATTTTTTACTTTGGGACCTCCGACTTAATATCGCCATGATATAAAGTTGGAGGGTGTATAAAAAAGCAGTTTTTACTAGAGATATGCATTCGTTTTTGCAGAATTGGAAAATTGCAACGAAATTGTCCAATTCAGCATGTTTCAGGGAGCCCGAAAAAAATCAGGATTTTCCCATTTTTTGGCAAAAATTCATTTTTCTGATTAGTGCGCGCTAACGGGAGTCAGTGTGCGCTAACTCCCCGTTAGTGCCCGCTAACGGGAGTTAGCGCGCACTAACAAAAACTAACAAAAAGTAACAAAATCTAACTCCCGTTAGCGCGCACTAACGGGGAGTTAGCGCGCACTAACTAAAAATAGATTTTTCGCGAAAAAAAAGACCCGAACTGAAAAAAAACGACATTTTCCATGGCGGCCAAAAAAACGAAGAACGACAAGAACACAAAAAACGATGCACATCTCTAGTTTTTACTGCTTTTCTGTACACTTTCCTGGTGCCAGCAGAAATTAACGCCTACCTTTGGGTAGGCGCTAATTTCTGAAAGTAAAATGTGCGGCTTGGCTGCACATTTTACTTAGTGAATCACGTGGGAATAACTAATAGGGCCATCAACATGCATTTGCATGTTGTGGGCGCTATTAGTTTTGGGGGGGTTGGACGCGCGTTTTCGACGCGCTATTACCCCTTACTGAATAAGGGGTAAAGCTAGCACGTCGAAAACGCGTGTTTATTCCTACAAAGCACCCCCATACCTCTTTCTCTTCATTCCCATCCTCCAGGCTTTATGGATCCACATTGTTTATCCCACTTCCCTTTGAAATCCTTCACAGTTTTGGTCTTTTCCACTTCCTCAGGAAGGGCATTCCAGGCATCCATCACCCTCTCCGTGAAGAAAGACTTCCTGACATTGGTTCTGAGTCTGCCTCCCTGGAGTTTTAAATTGTGACCCCTGGTTCTGCTGATTTTTTTCCAATGGAAAAGGTTTGTCATTGACTTTGGATCATTAAAACCTTTCAAGTATCTGAACATCTGTATCATATCACCTCTGCTTCTCCTTTCCTCCAGGGTATACATATTTAGATTCTTCAGCCTCTCCTCATAAGTCATTCGATGAAGACCATCCACCTTTTTTGTCACCCTTCTCTGGACCGCCTCCATCCTGTCTCTGTCTCTTTGGCGATTCGGTCTCCAGAAATGAGCACAGTTCTCCAGGTGAGGCCTCACCAATGACCTGTACAAGGGGATAATTACTTCCCTTTTCTTACTCGAAATTCCTCTCTCTATGTAGCCCAGCATTCTTCTGGCTTTAGCTATCGCCTTGTCACACTGTTTCGCCGACTTCAGATCATTAGACACTTTCACCCCCAGGTCTCTCTCCTGCTCCGTGCACATCAGCCCTTCACCCCCCATCGAATACAGTTCTTTCGGATTTCCACAGCCCATATGCATGACTCTGCACTTCTTGGCATTGATTCTCAGCTGCAATAACTGTGACCAGTCTTCGAGCTTCCTTAAATCCCATCTCATTCTCTCCACTCCTTTCGGTGTGTCCACTCTGTTGCAGATCTTAGTATCATCCTCAAATAGACAAACCTTACATTCTATCCCTTCCGCAATGTCACTCACAAAGATGTTGAACAGGATCGGTCTGTTGCGACAGTCGCTGCTCAACATCTGTGGCGACTCCCTCTGGGTCTCATGGACGGCTGGCTGCCGCAGCGTCTCCATGCCGTCTCCGTCCGGCGTCCCTGGACTGGCTTGACGTTGCAGATCCGCCATATTGCCTGAAGACCTAAGGCGCGTGCGTGCGCATGCTTTGATTGAAGTACCAGCAAGGGCGTGAACCTCAGGGGCGTTCCCCTGAGATGACGTCATCCGCTTCCAATATTAAAGGTCTCTATTTCACTATCTAACTGAGTTAGCAAGGGGATTGTTTCGGATACGTTTCCCAAAGCTACTCTGCCTCCTCGGACTTACCAGATGTACCCGCTCCTCGGGGGCCTCGCTCTTTTTCTTTACTTTCAGATTACAGATAGGTACCGGTACTCGCTCCTCGAGGGCCCATGTTCTTGGACACTCTGAAGATTCTCTACTGCCTGGAAGCTATCGCTGCTACAAACAATTGTGAGTTACCATCACTCTCTCAGAGCTTTCCCTGGAACCAGGTACTCACTCCTTGAGGGTCTAAACCTTTCCAGCTCCTGAGTTTCCTTGAGACCTTATGTGAGTTTTGTCATCTAGTTCTGTTCATGAACTCTGCCTACTCTCTTTCTACAGTTTCTCAACAGCTCAGCCATCCTGGATCTCTGTTCCAGTACCCGAGGGACTACAGCCCTGCCGGGCATGTCAGCTCACTACTGCCACCTCTGGTGGTTTCAATAACCTGTTTAATAAAAGAACTAATGTATGTCTGTCTCCATACTCAAGCCTAGCCGGTGGTCCCTCTCGGGATATCCTCCCGGGGGTGTGGTCATCTGCCACTGGCCCAGGGATCCACCCACAACCCTATCAGATTCATTACAGATTGCTACTCCTTAGCAAGACTATATTTGTGACACTACAAGATTGCTGACTCCTCCTTCTTTAGGAGATTTCTAACAGATTGCTAACTTCTAGCTTGTCAGCTAAGCCCAATAATAACAGATTGCTAACTCCCAGCTCTAACACAGAGCTTTCCTAACACAGGGCCCAACACCGATCCTTGTGACACTCCTCTTAACACCGTTCTCTCTTCAGAGTAGATTCCATTTACCATCACACACTATCTTCTATCCATCAACCAGTTTATAATCCATACCACCACTTTGGCGCTCACTCCCAAGCTTCTCATTTTATTCATAAGCCTCCTACGCAGGACCGTATCAAAAGCTTTGCTGAAATCCAAGTAGATCACATCGAGCTTTCTTCCTCAATCCAATTCTTTAGTCACCCAATCAAAAAATAAATCAGATTTGTCTGACAGGTCCTTTCCCTGGTGAATCCATGCTGCCTTGGGTCCAGCAGTCCTACTGACTATAGATAGTTCTGATAGGAATCGGTTGCTGGATACTCCTGTTGGAGGAGGAGTTAGCAATCTGTTATGAATCGGCTCCCGTGGAGGGAGGAGTTAACAGGAGTTAGCAATCTGTTATGGATATGCTCCTGGAAGGAGGAGTTAGCAATCTGATATGCTCAGCTCCTGTAGAGGGAGTAGTTAACAATCTATTAGAGGTTAGACTGTGGAGCTAGCAATCTGTTATGAATCTGTTGCTGAAGACTCCTGATGGAGTAGGAGTAGCAATCTGTTACCAGCGGAGTGCTTGGAGAGGGCACTCAGCTTAGAGGAATGTAGATAGGTGGATCCTTGGGCCGATGGCAGATGACTGCGCCCCCAGGAGGATATCATGAGAGGGTCCACTGGCTAGGCTTGGGTATGGAGACAGACACAGATAATTATTTTATTAGACAGGTTAGTAAAACCACCAGAGGTGGCAGTAGTGAGCTGATATGCCCGGCATGGCTAAGTCCCTCAGGTACTGGAACAGCGATCCCAGGGCTGCTGGGCTGTAGAGAAACTATAGATAGTGAGTAGACAGGGTATGCTGTGTTCATAGCCAGAACTAGATGACAAAACTCACATAAGGTCTTAAGGATGCTCAGTAGCTGGAAAGGGTTAGGCCCTCGAGGAGCGAGTACCTGGTTCCAGGGAAAACTCTGAGAGAGCGATGGTAATTCACAAATGTCTGTATCTGCGATAGCTTCCAGGCAGTAGAGAATCTTCAGAGTGTCCAGGAACATGGGCCCTCGAGGAGCGAGTACCGGTTCCTATCTGCAATCTGAAATAAAGAAACGAGAGCGAGGCCCTCGAGGAGCGGGTACCCCTGGTAAGTCCGAGGAGGCAGAGTAGCTAGAGAGACAAGTGAGTCCAAAACAATCCTCACTATCAATCCTTGCTAACTCGATACATTAGCGAATACTGAGGCCTTTTATATTGGAAGTGGATGACGTCATTTCAGGGGGATGCCCCGAGGTTTGCGCCCTTGCTGGTACATCAATTGGAGTGCACGCGCATGTGCACCCTATGTCATCAAGCAACATGGCGGATCCGCAGCGTTGTGCCAGTCCAGGGACGCCGGAGGGAGATGCAAGAAGATGCCTTGGCAGCTAACCGTCCATCAGACCCGGAGGGAGTCACCACAGAGGTAAAGAGGGCGGAGTGAGGGCGTCGAACAGTGATGGACGCAACAAGTTCACTATCCTTTCCTTCAGCAGAGTCTCCATTACTTTTGCCACCACAGAAGTGAGGCTAACCAACCTGTAGTTAGTTTCCATCCTCCTCTCTGCTCCCACTCTTGTGAAGCAGGACCACCACCACTCTTCTGCAATCACTTGGCACCACTCCCGTTTCCAGGGATCTATTGAATATGTTGTTCAATATCAGAACAGCTCTGAGCTCCATCAGTATCCTGGGATGAACCTCATCAAGTCCCATGGCTTTGTCCACTTTCAGGTTTCCTAGCTCTTCCTATACATTATCTTCTGTAAATGGAGTTTCATCTACTCCCCTCTTCTAATGTCTTGTTAACTAGCGACAGTCCTTATCCAGGGTCTTATTCCATTTTAGCTGCCATTAATAAAAATGGAGCCGATGGTCCGATAAAAAAACAACCCACCGACCCTTTAAAAATTATCCCTTTGCTTCCCCCACCCTCCCGAACCCCCCCAAAACCGTTTTAAAATTACCTAGTGGTCCAGTGGGGGCATGGGGAGCGATCTCCCGCTCTTGGGCCATCGGCTGCCACCAATCAAAATGGCGCCGATGGCCCTTTGCCCTTACCATGTGACACGGTATCCGTGCCATTGGCCGGATCCTGTCACATGGTAGGAGCACTGGATGGCCGGCGCCATCTTGTGCTCCTACCATGTGACAGGGGCTGACCAATGGCACCGGTAGCCCCTGTGACACATCGGCACAGCCAATAAACAAAACCGCGATCGGACCCGATGGAAAAAAACCCACATGTGAATCGGAACCGGAATCCGAACCGATTCCGGTTCCGATTCACATCTCTATAATATTTCCACCTTATCTTCGTCTCTCTCCACACATTGATCCTTTTCATCTTTCAATTTCACTTTAGCACTTTGGACCTTTCTCCTTTCTCTGATGTATCTGAAAAATGTTTTCTCACCTCTCTTTACCTCTTTGGCAGTCCTTTCTTCTGCCTAACGTTTTGTTTTCTTGATTACTTTCTTTGTCTCCCTCAGTTCTACCAGATATTCTTCCTTGTGTTCCTCTTTTTGGGATTCTTTATATTTCTTGAAAGCTGCTCTTTTTGCTTTTATTTTCAGTCACCTCCTTTGAGAACCAGATAGGTTTCTTATTTCTCTTGTTTTTGTTTGCTTTTCTAACATATAGATTAGTTGCCTTTGTAATTGATCCTTTTAGTTTGGTCCTCTGTTGTTCCACCTCTCTCATTTACTCCCAGTCTTCTAGTTCTACCTCTAGTTCTACCTCCAGGTACTTCCCCATTTCAGCAAAGTCTGTATTTTTGAAGTTCAAAACTCGAGTCTTCATGTGACTTCTCCATATCCTATTTGAGATATCAAACCATACCGTTTGATGATCACTGGTGCTGAGGTGGGCACCCACCTGAACATTAGAGATATTATTCCCATTAGTGAGCACTAAGTCGAGTATAACTCCCTCCCTCATGGGTTCCATTCCAGACCTGGTTTTACCCTATTGTATGCTGGGACTTATTTTGATTTCCCTATTGCATTCCCTAAGAAATGCAAGACTATTCTACCTGCATGCACGGGAGTAAAACCATGACTGGATCAATCTATCCTGAAAATCTAGACCCAGTTGGCAAACCTATCTGGCTAACTTTAGCCAGATACTTTATTCATTATAGGCCTCTCTATGTTTATTTAATTCTGAGTTCTTCATTCAGAGGTCTATAGGGCCATTAATCATGTCATAAGGCAACAAAATAAATACATCTTTTCATAGGTAAGGTATTGAGAATATGATTTTCAGTCTACTATTTTATTTCTATAGAAAATGTAAAGAAAGAATTTTCTAAACTAGAAAAGTACACCAAATGATTCGCACTGCTTGCAAGTGAATGGAATATTTATTAAAAGGTAATTGCAATGCATCCATTTAGAAATCATGTCACAAGCAGGTAAGATGCTCACAGGAGGGTTTCTGGTATTGGTTTCTCATGGTTTGTCCCCAAGATTTAAAAAAAGGCTCTTTGCTTTTCAGTCCTGATATTGTAAGAGCATTGTATGAAATTAAGATGATACTTAAATTAATGCTATTAGTTAAACCAATAAAAAGAGAGCAATTGTTCAAAATTCTTACTGTACCAAAAATGTACTAAGTAATCGGCTTGTAGCATACTAAGAAAGGAAAACCAATATTGCTTATATCCACAGAATTCTTTAGTCCTTTGTGTTTCTCTTCCAAAGGCTCTAAGGCAGTTTGGCTCTTTTTTTACCACAATCTGGGACCGATTTATTTTTGTTAACCACAGTGAGTTGCAATTATGAGCCGAGAATCCTTTTGTTGGTAAACCCATAGAAGGATCATAACTGAGATCATAACCCATTAGGCAGCATAAAACATGCATTTTGGCTTCACTGAAACTCATTTAGGAACAGAAAAACAAGCACAGTGTAACATTCAGTTGGAAACTGGTCTCAATATTTATCTTTCACTGGCTCTTTTTTTATTAGCATTGGAATCTTTCAGACCAAGAAAAAAAAAATCCATATTTGTTCAAAATATCTCCTATAAGAAGAATGTCTCCCGTCTGCTCCACAAACTCTTCCTAGACAAATAAATACACTTTTACCAGCCAGGTGAAAAGTGAAAATTCAGGCTCCATTCTTCTCAGTAAATGTTTGAAAGTCTGAAAACTGGCCATGGGTTTACATTTTTGTGGGTTTTAGTTTCTGTAACCAGACAGCATTAATTAACTTTCAGCCATCAGGTCAATAAACACATTTAGGAGGCTTACTGAGCAAAATGCAATAATGCATTAATGCACATTACCACAAGGTGTTGTGCATTAACACGAGTTGTTAGTACATCAACCCCATTAATCTTAATATTAATAGGGCTTATTTAATAACAACCCAAGTTAACACACCATGATGCATATTAACACACATTAGTAAATTATTGCTTTTTGCTAAACAGATCCCTTGGTTTTTAAATTTATTTTGTCAATAAAAACAACTTTATTTTCATTAGAATCTTGGAAGTTTGCAATATTTTTAATAGATCATCAAACAAGATAGCGTAGTATATGAGTTTCCGCAAACACCCAGGTCCTATTTTCAAATATCAACTTTTATTTTCATTACAGCTGGATTTGCATTGCCATTTATACTCAGAATTAATACAAGTAAGAGTTCAGAAAAAGGCTGCAGAATTTTGATAGGGTATAGATCCTTTATGCAGAACAAATGTAAGAACTCTTACAAGAATCACCTCGTTTGTAACATTTCTTGCAGATTTTACTATTGTATATACTATGCGTTTATCAAAAGGAAAGATTTAATTTCTGCTTTACCCATGTGACAAGAGTTTCAGTCTGTCAAAAGAAATAGCTTAAAACCAAGGCACGGTCCTGTGAGGGAGTATATGTTCCTAACTGATGGATATGGCCTTTTGGACTATGATAGCTGACCACCAGAGGGCTCACGTGACTGAAAGGGATTGCTGAGTCACTCTCCCCACCCAGAGGGGCTAGATTTAAAGGACTGACCAGGAAGGGGAAGTAGCAGGATGAGGATAGGGAAGAAAAACCCCACAAAAAAATCTATAAGGTAAAGCCCAGCTGTGGAAATGGAATCTGAAACAAACTGTCCTGCTTCTTAAGAGAATTTAAGCTGTGCTGAGTTTTTGTTGGAGCTAACAAGCTTAGCTTGGCTTCTTGCAGTGAAGGACCTGCCAAAGTGTACATAGTTAGTGCTCAGGTAGTGCCAGGTTTTCTGTTTATGATTTTGTTTGTTTGCTGTGCATACTGTTTCCCGGTATTTTCTCTGTTTTCTTGGAATAAACCTGCTTAAAGAGACAAGTTTGAAATGTTTGTGTTCATCCCGGAAATCCAAAGACTCTGAGAAGGCACAGATGATTAGTCACAAATCAGCCTGCTACATGCATTTTATTGCTTGATAGAGACAGTATATTAACTTGAAAGCATTGCTTCTGCTTTAATGACTTCCTTTGGATAAAGAAAAAATAGATAAAAATGTATGGCAAAAATAAAATGGCTAGAAGGAAAAATGTTAGTGTGGAAGCTGTGGGAAACTGCAAAAGTAAGGTATGCGTTCAGAAGGAATAGTCATTCTTATATTTATTTATAATTGTTTATCGTAATTTTTAATTTTGTTTTAAAATTATAGATGTATAATTTGTAATTTGCATCAAACAAGTCTTATTGGAAAGCACAGAATATAATTGTTTTCAATAATAAATAAACAAGGTGCTTACTCTCCTAGATAATTACCCAGCAGCCAGTAAGTCTTTATGTGCTAACCCAAGACAGCAAACACCTCATTGCAACAAGTCAGGCCATTCAGCATGGTAAAACATGAACCAAGGAATGTCACAGCAAATTAATCCACAATTGTCATTTTATGTAACCACAGTAGAAACCAACATAGTGTGAGTATATAATAAATGATTTGCTTTGTGTTTATCAGTGGGTAGCTCAGCAGATTCCTGCTGAAGTTGCTAACAGTGTCAGGTTGCACACAGAGCAAGTTAAAAAGACAAAGGGAGTAGAAGACAATTAATAGAACACAGAGTATAAAAACAAGTGCCGAAATCAAAGAGGATTAATATATGCACTTCAATTGATACAATAATTTCCTCTCTAAGCTTCCTGGAACAGGTAGAATATGCACCAGATATAATGTATCACAATCTATCCTTTTTTTTTTCTAGTTTGTGTACAATAAATAATGTATTATGAGGCGGCCTACAGAAGTAACAGAATAGCTTCAATTTATAAGTTAAGCATTTCAAATTGTATGATGTTCCAAAAAGATATAAAGAGGAGAGCTTCCAATTTCCAGTTAGTGGTAGTAAACCCTATTCCAGTGATTATTTATTATTCAAATAATTATTTACTTATCAGTGTGTAATACAGAACATTGGAAGCCTATGTAATAAACTAGCATGCATACTGAAAATAGCAAACTATGCACAAAGGCCTTATTGGCCATGATAAAAAGGTGCTTAGAAACCTTTTGCACATGCTCACAAAAATTTGCACACCAGTGAGTGCAAATAAACATCATATGCAAATAAGAGTTTGCAAGCTATTGCTAAAAAGCATGGGAGGTCATTCACTAAGCACCAAAGGAAAAATAATTTTCTGATAAGGAGCTCACTTAAATATGCATATTAAAATATCTTATCAGTAAATGGCCTAATACAGTTTAGTGAATGAGCCCCATGGTATGCTTATTCACTATCAGGTAAAATTTAAAAGTATTGCTCATGCAAAAATGGCCCTATACGCACATATGTAGACCGTGCGCAAGCAAAGCAAATTTTAAGAAGCCGGGAAGTATGCCCATACATACCTGTGCGTGCATCAAGAATAAAGAGACTGAAAAGGGATGGGGCCAAGACTTGTGCCTGTAACTCTGATGTTATGAAAGTGGACCCTTGTCTCGAGGTAGATGACTACCATTGAAGGGCGAGGCCTCTTGGACTGTAGAGACTTGCTAGAAGTCTTCACCCTGGAAGCACGCGACCCCCCCAGGAGGAGCCTGTAGGGGTCCAGCCGCTGGGACTTAGGCGACTCCTCTGAAGACAGTAGACGGTCTGGATGCAGGCACCTCCTGCAGGTCGTGGGTTCCAGACGGCTGGTGCCTCCAGCAGGTCGAGACAGTCTGAGGACCGAGTCAAAGAAAAGTCCAAAACTGGTCCGAGAATCAATATACCAGCGGGGTCCGAATCCAGGCCAGGATCAAGGCAGGAGAAAGGTCCAGAGCCGTACCGGGGTCAAGCTGGGAGAAGGGTCCAATGCCGTACCGAGGTCAAGCCAGGAGAAGGGTCCAAATCCGTACCGGGGTCAAGCCAGGAGAAGGGTCCAAATCTGTACCGGGGTCAAGCCAGGAGAAGACACGTCCACCAGTCCAGAGGTCAGAAGCCAAGAATCAATCCACGGAGCAGGGGAGAAGAGCGGGACGAAGAACCAAGAACCAGGAGCCAGGAACACACTCAGGCAGGAACCTAAATACCAAGGCAAGGACTGAATGCTCAGCCCTTGCCTTAAGTCAGGAAACCAGGGGAGGAGCTTCAGGGGGAGCCATGACACTTCCTGTCATGGCTCCTTTAAGAATTTCCTTCAGCCGTGCGTGCGGCCCTAAGGGGCAGAGGAAGAGGAGCCAGATCGCCGCGGAGCCACGCTACCGACACAGCGATGGCAGCGGCCAAGAGGGAGAGAGGAAGAAGGGCTGCCTGCGCCTGCAGGCACCCTCAACCATACTGGCGATCCGGGTGAGTCTTAGTTTACTGCGGCCGTCGGCCTTGCTTCAGTCGCGGCCGACCGCGGCCGGCGGCCATGACACCTGATCCAGGTTGCGGCCTGCCGCGGCCGACGCCGCTAACATCTGAATTTTGCAAAGGCTGATCATGGTGCACATTGGCATGTTACCTGCCTAACTTTACTGCTGATCCTGATTAGGATCAAGGTTGGGGGGGGGGGGGGAAGAGAGAGAGAGAGAATATGATACTATATATATCACACTATAGAGGGGCACTTTCAACAGGGTGGGTTTTGAGGGGATGGTGTTACATTGGTCTGCCTCAGGAGCAAGGGTCTGTAGACCTTGTAACACCCCCTCATAAAACCCACCCTGAGTTGAAAGTGCCCCTCTTACAGTGGGAGATATATAGAGTGTCATATTCTCTCTCTTTCACTTGAAGGCTAAAATTCACAAAATGAATGCTATTTTTATACTTGCTCTGCCTTGATGTTTACTTACTAACATGACCACAATCTTTGTGTCCCCTCGTTCAAGCTGATAAGGCTTGATGAATTCCATGAGCAGCTCTTTTATATACAAGGCCCACTCTTATGGGACTCTTATGAGGTCATCAAAGATGTAGTATCCTTGCTAAAGTTTAGAATGCTCTTAAAAATGCATTGATTTAAACAAGCATTCAGTGCTTGATAGTCTCCGTGAATTTGCTGGTATGAACAATACTGTTGACATACAGTCTCAAGGCCATTGCATCATATTTTTTTATTGTTTAGTATTTTGATAGTGTTTCTTTGCTCTTGATTTATCTTTTATTTATTTTAACTTTTTAATATTAATTTTATTACTCTAATTTATTGAGGTTTTTATATATGTCACTGATTATTGTACCAAATTATGAATGTTTCCCTGTAAACCACTTAGAAATTTTGATAAGTGGTATAAAAGTATTTTAAATAAATTAATTAAATAAATGAATATCACAAGGGCAAGCAAAATAGTGCTAGCATGCTAAACTGTCTTCTTTTCTTGGTTCCTCCTGCTGGCTGTTATGCCCATCGGTCGCAGATGGCTACGACCACTAATGCTCACCTCTTTCTTTGCTGCTTTGACACCATTGGGGAAAGTGGCGGCCTCCGCCAGCTACTGCCGACCTCCCTGGCATTCTCGGGACAGCGAGGGCGCTTCCAACCGCCCTTTGGGATCACTTAGGCACGTGCCCACACGCATGGGCCAGTCTTCAGCACATCATGGCGAGACCCTCGGGGGCGTCCCCTCCCGATGATGTCTTCACTCTGCTGTACATAAGCTGACTGGCCCTGCCTACTGACGAGTTAGCAAGGAGTTCCCTCATTGCTGAATCCGCTTCACTCTTACAGACTTCCTGTTACAGTTCCTGCACTTTGGTGTGAGATGCTCTGGGTACCCGCTCCTCAGGGGCCCTTCCTCGTCTCTGGCTATCTGCTCTTTGGAGGGCCTTCTGCCTGGGACTGCTGTATGTTCCCGTTCCCTGGGACCTTTCCTAGAACTACCACTCTGTGAGTACCTTGACTCCACAGACCACTACTGTATCTGCTTTATTGTGGGATCCTCTCTGGTATACCCCATGCCTTGGGCCACTACCATACCATCTCTAAGTGAGGAACCAATTCGGTGTACCCTGCACTGCAGACCATTATCGCATCATCAGTACAGGACCCTCACCAGTGTACCCTGGAGCTCGGGCCACTACCATTCCATCAGAAGACATGATTGCGAATAGAAGGGATCATGCAAGGAAGGGATTCAGGGAGGCTGACCTAAGGGGCACAAGTATTTGACCATTCCCCCCTCTAAGACCACCCTGTAATGTAGGTACTTAGATAGCTGCACAACACAGTCTGCTCCTGCCTCAAAGCTCATATATATTAGTTCTGCACTCAAAGCAAAATAATTGGGCATCTCTAAAAAGCTTTGAAGGCTCAAATTCTCCTCAGCCTCAAACCTCTAAATGCCTACTGTAGTCTTTATGCTGACAATGTTAATACCTTGTTCAAAGGAAGATTAATTTGTTATGTCATATTTGTATATCAACTTCCTTAGACACGATCCAACCCAAAGTGTTTAACAAAATATAAACATTATATAAAAAATAGTAAAATATAAAAAATACATTAGAAATACAATTAAAATATATAAAGCAATACAATTCAGAAAAATATAAAAAATGATACAACAGTACATAATTTTAAACAAAATAATTATTTTAAAGTGCTCGTGTGTGTCAGTGTAGCTCCTCTCACACCTTCATTTCTTAATCATTTTCTCTCTCTCTCTCTCTCTCTCTCTCTCTGTTCTTTGTCTTCCCTATCTTGCTGGTTCCCTGTGAAAGGCTTTTGTTGTTGTTGTTGTTGTTATATTTAGCAGGGGGAGGACAAGCTAGTCATTTGCCCCTAGAGAGAGGTTCTGCGTAGAAAGCTCCTTGCTTTTGTGACTAGCCAGAGAATGGCATTGAGCACCTACCCCACCACCACCACCAAAAGCTGCCTTGGACGCACATTTAAATTCCAGCAGTGGAAGATGAAGAATAATTTGCAACCTGACCAGCAGATCCAGTTGCTAATTCTTTTACTATCTCTTTACTTTTTCCACAACTCAGAAGTGCTTAGCCCGTGTACTTTTCAACATGCGGCAAAAGCACAGAGAATCCTTACTTGTTAAAAAATGAAGAGGTAGCAGAAGAATTATCAGCTGCATCTATTTTGTAAGCTGCACTTCACTTCTTTCTCGGCTATGGATAATATCCAGGGTGGGAGATGCCAAAAATGTATAGTCAGGTTTTTCGCATGATTCTGTGGCTGTGGGAGGGGCTGCAAAATCCATCCCCACTACTCCTCATGAAAAGACTAGGACTGGAGCATCAGCACTATCAGGAGCATCCGCATCAGCACATCATTGCTCCTCTTCCCAGGTCAATTGCAGCTCACGAGGAGGAGGAGGACAGTAGCAGTGCATTGCCTCATCTTGCATGCTCTCCCTTTGTTTCTGGGCCCCCAAGTGTTGCACTTTGAACCACACAACACTTTGGTGTCCATGAGATTCAAAGTGCAACATTAGACCCAGGTAAAAGGAGAATATGGCCTGAGGTGCTATATTGCCACTGTCCTCTTCATCCTAGCAAGAGGGATAAAAGCATGAGGAAGGGAATGAAAGGCAAGTGACAAGAAGTGATCCAAGCTGGGGAGAGATTGAAGGGATTAGAGGGAGGGGAAAGAGAGTGAGAGGATGTGGGGGATCAAGACAGTGAAGAGATGGAAGGGATAGTGAGTGAGAGAGGATTAGGGAGTCCAAGAATGAGTGAGGGGATCATAGTGGCTCTGGGTTGTTTGGGTGTAAAGGAGAGAATGAGTGAGAGGATCAGAGGTACTGCAGGATGCGAGGAGGTATTCGGACAGAGAGAGGTGATTGAAAGGAGCATGAGAGGGTAGAGAGAGAGCAAGTGCGAGGATCAGAATGGGTGCAGAAAGGTGGGAAGAGAGGGAATTGGAGATTCTATGAGGTGGGAGGGGATCGGAGGTGGGAAGCAAGGAGAGTATGAAAAGATGAGAGGTGCTGTGGGGTGTGAGTGAAGAGATCAGAGGTGGGGGTCAAGGAGAAAGTGAGGGGATCAGAGGGACTATAGGGATCTGAGTAAAGGAATCAGTGAATATGTTGGGCATAAAGGGAGAATGGAAAGAATGTTCATGAAGGGATCAGAGCAACTGTGGGATGTGAGTTGATCGTCCCTCCATCTACCTTTTCTGACTCTGGATCCCCTTTTTCTTTTTCCTCCCTGATCCCCTTCTCCCCTCTCTTCATTCTCTTGCTCTCTCCTTTCTCTGATGTGCCTCCATCCCCTCTTTCATCCCTATTTTTCTGCCTCTCTTTTCTGAGATCTCCTCTTTCTCTCCTTATCTCTCTGATTCCTCACCTGCATCCCCTGCCTTCCTTCCCAGCAACAATTACACCTGGGGGAATTCTGCACAAAAAAAATGTAAAATTCTGCGCACAAAAACTGAAAATTCTGCAAACTTTATGCTGGACAAAATAACATTTACATGACAGTCTTTAAGTAATTGCATTTTAAATTAATACAGAAAAAAGTTATTACTTACAGATGCATTTTGAGCAGAATTTCCCTAGAAATTCACTGTGTCCCTTCCACTCCCTCTCCCTACTTCCCTGTCCACTTTGCCCTCTCAGGCCCCCACTCCTCCTTCTGCAAGTATCTCTCCCCTCCATCTCTAGACTCAACCCCTGTCACTCTATCGCCAGTCCCAGAGTTTGACCCCATTCTCAGTACTGCCCCTCACACAGGCTCCCTCTGTCCATTTCTCTCTCACACACACATTCCCTCATACAGGGTCCTTCTCTCTCTTGCATACACACCCACACAAGCTTCCTTTCTCTCTCACGCATACATCCTCACACAGGCTACCTATGTCCCTCTCTCTCTCACACACCCTTCATACAGGCTCTCTCTCATACATACACAATCCTGTCACACAGACTAGCACCCTCACATACACACGATCCCTTTTTCAAATACACCAGCTCCCGATCTCTCTCTCACACACACACACTCACATGCTCCTTCACAATCTCCTCATACAGGCTCCCTCTCTCTGGCACCCACACTCATGCATATCCCCTTTCACACCCCCTGCTTACCCCCCCCTCCCCCCCATCTCCCTCACACCCCCTTGCTCACCCCCCTGCTATCTCTCCTCCCCTGCTCACCCCCTGATCTCTCACCCCCTCCCCTGCTCTCTCTCACACCCCTCCCCCTCCTCCCCTCCCCTTACTTACACCCCTCCCTTCACACCCCCTCTCTCTCCTCTTCCCTCACACCCATCTCCTCTCTCACACAACCCCCTCCTCCCTCTCACACACCCTCCCCTTCCCCTACATCCCTTCCCCTCCCCCCTCACATACACTTCTCTACACATACTCACTCTCACCGGGGCCGTCATCTTTGCCAGGAGTGGAGCATGTCCCGTAGCATGCCAGGGCCTTCATCTTCGCCATGAACAGCATGCACTCTGTTCATGGCACACTGGGGTCTTCATCTTCACTGCGAACAGTGTGCGCCCCGTTCGCGGCATGTCAGTGTCTCCTCTGCCATTTTCTACGCAGAATTTAGCAATTCTGCACAGGGGGAGAATTCAGCACAAATTCTGTGCTCCGCAGTAGTGCAGAATTCCCCCAGGACTAAACAGTCACTAAGATCCCTTTTCCCCAAATAAATTAACCAAACACACAAGAAATGTATGAAAATAACTTTGTATAAGAACATAAGAAATGCAATTCTGGGTCAGACTGTGGGAAATATGCGCTTGCCAGCAAGCCATTTCATCAGGGTTAAACACTAACTTCCCTTCTCCCTGACCTTTGCCTGAATAAAAGCATCACTTGTGCTTAAGTCTCTGCCAAGGAGAGGATACCTGACTTCATGTATTTCTCTGGCTTATAATTATTCCTGATAGCCTGAAAGTAGGGCTGGGTGTTCCCTAGTCAGAGGCAGGACAAAAGTCAGGAGGTATAGATTTCAGCAGCCAATGAAATGATCCGTGCACACCCCCTGAGCCAAAGCCAATAGTGTAGGGACTCGTCTGTTGCTATGGGAAAGTAGCCAATCATGTAATGACACATCATCTGCCTTTGTATGAATGTACAATAAAAGGAAGAGCCTCGTGAGGGCTCACCCCTTCCCTTCCCTTCCCGCCTGCGATGAAAGCTGTCTCAAGTGTGTTCCTTGCCTCCATACTCTACATCAGACCAAGGCCCATCGAGCCCAGCGTCCTGTCTCTAACCGTGCTCAATCCAGGTCACAAGTACCTGGCATAAAGTAGATAAAGTAGGAATAGATTAATTAATGTGTTGTAGACTTTTGTCTAGGAATGTGGCCAAAACTCTTTTAAACTCTGCCATGTCCAAGTCCTCTGACAACATATTCTAGAGCTTGATTGTGTGCTGAGTGAAAACTTTATTTATATAAAGTAAAATAATATTCACATATATGCAAATATGCCACCTAATTTCAGAAATTCTGCCACAAAATTGTCCAATTTCGTCACAGAATTAGGGGTATGCAGCCAAAAAACTTTTGGGGTTTTGTCTCATTTTTAATGTAAACCGGTGTGATATCTCAATTGAGATCAAATGTCGGTATATAAAAATAATAAATAAATAAATAAATAAAATGAATTTTATAGATGGTTTTCTGTTTGTATAGTTTTTTCATTTCGTTTCATTTTACTACATACTAGAGATGTGAATCGGAACCGGAATCAGTTCGGATTCCGGTTCAGATTCACATGCGGGATTTTTCCCATCGGGCCCGTTCGCGCTAGCCTTTGCCCTCATATGTCACATAGTGACATATGAGGGCATATGAGGGCACTATGTGACATATTTCACTATGTGACATAGTCACATAGTGACATATGAGGACAAAATGGCGCCGGCGCTAGCCTTTGCCCTCATATGTCACATAGTGAGGACAAAGGCTAGCTCCGGCGCCATTTTGAATACTGGCAATATGGCCCAAGTGCAGGAGGTCGCTCCTGGACCCCTGCTGGACTTGGCAAGTCTTGTGGGGGTCAGGAGGCCCCC
The DNA here is from genome assembly GCF_901001135.1 of Rhinatrema bivittatum. Taxonomy (NCBI): domain Eukaryota; kingdom Metazoa; phylum Chordata; class Amphibia; order Gymnophiona; family Rhinatrematidae; genus Rhinatrema; species Rhinatrema bivittatum. The sequence goes on from NC_042617.1 coordinate 443,760,086, forward strand.
CCAAGTGGGCCAAAAGTCCCTGGGAGTCCAGCGGGGGTCCGGGAGTGATCTCCTGCACTCATGCCGTCGGGTGCCAGGAACCAAAATGGCGTCGATAGCCTTGCCCTTACTATGTCACAGGGGCTACCGGTGCCATTGGTCAGCCCCTATCACATGGTAGGAGCACAAGATGGCGCTGGCCATCCAGTGCTTCTACCATGTGACAGGCTCTGGCCAATGGCACGGATACCCTGTCACAAGGTAAGGGCAAAGGACGGCTCCGTAGCCGGAGGACGGCGCGGAGCGGGAGATCGCTCCCGGGACCCCAGCATGTAAAGTCTACGTGTGTAAAACCTAGCTTTAAGTGTGTTACTCCTTTTGAAAAGTCTCCTTAGGGGGTAATTTTCTAAAGAGTTACATGTGCATATGTAACATACTATCATAGCAATTTTTCAAAGCCCACTTACACACTTAGGTGTGGATTTTAAAAGTGTTGCTTACACTAAAATGCCCACATATGCAAGTATATGGGCTACATGCAAGCAAGGCGTATTTTAAAAGCCGCAAATTATGCACGTTTATTCGCATGTAATACATGTAAAGTGCATAGATACATGTAAAAAAACCCTTTTGGAAAATTACCCCATTTGTGTATAATCCACTGAAGAGCAGGCACAAACCTAAAAACCAGCATTAAGGTGCTTTTCTCTGGGTTACTCAGAATATACAAATTCTCTTAACTGCTATTTTTAATCTTAAAATGATTTAGATTTGCCCAGGGCAGCAAATGAATTTCTGCTGGAAATTTTTCGAAGGTACTAATAGCTAGATTCATCAATCTGCTATATTTATTTTTGAGCAGAATGATGAGCCACACTAAAAAAAAAGGAGCGGGGCGAATTGTGCAGCCGGCCGCATTGCAGCGGTGCATTTTTGCCTGCCGCAGTTGCGGGCGGGCCGCACACTTTCGCACTCACTGCGCCACGGGAAAAGGTGTAGTCATTTCCTGAGGTGCTGCTGGCAAAAATGTGGAAAACATTATTGCCCACAGAGCTACCGGACCATAACCACGCCCAAACCCCACCCAGACTCCTCCCCTTCCCCTCATTTAAATAATACCGCCGCGATGCAGCCGTTATCGTGTGCGGTGGGGCATTATCACACGTGATAAGGCCCTAATGCACGAGATAAGGCCACATCGCATTTTAATAAATGACTTTATAAAATAGGTGAGCCAGCCTTTGAAGTATCAGTTGGGCAACTTCACATGAATAGCTGAAAATCTGGAGATATTTGACTACCTATATTGTTTTCTCATACTGCAAAATTGATATACAGACTAGTCCTGCAGAGGATTATTCCTACTTATTTTTTGATGACTTTTGCAGAATCAAGGCCTATACGGGTTTGTTTGTTTTTTTTGTTTGTTTTTTTTTTGGGGGGGGGTGATTTAATTACTCACCTATTCCAAATCTGAGCTCAAGACAATTAACAATTCAGTTACTGTAGTTAATTATTAGTAGTTCATTATTACATTTATGTGCTCTGTTTTCAAATGTTTCTCCCATTTTAAGCTTGTGCCAAATATTCTTTGAAAACAGAAGCCTTTCTGGAGTGAATTTTCAAGCCATCTACACACATATAACACAGGTTTAGGCACCTGGGGTTTGTGCGTGTAAAATATTGTGCATAGCATGATTTCACTCATGTTTTGATGTGCAGAAAAAAAAAGGCATTCCAGGGCACAGATGTGGGGCAGAGTTTGGACTCACACATATAATTTTTTATTTTACAAAGTATACACATAAATTCAAACTCACAAGGTATGTGTTGCAAACTGCAGGTGTAACTTTGCAGGTGAGTTTGTATGCATTATTTTGCATTGTTTTCAAAGTGAAATTATGTTCACAAGTTAAGTGTATATGTTACCTGGAATGTTACAAAATTATTTTCTATTATTTATTTATTTATTTATTTATTGAAGGCTTTTATATACCGGATTTCTTAATACAAATCAAATCAACCCGGTTCACATCGAACAAGTAGAAATAGAATGGGGTAGGGATGTGCATTCTTTTAAAACGATTGTGCAAAATGCAACAAATAAAGCTGATTTGTTTCATTTGGAGGTCCCTTATTCGTTGCTTTCATTTTAAATGAATGCATCGGGCCTAGGCCTAGGCCCAAGGCCAGGGCCTCCTCTAGGGAATAGGCTGGGCTCAAAGGAGAGGCCGCAGCCTATGCTCAAGTGCGACACAGATACCTCGGCTTAGGCCTAGACCCTCCCCAATCAAGCTTACCTTATCCGTTGGGTATCTGCGGAAGTGGCAAAGCTGGGTCCCAACACCTAAGCTGGAGCTTGGACCAAGGCTCAACACTAAGGCCCATAATCCAGGTCCCAATGCCTGGGCCTCAACCTAGCCTGGAGCCCGGATCCAGGCCCGATGCCATGACCCAGCCTAGAGGTTTAGTCCCAATGAAGGGGCCTCAGCTCAGACCCAAGCTCAATGCTGGGGCCTGGCATGGAGGCAATGTCCCAGTGCCTGGGCCTGGGCCTAGGATGGAGCTCAGTTCCAGGCCCAATGCTGGGCCTAAGCCTCGCTGGTGGATCCTCACCAGACTGGGTAAATGGGGAGCGGGGGAATCCTGGCCCTGGCATTTTTCTGGGTAGATGGGAGGGGTAGGACGGGGTTCCAGGAGGCCCCATTTTTGTTTTCTCCAGGGGGTTAAGTGTTTAATTTGTTTTTTTCACACGAATAAATGAATCAAACATTTCACAAACCAAAATTCATGGGAAAAAAACCTCCTAAAAACAAAGCAAAAAACAAAACATTTTTTTCCCTTCACATATCTAGAATGGGGAGGGGATTAAGAAAACAATACGTTTCTAAAACTTGTGATATGCAATAAAATATGGGGCAGATTTTCAAAGACCTACGCGCGTAAATCCAGGAGGATTGAAAAAAAGGGTGGGTCGGGGCGGTCCAGGGCGGGTGCGGGGTCAGTGGCTCCTGGCCACTGTGTCAGAGATCGTGTGCCGGCAATTGGCCGGCGTGTGCAACTTGCGCCTGCCTAGAGGCTATGTCAACGTGTAGCATGTTGCATCAGTGTATCATACATCATTTTGTATGGCATGTGCTTATTTGTGCATGGTGCATTATTTAATTTGTTTTTATACTGGCTTCCTGCAGCAGCCTCTTTGAAGGTGTATCAGGCATTGGAGAGTGGATTAGGAGTTGGAGTTTATAGATTTCGATTTCCTGAGTGCATTGTCTTGTCTTCTGTTCTCATCTGCTTCTGTTTACCTTGGTCATTTGTCTTCTTTGTTTGAGTGAAAGAAAGAAAGGAAGACAGCAAGAGCTAAACTGGAAGCTCCTTAATATAGAACTTCAGTATTGGCTCTAGTTGCCTTCTGCAGAGAGCATACTCTTAGCTAACTGTTGGGTATATGGGCATGTATGTCATATGGGCACTAGCTACTAGTGTTTACCTCCATATGCAGTCTGATGGAATAGGTGTAGAAATGTTTGGCTAGAGGTAGAGGTGTAGTAACTAAGTCTTCACACTCTTGGGGATCAATCAGTTGTCTAGCTATATGAAGGCAATAGGGCACCTATTACAAACCACTGGCCTGTAAAATTGTGAAGATATATCCCTTCTGATCAAACAATGGCCCTTCTCTCTGGCTCTGGTACTGAATACTATCATAACAAGTCTTCAGTCAGAGGGCTATTTCAAATTGACATAAAGCCTTAGGTCTGTTTTATCTCTAGGGAGCATCAATGTGCAGCTACAGGTCTCAAGGACAGAGAGAGCATAGTGTACATGTGAAGCCTATGAGGTGTTAAGGGCAAGTTACACTAATCACCCCACAAGACTTCACATTGGAACCCTTACTTGGGTCCTCACTCCTTCTGAAAGGCAATCTGGACAAAACCCTTTTTAGGTTCCATTCTAAACTAAATATCTTCTACTTGCAGGCTGCTCTAACACCATGTCAGCAGCTGTGTGTCAACTAAGGAGGAGTAAAGGAGTTGTGTAGGTTAGACAAATCCCACAGCCCAAGAGAAGACAGCTAGGAAGCTGGTAGTTAGCGAACAGCTATTATATAGATCCACATGCCAGGCCAGTACAGGGGAGGCAGCCAGTCTGTGGAGGTCTGCCAGCTCCTAAGTAACAGCAGGCCTCCTAACTGTCTACTCTTGGGCAGTGGGGTTTGTATAACCTACATAACTCCCTCACTCCTCCTCAGTTGTCACACAGCTGCTCCATAGTAGACAGGGATGCATAATGCAGAGGTTGCATAGAGGACAAGTGATGCAGGGAAAATCGACTGCTTAACCTGCCCTCTAAAATCAACAGCAGAAATGTGCCACCACATCTATGTATGCATGCAAAACATATCGAGCTACATTTGGCAGCATCTTTGTAGGTGTAACCTGCCAGCATAATCATCTGGCAGAGTAAGGAGAAAAAGATGTTTCCTGGTGTGGCAGCCTCTAGGTAGAGTGTCCAGGATCTATTCTACAGAGAGGAGGGTAGGTAAAGGACAGTCTCAAAAAAGGGAATCTCTAATAGGAGTGCTAGCAGGCTTCAAGCACCCCCCTCCAAAAAACCCAACAAACCCTATCTGTCAGCTAAGGCTGTTGGAACCATGCCCCCAAATAACAGGACAATTAAGACCTCTTCAAATACTAGATGGAAGAGCATCAGGGTTCGGGGGTGGAAGGGGTACACTACTAGCAGATATATACTCATCCAGAAATGTTGCACACCATATCTAAGGTCTAATGCTGTCAAGTTTCACATCCCTCCCCCTCCCCCTTCAACACAAGGAGAGTGAGCCTTAGGTGGCATGGTCTTTGAGTAAACGTGAAGCCATTTTCTCCCCCTACAATACAATTGTATCTCCGATGCACCCATTGTAAACAGTAGGAACACAGATCTCTTGTGTCAAAAGACAGTCTATGCAAAACAGATGCTCAAACACTGCCTGCTCTGGAGTATGCATAGGTGTGGTAATGGAGGGAACAATGAGGCAAACATCACCTACAGTCACAGATATAGACCAAGGCTAACACAGCACTTCATTCACCCAGACGCACACAATCACACATATGTGTTGGCCCTTTTTGGGGGATAGATTACCTCCAGCAGTTTGTGCACCTACACATGGCCAATGAATATGTTCCTGGCATGTCTGTAATCCTACATAGTATATGTCTCTGGTGGCCTGGTCCCTACATGATAATGAGGGAGTCAGAGTCCAAAATACACCAGAAGATTAAGTACATCTGGCCGTCCATTGCTCCTACCATGTGACAGGGGCCGACCAATGGCACTGGTAGCCCCTGTGACATAGTAAGGGCAAAGGCTATCGGCGCCATTTTGAATACTGGCAGCTGACAGCCCGAGTGCAGGAGATCGCTCCAGGACTCCCACTGGACCACCAGGGACTTTTGGCAAGTCTTGGGGGAGGGATCAGGAGGGTGGGGGATTGTAGTAAATTAAATTTAAAGGGTTGGGATGGGTTTTTTTTTGTGAAACGAATACATATGTAACTAATGAACAGATCAGGGTCCCCCGAGAACGGATGCAATGGATTTGGGTCCAGACGAATACGAATACCGAATGGGACGAATCCGTCCCTCCTGCACATCCCTAACTGACATGGGCCCCTCAGAGAGCAGGAAATGCTTGTCTTGAAGGAGACCAACACAGAAGGTACATAAGCCATCATGCCAACTACATGAGACCTCTGGGATTGGTTGTCCCATATATTTAGCACAGTGAAAGGTTTCCCAATGAGGCAGGTTATAATGTGGGGCAGCCCTTTACAACCAAGCTAAGGCTACTCATTTGTACCAGTCATCAAACCATAAAGCAGGACATCAGAGGTGCCACATCTGTCCTAGCAGAAAAACCTCTACCTCGTGGACTGAATGTGCATGTCTCTGGCTGTTCTGCAGTATGTCCTCCACAGATACAAATATTTTAGCCCTGACACAGGGAATATGCCAGGCCCCAAATGCACTGGCCACTGTTTCTGATTTACCTGTGTAATAGGCAAGGCAAACTGTGCCTGACATCCTGGCTGACCCATCATGAACATCCTATTCCTGATTTGCAAGTACCAGCAGTGTGGACACTTAAAGGTTGTTATTCACCTGTGAGATTTCAAATGGTCTAAATAGAAGGATTGGAAAAGGCCACTTTTTACAGTGAAACCATAGAAAGTATGTAGTGGCTGCTCACACACCAAGCATTATGGCAAGTGCATTGGTTGGCTTCACAAGATTAGCAGGCCTCTGGAGCATGTGGAGAGAAAGCCAGGCCCTGGAGTAATGCTGTATAGACCTAAATTGACAAGCCACTTGTCATGTCAGCGATGTTGGTACATCCCCCATAGCCTCCCCTCAAGTCTGTGCCATTTGCTGCAAACAAATAGCCAGAGGGGTAATAGAGAAAAAGCATCTCTCTTACAAGCCAACCATCACCATAGAGGCCATTCTCAAAATTTTCAAAGATACCCGATTGCCTAAATATAAAGGAATCACGTGTAGCTCCCAGGTACCTGGCCACCAAGTCGAGGATGCACATTAGAGAGTCACAGACCACTTGCACATTGATGGAGTGGAAGAGATTTCTGTTGTAGAAGGTCTTCTCCTTGTCACGGGGTAGGATGATAGCTACATGAGTGCAGTCAATAGCTCCCAGAACATTGGGAAAGTTAGCAACAGCATAACAGCCTCTCTTCAATTCAATCAAGTCCTGCCTATCCCTAGGAACTGCTATCTAGCAATTTATGCAGTCAGATACAACTGTTAAGTCCAGGTCCAGACAGAGGGAAAAAGTGGTTTGGGATATTCCCCCCTTGACTCCTACTGTCATTTGGAAGGAGCTGCTTGCCATGAAATGCAAGGTGGCCAATTGTTTGGTTAGGCCTAGTACAGCGTTGGACCTTTCTGTGACTGGATCCAGAACCCCTCTGATTTCTTCATATAAATCCAGGATAACCTAAGAGCTGAGGCGATATCTGCTAACCACATAATCCTCTGGCATGCCCAGAAATGGAGGAAAGATGTAGTCCCTGTATCTCCTCTGCTATGCCCGCCTGCATGCCAAGCCTTGCTGTGGCCTACAACCCTCTCTCTATGGGGCCTGCGGGGTGAGCTCCAGTGCAGGGACTTCCCTAGGAGGGGTTGGAATTTTCCTTTCCTGTTCTTATGGTTGTTGTTCCTCTTGTTATCTGCGGCGAGCCTCCTGAAGCACCCAGTATCCCCCAGCAAGTAAACTTGCCATAAACATTATGGGTTTATGAAGGTAGTCCAGTTAAGAACAGGTGTTTTTATTGGCCCAGGAGGGCCTGGTAGATGTGTCTATTAGAATACCTCTTTTTATTGCACACGAAAATTGCTGCAATAATAGCCATGATCCACGATAACGACCACGGAAGCGTGATAAAGTTTTTTCCTCTTGTACCACAAACAAAATCCCACGTTAGTGTGTGTTAATCTATCACAGAATGCAGTAGGACACCTTAATTTGTATTAACTTCTCCCACATGCATACTAAATTTAAAATTTGCATGCTAGCTTGTGTTGTGCTATTTATCACAAACTCAACGTATGTTAGACCTCATTTAACGCACCTTCAGATCCTAACACACTTTGATGAATGACCCTATTAGCTGGTTAAATTCTAGCCAGCTAGAATTTAGCTGAATAAGTGCCCAAATCTTTATTTACCTGGATAACTTCTAAATTATCTAACTAAATGCTTTTATATATGAACCTCATTATTTTTTAAAACTGTTATCATGCAGAAAGGATGTATGACTTTATTCAACACTGAAAAAAAATAAAAATTGTTAGATTAAAATAGGAATTCCTTGGGTCTGCCATCACAAATCTTAATTTACTGTACATGCAAAATGATTTCCCAGTTAAATATAGACCAGAACTGCAGGAAAACCAGGAATTTCAGGCAGAACATTATTAAACTGCCCTATGTTCACCTGCTCCATCCAAATCAAAGTATTCTGATTGGCATGTAGTCTTGTAAATTGGTATTGTATGAGCGGTGGGCAGCTGGAGCCCTATGAGAATCTTCTCTTGTCAGAGATGAATCAATCATCTCGAAAGATGTCAGCATCTGCCCAAACCATTTTATATTAGAATAAATGGCAGATGGTGGTGTTTTTATATTTAATCAGTTCCACCAAATGCAGTTTCATCTCTTAAAAAACCAAACCATCTGCAGCGTGTAGGTGTACAATCTAGCTAAATGCCCACCATGCACGTCCTTCCCTTGGAAAGGTAAAACTGTACTTTATTTTACATTTACTGACATTAAATAGCCCCCATCCAGAATTTAAAGTGCAAACTGCATGCTTATGTTTTATAGCTGAGTAGTTTGTTAGTGTGTACATTTTGTACTGCTGCCTTACAAACTAGTCACTCTGCCAAATGACATTTAAAACGAATGCTTTCAAGGTCTGTAATATGCCCATTGTAATTTTAAATTGCAAAAACTAAAAAGCATTCCAATTGAAAATATTTTATCAGAGATGTCAAACATTTCAGTGAAGTGTTCACACTTCATGACATAATCTCAGCACTTCTTGTTTTGAGAATAGACATTGTTATTCACATTTTAATGACCAATGTTATGGTCATACTGTAGCAAGAGAGGTATATTGATCATATTGGAGAAACATCTTCATGGCCTACTAAGCCTGTACCTATGGCAGCAAGATTTTTGGGCAGCAAATTTCCAAGGGTAACAAAATATTGCAGTATATTTGGGCTGCAGCACACCATTGCCTCTCCTATTTGTTCGTACAGTTCCACATTCCATTGAGGGAAGAAGAGATTTGCAGCCTCTGCAGGGCACACAGAGCTCAGAAGGTTCTCGGCAATATTTGTCCATTCTTCCTCTCTGCAGCTTTCACTGTATACAGTGAAGGGTGCAGCACAAGCTCCAAGCCACCAAGGCACTACTGTGGGCTCCCAGTCCAGGTCGTGGCCAACCTTCCTAGGAAAGGATGTGGCACCAACAATGCATAGGGGCAGCTAAAGCTAAATCAGTCCCTGGATGTCATCAGGATTGGTGTAATAGGAATTAACATTTTTTAAAAGGAGGATAATTGCATCCTGCTATTGTATTTGTAGAGAGCTCTACTAAGTCACTACTAAAGGAGTATACCAATTAACTATGACGGTAGCTTTCAAATCGGTGCCTGTACACATTTTTGCAAGCATACATCAGCCCGTGCCCATGTATGCAACTATTTTATAAAATATGCGTGCATATGTGATCATGTTATAAAATAGCTTGGCTGCATGCATGTGTGCCAAATTTTAAGTAGGCATGCACATGTATGCACAAATGCCACTTCTCCTGCGTAAATCAGGGAATTATAAAAGGGCCATGTGCCGACGTCATTCTCAGTTTTACCAGTTTGCCCAGTTAAGAGAAAGGTCCTCCAACACCCCCTGGTTTGATAGCCTTCAATCTCCCCCAATTAGCCCCAACTCTTAAAATCCCGCAGATCTGCCTAGTTTTCTTTAAATTTGAACTTGCAGGGCATCCATAGCAGATGGAAAGTTCAACGGCAGGTACAAGCCGGGTCACATTGGTATTTAAGCGCACATCTTAGCTTCATGCCCCAGAACACCCCTACCCTGGTCAGATCACACCCATACTCCTCCCCCTTTTGAAAACTTCCATGATGTGCAGACTGCTGGAGATATGAGTGTATCTCAACAGCTTTTAAAATCCACTCGGCGCGTGCGAGTCCAACTTATTTGCACATCCCCTAATTAATGTGCACATCGGGATTTTAAAATTACCTCTAAGTGGGTAGAAAGAAGAGTAAATTTAGTTGAGTTCTAGCTCCCCCATGTGGAAGAAATACATGGTAGAGACCTAGCTTCTGAATACCCATGTCACCATTTTGTAGATGTGGATTTTGGGTTGTCCTTTCCAGGGCAGCATGTTAAGAACATAAGAACATGCCATACTGGGCCAGACCAAGGGTCCATCAAGCCCAGCATCCTGTCTCCAACAGTGGCCAATAGAGATGTGAATCGGAACCGGTATTGGTTCGGACTCCGGTTCCGATTCACATCGTGAAATTTTTATCTTGCAGTCCGATCGGTTTCTTTTTATCGGCTGCGCCCAAGCCAATAACCAAAAAATACAGCCGACTCTTTAAAATGAGTTTGTTAGTATCCCCCTACCCTCTGGACCCCCCAAAAATTTTTTAAATACCTGGTGGTCCAGCGGGGGTCCCAGGAGCATTCTCCCGCGCTCGGGCCATCGGCTGCCAGTAAACAAAATGGCGCAGATGGCCCTTTGCCCTTAGCATGTGACAGGGTATCCGAGCCATTGGCCGGTCCCTGTCACATGGTAGGAGCAATGGACGGCCGGTGCCATCTTTAAAAATGGCGTGGGCCATCCAGTGCACCTAACATGTGACAGGGGCCGACCAATGGCACCGATAGCCCCTGTCACATGGTAAGAGCAAAGGGCCATCGGCGCCATTTTGATTAGTGGCAGCCGACAGCCCAAGCGCAGGAGAATGCTCTCGGGACCCCCGCTGGACCACCAGGTATTTAAAATTTGTGGGGGGGGTCCGGAGGGTGGGGGGATACTAAAAAACTCATTTTAAAGGGTCAGGTTGTGTTTTTAGGTTGTTTCCTTTCTTCCCGCCCCCCCCCCCCCCCCCATAATGATAAGAAAACCCACTAAATTAATCGTGGGGTTTCCTATCGCTATCAGGGACCCCCCGATATCTGACGATATTGAAAATATCGGATGATATTTTCAATCTTCAGATAAACGAGTCACATCCCTAGTGGCCAATCCAGGCCATAAGAACCTGGCAAGTACCCGAAAACTGTCTATCCAATGTTACTGTTACTAGTAATAGCAGTGGCTATTTTCTAAATCAACTTAATTAATAGCAGGTAATGGACTTCTCCTCCAAGAACTTATCCAATCCTTTTTTAAACCCAGCTATACCTACTGTCCTAACCACAATCCCTGGCAACAAATTCCAGTTTATTTGTGCGTTGAGTGAAAAAGAACTTTCTCCAATTAGTTTTAAATGTGCCACATGCTAACTCCTCACTTTTGTTAATTTTTGGGGAAAAAAAATCTTTGGACTTCTTGGAAAGAAATGGTATGGAATAGAGACAAGGTATCTTTTGCCATCTTAGAGAATCTAGCTTTTAATTATTTTGTTTGGAGGAAGAAGTTCTAACTACCCTTCTGTACTCATGTTGGGTTGTTTTTGGAAACTTGTTTTATTTTTACTATTCATCTCCATTCTTTTTGAGACTCAGGAGTTCAGAGAATGTCATCTTAAGAAAAAGTAGAAGGTTACTGAACAAATAAGTCCTGCTTAGAGGAGAACTTGGACTGCAGAAGAGTTGATGTTGACCACTATAATGTCAACTGAATAGTGATGAAAGGAGTTGCATTTAGTGGTCTGAGGGCTGCTCCTGCAAACCGAAGGATTCACCTCCTTTGGCTGGCCCGGCCTCACTGACTGTTAATGCGGCATATGACGCTAGCTGAAACACCAGCAGGACGCCACTCTCTGTCGCGCTGAGACTCTAGCAGGATGCCGCCGACAGCACATGCCGTGCCACTCCTAGGTGTGCACATACACCACTTCCCAGGATTTAAAGAGACCATGGCGGGAAAGTCCCTGCAGCCTCTAGAAATGTCATAACCAGCAAAACCATATATAAGGGCAGCTCCCCGGAAGCAACTTGCCTCTGCAACAGGTTCAGCTACTCCTCAGTAGTGAGTGTTGCATCCCTGCATTTCAGTCTTCATCCAGCTTGTCTTCAGTCTTCACCCAGCTTGTCCATGATCTTCTTTCCAGTCTTTTCCATCCTCACTGCCCTTGTCTGCCTCCCATGACTATCCATTCCTCTTCTCCTTTGGACAGATATCTGGTTTTGACCTCATCCTGGATCCCAGATTTGCCTGACTGCTGTATGCCTCTGACCACTGCCTGGATCTCATATATGCTTGACAACCTCCTGCCTCGACCACTGCCTGGACCTTAGATAACCCAACCATCACCTGCCCATGACCCTAGCTAACTATGGACCTTTTCTTCTTCCATCAGCAGAGATCCCACCTAAATTCTGCTGGCCCAGGTACCCAAAGGCTCAACCCAAGGGGAAAATGAGCTGATATAGGTGAAGGTCCTCACCAGTCTCTGCTTCACCTGGGTCCACCTGCCAATGAGGAGAACCTGCAGGGCTGCTCCCTACAGTTAGCATCAGTCTTGCCTCGGCCCAAAGGTCCACAGACATAACAGATTGCTGAGGCCAAAGATTTGGCACACTTGACATCACTGCAGGCCATCCTCAGCATAGCCCGCAGGCTGCAAGACCAACAAGGAGCTCTGGATCTCCTGGCTGCCATGATGGACTGGCTCACCATCCGTCTGGATGCCTTGACCACTCCTGTGGTACCACCTTCACCCACACCGGTACAGATACCCCTTTCAGCACCCAGTCAGCCAGTTCCTTAGTTGCCAGCTCTATACCAGTATGTCATGGACCCTAAGCAATGTATTGGATTCCTGAACCAATGCAGAATGCATTTCCAGTTACAGGCTCCACTATTCCCCGATGACCAAGCTAAAACCACATACATCCTCTCCCTGCTTGATGGAACACCACTGGACTGGGATTGTCACCTCTGAGAGTAAGGGAATCACATCTTGCTTGACCTGCAATAGTTCATGGAGCAGTTCTGCATCATCTTTAGGAGCCAGGTCATGCAGCAGTGACCACTGATCTGCTCCACCTCCATCAAGGCTCCTGAAACTTAGCCGAATATGTGATGGAGTTTTGGACATTGGCTTCCGAGCTAAACTGGTGAGAGAATAGCTTAGTCACCATTTTCTTAGAATGCCTCTCTGGGAAAATCAAGATGAGCTCAGCACCTGCGATCATCCCACCTCACTAAAGGCTCTTATTGCTCTAACCAGCAAAATAGATCGTCGATTGCAGCAAAGGGCTCGAGAGACCCACCTTACATGAACAAATATCCCATTGGCAGCCCAATTCCAACAACTGCTCTCACTCCGGCTGCCATACCCTTGACCTCTCCTCTTCTTAATGAACTGATGCAGTTGGGACACTGCCACTTGGTTCCAGAAGAAAGACTCTGTTACAGACAACAGGGCCTCTGTCTTTACTGTGCTGCTTGATGCAATCTCTTGGTCCAATGTCCACAGAGGTTGGGAATTTAAATGCCTTGGGTGCTTCAGGGAGATGACCCTAGGCCTTACTTTTCTGGCTCCACAACTACTCCTGTCAGTCACACTGGAACTGGGCTCCATACATTTCTCCACCCAGGCCTTGTAGATTCCGGGTCCAGAGGAAACTTCATCTTGCAAGAACTAGTCAACCAACTCTAGATTCCCACGAACCAAATGACTTCTCCTCTGATGACCTTCTCTGTCTATGGAGACCCACTTCCAGGCCAGGTGACCATGACCACGGTACCTGTAGTCTTATGCACCAGTCTCTTGCATGTGGAAAAGATCAGTTTTCATTGGTCTCCAGAGCCATCCATCCCATCATACTAGGGCTGCCGTAGCTCTAGCAACATCAACCACACTATGATTGGTCTGCCTTACAACTCGTCTGCTGGGGCGATGAGTGTACAGATTTCTGCTTGGTGCCAGATGAGCCTCCTCATCCACTGACTATGGCTTCCTTACTTCCGGGGCTTCCTCCCCAGTATGCGAATTACAAGGATGTCTTCTCAAAAATGAATGCTGAAGCCTTGCTTCCTCATCGCATGAGTGACTGCAGCATTAATCTTATCCCAGGAGCCATGCCCTCATACGGCCGGGTTTACCCTCTATCTCTCCCAAAGACTCAGGTTATGTCAGCCTATATTTAGGAGAATTTAGAACATGGATTTATACACCTTTCCTCTTTCCCTGCAGAAGCTTGGTTCTTTTTCATCACGAATAAGGACGGATCCCTCAGGCCCTTCATAAGACTACTGCAGCCTAAATGCCATTACTAAGAAGGATCGTTACCCACTACATCTAATAATGGAGCTCTTCAATCACCTTCAGGGTGCCAAGATATTCACAAAATTGGATCTCAGGGGTGCATACAACCTCATCTGCATCAAGGCTGGTGATGAATGAAAAACTGCATTTAACACCAATGATAGACACTGCGAGTATTTTCTCATGCCTTTAAGGTTTGCAACACCCCAGCGGTGTTACAAAAATTGGTCAATTAGATCTTTTGCTATCTGCTGTACCCTTGCATGGTTGTATACTCAAATGACATATTGATCTTTTCTCAAACCCTGAGTTCCTCCCATAGAGATGTTTGAATCATCCTGAAACACCTGCGAGTGAATAATCTCTATGCCAAACTAGAAAAATATCTGTTTGAACAAGAGAAGCTCCCCTTCCTAGGGTACATAATCCTAACAAGATGGCTTTCAAATGGATCCAGCCAAGGTAAAAGCCATTACGGACTGGCCTTGCCCACTTCAGCTCCGAGGCTTGCTAATTATTACCACCAGTTTATTCTTTATTACTCCTTCTTGGCAGCTCTCCTTACTGTCCTTACCCGCAAGGGTGCCAAGACCAAGGATTGGCCTCCAAAAGCTATTGAAGCCTTCTTGAACTTAAAATGTGCCTTTACTGACAAGCCTTGCCTATGTCACCTGGATTCCAAATCACCCTTCATTTTAGAGGTAGATGCCTCTGCCTTGGGGTTAGGGTCTGTCCTCAGCTAACACATTCCAGAAGGGGTACTTTATCCATGTTGCTTCTTTTCTAAGAAATTCTCTCCGACAGAACATAACTAGTATTGGAGATCGAGAGCTCTTGGTCATCAAACTACCTCTCGAGGAATGGCACCATCTTCTTGAAGAGGCTCAACACCACGTCAAAATATTTATGGACCACAAAATCCTCAAACACTTACATTAAGTTCAGTCACTTAATGTGAGACAGGTCCATTGATCTTTGTTGTTTGCTTGCTTTGATTTTGAAATACGATATCCCCCTGCGCTCAAGAATCAATGAGATGTCCGCCCTCACTTCTTCCAGACTGAAGATGTTCCTGAACTCCAAGCACATCATCAATCCCACTAAGATATTCCTGGCCACTACGGTACCCGTCCCTCCAGGGAAAATGGTTGTACCTTGCAGATTGCATGAGAAAGTATTGAAATGGGCCCATGACTCCGATGTCACAGGACACCCTGGGCTAGCACAAACCCTTGCATTACTTCAACGGCACTACTGTTGGCCCAAATGAAGCAAGATGTCAAGGCTAATGTCAACTCATGCCCTACTTGAGCAGAGAAAAAAGTGCTTCATGGCTGACTCTGGGGGCTGTTATAGCCAGTGCCAGCCCCCAGAAAACCCTGAGGCCACCTGTCTATGGACTATCATGGACCTCCCCATCTCTAATGGCGCCACTGTAATTTGGGTGGTGATTGATCAATTCTTTAAGATGGCTCACTTCATCCCATTACCAGGCCTTCCTTCTACTCCAGAATTAGCATGCCTCTTCACCCTTCACCACAAGGAACTGACACTCTCTCACCAAAAGGTTTGGTGTCATGCTTGACTACACTAAGGCCTTACACCTGGAAGGCAACAGGCAAGCGGAATGCACCAATGGTACCCTTAAGATCTTCCTCTGCTCTTACATCAATGCATCAATGAGTGCCAAAATAACTGGGCCACCCTCTTACCTTGGATCAAATTATCCCATAACAATCATGTCAACGCAGCCACCAGCTCCTCCCCTTTCCAGCTGGTCTATGGGAAACAACTTCTGCCTCCTCTGCCACTGCCTGTGACAGTTCCTTCATCAGAGGCTCAACTCTCCACCCAGGAATTGCATGACTATGGGAACGGACTAATCATTTGGTTGAGAAAGCCGCTGCCCAAGCCAAGAAAATGAAGAAGGCTAGCTCCTCAGTTCAAGGTAGGAGAGAAGGTTTGGCTGAGTACCCAGCACTTATGCCTATGACTCCCCTCTATGCACCTGGCAACACGCTTTATTGGACCTTTCTCTGTGCTTTGGCAACTGGGCTCTATTACATACCAGCTAAAGCTACTGCCTAAGCTAAAGATTCTCAACATGTTTCACGTCTCACTACTTAAGCCAGTAGTGCTCTTTTGCCTTCCAGAGTGCCCAAACAACAGGAAGTGGCTGCCTGAACAACAGGAAGTGGCCACGGACAAAGATGCTATATTTGAAGTCCAAAAAGTTCTTGATTCCCACAGAAGGGGCAAAAATGTCAAGTATCTAATCTTGTGGAAGAACTCCAACCCAGAAGAAAATTCATGGAGCCAGCCTCCAGCATTTTGGACATCAATCTCTTGTAGGATTTCCATCAAAGGTACCCCAGGAAACCTAGAGCCTCAGGGAGGGGGCTTAAGGGGGTGGGGTACTGTTGCATTCGGCAGTCCATGGGCTGTTCCTGCAAACTGTCACATTCACTTCCTTGGGCCAGCCCAGCCTCACTATCCATTACCGCAGCAAACACCACCAGCTATACCACGCAACAGAATGCCTCTCTCCGTCGCACCAAGACATCAGCAGGACACCGCCAACAGCACGCACCATGCCTCCTCCTAGGCATGTGCACATCACTGCCCGGGTTTTAAAGGAACCACAGTGGGAAAGTCCCTGCTCCCCCTAGAGATTACATTGCCAGCACTGCCCTCTATAAGAGCAGCTCTCCGAAAGCAACTCAACTCAAAAACAGGTCCAGCTACTCCTCAGTAGTGAATGTTGCTTCCCTGCATTTTAGACTTTGTCCAGCTTGTCTTCAGTCTTCATCCAGCATGAAACCGGTGTTCTTTCCAGTCTGTTCCATCATCATTGCCTGTTTGTTCTTGCTCTTGCCTGCCTGCCCTGCCTATCCATCCCTTTTCTCCTTCTTTGACTGGATACCTGGTTTTGACTTTGGCCTGGACCCTGGATACACCTGACCGCTGCCTGCTGTCATTCTATGGACAGAGGGCTCACATGGTTTAAATAACCAACTAGAATGGTTTTCCTTGATTTAACTGTTTGTAAAATTGAAGAGTATTCCTTTATCATTTATTTTTTTAGTTTTGAAATTATTAGATTTAACGACATATTAATTTGCTTAGAGTGACGTCATTTCCAGTTCCTCTTTAACAAAAAGTAGTTTTCTTTCAGATAATACTGGGACTAGTATTATCATGAAGGGAAGAGAGGAGGTACATGGGAGACATGATACAGACCTTCAGATACCTGAAAGGTTTTAATGATGAACAATCTTCAAACCTTTTCCATTGGAAAGGAAACTGTAGAGCAAGAGGGTCACAAAATGAAATACTTGGGGGTACAGCGTTTCTAAGGTTCATCCCCCTTTAACATTAGCTTTGAGGGTGCCGCATTCAAGATCAATCAGTTCTTGAATAGCATCCATAATGGGGAAGAAACATGATGCTTTACACAACTCCAGTCCTGGAGTGCCACAAACATTTCTGGATTTCAGAATACCTCATGAATATACATGAGATATATTTACATACACTACCTCTATTGTATGTAATTATATCTCATGCATATTCATTATAGATGTCCTGAAAACCAGACCTGTTTGTGATACTCTAGGACTGGTGTAGCCTACACCTGATCAAGGAGAACTGGGGAAGGTCTTGATGAACTAGTGGAGGTATTAGTGGATTGTTGATTCCAAGTATGTGTACAAGTATTTTCAGAAGTGAAGTACAAGCATACATTATAAAATATCAGTAGTAGTAGTGTTATTAGTATTTATTTGATTTATACTCTACTTTCAGACACTTCAAAGTGATCTGCCTCCATGTTTATTTCTAGTTTATGATAATCAAAATATATAAATAAGTAACACCCCAGTGAATTTTAAATTTTTGAAAATTATTAAATTATTAATAACAATTCTCTGCTCGCAGCCAAGTCTTTGTTTAAATGACCACTGAAAAAAAATTTTTTTTGAAAGGTCAACTGCAATGTGTGGTGAAACACTTGCAAGCTGCCTAGTTTACTAAAACCGCAAAATTTTTAGACAAGTAGAGGAAGGGTTTCATATATAAATGTTTCAGCCCAACACAAGGTCTGCTAGATTTCCATGTATAATCATCAACCAATCCTCCTCCACCTGTTATATTATTTTTAACTCCGTGCAACCCTAGTGAAAACTGCAACACATTTTTTATCCCAATATTCCTTAAAAACGATTTTTTTATATATGTGGAATTCAAATGTCATTTAATTGAACATAGCTTTCAGAGTCCCGACTTATCTGATGATGTTAAATCCACCCGACGTAGCTACGTTTCTGGTTCGCAACGGAACCTTTCTTCAGGGGATGTGTTCTTCTGAAGCAGTCGGTGTAACAATAGCTGAAAATGAAGCATCAAAAGAGATTTTTACCAGGCTCATCCCCTGAAGAAAGGTTCCGTTGCGAACCAGAAACGTAGCTACGTTGGGTGGATTTAACATCATCAGATAAGTCGGGACTCTGAAAGCTATGTTCAATTAAATGACATTTGAATTCCACATATATAAAAAAATCGTTTTTAAGGAATAATGGGATAAAAAATGTGTTGCAGTTTTCACTAGGGTTGCACGGAGTTAAAAATAATATAACAGGTGGAGGAGGATTGGTTGATGATTATACATGGAAATCTAGCAGACCTTGTGTTGGGCTGAAACATTTATATATGAAACCCTTCCTCTACTTGTCTAAAAATTTTGCGGTTTTAGTAAACTAGGCAGCTTGCAAGTGTTTCACCACACATTGCAGTTGACCTTTCAAAAAAAAATTTTTTTCAGTGGTCATTTAAACAAAGACTTGGCTGCGAGCAGAGAATTGTTATTAATAATTTAATAATTTTCAAAAATTTAAAATTCACTGGGGTGTTACTTATTTATATATTTTGATTATCATATAACCAATTCCCCAGAACATTTTGGTGCTGTTTTGAAATCTTTTTATTTCTAGTTTATTACATGCATAAAATATATACATATAGTTTTATAAAATGGGTAGAGAAAATAGACATATTCCTGCATTAAAAATGTATGCCTGTTCTGTAATATGCACATGTACTTTTGGGACAGAAGTACTTGGTATTTAATAAACTGTGCAGTACCCACCACAAAATTAATAAAATACTAGCATACATTTCCTCATCCGCATGGTGTACCATGTACGGTTTTGAAAGTTCAGCTGATAAAAACAGATCCTAATAATAAAACAGAACATAACCCTTATAACCTAATTATGCAGCACCCTCTTAGAGTAGTTCCATCCATTATTCTACAAAGGGAAAAATTCCATAGATCTCAATATACTCCCATTTGTTATTCTACAATGACAAAAGCTTGCCTAAATAACCAGATTTAAATATTTTCTTGAATTTATTATAGAATTTATTATAATTAGATTATAATCAAATTTCAATAGGTAGAGTGTTCACATCTGATCTCTGTGGGTGAAGGAAGCCTAAGTAGTAATGCTTGGTCACCTGATCTTTGGACTCTAGCCAGCTGATAAGGAAGTAGCACCTTATGAAAATATTCTGGTTGAGCTCTAATGCCTTTATCACATAGCACAGCACTTTAAACCCGATCCAGCTCACTATAGGGAGCCAATGCAATTGGACACATAGTCCAATTTTTTTCCCACCAAGGTAATTTTGCAGCCATATTTTGAATTAATGTAAATGTTTCACAAATCTGAGGAAGTTCCCAAAAAATAGTCTTTAGTACACAAGAGCATGAATCAAGTTTGCAAATCACGAATTTCTAAAAGGCTTCAAACATCTAATATAGCTTAAAAAAAAAGAATGAATGAACCAAATTCATTTGGTTCAAGAAAGTAAATCTGGCATTGATTTGAAGCCCAAGAGCAGTAACCATTTCCTTGATAGGAATTTCAAATCCTGCCACATTGAGTGATTTATTGGAATACAAATTTCTCCTGCCTATACAAATGTCTTCAAATTTAGCAGGGATTCAACCTTAACTTATATTTCATCACCCACAAGGCAATTTACACTTGGGGGTCAAAATAAGTGACTGGTTGTATGCCATCTGCATAAAAGTGGCAGCACAGGCGCTAGTCCTGAATCAATGTTGCCAATGGAGCTAGATAAATATTAAGTAAAATCAGAGCCAAAACTGGTTCCTGCAGAATGCCACTTGATAAATGCTTAGACTCAGATAACTTTGAGTCCTGAAAAGTATGGCCTGTTAGGAAAGCTTCAGACCATGTCAGAATTGTTCTAATCCCAATTCTGCCAGATGACTCAGGAGCAGCTAATGATCCACCGTGTCAAAGGCCAAATCACAAACGCAGCCTTTCCTGGCTCTGCTTTCACCCTAATCTCATTTACAAGAGACACTAATGCAGTTTCTGTGCTGTATCCAGCATTGAAACCTAGCTGATGTGGTCAGGATGCATTGTCTGTTTTCTAAAAAATTGTATAACTGAAATACCTCTTTATTTTCCCTTTCCAATAAAGAGAAGATTAGAAACAGATCTATAACTATTAAGAACCTTAACATCCAACGATGCCTTTAAAATCTGTGGGCAGACTGTAGCCTGCTTCAATTTAGGGGAGAGGTAGCCCTGAGACAGACTAGAATTAACAATAGCAAGCAAAAATTTAGACAAACCCAAGGCTTGAGTGTTAACAAATATAGGCCTGGATTTATCAAAATGCACTAAATATCGCATGCGATAGGAAAAGGGGCTGTGTTTTATGGTAATAGGCAGTTTATCGCAATTTGTGCTAATACCTATGCAAAGCGCTATCTTAACACAAATTGTGATAAGTGCCAGAATTGATGTATTTCCTACATACAACCATGGGGGGGACCATGTTTAGTAGGTTTAAGCTCTGGAGAGCCAGCCAAGCTATCAGAGCCCTCCTGGGGGGGGGGGGGGGGGGGAGAGAGAAAGAGAGAGAGAAAGAGAGAGCCTAGCTATTAGGGATGTGAATCGTTTTTTGATGATTTAAAATATCGTCCGATATATTTTAAATCGTCAAAAAATCATTAGGGCCACGATACAATACCAATTCCCCCGATTTATCGTTAAAAAATCGTAAATCGGGGGAAGGGGGAGGGCAGGAAAACCGGCACACTAAAACCCCCTAAAACCCACCCCCGACCCTTTAAATTAAATCCCCCACCCTCCCGAACCCCCCCCCCAATGCTTTAAATTACCTGGGGATCCGGCGGTGGTCCAGAACGGCGGCGGTCCGGAACGTTCCCCTCAATAGAATCGTGTTGTCTTCAGCCGGTGCCATTTTTCAAAAGGGCCGCCGCAAAATGGCGGCGGCCATAGACAAAAACGATTCGATGGAGGAGGTCGTTCCGGACCCCCGCTGGACTTTTGGCAAGTCTTGTGGGGGTCAGGAGGCCCCCCCCAAGCTGGCCAAAAGTTTCCTGGGAGTCCAGCGGGGTTCCGGGAGCGATTTCTTGCCGCAAATCGTTTTCGTACGGAAAATGGCGCCGGCAGGAGATCGAGTGCAGGAGGTCGTTCAGCGGCGAACCCCCGCTGAACGACCTCCTGCAGTCGATCTCCTGCCGGCGCCATTTTCCGTATGAAAACGATTCGCGGCAAGAAATCGCTCCCGGAACCCCGCTGGACTCCCAGGAAACTTTTGGCCAGCTTGGGGGGGCCTCCTGACCCCCACAAGACTTGCCAAAAGTCCAGCGGGGGTCCGGAACGATCTCCTCCGTCGAATCGATTTTGTTTATGGCCGCCGCCATTTTGCGGCGGCCCTTTTGAAAAATGGCACCGGCTGAAGACAACACGATTCTATTGAGGGGAACGTTCCGGA
The DNA here is from genome assembly GCF_901001135.1 of Rhinatrema bivittatum. Lineage (NCBI taxonomy): Eukaryota > Metazoa > Chordata > Amphibia > Gymnophiona > Rhinatrematidae > Rhinatrema > Rhinatrema bivittatum. The sequence goes on from NC_042617.1 coordinate 443,781,966, forward strand.
CCGCCGCCGTTCTGGACCACCGCCGGATCCCCAGGTAATTTAAAGCATTTGGGGGGGGTTCGGGAGGGTGGGGGATTTAATTTAAAGGGTCGGGGTGGGTTTTAGGGGGGTTTAGTGTGCCGGCTCACGATTTTAACGATTTTTCACGATAGTTTACACACCCAAACGGCAACAATACGATTCCCTCCCCCTCCCAGCCGAAATCGATCATTAAGACGATCGAGGACACGATTCACATCTCTCCTAGCTATAATGTCCTCACACTAGATTGGTATTTATATCTCTTTGGGAGTCCCACCTTGAGGTGAGGTTTAGGAATTAGTGTAGGGGTTAGGGGATACTTTGACATTCAAAGTGAGACGTATGAACAGAACAGTGTTCTCTTGTGAAGATTTGATGACCTTCGGAGTAAGAAAACTCACAAAAAGATGAGATTTGTGCAATGTTCTCTCAACCTAGCTTGATGTTACCCAGGTAGAGAGTCCATCAAGCTAGATTGAGAGAACACTGCACAAATCTCATCTTTGGGTGAGTTTCCTCACTCCGAAGGTCATCAAATCTTCACAAGGAGAGCACTGTTCTGTTCGTACGTCTCACTTTGAATGTCAAAGTGGCCCCTAACCCCTACACTAATACCAAAACCTCACCTCGAGTGACTAGGTGGGCCTCCCATAGAGATATAAATACCAATCTAGTGTGAGGGCATTATGGCAAGGCTCTCTTTCTCTCTCTCTCTCCTTGGCTGGCTCTCCAGGAGCTTAAAACAGCATATGCAAAAGCTTTGAGCCCAGTCCACTTGGCCAAAATTCCCACCCCAATATCCTCCTCATTTTCTTCACACCAAATGATATGGTGCTTTTGCATGCAAAAAAGCCATATAGCACTTTGATAAATGACCCCCTTAGTGGGAATGGAATAAAGAATTGACATACTTTTAGCCATAGCACTTAGGGCCGTATTTTAAAAGGGTTACGCGCATAGGGGCGGATTTTCAGCGCCCTGCTCGCCTAAATCCGCCCAAAACCGGGCGGATTTAGGCGAGCAGGGCCCTGCGCGCCGGTAAGCCTATTTTACATAGGCCTACCGGCGCGCGCAGACCCTGGGACTCGCGTACGTCCCGGGGTTTTCGGAGGGGGGGCGTGTCGGGGGCGTGTCGGGGAGCGGGCCCGGTCGACGCGGCGTTTCGGGGGCGTGTCGGCCGCGTTTTGGGGGCGGGTACGGGGCGTGGCTATGGCCCGGGGGCGTGGCCGCACCCTCCGTACCTGCCCCCAGGTCGCGGCCCGGCGCGCAGCAGGCCCGCTGGCGCGCGGGATTTACGTCTCCCTCCGGGAGGCGTAAATCCCCCGACAACGGTAAGGGGGGGTGTAGACAGGGCCGGGTGGGTGGGTTAGGTAGGGGAAGGGAGGGTAAGGTGAGGGGAGGGCAAAGGAAAGTTCCCTCCGAGGCCGCTCCGATTTCGGAGCGGCCTTGGAGGGAACGGGGGGAGGCAGCGCGGCTCGGCGCGCGCAGGCTATACAAAATCGATAGCCTTGCGCGCGCCGATCCAGGATTTTAGTGGATACGCGCGGCTCCGCGCGTATCTACTAAAATCCAGCGTACTTTTGCTTGAGTCTGATGCGCAAGCAAAAGTAGGCTGTTCGCGCGCCTCTTAAAATCTACCCCTTAAGGTACACGCATAACCCTTTTAAAACCCCCCTGCGCACGCCGAGCCTATTTTGCATAGGCTCAGCGACACGCACAAGCCCCGGGATGCGCGTAAGTCCCGGGGTTTGCAAAAAGGGGCAGTCGGGGGCATGGCCAGGGGCACGGTTTTGGATCGGGGGCATCTTCGGGGGCGTGTGGGTGGTCTGGGGGCGTGGCAGTAGTAACTTTATGATAAAGGGGGGGTCTAGATAGGGCTGGGAGGGTGGGTTAGGTAGGGGAAGGGAAGGGAAGGTGCAGGGGGTGGAAGGAAAGTTCCCTCCGAGGCCTTTCCGATTTCAGAGCAGCCTTGGAGGGAACGGGCAGCACGCGCAGGGCTCAGCGCGTGCAAGTTGCACAAATGTGCACCCCCTTGCGCGTGCCGACCCCGGATTTTATAAGATACGCGCAGCTACGTACGCAGCTAGCTAGCATTCTTGGTACGCTACGCGTGTACCAAGCATTCTCCTAACTTCAGCTTTTTATTTGAATTCCAACCTATGATCCCTTTCATTGGTAACCCCCAGAGAACGCTCTTGTCATTTATCTCTATGCAGTCTAATATTAAAAACCTAGCCTTATGCCTAACTTCTGTTCTTAACTCCAGCCTACATTAGGCTCCATAACTTTTACTTTATGTTGTTAATCCCATTTATTTGTATCCAAGTTCAATCTACCTGTTTATTGTAAGACATCATCTTCTCATGGTTACTGTTTAAAATGTAAAACAACTTGATTAGTAATTCTGTTACTGGAAAATCGGTATATAAATGTGCTAAATAATAAATAATAAATATCTTATAAAATCCAGCGTACTTTTGTTCGCGTCTGATGCGCGTACAAAAGTACGCACGTGTGCTCTCTTTTAAAATGTACCCCTTAGATTTTTGCCTGTCATGCCAATTCAAGGTTTATTAAAGGCAGAGAATGTACTCTTCAGTATCCTTCCACCAGGATTAAAGTCCTTTCCCTTTACTTCTCCCTCTCTGGCAGGTAAGACTACTGGAGACAGAGGGAATTCCTTCCTGATTTTTACTACATTTTCTTCAAAAAAGGCAGAAAAGGACTCAGCCAACAAGCCACATTTATCAAAGGACAAATTAGTGTTTTGGGTCAAGACCTGTGAGATGACTTAAAATAATTGAACAGTAGCAAATCACCTGGACCAGATGGTATGCACTCCAGGGTTCTGAAAGAACTCAAAAGTGAAATTTCAGATCAATTACTAGTAATTTATAACCTATCATTAAAATCACCATTGTACCTGAAGACTAGAAGGTAGCCAAAGTAACCCTTATATTTAAAATGGACTCCAGGGGTGATCCAGGAAACTATAGACCAGTGAGCCTGACCAGTGCTGGGAAAAATTGTGGAAACTATTCTAAAGAACAAAATCACAGAACATATAGATCGACATGGTTTAATGGGACACAGACAGCATGTATTTACCTACATTTTTTGAAGGGGTTAATAAACATGTGGATAAAGGTCAGCCGGTAGATATAGTGTTTTTGGAGTTTTAGAAGGCATTTGACAAAGTCCCCGATGAGAGGCTTCTAGAAAACAAAAAAGTCATGGGATAGGAGGCGATGTCCTTTTGTGCATTGCAAACTGGTTAAAAGACAGGAAATAGAGAGTAGAATGAAATGGTTAGTTTTCTCAGTGCAGAAAGATAAACAGTGGAGTGCCTCAGGGCTCTGTACTTTGACTGCTGCTTTTTAATATATTTATAAATGATCTCGAAAGGGGAACAATGAGCGAGGTGATCAAATTTTCAGATGACACAAAATTATTCAGAGTAGTTAAATCACAAGCGGATAGAGATAAATTGCAAGAGGACATTGTGAGACTGGAAGATTGGACATCCAAATGGCAGACGAAATGTAATGTGGACAAGTGCAAGGTGATACATATGGGGTAGATTTTAAAAGGATGGGTGTGGGCGTACATATGCACGCGCTACCCAGCATGCACTCATGTACACACGATTTTATTACTTGCAGGCGCACGCAAGTTATAAAATCAGGGGTCAGCACGCGCAAGGGGGTGCACAATTGTGCACCTTGTGTGTGCCGAGCCGTGCAGCCTTCCCCTGTTCCCTCCCCTCTAGCCTGACCTTCCCACCTCTTCCCCTATCCTTTCACCCCCCCCCCCCTAGCCCTACTCTAAACCCCCCCGTATCTTTGTCTTACCTTTTGCGCCTGCCTCCGGACAAGTGCAATTTGCGTACACCGGCAGCCTGCCAGCATGCAATCCTCCGACACAGCAGCAATGGCCACTGTGTCGGAGGCCTCTGGCCCCATCTCCACCCCTGGACCACCCCTTTAATAAAGCCCCGGGACTTTCACACATCCCTGGGCTTTACACGTGTCGCCAGGCCTTTTTAAAATATCTCTGGATTTACGTGTGTAGGGCTTTTAAAATCTGACCCATAATGAAAAATAATCCATGCTGTAGTTATATGATATAAGGTTTCATGTTAGGAGTTACCACTCAGGAGAAAGATCTAAGCATCATAGTTGACAATACATTGAAATCATCTGCTCAGTGTGCTGGGTGGTCAAAAAAGCAAACAGAATGTTAGGAATTATTAGGAAGGGAATAGTGAATAAAACAGAGAATGTCATAATGCCTCTGAATCGTTCCATGGTGAGACTATACCTTGAGTATTGTATTCACTTTTGGTCGCAAAATCTCAAAAAAGATATAGATGTACTGGAAAAGCTACGGAAAAGGGTGACCAAAATGATAACGGGATGAAACAACTTCCCTATGAAGAAAGAGGTTAGGGCTGTTCAGCATGTAGAAGAGATGGCTGAGGGGGGATATGTTGGAGGTCTACAAAATCATGAGAGGATTAGAACAGGTAAATGTGAATCATTTGTTTGCCCTTTTAGATAATAGAAGGACTAGGGAACATTCCTGAAGTTACTAAGTAGTGCATTTAAAACAAAACAGTGAAAATTATTTTTCACTCAATGAACAATTAAGCTCTGGAATTCATTGCCAGAGGATTTGGTTAAGGCTGTTAGCTTAGCTGGATTTAAAAAAGGTTTAGACAAATACCTGGGGGAGAAGTCCAAAAACTGCTATTAGTCAAGTTGGCTTGGGGCCTGATTTTAAAAAGCATTTACATGCTTAATAATGGGGATTATATGTGTAAATGTACTTTACCTGTGTAAGTGGTCTTTTGAAAATTTCTACAATATTCAATCCCATTGAATTCTCCATAGGATTTACCTGCATAAGTGCACTTTATGCAAGTAAATGGCTTTTTTTTTTTTTTTTTAATTGCTACAATAGTAGTTAAATTTTCATGTGCAAATCCTATTGAAAATTACCCCCTTAGGGAACAGCCACTGCTTTTACTGGCATTAGTAGCATGGGATCTATTTAATATTTGTGTACTTGTCAGCTTCTTGTATCTTGGATTGGCCACTGTTGGAAACAGGATGCTGGGCTTGATGGACACTTGCTCTGACCCAGTGTGGCAACTTCTTATGTTCTTATTTTCTAACTAGCAACTGTATCCATTCTACGCCTGGGCGGCGAGCCTTTTTATTGGCACATATGCTCTTGCATAGAAGCGTTAGCTAAAAAGGAAAAACTAAATTGTTTTCACCCTGGGCAAGAGACGTGGAGGCACATTTGCTAAAGCCAGAGCTGGCAACGTTTATTTACCAAGCTGTCTCTCGCACTCCCCCACACCCCCTCTCCTCTCTCACACACACATTCTCTCTCACCGGCATCCCCCTCCCCTCATATAGGCTCCCTCTCTGAAACCTACACTCAAGCATCCCCCCACCCACCCTCTCTTACCTTCCATGCCCTCTCTCACACCCTCCCCACCCCCTCTTACCAACCATGCTCTCTGTCACCCCCCCCCCCTCTCACACACACACATTCTCACTCACTGGCATCCCCCCCTCTCACACCCTCCTGCTCTCTCTCACCCTCCTCTCCCCGACACACATTCTCTCTCACCGGCATGTCATGGGACCCGCAACGTTTGCGGCAAACATGAAGGCCCGGCACACCTTTCGTGGTGAAGATGAAGGCCCGGCACACCTTTCGTGGTGAAGATGAAGGCCCGGCATGCTGTTCACAGCACACAGGGGCCTTCCATTTTCGCCTTGAGCAGAAAATAACAGCGGAGACCCCGGCATGCCCCAAACGAAGCGCGTCCCATGGCACACGCTCCGTTCGCGGCGAAGATGAAGTCCCTGGTGCACCGATCGCGGCACACGGGGGCCTTCCCTTTTCACTGTGAACAGCACGCCGGGCCTTCATCTTCGCCGCAAATGGAGTGTGTGCCGCGGGACACGCTCCATTCGCGGCATGCCAGGGTCTCCTCTGCTATTTTCTGCCTGTCCCGCGATGGCCGCTGCCCTTCCGGTTTTGAATAGTCTTCCGGCGGGGGAGGAAATTGGCGAGGTGAGGGAGGAAATATTCGGGAAGGAGGAATTCTGCGCAAAATCTGCATTCCGCAGTAGCACTGAATTCTCCCAGGAGTACTCTTGTAGCTGGTGTTGTGACATGGCCGCTGTATGGCGTGTTTGAGCCTCCAAGGCGGCCAGGGCCTGCGCCATCTATTGGCGGGTTGGGGAACATGCGTGAGCACTGACACACTACCAAGCCCGATATATTATGGATTGTTTTGGGCGATTATTTTCAGCCTTTTATTTTTTTGAATGAAAGCTTTTTTTTTTGCTTACTTTTTTCCTTACAGTAAAAACCACCCATTATCTTACAGCACAACCAGTTAGATTCATTCTTGTTCTGCCATTGTCTTTCTATCTACCTGTCTTTCAGCCTTCTCCTGATTTTACATAACAACTAATGTATGAGAAGGTTGAAGACTGTAAAACAAAAAAACCAACAACAATTAAAAAGAAAAACTGTCAGCTCATTAACAGACACTGCATGTTAAGCAATTTGCTCAATTATTGTTTTTTCATGATTTAGAAAAATCGAATCACTTCTGAGAGCTAAGCACAGGTGCTTTTATCATCTGTCTGTGGAGTCTACACTGAGATTGATGGGCAGTTTGCAAATTGATATAGGTGTGTTTTTGAAGTAAATTCTATTTCTGTACAGGGTATATCTTAGTTTCTGAAGGAGTTGAAACATACCTTTGGGTTTATTTTGTTTACAGGGTGGCTCAAGGCAATTTTCTGCCTGAAGTGAAGGATTAGATAGTGCCTCTTGCCTCCCCTCCCCAAAGGTACGGCACAGGTAACGTCAGAGAGAAGGGAAAAGGTAGGGGGATAGGCCTTGTGATCTGATTTGAAATACTAGAGAAAAAGAGGAGACAGGGTTCCCAAAGGAGTGACAGTGATATATTGACAAAGCTGGCAACCCAGTCACACTCCCAGGAACCTTAGTTACCACATGTCTCCCACACTTCTCCAAATTATCAAAAACCACTATAAGCACATAGTTAATAACAAAGTTCTTAAGAGACCTTCATATAGCAAGTGGTATAAAGTTACTTACCAATGTTCCAATACTTTTTGATGGTAACTTTTAAACAGGTGCGCGGGTACACGTGTGCTCATTCGTAGGCCCGCGCCCAGGGATGTGGCCATTTTACAACATGCGTGCGTATGTGCGTGCATGTTATAAAACAGCCTGACCTTGCACGCATATACGCACAGTTTTAAGTGGCCGCGCACCTATGCACGCAATTGCAGCTCCTACTGTGTAAGTGGAGGGGATTTTAAAAGACACGTGCGCCGATGCCATTACCAGTTTAACCAGTTCATTCCCAGTTCACATAGGTAAGGAATAGGACTTCCAAACCCTCTAGTTTTATAGCCTCCCTTCTCCTCTCTTAGCCCAACCCTTAAAACCCTGCCGATATATTTATCTTTATTTTACTACTTACATGTCCTCGATAGCAGATATAAAGTTACGCGGCAGGGGACCCTGGCACACGGCTGTGCGCATAAGATTTACGCGCTAATTTGAAGTTGAAATCCAGGAATGCCCATGCCTAGCCCAGACCACGCCCACGCCCTCCCCATTTTTGGAACATAATAGACATGGCAGGTAAGTATATTAACAGCATGGTCTATCAGGGCAAGGCAGGTGAGCAGAGCAAGACCCCTAAGCTAATTCATCTGGGGCAAGGCAGGTAGGCAGAATGGTAGCAGCAAGACCCCTAAGATGGTATATCAGGTGCATGGCAGGTATGCATGTGGCAACAAGATCCCTAAGGTAGTACATCTGGAGTACAGCAGGTAGGCAGATAGGCAGCAAGCCCTTCAAGCTGCTGGCAATAGGGATGTGAATCGTTTTTTAACGATTAAAATTATCATCCGATAATTTTAATATCGTCTTAAATCATTATAGAACAAGATACAATAGAAATTCTAACGATTTATCGTTAAAAATCGTTAAATCGTGTTAGTGCTCACTAACGGGAGTTAGTGCGCACTAACTCCGAGTTAGTGCGCACTAACTCCAGTTAGTGCGCACTAACTGAAAATGATACAAATTGACACTTTCCAGGTCAGTTAGGAATGAATATGTGTTCCTATTGGCTGGCTGCCCTCTTATCTATTGATGTTAACCAGGTTCCCACTGAGGTGATGGTTGGGGGGATGGGAAATGGAAATGGAAACTCAGGAACACTAACAGAAAATGATACAAATTATTGACACTATCCAGGTCAGTAAAGGTCAGTTAGGAATGAATATGTATTCCTATTGGCTGGCTGCCCTCTTCTCTATTGATGTTACCAAGGTTCCAACTGAGGTGATGGTTGGGGGGATGGGAAATGAAAACTGTTGGTAGTTGACAAAAAAAGTAATGTGATCAGTCAATATGACTAGAACCTGTGCCCTATTCCTGATACCAGGGGTGTTGTGATCTTCCTGCACTCAGTGCCCTATCCCTGATACCAGTCTGAGACAGCTCCCTCCCTGCATTACTAGTGAGAGGCTGGCTTCACAGACAGGGGGGAGCTGCCTGACCCTCACTCCTGACTTCCCCCATGTCCCAGCTAGTGAATGGTGTGTGGGTGAGGGGGGGGAGGATGGTGAAGTTTGAGACAGCTCCCTCCCTGCATTACTAGTGAGAGGCTGGCTTCACAGACAGGGGGGAGCTGCCTGACCCTCACTCCTGACTTCCCCCATGTCCCAGCTAGTGAATGGTGTGTGGGTGAGGGGGGGGGGGAGGATGGTGAAGTCTGAGACAGCTCCCTCCCTGCATTACTAGTGAGAGGCTGGCTTCACAGACAGGGGGGAGCTGCCTGACCCTCACTCCTGACTTCCCCCATGTCCCAGCTAGTGAATGGTGTGTGGGTGAGGGGGGGGGGGAGGATGGTGAAGTCTGAGACAGCTCCCTCCCTGCATTACTAGTGAGGGGCTGGCTTCACAGACAGGGGGGAGCTGCCTGACCCTCACTCCTGACTTCCCCCATGTCCCAGCTAGTGAATGGTGTGTGGGTGAGGGGGGGGAGGATGGTGAAGTCTGAGACAGCTCCCTCCCTGCATTACTAGTGAGAGGCTGGCTTCACAGACAGGGGGGAGCTGCCTGACCCTCACTCCTGACTTCCCCCATGTCCCAGCTAGTGAATGGTGTGTGGGTGAGGGGGGGGGAGGATGGTGAAGGCTGAGACAGCTCCCTCCCTGCATTACTAGTGAGAGGCTGGCTTCACAGACAGGGGGGAGCTGCCTGACCCTCACTCCTGACTTCCCCCATGTCCCAGCTAGTGAATGGTGTGTGGGTGAGGGGGGGGGGGAGGATGGTGAAGTCTGAGACAGCTCCCTCCCTGCATTACTAGTGAGAGGCTGGCTTCACAGACAGGGGGAAGCTACCTGACCCTCACTCCTGACTTCCCCCATGTCCCAGCTAGTGAATGGTGTGTGGGTGAGGGGGGGGGGAGGATGGTGAAGTCTGAGACAGCTCCCTCCCTGCATTACTAGTGAGAGGCTGGCTTCACAGACAGGGGGGAGCTGCCTGACCCTCACTCCTCCGGGGTATTGTGATCTTCCTGCACACAGTGCCCTATCCCTGATACCAGGGGTGTTGTGATCTTCCTGCATGCAGTGCCCTATCCCTATTAATACCAGGAGTGTTGTGATCTTCCTGCACGCAGTGCCCTATCCCTAATACCAGGGGTGTTGTGATCTTCCTGCACACAGTGCCCTATTCCTGATACCAGGAGTGTTGTGATCTTCCTGCATGCAGTGCCCTATCCCTGATACCGGGATGTGTGCAAGAAGATCCCAACACCCCCGCTATCAGGAATAGGGCACTGTGTGCAGGAAGATCACAACACCCCTGGTATTAGGGATAGGGCACTGTGTACATGAAGATCACAACACCCCTGGTGCCAGGGATAGGGCACTGTGTGCAGGAAGATCACAACACCCCTGGTGTCAGGGTTAGGGCACTGTGTGCAGGAAGATCACAACACTCCTGGTATTAATAGGGATAGGGCACTGTGTGCAGGAAGATCACAACACCCCTGGTGCCAGGGTTAGGGCACTGTGTGCAGGAAGATCACAACACTCCTGGTATTAATAGTGATAGGGCACTGTGTGCAGGAAGATCACAACACCCCTGGTGCCAGGGTTAGGGCACTGTGTGCAGGAAGATCACAACACTCCTGGTATTAATAGGGATAGGGCACTGTGTGCAGGAAGATCACAACACCCCTGGTGCCAGGGTTAGGGCACTGTGTGCAGGAAGATCACAACACTCCTGGTATTAATAGGGATAGGGCACTGTGTGCAGGAAGATCACAACACCCCTGCTGCCAGGGTTAGGGCACTGTGTGCAGGAAGATCACAACACTCCTGGTATTAATAGGGATAGGGCACTGTGTGCAGGAAGATCACAACACCCCTGGTGCCAGGGTTAGGGCACTGTGTGCAGGAAGATCACAACACTCCTGGTATTAATAGGGATAGGGCACTGTGTGCAGGAAGATCACAACATCCCTGGTGCCAGGGTTAGGGCACTGTGTGCAGGAAGATCACAACACTCCTGGTATTAATAGGGATAGGGCACTGTGTGCAGGAAGATCACAATACCCCTGGTATCAGGGTTAGGGCACAAATTCTAGTCACATTGACTGATCACATTACTTGTTTTGTCAAGCTACCAACTGTTTCCATTTCCCATCCCCCATATACTGTCAGTGGGAAGCTTGGTAACATGAATAAATAAGAGGGCAGCCAATAGGAATACATATTCATTCCTAAACTAACCTTAACTGACCTGAAAAGTGTCAAATTTTATCATTTTCAGTTAGTGCGCACTAACTCCCAGTTAGTGCGCACTAACTCCCGTTAGTACGCACTAACTCGAGTTAGTGCGCACTAATCGGAAAAAACGATTTTTAACGATTTTTTAACTAAAAAATCGTGCCTAACACGATTTTCTTGCCCTGCCACACGATTTCTATCGTTAAGACGATATGGAAAACGATTCACATCTCTAGCTTGCAACTTGTTTGGAGATTCTGCAAACCCAAGCAAAGGCAGATTGATTTTCAAAATGTACAGTTTTTCCATTAACTTTGGTGCCAGCCTTGAGCAATGAGGGCTCACAATGTCCCCTGTCATTGAGAAGACACATTCACTGAGTACACTGGTTGATGGGTAGATAAAATAGTGCTGACACACCTTGACTAGGTCTGGCCAGACTGAAAATTTGTGTGCCAGTATGCCAGTGCATGTGTTCATGACCTCAATGGGATCTGCGAGATAGTATGTCACAGATACAGTATTTGTGCTGGGGTTTCCTTTGCTAGATTGGGCCGAGGGTCTCTCTTGGCACTTGCTTTAATACAAAATTATTCAGAGTAGTTAAATCACAAGCGGATTGTGATACATTGCAGGAGGACCTTGTGAGACTGGAAGATTGTGTATCCAAATGGCAGATAACATTTAATATGGACAAGTGCAAGGTGTTACATAATACATATGGGGAAAAATAACACTTGCTGTAGTTACACGATGTTAGGTTCCATATTTGGAGTTACCACCCAGGAAAAAGATCTAGGCATCATAGTGGATAATACTTTGAAATCCTCGGCTCACTGTGCTGCAGCAGTCAAAAAAGCAAACAGAATGTTAGGAATTATTAGGAAGGGAATGGTTAATAAAATGGAAAATGTCATAATGCCTCTGTATCGCTCCATGGTGAGACCGCACCTTGAATATTGTGTACAATTCTGGTCACCGCATCTCAAAAAAGATGTAGTTGCGATGGAGAAGGTACAGAGAAGGGCAACCAAGATGATAAAGGGGAAGGAACAGCTCCCTGATGAGGAAAGGCTGTTCAGCCTGGAGAAGAGATGGCTGAGGGGGGATATGATAGAGATCTTTAAAATCATGAGAGGTCTTGAACAAGTAGATGTGAATCAGTTATTTACACTTTTGGATAGTAGAAGGACTCGGGAACACTCCATGAAGTTAGCAAGAAGCACATTTAAGACTAATGGGAGAATATTCTTTTTCACTCAATGCACAATTAAGCTCTGGAAATTGTTGCCAGAGGATGTGGTTAGTCAGTTAGTATGGATGGGTTTTAAAAAAGTTTGGATAAGCTCTTAGAGGAGAAGTCCATTAACTGCTATTAATCAAGTTGACTTGGGGAATGGCCTCTGCTATAACTGGCATCAGTAGCATGGGATCTTCTTAGTGTTTGGGTACTTGGCAGGTTCTTGTGGCCTGGTTTTACCTCTGTTAGAAACAGCATGCTGGGCTTGATGGACCCTTGGTCTGAACCGGCATGGCAATTTCTTATGTTCTTATGTTGCTTACCACCATTTATGAGATGCCCCAATGCAATATTGGTGTGTATTAAATGGGCTCGCATGATTGAGCAACTGCTCTCTTAACTTGCGCCGATCCACCTCTCTCGGGTACCCAATTTTATATTTAAATGGGTTGCTGTGGTAAAAAGGAGGTGCTAGGAGCAGGCATTAATTTTTTAGAGTAAAAATGTGTGCGTCAAGCGCACTTTTTATTTTTTTTGCATCAGATGTAATAGCTAATAGCCTCATCAACATGAATTTACATGGGATGAGGCTATTAGCTACACACTGGTTTGGATGTGCGTTATTGTATGAGAGGTTTTGTACGTGCATCCAAAAAGCTCGTCCAAACACATGTAAAGCCTTGCGCTCAGCCAAGCGTCCTATATTGCATTGGCCTGATTGACTATTATCTTTCCTGCAGTGAATACAGTGAATACACTGATTAAGATGTGGGTCTTCTCTCACTGTGAAATGCCTATAGATCAGGAATTTCTTCTGTGATCCCTTCTCTACATCCTTGGTGTCTGATGCCAGCAATGGAATTAAGGTCGAGAGTGGACCCTGAGGAAAAATGCCAGTTTGTCTCTCATTCTCTCTACCTGTGCAAGTTACTCTTGCTCAGGTTTGCTTTCATCACCATCAGTATAATCTCTCTTTTGGATCACTGAACTGGAGGCTAAGATACTACTGACTAATCCTCCCAAATTTGTTTTAGCTACTAGCACTTCAAGTTTTGATTCAGGGAATCCCAGAAAAGATTCTTCCTGAGAATCAGTTATTGAAAATACTGCCTCCATTGCCTTAGAAGCAGTAACCAATATAGAGGAGCATGCAGCTGATTTTGGCAGTTGGACTTTCCCTGTTTCTGAGTGTGTCCCTGCTCTGCAACTGTCTGCCTTGGATTTATCTCCCATCTTTTCTCTCTACTCCAAAACAGGAAGGAAAAGAACAGGTTATGGTGGCACATGCCATCCTTTCCCTTTTCCTGACATGATGAAACTTGAAGTGCACTGCCTACCGGGGCTTTGGATATTACAAATGAATTTATTGATACTGTAACTGTACCCTCACTCATGGCACCACTTACTGTATAGAGGTCTGTCACACACAGAGACATATATAAACCGTGAATATGCACTGTGCAGTGTGGATTAGTGCTGAATGACTCCACATAAAAAAATACTTTTAAACACTAATAGACAAAAAACACTGGAAGCCTAGTAAAATTCTTCTCTTCAGTCTTTGAATTTACTTCACTAGTGCCCAGACAGAGACAAAAACAAAAACAAAAAAATCACTAGCACTGCTTATAATCTCCACACTGTCTGCTACCCTGATCCTTCCCTCAGTGAAAAAAAAAAAAATCAAAATCTGCAGCAGTGCACTGCCTTCTTTCCGGCACAATGACTGTGTGAAACCCACTATAGGACAGAGGAGCAGAAGCAGCCCTTTTTCAGTACCAAATTTAAAAGTTCATCTTTTTTCAAACTATGTGAGAGCTTCTACTATCATAACCTCCTCCGGGAAGTGCTAGAGAGAAAATACAGAGCTATTTGAACATTCTGAGTCTTTACAGTAGGAAGATGTCAGCTTACTTGATCCAGAAAGCAGAGCGGAGCCCGGGCTTATATACCGGAGCTCTGCCGACGTCATCATCTGGGGCCATGGCCAGGTTCCCGCTGCGGGCCCTATTTAAAGACTAGCTGTGCGTGTGCCTAGGGAGGGATGCAGCGCTGGTCAGGATGGTGTCTCTCCGTGGGTCACGCGGAGAGGCCCAACGCGGAGCATCAGGAGCTGCAGCAGAGCCAAACGCACCAGGGGTGGCCCGAGGATGGAGCCAGTGGCCCACAGCTGCCAGAGATGAGGGACCAGATGCTGGATTACTTTGAAAGAGGTGAGGGGGCCGAGCCGCGGGTCTGCTGTGGCCGACACATGTAACAATTTTACTATCAGGCCAGTTGGCAGTTGTTGACAACCCCCTTCAGCCTTATGAGAAAACTACAGCTGCTGAATCACAGTTCTAAATGTCAATATTTTCTTAAAGGGACAGTATGCAGATATTCCCTTCTATATAAAAAGTTCAAACAGAAGCTCTTTTTTTTGTTTGTTTTTATATTTCAGCAGTTTAGAGCATAATAACATAAAAAATGGCTGACGCCATTTTGCAATACAGCAATACGGCCATACGGCCGGCACCATTTTGCAATACGGCAACGAGTGCAAGAGGTCGCTCCTGGACCCCCGCTGGACTTTTGGCAAGTCTTGTGGGGGTCAGGAGGCCCCCCCAAGCTGGCCAAAAGTCCCTGGGTGTCCAGCGGGGGTCCGGGAGCAATCTCCTGCGCTCGTGACGTCGGGGGACAGGAACCAAAATGGCGCCGGCGCCATTTCTATTAACGCAGCCGTGGCCCGAGAGTGGAAGGTCACACCGGGACCCCCCCCCCCCCCCACTGGACCCCAGGTAATTTAAAACATTTTGGGGGGGTTCGGGAGGGTGGGGGATTTATTTTAAAGGGTCGGGTGGGTTTTAGGGTTGTTTTAGTGTGCCGGTTTTCCTGCCCTCCCCCTTCCCCTCCCCCTTCCCCCGATTTACGATTTTTGACGATAAATCGGGGGAATTCCTATTGTATCACGCCTCTAATGATTTTTTATGATTTAAAATATATCGGATGATATTTTAAATCATCAAAAAACGATTCACATCCCTAATGTACATGTTTCAGTAGCTGAGTTACTGACCAATACTGCTTACTCAACTTATTAATCATTATTAACATTCCAATATATTTAAAATATAGCATTAACACACATCAAAGGATATGGGGTTTTGTTTTTTTACTTAGGTTTTCATTTATATTATACAAAAAGTAATCAAGAGATTTGCAAATCAATTTTCTATAGGTTTACCTGGCTAAACCTTTGCCTTTGAAATTTCACCACCACCACACCTCTACCCCCTTTAACCTCCTGGGTGGTCAGCTAAATGTAGCCACCCAAATTTCCAGGGCACACAAATGTAGCTGGTCAAAGAAAGGGTGGCTCTGGAGTTGTTCTCGGGATTTTTTTTTTTTTTTATTTAGCTGGTCAGTATGTATTTTCAAATGTAGCAAGACCATTCCAGTAGCAGAAATAGCTGGCCTAAACCTAGCCATAGAAATGTTGTCCAACTAGGTTTAAGTGAATTTTCAGTCTCAAACCTAGTCAGTTAGGTTCAGCTGAAGATCTGGCCTAAGATAACTGGGTGAAATTATCAAGTTATCATTGCCACACATGGCTTAGTGAAAATTGACTCCATTCTTATGATTCTTTCCATATGGGTTAACAAAAACAGCAGTAATACAGCAGCTTGTATTTCCTGTGATATCCTACTCTTGGATTCTGGTGACAGGTTGATCAGCTCATTTACAGTGATAGGCACTGGGCAAGTAATTATATATTCACCATGTTCATATTTCTTGAAACACCTACCTATAAATGCAAATTGCCAGAAAGTGAGTCCGTGAGAGAAAATCAGCACTGGAGCTGGCAGTTCCTATGCCTACTCTATGCATCTATGTAAAAAATGGAAAAAAAAATACTATTAGAAAAAATTAGAAGATTTAGCACACAATAGTTGTGAATATCATCTAGAAGGGTTTAAATAATTAGCTTTTACTTTTTATCTTTCATTTTAGTATTCAAAACAGTTTTAGGAAAGCCATAAATCCTGCAATTCAGTTACGAATCACCCATAAGAAAGTATATTCAATATTCAGTTCACAATTTACATTCTTATAGATGGAAATTATTTCAAACAATTTCATCCATTATTTCAGAGAAAGACAATTTCGGTGCAGCACAATTTCACATTATGAAACATCTTGTTCTGAATTTTAAGATTTACTTAAAAAGAATTAACTGGTCCGGATCAAAAAACCCTTGCTTTAAATCTAATCAGACATTTACAAGGGTATAACAGAGAGGATTTTGCATTTAATTGCAACACATCACTCTTACAACTTAAAATCCTTCTTTTTGCCTGAGTGAATTTAGACACATCTGGAAACATTAATATTCTCTGTCTTCGAAGAGAGAATTTTGCAGTTACAGTGACAGAAGAGAAATACTTTGTATGTTTCTCTTCTGTCATTGTAACTGCAAAATTCTCTTTGCATCTTCATACCAAAGGGGCTGATGCAATACGCCACGCTGAGCCAACCATGGCATTTTATTCATGTTTTAGTGCAAGTTTTTCAGTGCTAACCTTATCCAGGTATGTAATATGGTCCGGATTTTAAAACACCTACGCGCACCGGGCCAATTTTCAAAGGCCCAGCCACACACGTAAACCCCCAGGATGCGTATAAGTTCCGGGGTTGCTGAAAAGGGCAGTCCAGGGGGCGGGGTTAGAGGCGCCCGGCATAGCAGCCATTTGCAGACTGGGAGGGAACTGCGGAAGGCCATGGGTGTCAGCACGCACAGGTTGCACATATGTGCACCCCCCTTGCATGCGTCGACACCTGATTTTATAACATGTGCGCACTGGCACGCGCATGTTATAAAATCTAGCATCCATGTGCATGTGCTGGGTAGCGAGTGCACATGGATGTATGCATGCAAGTTTTTAAAATCTACCCCTATGAGATTTAGTTCCAAATAAACCTGCCCAAAAAAATCCATGTTATGATTAGCACGAGTGCATGCAAATCCCATGTAAACTAAGGCATTAGCTATTACATATGTGCATTCGATTATCACGAATTAGGCAATTACAATATCTGCTCCTTAAAACACATAAGTAAAAAAGCAAAACAATTTTGAAATGTTAGGGAGGGTTTAGGGGTCAAGGAGGAGAGGGGAAAAGGTAGGAAGGCCAGGTAGGAAGGCCAGGTAAGAGTGTAGGGAAGTTCCCTCCCAGTCTGCTCCTTTATTGGTGCGGACTGGGAGGAAACTGGGAAAAAGGCAAAACATGTTGCTGTGCCAATTTCAAAAATCATCCCCCCACCCACCAGCGCATGCGCGCATGATTAAAAACCGGTGTGCATGTCTGCGCGGGAACCAGGCATGGCCGGCGCCATCTTTAAAAATGGCGCCGGCCATCCAGTGCTCCTACCATGTGACAGGGGCCAGCCAATGGCACAGATACCCTGTCACATGGTAAGGGCAAAGGGCCATCGGCGCCATTTTTATTAGTGGCAGCCAACGGCCCGAGAGTGGGAGATCGCTCCCGGCGCCCCCACTGGACCACCAGGTAATTTTAAAATGTTTTTTGGGGGGTAGGGAGGGTGGGGAAGGCTAAAGGGTCAGTTTTAAAGGGTCGGGGTGGGTTTTTTTTATCGGGCCATCGGCGCCATTTTTATTAATGGCAGCCGACAGCCCGAGAGTGGGCGATTGGTCCCGGGGCTTCCACTGGACCACCAGGAGATTTTAAAACGTTTTTTCGGGGGGTTGGGAGGGTGGGGGAAGGTAAGGGATTAGTTTTAAAGGGTCGGGTGGGTTTAGGGGTTGTTTTGGTGTGCTGGTTTTCCCACCCTCCCCCCAAATAACTCCCGTTAGTGGACACAAACCCGATTAACGATTTTTCACGAAATATCGGGGGAATTTCTATTGTATCGCACTCTTTAATGATTTTTGACAATTTAAAAAATATCGGACGATATTTTAAATCGTCAAAAAATGATTCCCATCCTGGTATATATTCCACCTTCAGGTGCTATGCATTCCCTCCTAAAATTAGATATATAATACATCTTTGAGATGAGTAAATCATCAGAAATGCATAATATCTCTTTTATATATTTTCTAAACAATTCCTGTGCTGACAATAACCTTGTATATGGGAAATACAAGAAGCGTAAGTTTTTATTACGCAAGTTATTTTCCAAACCCTCTAAGTTTTTATATATTATCAAGGTATCTTTTATGAAGGTAGTCCCAGTTGCCTGTAAAGATGTTATCTGTGTGCCCATAACTGTACTTGAGGCCTCAACTTGATCTATTCTTTTACCATAGTCCTCCATTTTCCTCCTTATCTCACTAGAAGACATTGTGGATTGGGTTATGGATTGGGATAACCTCAACCTCAACTTTGTAATAGCTTTCCAAACATCCACTAGAGAGATATTCTCAGGCTCAGTCATTTCACTCTCCTCCACTCCCTTTTCTGCTCCAGCCATCTCTAGAGACTTTTCCTCTTCCTCTTTAGCTGTTAACTCCTCTCTTAAGTTAGGGGTATTTAAAACACTTACGCCTTCACTTCTAGGAGTACTATTAGATTTCTGGTAGGGATGTGAATCGTTTTCCATATCGTCTTAACGATAGAAATTGTGTGGCAGGAGAAGAAAATCGTGTTTGGCACGATTATTTCATTGAAAAATCGTTAAAAATCGTTTTTTCCGATTAGTGCGCACTAACTCGAGTTAGTGCGCACTAACTCCCCGTTAGTGCGCACTAACTCGAGTTAGTGCGCACTAACTCAAAATGATACAAATAGACACTTTCCAGGTCACTGAAGGTCAGTTAGGAATGAATATGTGTTCCTATTGGCTGGCAGCCCTCTTATCTATTGATGTTACCAAGGTTTCCACTGAGGTGATGGTTGGGGGGATGGGAAATGGAACTGGAAACTCATGAACACCAACAGAAAATGAAACAAAGTGTTCACACTTCCCAGGTCAGTAAAGGTCACTTAGGAATGAATATGTATTCCTATTGGCTGGCTGTGCTCTTATCTATTGATGTTACCAAGGTTACCACTGAGGTAATGGTTGGGGGGATGTGAAATGGAAACAGTTGGAAGCTTGACATGTGATGATCAGCACTCACGTGACTAGAACTTCTTTGTTTATTATTTTTGTTAGCAGGCACCTGAAATGCTAGTGCATGTTGAATTTGCCAATCACTGTGCATTTTAGAAAGGTGGTCCTGGCTGGAACTGTACACAGTTCAAATATATGTAATTGATTGTTGGTAAGTGTATTTTTTAAGTAGCCACACTGGCACAAGTATGTTTACTTTTCCTCCTACTCAGCTTTGTAAGAAGGGCTTCTCTGCTTGAGTGAGGGTCAGGCAGCTCCCCCCTGTCTGTGAAGCCAGCCTCTCACTAGTAATGCAGGGAGGGAGCTGTCTCAGACTTCACCATCCTCCCCCCCCCCCTCACCCACACACCATTCACTAGCTGGGACATGGGGGAAGTCAGGAGTGAGGGTCAGGCAGCTCCCCCCTGTCTGTGAAGCCAGCCTCTCACTAGTAATGCAGGGAGGGAGCTGTCTCAGACTTCACCATCCTCCCCCCCCCCCCTCACCCACACACCATTCACTAGCTGGGACATGGGGGAAGTCAGGAGTGAGGGTCAGGCAGCTCCCCCCTGTCTGTGAAGCCAGCCTCTCACTAGTAATGCAGGGAGGGAGCTGTCTCAGACTTCACCATCCTCCCCCCCCCCCTCACCCACACACCATTCACTAGCTGGGACATGGGGAAGTCAGGAGTGAGGGTCAGGCAGCTCCCCCCTGTCTGTGAAGCCAGCCTCTCACTAGTAATGCAGGGAGGGAGCTGTCTCAGACTTCATCATCCTCCCCCCCCCCCTCACCCACACACCATTCACTAGCTGGGACATGGGGGAAGTCAGGAGTGAGGGTCAGGCAGCTCCCCCCTGTCTGTGAAGCCAGCCTCTCACTAGTAATGCAGGGAGGGAGCTGTCTCAGACTGGTATCAGGGTTAGGGCACTGTGTGCAGGAAGATCACAACACTCCTGGTATTAATAGGGATAGGGCACTGTAAGAGATGACTGTAGTAGATTGAATAAAGATCTGATGTTTCTGCTCTCCTCACACCAAACAAAAACAACACACAAGCAGAGAAGCCCTTCTTACAAAGCTGAGCTAGTGAGTTAAGTAGGAGGAAAAGTAAACATACTTGTGCCAGTGTGGCTACTTAAAAAATACACTTACCAACAATCAATTACATATATTTGAACTGTGTACAATTCCAGCCGGACCACCTTTCTAAAATGCACAGTGATTGGCAAATTCAACATGCACTAGCATTTCAGGTGCCTGCTAACTAAAATAATAAACAAACAAGTTCTAGTCACGTGAGTGCTGATCATTACATTACTTTTTTTGTCAAGCTTCCAACTGTTTCCATTTCACATCCCCCCAACCATTACCTCAGTGTTAGCCTTGGTAACATCAATAGATAAGAGCACAGCCAGCCAATAGGAATACATACATACATATTCATTCCTAAGTGACCTTTACTGACCTGGGAAGTGTGAACACTTTGTTTCATTTTCTGTTGGTGTTCGTTAGTTTCCAGTTCCATTTCCCATCCCCCCAACCATCACCTCAGTGGTAACCTTGGTAACATCAATAGATAAGAGGGCAGCCAGCCAAAAGGAACACATATTCATTCCTAACTGACCTTCAGTGACCTGGAAAGTGTTTATTTGTATCATTTTCAGTTAGTGCGCACTAAATCGAGTTAGTGCGCACTAACGGGGAGTTAGTGCGCACTAACTCGAGTTAGTGCGCACTAACACGATTTAACGATTTTTAACGATAAATCGTTAGAATTTCTATTGTATCGTGTTCTATAACGATTTAAGACGATATAAACATTATCGGACGATAATTTTAATTGTTGAAAAACGATTCACATCCCTAATTTCTGGTCCTAGGCAGGACTAGCAGTAGCCCCCGATGAAAAGGAGATATCTTGCACAACCTCCCTGGAGGTCTGGCTCACCCTCTGAACAATATGGGTGTCCATTGGGCCTCTCAGTTCTTTAACCACAGGTGTGGATGTGAAGACTTTCATCTTTCTCTTTTTCCCCATCGAGGAAACACAGCCAGCTTTCTTATCAAAATTTTCCCCAGGGGCACGCCCCTTTGGCACGTGGCTTTGGCAGATTTGAATGACATCAATGGGGGCAGAAGACAAGATTTTCTGCTCACCAGCTCACAGTCCCGGCTGCCCTCGCTCCTTCCGAAGCATCTCTCCACTGGAAGGCTTCCAAATCTCCCCCACTGTGCAGCTCTTTAAATTGGCACAGCGACCATCGGATTTGAATGATGTCAGTGGGGGCGGGAGACAAGATTTTCCGCTCACCAGCTCACAGTCCCGGCTACCCTCGAAGGCTTCCCAATTTTGAATATTTTAATTGGAATTAAGTGTTTATGATGTGTTTTTGTTTAGTTTTGTGTTATGGGAAAAGATAGTATTTTGTAAAATTAATTTTTGTTAAAATATTTTTTATTATTGTGTAAATTATTGCTTAAGATTGTATTTTATTGATATGAATAAAAAAATTTGTTTATGATTTAAACATTCTTTATCATAAATATTTTTCTGAAATATTTGTAAAAAGTTGTTTATTGTGGATTACAGCTGTTTAATTTTGATAAACCCAAGTTTTATGGGCACTTTCCCTGATATTTGCTGTAATACAAAAAAAGCCCCACATTTTAAAATGTCTGTATACCAATGCCAAAAGTCAAAGAAGTAAGATGGGAGAGTAGAGCAGTGAATGATGAGATATAACTGGCATCTCAGGGACCAGGTAGAAGATAGATAACCAATGGGACAGTGCTAAACCAGGGTACAAATTATATCACTATAATAGGGAGGATCAACTTGGTGTGGGGTGGTGCTTTATGTCCAGGATGGCATAGAGTCCAACAGGATAAAGATACTGCAAGAAACTATGAAGTAAACTTTACATATATGCATGTATATGCATGCATGTATAAAATCGACTATCCGTATGTATGTGTGCGTGATTTTATATTGATGTACAACACATCTGCACACAAATGCTGTCTCGAGCATGTAAGTGGGGTGAATTTTAGTAGGTACATGCAGCGACGCAATAGGCCTTTTTCTCAGTTTGCACCCAGTTTGCCCCAGTAAAGGAGAGGACTTCCTAAACCTCCTAGCTAACTTTCACCATATTACACCTGACCCTTAAAACCCCGCTAGCTAGCAAAATTTTTTTGTTGCATGATTTACACACTGTCCATAGCAGAAGAAAAGTTACATGGTTGAGGATCCCAATGCATGCTTGTGCACATAAATACTTATGCACTGGATTCATGCTATGGACCCAGCTGCTCATGTTCCGCCATGCCCCGTCCACTCCATGCCTAGACCCAGCCCTTTTTTCAGAAAACCTTTTTTTATGCATGTACCAGGAGATATGTGTGTGGCCACGGGCCTTTTAAAATCCGCGTAGCACGCACAGATCTGAGTCATGCACATATTTCACCGTTTTTGCACAGGCACACGCACAGGCCTTTGAAAATTGACCAGTAAGTGAACGGTAGAATCTTTAAGGGTAGAAATCCCATATGTGTTGGGGAAGAGTTTAGTGATAGGAGTATACTACTGTCCACCTGATCAAAATGATAAGATGGATGATGAAATGCTGAGAGAAATTAGGGAAGCTAACCAATTTGGCAATGCAGTAATAATGGAAGATTTTAATTAGCCCATTATTGACTGGGTAAATGTAACATCAGGACATGCTAGAGAGATAAAGTTCCTGGATGGAATAAATGACTGCTTCATAGAGCAATTGGCTCAGGAACCGATGAGGGAGGGAGCCATTTTAGATCTAATTCTTATTGGAACACAATATTTCTGCAAGAGGTAAAGGTGAGGCCACTTAGCAATAGTGATCATAGTATGATCAAATTTAAATTAAGGACTGGAATAAAGACAATAAGTAAATCTACAGCTCTAGCACTAAACTTTCAAAAGGAAAACTGATAAAATGAGGAAAATAGAAAAAACTGAAAGGTGCATCTGCAAAGGTTAAGAGTATTCGAAAGGACTGGACATTGTTTAAAAATACCATCTTAGAAATCCAATCCAGATGTATTCCATGCATTAAAAATGGTAGAAGGAAGGCAATATTAAAAGGCAAGGTGAAAGAGGCTGTTTTAGCCAAAAGAACTTCCTTCAAAAATTGAAAGATCCATCTGAAGAAAATAGGAAAAAGCATAAGCATTGGCAAGTTAAATGTAAAATATTAATAAAGCAGGCTAAGAGAGAATTTGAAAAGACGTTGGCCTCAGAGGCAAAAACTCATAACTGAAATAGAAAGCCTCACTTTTAGATGATTGAGGAGTTAAAGGGGCACTTAGGGAACATAAAGGCATCGCTGAAAGACTAAATGAATTTTAGTGTTCAGTGTTCACTAATAAGGATGCTGGGGAGATACCTGTTCTAGAGATGGTTTTCAAGGGTGATGATTCAGATGAACTGAAACAAATCACAGCAAACCTGGAATATATAGTAGGCCAGATTAATAAACTGAAGAGTAGGAAATCACCTAGAGCAGATGGTATGCATCCCAGGATTCTGTAAGAATTAAAAAATTACATTTTGGCAATTTAGTGACCCTGCTCACGAGCGTAATACAATAATGCCTGTCTTTCTCTTTTGGTACTGTTTTCTTGTTATCAACTTTGTTACCTCTAGCAATACTGTTTTCTTGTTGTTCTCAAATGTGTTGGGGGGGGGGGAGGGGAGCTAAGAAGGGATTGAAAGGTAACTTCCTAATGTGAGTTAAGTTCTGTTTATTTATTTGTCTTATGTGTTTCTATTGTACTTGATGAACAAAAAACCAATAAACATATTGGCAAAAAAAAAAAAAGACATTTCAGACCTATTGCTAATTTGTAACCTATCATTAAAATTGTCCATTGTACCTGAGGACTGGAGGGTGGTCATGGCCAATGCAACCACAATATTTAGAAAGGGATCCAGGGATGATCCGGGAAACTATATAACCAATGAGCCTGACTTCACTGCTGGGAAAAATCATGAAAAATATTCTAAAAGAAGAAAATCACAGAGCATATAGAAAGACATGGTTTAATGGAACACAGTCAGCATGGATTTACCCAAACAAAGTCTTGCCTTACAAATCTGCTACATTTTTTGAAGGGGAGAATAAACACATGGATAAAGGTGAACTGGTAGATGTAGTGTATTTGGATTTCAGAAGGTGTTTGGCAAAGATCCACATGAGAGGCTTCTAAGAAAACTAAAAAGTCATGGGATAGGAGGCGATGTCCTTTCATGGATTACAAACTGGTTAAAAGACAGAAAAGAGAAAATAGGGGTGTGCATTCGTTTTTGACGTATTGGCAATCCGCAACATATATGTCCCTATTTGTTATATTCGTGGGGTCACGAAATGTATGGCGAACCCCCAAGAATACAATGTATCTAATGAATAAACCCCCCACCCTCCTGACCCCCCCAAGACTTGCCAAAAGTCCCTGGTGGTCCAGCGGGGGTCCTGGAGCAATCGCCTGCACTCGGGCTGTCAGCTGCCGGTATTCAAAATGGCGCCAATAGCCTTTGCCCTCACTATGTCACAGGGGCTACCGGTGCCATTGGTCGGCCCCTGTCACATGGTAGGAGCAATGGATGGCTGGTGCCATCTTGTGCTCCTACCATGTGACAGGGGCCGACCAATGGCACCGGTAGCCCCTGTGACATAGTAAGGGCAAAAGTTATTGGCGCCATTTTGAATACTGGCAGTCGACGGCCCGAGTGCAGGACATTGCGCCAGGACCCCCGTTGGACCACCAGGGACTTTTGGTAAGTCTTGGGGGGTCATGAGGGTGGGGGGTTGTAGTTAATTAAATTTAAAGGGTTGGGATGGGGGTTTTTTTGGGAAATGAATACATAAGTAACTAATGAATGAATCGGGGTCCCCCGAGAACGGATGCAATGGATTTGGCTCCCCGCGAATACGAATACTGAATGGGACGAATCCGACCCTGCTGTACATCCCTAACAAAAAGTAGGATTAAATGGTCAGTTTTCTCAATGGAAAAGGGTAAACCGTGACGTGCCTCAGGGATTTGTACTTGGATCGATGCTTTTCAATATATTTATAAATGATCTGGAAAGGAATACGACAAGTGAGGTGATCAAATTTTCAGACAACACAAAATTATTCAGGGTAGTTTAATCACAAGCGGAATGTGATAAATTGCAGGAGGACTTGCAAGACTGGAAGATTGGGCACCCAAATAGATGAAATTTAATGTGGACAAATGCAAGGTGATGCATATAGCGAAAATAGCCCTTGCTTTATTTACACAATATGTTCCATATTAGGAGTTACCACTCAGGAAAAAGATCTAGGTGTCATAGTGGATAATACATTAAAATCATTTTCTCAGTGTGCTATGGCAGTCAAAAAAGCAAACAGAATGTTAGGAATTATTAGGAAGGGAATGGTGAATAAAACAGAGAATGCCATAATGCCTCTGTATTGTTCCATGATGAGACTGCACCTTGAATACTGGTCGCTGCATCTCAAAAAAGATATAGTTGCACTGGAGAAGGTACAGAGAAGGGCGGCCAAAATGTTAAAGGGGATGGAATGTTTCCCCTATGAGGAAAGGTCAAAGAGGTTAGGGCTGTTCAGCTTGGAGAAGAAGCGGCTGAGGAGGGATATGATAGAAGTCTATAAAATAATGAAAGGACTTGAACGGGTTAATGTGAATTAGTTATTTACTCTTTCAGATAATACAAGGACTAGAGGGCAGGCCATGAGGTTAGCAAGTTGAACATTTAAAACAAATCAGAGAAAATTCATTTTCACTCAGTGCATAATTAAGCTCTGGAATTTATTGCCAGATGATGTGGTTAAGGCAGTTAGTGTAGCTGGGTTTAAAAAAGGTTTGGATAAGTTTGACATACGGGTCGATTTTAAAAGGTGCACCCATGTGTCCATGTGCATGTTATAAAATCCAATGGCCGTGTGCACATGCGCACGTGGATTTTAATATCCGTGCACGCATGTGCAGGTGGCCTGCGACTCGCGTATGCAGGGGGGGAATTTTATAAAGCAACATGCAGCAAAGCAATCGGGCTACCCCCAGTTCTATCCCAGTCCGCTCCAATTAAGGAGCGGACTGGGAGGGAACTTTCCTACACCTAACTCTATCCTTCCTCCCTCATCCCCTCTCTGCCTCGCCCCCTAAATCTACCCTAACAATCCTTAATTTTTTAATTTTAATACTTACGGCTCCTCCTCCGGGACAGTGGCTAATGGTGCTGTCCTGGCCTGCCCCCACTGGGCCCCTCCCCGCCCACACCACTCCCCCAAAGCCACCCCTTTTCCATCGACTGACACTTCTGCGCGTACCGGGTTTTACTGGCGTGGCTAGGCCCATTGTAAAATATGCGTGGTGCACGCAAGGCCCGGCCACGCCCGTAAACCCCGAAATTTATGCACATAGCCCTCTTAAAATCCGGGCTTCGGGGAGTAGCCACTGCTTATTACCGGCTTTAGTAGTGTGGGATCTTTTTAATCTTTGCATACTTGCCAGGTACTTGTAACCTGGGTTGGCCACTGTTGCAAACAGGATGCTCAGTTTGATGGAGCCTCGGTCTAACCCAGAATGGCAACTTCTTATGTTCTTAGATTCCCAGGCTGTCTGAGCTTCCTCTGGCATTTTCTCTTCTATCACCCAAATCTACAGCAGCTGATAGGAGACATATTTCAGATTAAGAAGAAGAGCTGACAACATGGAGGTAAGATATGTATTGATTCTCCTTCTCCTGTCCCCGGCAACAGGCACTTGTTGACAGTGGAATAGGAGGGGTAGAGAATCTGACGCAGATACTACAGCAGTTCTTCTTTGCTCCAGGGACTCTGGACTCTGCACTTCTGGCAAAGAGGAGGAGGAGGAAGAAGGAACATTTCTGTGTTGTGTTCTTAAAAGGAACCAAGGATGTTTGTTGGGAAAGGTTTACCTGTTGAGGTCATCCAGGGACATGAGCAATAAGGCATTAGGAGGAGCCTTGTGTTGCTAAGCTTGTTTATGAGACTTGAATTATTTTGAATCCCCTGAGAGTTCCTTATAAGAACTCCAGGGACGTCCCCTCTTCTCTAAATGTCATTTTGCTAAATGCTAGATCAGTCAAACCTAAATGTAATTTCATGATTTGATTTTGAACGAGTGGATAGATCTTTTGAGGTAAATTTACAGCGGCCCACTTAGAGCTAAAGTCTGTGGGTACTTTTCCCTAAATATATGAACATATTTCTTTAAATGGGCAGAAAAAGTATCTGTTTTCTTGCTTTAGGAGTAAGAGGAAGAAAAGGCTGATGAGAGACGCAAGTGGCCATCTCCTTCAGCAGCAAAAGACTTGTGGCTGCTACTGGGGACCAGCATCCACCACCA
The DNA here is from genome assembly GCF_901001135.1 of Rhinatrema bivittatum. Taxonomy (NCBI): domain Eukaryota; kingdom Metazoa; phylum Chordata; class Amphibia; order Gymnophiona; family Rhinatrematidae; genus Rhinatrema; species Rhinatrema bivittatum. Next base: position 443,809,613 of record NC_042617.1, read on the forward strand.
CCAGCAATGAAGGCCTGAGCAGTGGCAGACCTGCCATTCCACCCCTGCATGAGACCCTGGGACTGAACAGCCTGTTATTCCTTTCCCCTTCCCTATAGGGCCTCCTCCCCATCCCCTTTGGGCCTAAGGCTTCAGGTCATAGTAACATAGTAATGGTGTCAGAAAAAGACTAATTGGTCCATCCAGTCTGTCCAGCAGGTTTCTTATAGTAGGAACTGACACTCTGTGCAGGTTACCCCTATGTTTTGTTTAAGGGTAGTAACTGCCACTCCATTCCAGCCACCTCCAAGTCTCATGTTAAGGGTGGTAAGATTTACAATCAAAACCAAGCAACTGACAAACCCATAACAAAATTACTGTTAGCAACATTTTTATGGGGTGAGCAGCCTTCTTGATAATTCAGACAATGACGTCTGAAAGTGCTTTCCTTTTGGACTTGGCCATAGAAGCAGGCCTGTGCTTTTTCCCTAATATGTGCATATCAGTACTCCAGACTGTAAAAGTCAGGGCCCAGATTTGATTGTTGCCTGAATCTAATTCCCCAGATCCCAAGATGAAGACGTTTTGCAGGCCCCTGGAGACCGTTTTCCAGAATCTCTGCAGTTCCCCTTGGCAGCAAAGGCTGCCTTTGGCACTGGAGCACAAGAATGGACTCTAAATGCCATGGAGGGGCAGGAGGTATTCAGCTGCCTGTGGGATGACCTCAGAAGGTTGCTGGAAGTCCTGGAGCAGCTCACTGAAGCTCAAGAGTCTATCACAGCTTCTCTTGAGCTCTTTAGTATGAAGTTATCACCTCATCCACCAGTCCCCTAGGCTTCTCAGAACCTTGCCTCCTGAGGTCCCTGGCCCTTTTATTTATAATGTGTAAATAATTATGTCCTTAGAGTTCTCCCTTCCCCCCAGTATTTGAGTTGTCATTGTAAATAGTTTAATGATTTAAAAAGTTTTATTTTTTGACAAATGTTTATATTTCTATTGTCAATGCTGGGTGTGTCTCTTTTCTGTTACATGAATGTGTTGGTCCTCTTCTACCCTCAGTAATGGCCATTTTAGGACATCCTCTTGCAAACACTCTGTTACCCACACACTGTCATGCATGTAAGTGTCCATGCAGGTTTGTTCATTATTCTCATTCCTGTACTGTGCTAACTTTACGGTTGCCTGCATGTACCTTTTGTTTAAGAGGATGTACAGTGTATATCTATTTCCCCTGAATGAACTTCCTGTATTAGACACAACACTACAGAGAGGATTGTCAACACTGACCTCTAAGTGCAAGGCTTCCCAGACAAGGGGTTGGGATGCCAATTGGAGTCATTAAAGCTTCTCTGGGGGAGGTGTGTGGGGGGGGGGGGGGGAGGGACCTGAGTCTCAGATGACAGAATTCTTAACACAACAGCAACATTAGTATTAGAACTCAGTGTGTGTTCTGTGAGCTCTTGCATTGGTTTCAGTGTTTCCTGGAATCCCTTCATGGGGAGGGATAGGGTCACTGACGATTCTGTGTGCTTGCACTGTATCAATGGGCTGTTGCTAATTTCAACTACTAATGCTGCAGGCAAATGCAGATCACTGTCGGGCTTATAACCACCTATGAAGGGAGTGGGAGGTTCAGTATGCTAGGGCTACTGGAGATTGCCATCTCTACTCTCTCCTAACCTACTATATAACTTCCCAATACTATACAAATAGGTCAAAAACTGTGCTCAATAGGTGTTACTGTATGTATCTTTGGCTCTAGGGCTAAAGGAGAATCTTTCAACTGGCAATGGAGAGGAGCTTTATTTTTTATAGAAGAGGTTGTTTGAAGAGAGGGATCATAGGTTGGAGGGTACAGGAAGGCATCTGAAAGAATGACTGCACTGATGAAAGGACCTAGAGGGGAAGGAAAAGCTATAGCTAGGGGATGGGAGATGAAAGTGAGGAGGGAATAGCTGAGGGCTGAGATGAGGGGATTACAGGATCAAAACTTGAATTATGAGAAGACCTTGAGGAAGAAAGTATTTGATGGACACAGTGAAAAGGGCTGGGAGGGAGAGGGGAGCAGGTGGTTATTAGAGGGTTGATGCTGGAGTAACAGTGGTTGAGAGAATGGCTATTCTGGATTGGAGCAGGTGCTCTGGAGGGGGTGGTTCCTCTATAGACTACAAAATACACAAAGCCTAATTATCCATCAAATTAATAATGTTTATGACAATAAAATGGATAACATTCAAAATCAGTGTAAATGGATTGGGTGACGGATCCAAGATGGTCACGTGAGAGGACACCGCTTACTGTGCTGTCTGAGTTTTCTCAAATCTACCTTGTTTCTTTGTATTCTTCTTTCAATATGCCTCACAAGAGAAAGGGTAAGATGTAGGCTTTTCCATCCGAACCCTATACCCCCTCAGATCAGAGATCCATATATCGGTATGCGGTCCCAGCCCTGCATTTGAGGGTGTCTACTCCCGCTGGTGAGGCAGTGAGAGAAGCCCTGCTCTCACCTGGGGAAATTTCTCTGACCCCTCCTGACCCATGATTACCACCATTGACTTCTCCCTCTGGCATCATCGGCATTGCTGGGGTGCCCTGTGATGATTCAGTATCGGCGCTTCAGCTGGGTGGAGCCACTGGTATTATGCCTGAGCTTGTGCAGAGTTTTTGTGCTGCTTCAACTAAGGAGACTTCTGGAAAGAGAGGAGCATCTGTTGGATCTGCCCTCCCAGTCTCAGTGCCAGGGAATGCTGGTGTTTGTGGAGTCACTTCCCCAGTTTCATCAGCAGTGACTGCTTGTGTTGGAGTTGGAGCTGCTCGGCCTTTTCTGGAGATTATAAAACCGGCAGTTGTAACTTTTGAGTTATTTTGGGAACTGATTACAGGAATGACCTCTACTTTCAATGATTATTCCCAGCATTTGAATTCAGTTTCAGAGAAACTTGATTCAGTAGCGCAATATCATCAGCATATCTTCCAAGAACATGCTTCATCTATTCAAGTTCTGGGAGATGATATTAAAACCTTACAAGCTTCTAATATGGCAATTCTTCGTGATTATACATATTCTTCAAGAAGATTGGAATCATTGGAAAATTCCTTGAATCATGAATTTGTGTCTTTTGAACTTTCCTAAGGTTCTTGGTGAATTTCCTTTGATTACCTTTAAGAAATGTATGTCTGATATGTTAAAAATTCCCTCTGAATTAGTTCCTGCTGTTAAGAAGATTGATTTTCTTTCTCAGAGACAAAGATTACCCCAATCTGATTTTCCTAGTGATAGGGGAAATATCTCCAATTTATCTGAATATTTGGAGAGTTCTGATGTTGAATTGATTGATAGATTTGTCTTACTTGCCTCTTTTTTCTCCAAACAAGATTTAAGTTTGGTAATGAGATATTATTTTAAGAATTTAGAAGTTATATTTTTGAGGGACAGGGTTCATATTTATCCTGACCTAGCTAGACCTACTTAATTGCGTAGGAAAGCTTTTTTGAATATGCGCTCAGAAGTTTATAACTTAGGAGAAAGTTTCTTGTTACGATACCCATGCAAATGAATAATTAAGTTTAGAGTTAATACTTATATATTTTTAGAACAACTACAAGATTTCTTGAATGCTAGAGTGATAGTTCATGTTAATAATGAGGCTGGGTCATTGTAATTATTTCGGGGTATCTCATGTGCAATTGCTAGATTTAAATGTTTCCTTATTTACTTCTCTTCTTTTTCCATCTGTCCCCCTCTCCTATGTTTCTTTATGATGGATGAGAGACTGTTCTTGGATTAATATGAGAATGGTTTTTGCTTATTGTGCAATTTTCTTTTATGTTTTCTCAATCACCATTACAAAGTCTCAATTTGTTATATTTTGAAAAAGGCTAATAAAGAAAAAAAAATCAATGTGAACCATGTTGGTACACATTGCTATGCTGGTGCATAACAACCAATTATGTTCGGCAAAAGCACAATCAATATAATCATATACCAGACTTACTCAGAATGATTTTTTTTCATTTTTTATTGCAACTAAAAACCAATGCACCAGCTGCTTATATAAAATCTCACAATATATGTAAGTCCAAAAAGTTAGGTAAAAATGCAGATTCTTCGGAAACGCTATGGCCACTGTTTGAAATTGGAGCAAGTATACTGGAATTAAGACACGTATGTCAAAGATAGCTTATTTGATTATCATTTTAAGTTCATTTAGGCACTCTGTTATATTTTGTTTGATTTTTTCAGAATAGTGCAAATAGTTGTTATTAAGGCCCCTGAAGAAGGTTTATGAAACACATGCCGTGTCAGGACATGCATCAGTGCCATATGCGGAGAGAAACGATAAGTATCTTTTGCTCTTTCTGTTTTAGAAAAAACTAATAATCAACACCATTTAAATAGGAGAGGTGGCATTAAGGGTAGTAAAGTGGAGAGCCCAGTGATTACATTTCAGAGCGGGTATATAGTCACTTTGGTAGCATATGAAGATATTGTTTTACCATAATAAGTGAACACTCTATTGATAAAGCTCTTTATATATATATAAAAAAAAGAGTGATACCCTTGGCTCATCTATGAGGGTTTCTCCACTTTCTAAATAATTATATGTTTCCCAACATGTGGTTTTCCATTTTTTGATTTTTTAAAATGCATATCTGCCACCAACAACTCTAAGATATCTCCATAAGCAAATGTAAGTCTATATGCTTGTATGTAACAGTTTACTCAATAGTTAGCTTGAACAATGCTTTGTGGTTATCCTGTGTATCATGGCTGATACAGCAATTGTATCCAAAGGACCTCAGCCCGACACTGATAGTGTTTCAATGTAGTTAATGTCTGCTTCAGGGGCAAATGGAGTTGGTTCACAGTTTCAGAGCTCTATAACTTGGCTGCTATGAGACCCATATTATAGAGCCTTGAAACTATGAACCAGCTCTGATCTGCCTGGGACAATGTTGTAAGGCCATCTAGATATGAGGGAGCCATAAAGAAGAGGTTATTAGTAGGGGTCGGGAACCTTTTTGGCTGAGAGAGCCATGAATGCCACATATTTTAAAATGTAATTCTGTGAGAGCCATACTAACTACAATCCCCCACCCTCCTGAGTCCCCCAAGACCTACCAAATTAATTTACTACAACCCCCTACTCTCCTGATGCCCCCAAGACCTGCCAAATTAATTTACTACAACCCCCCATCCTCCTAACCCCCCCCCCCCAAGACCTGCCAAAAGTCCCTGGTTATCCAGCAGGAGTCCAGGGCTCGCAGACAAATCTTTAATAAAAAAGTAAAAATCTAAAAAAAAACCCCACCCTCCTGACGCCCCCCAAGACCTCCAAAATTAATTTACTACAACCCCCACCCTCCTGACCCCCCACAAGACCTGCCAAAAGTCCCTGGTGGTCCAGCGGGGGTCCGGAAGCGATCTCCTGGACTTGGGCTGTCGGCTGCCAGTTGTCAAAATGGTGCCGACGGCCCTTTGCCCTCACTATGTCACTGGGGTTGACCAATGGCGGCGGTAGCCCCTGTGACATAGTAAGGGCAAAGGGCCGTCGACACCATTTTGATTACTGGCAGCCGACGGCCCTTTGCCCTTACTATGTCACAGGGGCTATCGCCGCCATTGGTCGACCCCAGTGACATAGTGAGGGCAAAGGGCCGTCGGCGCCATTTTGACTACTGGCAGCCGACAGCCCAAGTCCAGGAGATCACTCCCGGACCGCTCCTGGACCCCTGCTGGACCACCAGGGACTTTTGGCAGGTCTTGGGGGGGTCAGGAGGGTGGGGGTTGTAGTAAATTAATTTTGGAGGTCTTGGGGGGCGTCAGGAGGGTGGGGGATTTTGTTAGATTTTTTACTTTTTTATTAAAGATTTGTCTGCGAGCCAGATGCAGCCATCAAAAGAGCCATATCTGGCTCCCGAGCCATAGGTTCCTGACCCCTGAGTTATATGATGGTAGTGGTAAGTGCATTCTTACCTAGAAGCCAGCTCTAGGTGATGTGGCCTTTCAGGAAGCAGCCATGAGTTCCTGACTGCAAGAGGATGTAAGCATTGTGTCTAGATCCCAGAAACCTAGGCATGACATGAAAGATAGTGCCCTTGGCATTGCAGACCACTTGCCTGTTGAGGCAGTGGAAACCCTTGCAATTGTGGTAGATGGTCTCATCATCTCCTGATGCTCTTACAGGGACATGAGTGCAATTGATAACCCCCAAGACAGAGGGAAGCATGCAATTATTTTCTGTTGTTGCTGTCTGCTCTGAAGGAAAGAGAAATATTTGTGTGTTTTCATGAGAATGACTGCCAGGAACTGATTTATACACATTGTCTCAGGAGCTGTGACCCCTAGAAGTGTCTGGAAGGTGCTGGCAGCCAAAAATGTCAGGGTAGTTTATAGTTTATTATTTTGTATATACCGACATTTTGGGATTCCATCATATTGGTTAACAATAAATAAACTTAAAAAATAAAATCACAATCAGAAAATATAGCTACACAAATAATACTAAAATACTAAAATCAAAAACAACAGCTTCAACAATATGAATAAATTTTAGAATTCAATAAAATGCATAATTATACTAAGATAAAACTATATTAAAATATACTAACAACATTGTAAAATAAATCTTTGCATTCTAGCTAAAAATGAAGTGTTAAAATTCTAGCTGCTATCCAAGTAAGCACATTTAAAAAGCCAGGTTTTTAACTCTGCTTTAAATTTTTTAATATCATTCTGGAGTCTCAATTCTACTGGCAAGGAGTTCCACAGTTTTGGGCCTGCGACTGTTACCGCTTGTTCTCTAACTTCGGTCAAGTGAGCAAATTTTACATTGGGGATTGTCAGCAGGCCCTTGTTCGCTGATCTCAGATTTCTTTGAGGTACATGTAATCGAATTGTGCTGTTCAGCCATTCTGTTTGATCAGCGTAGAGTATTTTATGTATTATGCATGCAGTTTTGTATTGGGAATGATACGTGATTGGTAACCAATGTAATGAGATTAATGTTGGTGTTATATGGTCATGCTGTCTACAGCCCGTCAAAATTCTTGCAGCAGCATTCTGCATCACCTGTAATGGTCGGGTTGCAGATGCTGGAAGACCTAAAAGTAAGGTATTGCAGTAGTCCACATTAGATAAAATAAGTGCTTGTAAAACAGTCCTAAAATCATTTCTTTCCAGCAATGGTTTCAGTTTGCGTAATGTAAGAAGCTTGAAATATCCGTCTTTCACTCGCTGCAATATGTTTTTTAAAATTGAGCTCTGTATCTATTGTGATACGCAGGTCACACAGTGATGTAGAGGGTGAAATTTTCAAGTTATTTTCAAGCATTAGTGGGGGAATTGTATCATATTTTGATTTTCTTTCTAATAACATTATTTCCGTTTTTTCCATGTTTAAGACTAGCTTCAAATGAGATAATAGTTGTTTTAGTACATTAAGATAAATAGTAATAACTTTGAGTGCTTTTTCTATTGTGTCATCAATAGGTAGAAGAAACTATATCATCTGCGTAAATGTAGTAATTTAGCCCCAAACCTGCCAGCAGGAGACAGGAGTAGATATATGTTAAACAGCGTAGCTGAAAGGGCAGATTCATGGGGAACCCCTGTTTCAAGTGGGATCTTGTTGGAGGTAGTATTTTTTATTTTTATTTGAAAGAAGCGTTGCTGAAGAAATGATTGAAACCAGTTTAAGGCCGTTCCCTTTATCACAATTTCAGTTAATCTTGAACACAGGATATTATGATCAACTGTGTCAAAGGCAGCCGCTATCAAAGCCTCTGAGGGCCATATCTACAAACAAGATCAGATGTTTCGGTATTAAAATGTTTCCGAAAGCCAAATTGGTTCGGAAAAAGGATGCCATTAGATTCCAGATAATCAGATAATTGTTTTTGTACAACTTTTTCAATTAACTTTGCAAGTAGTGGGAGATTAGAGATGGGTCTATAGTTATTTAATACATTATGATCCAAATTAGGTTTTTTAAGATGGGTTTTATGATGGCACATTTTAGTTCATTGGGTAGATGTCCTTCCATTAATGATAGATTGACTATGGGCCTTATTTTCTAAATATATCGCACGCGGTAAGGGACGTTTCGCACGTGAAATGTCCCTTTTCATGTGTGATACCAAAATGGGGGCGGGGCGTCCCTGGAAGAGGAGGAGTCGGGGCGTCACCGGGGCCGACTCCGTGAAGATGCCGTGGACAATGAAAAGGTAAGGCCCTTTTCGCGTCCGCGTTCGCTCCCAATAGCTACACCTCCTATGGTGGCGCTATTGGGTGCGAAACCAGCAGCGATCGGACTGTGACAGTGCGATCGCTGCCGGCTAGCACAGGCCCGCCTCCCCCCCACCCCCCCGCCCTTCATTTCCTAAAGTATCACAGCCTGCGATACTTTAGAAAATGAGGCCCTATGTTAACTAAAGTCGGAATAATTATACTGGAGATGGTTTTGAGTGAACTAATAGATATTTTGTCTAGGGTATGGCCAGCAGGATTTAAGTTGTTTAGTAAAAATTCTATTTCTTGCTCAGATGTAAGTTCAAAAGTGTCCCATGAAATTCCTTCTTTTGCAATCATCTTGGTTGTTTGACTGGGTATTGCGGCAGTTTTTGAGATTAAATTCACAATTTTATTTTTGAAAAAATGTGCTATTTCATTACATTTATTTTCATCTATTGTTTCTATTATGTTTGTAGATTGTTTTGTTATTTATTTATTTATTTATTTAGAAACTTTTATATACCGGTATTAGTGGGGACATCATACCGTTTCACATATTAACTGAAAGCTTGGAAAATACATTTCAACAGGGAGAGTGTAACTGGGCGGGGGATAACCAAAAGGCAGTAGGAAGAATAGAGAAACAAGAAAATCCTAAATAACAAGTTGTTAGGTTTTTAACTATTGAGAAGAGTGTTCATGGGTTATTACAATGTTTGTGAATTTTATTTTTAAAATATTGTTTCTTGGCTTCATTTATGCTTTTTTTGTAATGGTTCAAGGCCACTCTATATTTGCCTAAAGTATGATGATTCTTGTTTTTTCTCCTTGCTTTCTCAAGTTTTCTCAATGAGATTTTTTCTTTTCTAATGTTAGTTGTATACCAAGGATTAAAAGTTTTTTTTGGCTTTATCTGAATTGTTTTTATTGGGCACAATATGTCTGCTACCTTAGTGGTTTCTTGAAGCCAAGAATTTGTGGCACTTGAGCTATTCTCAAATTTAATTTGTTGTGTTAATTGTATAAATTCATTTTGAAGGTCTTCAAGATTAATTTTAGGTCAAAAGGTTATTGATGTGATATTATTCTCAGGAGCTCTCCAAGTCTGTTTTGGCTGTATTTCTGTAAAGATCAACGAGTGGTCTGACCATGGGACCTGAGTGGATTTACTTATTGCTGAGCTGCATACCTGTGAATTGATAAGTATAAGATCTAGTGTATGACCAGCTTTATGAGTTGGAAAGTTAGTTGGAAGTTGGAAGCCAAGTGCTGACAGAGTCTCTACTAATATAGAGCATGTATCGGATAATGGCACTGTATCTATATGTATGTAGTGACCTTGATGTATAAAGGCATGGCATGGCCCTTGAGGGTGGAAGGTTGCAAGTCCTGCTCCAACTGATGGCATAGGTACAGTATGGTTTCCTTATTGAATCTGAATGTAGTCTTGTATAATCTCTGTAAGAGATATCTCCTCCTCCTCCTCCTCCTCTGTTCTCTTTCCCTCCTCATCCATTGTGACATGAGTACTCATATGTCCATGAGATCCATTTTGGATATGGTTTCACAATCACGGAATCCCACCCCCTATAATAGCCCTGTCAGTCCAAGTATACTCAATCTTATCCCCTAGTATAGCCCATTATGTTCCAGTAAACCCCTCCAATATGAGCCAATCTGTCCTAGGGAGTCTCATTGCCACCCCCTAACCCGCTGCCCTATCCAGTCACCCAGAGAAGTCAGCCCACCAAACATCAAGTGGCAAAATATCATGAAAGTTTGAAGTTGTGTATGTAAATGAGCAGTAGTAAATGTACTCATAGTTTTGATGACGTTCGTGCGTAAGTTGCTTTTAAAATAGTACACTGCGTGCATTTGTACAACCTGTTCCTAACATGCCACCTTTTTTTGCACAACTTTTACTCATGAAGGTTCATATGCATGCATTCATGACCCTTTTATAAAACACAATTTGGGCACCGATATATCACATATATAGGTATATGTGAATTTTTGTGCATGTAAGCTTTTGAAACTTCACCTTTAGCACATAAAATCACACATGGAAATCATGTTCTATAAATACTTTTATGTGCGTAGACCTCCATATTGATTTTCAAAGGGGAATTTATGCACAGAACCTGGAGTTTCTGCAAATAAACCCTTTTGAAAATGAGGCTTTATTTGTATCTCTAAATCTCGACTCGATGAATCAAAGAACTATCTCTTGCAGCTATGTCCTTCTTCCTCCCCCTCCCCAGTTATTGTTTTGAGCAACAATCAAGATGTGGAGGACAGGGTGGTGGGATTTCTTATTATTTTTCATAGTTCAATTCTATTTATTAGCAGCAAGGTCCAGCAACTTATGGGGATTGTGTCTTTATTTAAGGTTGGGTAAACAAAAGAAATTAGGAATGAGTATTCTATATCATGCATCTGATTCAAAAGAGACTTTTTGGGCTGACTTAGTAGATTTGATTTCCATTCTTCTGTTGGAATACCACAAGCTAAAGGGTAGATTTTTTTAAAAAGCGCGTTCGCGTACTTTTGTTTGCGCACCAGGCGCAAACAAAAGTACACTGGATTTTATAAGATATGCGTGTAGCCGCGCGTATCTTATAAAATCCTGGATCGGCGCACGCAAGGCTGCCGATTTTGGGCAGCCGGTGCGCGCCGAGCCGCGCAGCCTGTCTCTGTTCCCTCCGAGGCCGCTCCAAAATCGGAGCGGCCTCGGAGGGAACTCTTTCTCCCTCCCCTCACCTTCTCTTCCCTTCCTCTACCTAACCCACCCCCCTGGCCCTATCTAAACCCCCCCCTTACCTTTGTCCGTAGATTTACGCCTGCGAGAAGCAGACGTAAATCTACGCGTGCCAGCAGAGTGCTGGCGCACCGTGCTCCGACCCGGGGGCTGGTCCAAAGGCCTGGACCCCGCCCCCGGGCCGGCGCCATGCCCCCGGTCCCGCCCCCGAAACGCCACGTCATCGGGTCCTGCCCCCCCCCGACACGCCCCCGACAGGCCCCCTTCCGAAAACCACGGGATCTATGCGCGTCCCTGCGGCGGTGGGCTGGCGACTGGGGCGGCGTGGCCTATGGAAAATAGGGGCCGGTGGCCTATGGAAAATAGGCGCGCCGGCGAGCAGGGCTTTGAAAGTCCACCCGTAATAGTATTGGAGATTTTAAACTTCATGGTAAGGATTCCCAGTTATGGAAGGCCTAGAACGGGTAAATGTGAATCAGTAATTTACTCTTTCGGATAATAGAAAGACTAGGGTGCACTCCATGAAGTTAGCATGTGGCACATTTAAAACTAATCAGAGAAAGTTATTTTTTACTCAACACACAATTAAACTCTGGAATTTGTTGCCAGAGGATGTGGTTAGTGCAGTTAGTATAGCTGTGTTTAAAAAAGGATTGGATAAGTTCTTCGAGGAGAAGTCCATTATCTGCTATTATCAAACGCCGACCGCACCTCGAAGCAAGTCCACGGAGCGGAGGACAGGGCTGGGAGAGAGGCCCGCGCAGCCGGCGCTTAAGCCCATCGGGCGATCCGACCCGGCTTCCTCTCAGCCCACCGCCGCAGGAATCGACGAGACAGGCCCTCCTCCACCCGGCCAATCAGACCGACGCCGCCCCAGTCGCGCTGGTGACCTCACCACGACGCGACCGCGATAAATTTAAAGAGCCGGCAAGACTCCAGGCGCCCTCTTCGAACGCCGACCGCACCTCGAAGCAAGTCCACGGAGCGGAGGACAGGGCTGGGAGAGAGGCCCGCGCAGCCGGCGCTTGAGCCCATCGGGGTAAGGCCATCAACTCTCGCCCTGCCTCCGTGGGCCCCCGCTCCGGCCACGTGGGAACTTTAACTTACCTCTTCCTGCCTCTCTTCTTTAATCGCAGCGATCCGACCCGGCTTCCTCTCAGCCCACCGCCGCAGGAATCGACGAGACAGGCCCTCCTCCACCCGGCCAATCAGACCGACGCCGCCCCAGTCGCGCTGGTGACCTCACCACGACGCGACCGCGATAAATTTAAAGAGCCGGCAAGACTACAGGCGCCGCGCGCCGGCGTCGCGCGCCGAAGGAGCGCGACAAAGGGGCCCGCCCCTTTGTGCGCCCCTTCGTGCAGCCCCAAGGAAGCCCCTCTCTCTGCTCGACCGTCTTAGCAAACTCGCCGACAAGATCCTCCCTTACCTTGTGTGCCCATTCGGGTGATCTTGGGCACTACCAGAAACCACCCACACCAAACACCTCGGCCACACCACCCTCTTCTAACGAAGCACCCAACATCAGCTACACACAAGCTTTCGGCCAGTGACTCCACCTCACGGTTTCACACACACATCCGCTTCTACAACTTTCCGCCAGCCACAACAGCACTCATTCAACCCTCAAGCAAGCTTCCAGCACGCATCCAGCCTCTCCTGCAAGATTCCAGCACTCATCCAGCCTCTCCTGCAAGATTCCAGCACTCATCCAGCCTCATCTGTAAGCTTCCAGCATTCACACAACCTCTCCAACTTTTATTACAGTATCTCTAATCTCGCAACGTTGTGCCAACCAATGGCCCCATCTTTCCCAATTCCAATTCTCCAACATAATCTACCACCCAAAAGAGAATCATTCCGACAAGATCAACATCACAACCTCAAATCCCTCTCTTCAATCATGATCACTCCCACCACTCAACTGCTAGGCCTCACCCTATTTTCTTTAAGCCTATTTAATGCTCAATCTCTAACAAAAAAGTCCGTAATTCTAAACGACTACCTCATTGATGTGAAGCCTGATATATGTGCAATCACTGAAACGTGGTTAAAACCATCAGACACCGCTATAATCAACCAGTTACCTACAGAGGCTTACGACTTCTTCTCGCTTCCTCGTCATAAAAAAAAGGGAGGAGGAATTCTCTTAGCAACCAAAAAGGACCTCAGATTCTCTCTGCACCAGACCAATTCTAATTCAAAACTTGAAATCGGCTTCTTCACTTCAGACAAACTCCAAATCCTACTCGTATATGCCCCCCCAGGTTTCCTGGAATCAGATGCCTCACCTCTGGTCGAATTAACCACTTCCCTTATCAACCTAGACTCTCCAGCTATCATTCTAGGTGATTTTAACCTGCACGTTGATAACCCTACACCATCACCCAACTGTGAAGCATTACTCACAGCTTTCTCCGCGCTGGGCTTCACTCAATTAGTTAACAAACCCACCCATAAAGCCGGCCACACGTTAGACCTTATCTTCGTTAACTCTGCAATCAAGCCCACGTCCCTCCCCAACTGCACAAAGGTCCCGTGGTCAGATCACTGCCTCATAACAACTTCATTCTCAATAAAAGATACTAGCCCGGCTTGCATTCCTTCGCCCTCCGTCACATACAGGAAAACTTGCTCACCAGAAGATCTCAATAATCAATTATCACCACACCTCTACCACCTGGACCTCACTGACCCGAACTCAGCGCTTCGAACATGGAATACAATTACGGAAACTATAGCTAACAAGCTATGCCCCCCTATAACAAAAAAACCACACACCAATTCCTCCAAAAGACAGCCCTGGTTCTCCTCAGAATTAAGGAAACTCAAACTCCAACTAAGACAAAATGAGGCTAAATGGCGCAAAAACCCAGGAACCAATACCCTCTCAATCTACAAATCAATTCTTCATCAATACAAAGCAAGCACCCTAAGATCCAAGAGGGACTTCTACGCTTCTAAGATACACGACCTTGTCTTCGATGCCAAAGCACTCTTCAGCTATGTAGCCAACCTCACGCAATTAAACCAGACAGAGATTGCACATGACCAAGCTCAATCGAAAGCTGAAGAATTAGCACTATTCTTCAGCAACAAAATCAGCAATCTTCTATCTCAGCTCCCCACCAAAGCCACTGCATCACTAACCACTCCTCAATCCGCAATCAACAATACCCGATTAGAAGAACTTGATCCAACTTCAGCCATTGAGATCCAAGGAATTCTAAGGAAAATGAAACCTTCCTCTCACCCCTCGGATCACATCCCAGCTAAACTACTTTTATCAATTCCAGACTCTATCTCCAAAATCCTGGCAGACATCATAAATTGCTCCATCACACAAGGACTCTACCCAGAAAACCTCAAACTGGCCTCACTCAAACCCCTACTCAAAAAACCAAATCTCGACCCCAACGATCCCAACAACTATAGACCGATCGCTAACCTCCCCTTCATAGCCAAGATTATGGAAAAATTGGTAAACTCACGACTCTCAAACTACATTGAAGACAACAACCTCCTATTCCCATCACAATACGGATTCCGCAAAACCTTAAGTACGGAAGCACTCCTCATCTCCATGACAGATCACATCATCCTAGGCCTTGACAAAGGACAAGCCTTCCTTCTGATCCTACTGGACCTGTCGTCAGCATTTGACACCGTCAACCACTCCCTTCTCATCAACCAACTAATAGCCATAGGTATCTCAGGCACTGCCCTCTCGTGGTTCAGAACCTTCCTCAGCAATAGAGGATACAAGGTTAAGATTCATAACAAAGAATCCTCACTCTACCCCGCGTCAGTAGGAGTCCCTCAGGGCTCATCCCTATCTCCTACCTTATTTAACATATACCTATTACCCTTATGCCAACTTCTCACTGACCTCAAGCTCAAACATTTCCTCTACGCGGATGATATCCAGGTCCTGATCCCCATCAAGGAGTCACTCGCGAAAACACTGTCTCATTGGGAAACATGCCTCCAAAATATCAAACAGCTTCTCACAAGCCTCAACCTGGTACTAAATTCATCCAAAACGGAATTACTACTCATCACACCAGAGAACAGCTCCTGCACCCCCACTCATCCAGCCATACCAAAAACTACACAAGTGAGAGACCTAGGAGTTCAAATTGACAATCACCTGAACCTGAAAGCCACCATCAACAAAACCACCAAAGACTGCTTTTATAAACTCCAAGTACTGAAAAGAATAAGACCTCTGTTCCATACTCATGACTTTAGAACAATCCTACAATCAATCATCTTCGCAAAGCTGGACTATTGTAACACCATCTTGCTTGGTCTCCCCTCTCTACACACCAAACCACTGCAAATGGTTCAAAATGCCTGTGCCCGTATACTCACTAATACCAGGAGAAGAGACCATATAACCCCTATCCTAATGGGCCTCCACTATTTACCCATCCACTTCAGAATAATATACAAGGCCATTCTCACCATATACAAACACATTCATCAACTAGCCCCAATTGACCTTCATTTCCCCCTCCGATTACACACTTCAACAAGACCGACAAGAGATGCTTACAAAGGATCACTTCAAGTCCCCCCAGCCAAAACTACCAGACACATTACGCTAAGAAATCGGGCCTTCTCCACAGCCGGTCCTACCTTATGGAACTCTATCCCCCCAGATCTTAGAATGGAACCCAGCCTCTCAACCTTCAAGAAAAGACTCAAGACCTGGCTGTTCAGGCAGGCTTTTCCTAACTCCAATATCATTTAACTCCTAACAATCATCACATCACCATCAACATCACTATTAGCTACCTCTTACAATGTAATTATATGTAATTAGCTGGTTTTCCTTTTTCCTTTTTCCTTCTCATTCCAAGTTCAATTTTCCTTGTTACATGTAACTGCTATTTCCGCACTATTGTTCAAGTTTAAGTTTATTTTGCACTCCTGTTTCATGTGAACCAGCATGATGGGACTATTGTCTTGAATGTTGGTATATAAAAAACTTAAATAAATAAATAAATAAATAAATAAATAAATAAGTTGACTTAGAAAATAGCCACTGCTATTACTAGCAACAGTAGCATGGAATAGACTTAGTTTTTGGGTACTTGCCAGGTTCTTATGGCCTGGATTGGCCACTGTTGGAAACAGGATGCTGGGCTTGATGGACCCTTGGTCTGACCCAGTATGGCAAGTTCTTACGTTCTTATGTTCTTATTTGTTTATTCCTACAATGTTATTTCTGGGGTTTTCCCAAGTTATTTTAGAAACAACTCATAAGTCAGGGCATACCCTACATTTGGTCTTTAACGCTGATATAAGTTATGTTAAGAACATAAGAAATGCCAAGCTGGGTGAAAGCAAGGTGCATCAACCCCCAGCATCTTGTCTCTGACAGTGGCCAAATCGAGTCAGAAATACCCAGCAGATCCAGATCCCAAATAGTTAATCTATTTTACTTTCAGGGTTCAGTTCTGGCTTTCCCAAGTCTGCCTGGCTAATAATTGTTTATAGATTTTTCCTTCAGGAATTTGTCCAATCTTCTTTTAAATCCCACTAAGATGAAGCGGGGCTCACACAGCTTGGAGAGACAAGACAGTCAGAGACTCCAAAAAGCAGAGGGAGTTCTGAAGAAAGATCCACAGAGAACACTGCTTCAAGGAGGAAAGAAAAAGTAGACCAGAGGGGATTGGAAAGTCAGAAGGAATAAGAAGCACAAGGCTGCTAGGAAATGTAGTTTTGAGATCCTTGGCTGAGAAATAATTACGATCAATCCAGGGAAATGTGTGTTAATTGGGAGACACAGCTAAGGCTGATTAGAATGGCTGTTGTTTTGCGACAGTGTGTTTTAAGCCAGAGAACACTGCATTTCAGGTAGACAGGAAGATGGGAACAGGAAGAAGTGCTCACCCACAACCAGATGCAGAACTGCCCAGAGCCTTCGATTAAGGATTTGAAATCTGCAAAAGGTATGGTTTGGTTGGGAAGTAGGTTCTGCATGGTCTTAAGGAATAAGGCTAGCCTACAATTTTTTACCAAAGTATCTTACTGAGGAAGTCCTGATGTCTCAAGGAAGGAAGTGAAAGTTTCAGTTGTGAAGTGAACACTGATGTCTGGAATAAAAATGTTTTTACAGCAAGTAGCTGGCTCAGAGCAGTGTGTCCCAGACAGCTGTGCAGGACCTAGGCAGTGACCTGTGGGGAAAAGGTTTTTATGAGAGAGTCTGAGAGAGACCGAATCTGTAGAAAATACTATGTCACTCAACTATTTATAACACTGTAAGAGGGGGCACTTTTAACTCTGGAGTGGGCTTTGGGGGGTGGGTAGGTTTGGGCGGTTGGTTTTAAATACACAGTAGGAGGTACAAACAGCAAAGTACACATCACTAAAGATTTTCTGTCATTTCAATTGATGAAAGGTACAAGAGGAGTTGATTTGTACAATGTACTCTCTATCTAGCAGTAAAATGTTTCAGATTTTCGTGCATAACAGCTGAAGGCCCAAAGTCTAGAGCAGGATAGTCTGGAAGAGACCAGAGGAAAGGTGGAAAGAAGGGCCAATTGGAAGGATTATAGTTCTCTTGTGGGGGTGTAACAGAGAAGTTGAGAAAGGGACCTTTTCATTCATATACTTGAAGACAAAGCAGAGAATTATGAACTTTATCCTGCTTGGAATAAGAAGGTCACCAGGTCAGAGAGCATTGTCCTTTCGCACTGAGGATGATTCTCCCAGGGCAACTTCCCAGGAGGGAAGGGTTAGGTTGGCTGTCATAATTGGTGATTTAATTATTAGGAATATAGATAGCGGCTGGTGGATGTCAGGATCACCTGGTAAGTTTCCTGTCTGGTGCGAATTTGACAGACCTCATGAATTACCTAGACAGGATTTTAGACTGTGGTGGGGAAGACCATAGGAAGACATAGGAAGACCATAGGAAGACATAGGAAGGTGTGGGAGGGAGGGTCCGGAAGCCAAGTACACACAGGCAGGCATAGCTCCAGCGCTTCAATGCATGGGTGAGATGATGCAAAGAAGAGGGATTCAGTTTTGTTTGGAAATGGTCAGTCTTTTGGGGAATGGGGAATCTTATCAGAATGGATGGGCTCCACCTTAACCAGGGTGTAAGAAGGCTGCTGTTGCTAACCTTTTAAAAGATGCTGGAGCATTTTTTAAACTAGAACAAGGGGGAAAGCTGGCAGTTGCTCAGCAGTGCATGGTTTGGAGGGAGGTATTTTCAAAGGATACTAATGAAACAGGAGTTAGGGCATCCCAACTGACAGCTTCCAATAAAGCAAAAGTAGTCCATGTGCTATAGGTAAAGAACCACCTGTAAAAGATTCAAAATCATCCCTATCAACTGAAAAACAGGTTGTTAATACAAAAAAACCCAACATTCTTTGAAATATCTGTATGCCAATGCCAGAAGTCTAAGAAGTAAGATGGGAGAGTTAGAGGTCCATATCAAAAGCCATTTAGATGAATAATGTAATAGTTATCCACTTAAATGGCTTACATGGCTACATTCGGACCTTATCTGGCTAAATTCTAGCCGGGTAACTAGAATGTAGCTGGATAAAAAGGGGACATTTCAGGGGTGTTCCAGGGATGGGTGGGTTATTCAGCTAACCTAGCCAAATATCAAGTATATCTGGCTAGGTTAGCCATATATCTTTAGACCTCCTTCTGAGCATGTCTAAAGTTATCCAGCCTTGTGTAGCCGGATAAAATATTACTTAACTGGATATCTTTAAAAGATATCCGGATAAGTAGCGCTGTCATGACCCTACAAAATAAAAGTAAGACTAGAGGGAGGCCAATCCCCTCACTCGCCCCCCCCCCCCCCCCAAGCATGATAATAAAGTCTTTCCAGCTGGTAGTCTCCTATACCCACCTCTCCTCTCCCCAAACCATTTTAAAACATGAAAAATTGCACCCCAGACCTCAGTCTCCAGCTGCTGTCCCACTCCTGGCACTTCCAGTGCTGCTCTGACAGTGACAGTGGTAGAAGCGTAAACATGAAAGGGCAAGTTATGGACCTCTTCTCCAACCCTTTCAGAAGTTCATGGGCCTATGGACAACCACCTCAAGTGGCTGGTGCAGCACCCTACTGAGGGCATGAGTGGAGAAGCCTCATCTAGCTCTGGGGCCTCCCTAAGTCTGGGCCAGAATCTTCCACCACCACTACCTGCTGGTCAGTCTAAGGTAGCTACTGTTCCACATCTTCCTGGAGTAAGGTTAGTGACCTCGCCCCCTGTAAGTCAGGAGGGGGAAGAAAGATTATCCAATAATCCATTCCAGCTTATTTAGAAGAACCTCCAGATGTTTGGAGAGCTGTGGCTAAGATGGACAAGATATTAACTAATTCAGTCCAGCAGTTTTCAAAATTTATGGGAGACTCTAAAGTTAAAATTGAAAACTGTGACGCTTATATTACCTCTCTTGAGGCAACTTCAATTACTCTATCTAATCAAGTTTCTACAATGCAGGTATCTGGTTCTTCCTTTGTCAAAGATTGTTTCTTCTTGCATAATCATACAGAGGCTCTAGAGAATGTTAAGAGGGCTAAAAATTAATGCTTTCTAAATGTCCCTGTTACAAGATATTTGTCACCTCTTGAATTGTTTAAAAAGTATATCAATGAGTTTTTAGGCTATCCCTCTAATAAAGAAATGGCTATTTCTAAAAATTTGTATTTACCTAACTATAGGAAGGATAAGAACATAAGAAATTGCCATGCTGGGTCAGACCAAGGGTCCATCAAGCCCAGCAACCTGTTTCCAACAGAGGCCAAACCAGGCCACAAGAACCTGGCAATTACCTAAACACCAAGAAGAACCCATGCTACTGGTGCAATTAATAGCAGTGGCTATTCCCTAAGTAAACTTGATTAATAGCTGTTAATGGACTTCTCCAAGAACTTATCCAAACCTTTTTTGAACCCAGCTACACTAAGTGCACTATCAGAGAGGAAGGAAATATGGATACTCTATTGGTAGTTAACCCAAACATATCTACTTTTCTAGAAGCCTCTATAAATGACATTTTAGCAAGGTCCACTTTATTGGTCTCATTTTGTGCTGAGAAGGATAAGGATTGGGTCTTTCAAAAATATCGCTCTTGTAAAGATTTTTCTTTTTGCAGTAAGAAGATTCCAATTTTCCCAGAGGTAGCTGGATCTACACAAGCTAGAAGGAAGCAGTTTCTCCTGCTCCAAAGAAAGCTTTTGATTTAGAAGGGACTTTCTATCTCAAGCTCCCTTGTAAATGTCTGGTTGAAAACCAAAAGAAAAAGTTTATATCTATGGATCCTGTGTATCTTGAAACATTTATTTCTGACAAGAGTAAAATGTAGCTTTTTTTAGGTAGGAATGGTGATGTTTAGTAGTTGGATTCATATAGATATATTTACTCTCGATTTTCTTTTTAGATTTTCTTTTTGCTTTTCTGACTCACCCCATTGTTTTCTTAATTATTATTGGACTATGAAGGAAATATAGATTACTGTTTTAGTTGATTTTTGATTATTATCTACGGGATATGTTTCTTTCTTTTCCTTCTTCCAAATTGTACCTGAAAAATGCAAGAAAAATAAATAAAAAAATGTAGATAATGAAATCTCTTTGTTATTGGTACAAATATATGTTAATTATGCCTTTAACAGCATTAGTCATATCATCTCGTTACAACGTTTAAGATTGAAAGTGTTTAATGCCACAGTGTTGCAATGGTTTTAATCTTTCCTTTCAAATAAATTGCAACATGTGTGTATAGGAGGCAAGTTGTCCTCTTGGAGACAGTTATCCTCTGGCATTCCGCAGGGCTCAGTCTTTTCGGCTGCTCTTTTTAATATTTATGTGTAGAGATGTGCTTCGTTTTTTTCTACCGGGTCGTTTTTCGGTTCGAGTACTTCGTGGTACATTTCGGGTTTTCTCGTTTCGTTTTCCCGAAAAACGAAACGAGGAAACCCAAAAACGGGGCCGAAAAACGAATCAGTAATCGAAGCTAAAAAAAACCCACCCCAAGCACTTAAAAACGTTTTAAAGCATACATATACAACCCCCCCCCCATCCCGATCCCTCCCCAAGACTTACGAAGATCCCTGGTGGTCCAGCGGGGTCCCGGCTTCTATTTGCCCTCCGTGCCCTCCGTGCCAGTGCAAGCCGCGCGCCTCTGAATAGCCCGAACTACCATGTCACAGGGGCTTTCGGCGCTATTGGCCAGCCCCTGTCACATGGCCATCGGCGCCATCTTGTGCTCCTATCATGTGACAGGAGCTGACCAATGGCGCCGAAAGCCTCTGTGACATAGTATGGGCCCCCTCCTGACCCCCCCAAGGCTTGCCAATAATCCCTGGGGGTCCAGCAGGGGTCCGGGAGCGATTTCGTTTTCGGCTGCCAGTAACCAAAATGGCGCCGATAGCCTTTGCCCATACTATGTCACAGAGGCTTTCGGCGCCATTGGTCAGCTCCTGTCACATGATAGGAGCACAAGATGGCGCCGATGGCCATGTGACAGGGGCTGGCCAATAGCGCCGAAAGCCCCTGTGACATGGTAGTTCGGGCTATTCACTATTCAGCACCATTTTGAGGCGCGCGGCTTGCACTGGCATGGAGGGCACGGAGGGAAAATGGAGGCCGGGACCCCGCTGGACCACCAGGGATCTTCGTAAGTGTTAGGGAGGGATAGGGATCGGGATCGGGATCGGGGGGGGTATTAGCTAATTTAAATGTTTGGGGTGGTTTGGGGTGTTTTTTTTATTTAAAAAAAAAAATTTGTGCCCCTCTCCCCAGGCAAACCCGAAAACCGAATTTTCCCCGAAAGTCGGGGAAAATTCATTTCGGGTTTCGGGGACAACGAAATGCCAACGAAGTAGGAAATTTCGATGAATTTCCTACTTCGGGCGAAAAACGATACACATCTCTATTTATGTGTGCCTTTGAATGAGGTCTTATGAGCATTATATCCATTTTTATATTTACATCGATGTTCAAGTTTTGCTTCCATGTGATACTAATGGGAAGCTGCCACTCGATCACTTTGCCTCTTGTATGCCCTGGATGACTAGAAATAAGTTGGTGCTCAATATGCAAAAGGCAAACTGCATGTTGCTAGAAACAAATGGATGACTCTTCTGTTACTATCCCTCTTAATTTTGCAAACGTTATTTTTATTTATTTAAGATTTTTATATACCGACGTTCATCAGGGATATCACATCGGTTTACAGTGTAACTGAAATTGGCGCCTGGGAAGGCGTTTTACATCGAACAGATATAATGAAGTAACATGAAAACAATTGAGGATGCGATTAACATCAAACAGAAATAATGGGTTTGCTTGAGAAGGGGCATGACCTATGAATTTACTTAGATCCTATGTTATCCTTACATAAGCACATCTGACACATGGTGAAAACTTTGTTCTACTACCTAAATTGGTGAAGCCTTTGAAGAATTATCTTAACATAAGTGCTCTATGTGCAACCGAGAGCCATTTTCGTTACCAGTAAGCCCTGAGAAATGCCAGATAGAATAAGTTAGTGAATCAGGGGGAGGCTCCATTCAACTTCAGCCCTTCCCTTTGTGGGGTCTGAAATGGCCATCCCCCTCAAGGGCTTTATAACAGCTCTCTCCCAAAAGTCTGTGGGCAGTCTTTTATGGTTTTTGGATAGTTAGGAGGTACTGAGGTCTCAACATTTTTGTGTTTTCCAGGCCCAGTTGGAGGAGTCGGGCTAACCCAGCCTGGGGATCCTGACCAGGGTCAGGAAGGTTCTCCTTCCAGTCTACTCACTAGCTGGTTAGGATATTCCTCTGGGTTGCTTTTGAGACTTTGAGATGTTCATGGTAGGTGCCTCACTGGACATCTGGGCCTTTCCTGGATTCAGGGAACCTTGTGTTTGGAATGCCAAGGGATAGGGATGACTCACTCATCTGAGGTAGTGAACTGCTGCAAGGAGTAACTCTGGTGTTATTTTCATTAAAGGCTTTAAGTTAAGACATCCAGGAGAAAGATTGTTTTGGCTACTCCTTCCTTCCTGCAATGGAGCAGGTTAAAAACCTGCATCCAGGGTTCCTTCCCATCAGGGATCCAGAGGAGAGACTAAGACTGTGATAAACCTAAGTAATTGGAAGATCTGCTAACTGAGAGTATAAGAATTGTAAACTTCTTTGAGGATACCCATCTGGAGTCTTCACAGCCCCTGGGAAGAGAGTGACAAGTTTACTCTCTGTGCAAGCATAGGATTTTTAGCCATCTTGAAAGGGGTTTTTCCCAACCAGCTTAAGGTTACCCTGCTCTCCAGGAACTTCATTTTTTTCTAATCCAGGAGGGTGGACATATCCCTTGCCTGCTTGAAAGATTTCTGCACAGATTGAGATAAATATTGTAACCAAGGAGAGAGAGACTGTGGTGCTTGAAACATATGTATTGTGCCATCTGCAACTATTTTATCAGTAAAGACTTTAATTTTGGATAGGGGTGTGCATTCGCTTTGAACGCATATGTAAAACGCAACGTAATTTTTTTTTTAACTTAAAAAAGTGATGAGGCGAAAACGATCGGATTTCCAACTTATTCAACATAGCTATGTTGAATACGTTGGAAATCGCGATTGTTGATCCTAAATAAAAATTTAAACCCCTCACCCTCCTTAATCCCCCCCCCAAGACTTACCAAAACTCCCTGGTGGTCGAGCGGGGAGTCAGGATGCCATTTCTATATTCCTTTGCGAGGAGCACGTGACGTCGGCGTCACGTCGGAGTGATGCGGACGTCACGTGATTCCCCGCACGTTCGCTCCGGGACCCTCGTTGGACACAACCAGAACTTTTGGCCAGCTTGGGGGGGTCAGGAGGCCCCCCCAAGCTGGCCAAAAGTTCCAGTTCTGTCCAAATAGGGTCCCGGAGCGAACGCGCGGGGAATCACGTGACGTCCGTGTCACTCCGACGTGACGCCGACGTCACGTGCTCCTCGCAAAGGAATACAGAAATGGCATCCTGACTCCCCACTCGACCACCAGGGAGTTTTGGTAAGTCTTGGGGGGGGATTAAGGAGGGTGAGGGGTTTAAATTTTTATTTAGGGAATCGGTGCACGTATGGACATAGACTCAACTTATAGAATTCTACATATGTCCATATTGACCGAAATTGACCCCCCCTTTCGACTTATGGACTTATGAACATAAACCTTTTGTCTGCACATCCCTAATTTTGGATACTAACCCAGTGCGACCAGTGCATTTATTTGGGCACACAGCACACACAGATAAGAGAAATTACCCCTCTACCAGGGGTAGGAGGCATTCCATGAAGTTAGCAAGTAGCACATTTAAGACTAATAGGAGAAAATTCTTTTTCACTCAACGCACAATTAAGCTCTGGAATTTGTTGCCAGAGGATGCGGTTAGTGCAGTTAGTGTAGCTGGGTTCAAAAAAGGTTTGGATAAGTTCTTGGAGGAGAAGTCCATTAATGGCTATTAATCAATTATACGAGGGAATAGCCACTGCTATTAATTGCATCAGTAGCATGGGTTCTTCTTAGTGTTTGGGTAATTGCCAGGTTCTTGTGGCCTGGTTTTGGCCTCTGTTGGAAACAGGATGCTGGGCTTGATGGACCCTTGGTCTGACCCAGCATGGCAATTTCTTATGTTCTTATGTTCTTATCCCAGCACTGGGCCCTGAAAGTAAAACTTTCCCCCCTACAAAAAGGATCCACACCCTAAGGAAAGGGGCACAAAGAGCTATAAATTATTTTATGGTCTCACCCATGCAGGGTGGGGTTACATGCACATTGTTATCCAGGTGTTAGTCTTAAATAGACTAGATTACTATAATTCTCTGTATGAGTTTACCCAAAAAATGGCTGCATGCATTAGAAATAGTTCAGAATGCAGCCACTTGTTTTATAATTGTGGCAAAATAAAAAGGGCATAGCATTCCCTATCTAAAACGCCTTCATTGGCTCCCAATCCATCAAAGAGTAATATTCAAAAATTAACTCTTATTCATAAAGTCATTTATGAAGGTGTCAGTAATAGATTAAACTCACTATTAAACAGGGGTGTGCAAGAGTAAAAAAATTGTTTTGTTGTTTATTTTATTATTAGGGTATTTTTTTTCCATTAATTTCATTTAATTTAATGTTTATTTTGTTTTCTTTAGTTTAGAAAATGAAATAAACATTAAATAAAAACACCCAAAAAACACATTAAAAAAATGAAATGGGTCCTTCTGAGGCTTATCCATCCCTTCCACAGAAAAGAAATGCCAGGGCCAGGTCTCAATGCCTGGGCCTTGGCATAGATGAAGTACCAAGCCCAGGCCTGATGCTGGGGTCCAATCCACAGGCCAGGTCCCAATGCCAAGCCTCAGCATGGACCCAGACCTGATGCCAGGTCCCAGACTAGAGACCAGGTCTCAGTGCCTGGGCCTCAGCCTAGGCCATGGCCCAGGCCCTGGTTGAATGCCAGGTCCAGGTGTGTAGGCCAGGTCCCAATGCCGGGACCTCAGCACAGACCCTAGGCCTGGCTTGATATCCTGATGCCTGGGCATTGTCCTAACAAAGACCCAAGCCCAAAACTGATGCTGGGACCAAGTCTGGATACTGGGCCTTGGTGTGTTGTTCTCTTCTGTCTTCTTCTAAATAAAATCACTGTGTATCCACTTATGCATGAAAATCCAAGAACTATTATATTTTAATAGCTTGTCTTTTTTAGAAAGCTAGTTACACATACACAGTATTACCAAACTTGTCCACACACTTCTCAACCTGATGAGTTGCAGAAGTGAAATTGTACTTACCTTTTATTTGCAGTTTTTGGGTCAGAAGTATGGTTTAAGTGATGGGAGGTTCTAGGTGATGTATTTTTAGAAGCACAATATGCATATTCTTTATAAAACACATGCCGTTGTATATAATTTTGGATTATTGTGCCACAGGTTACAATTATTATGTGTATACTTTTACCAAATGCGTGGAGAAAGTATGGATTTTCCTGCATTACAAATATATGCATATACTGAAACATAAAATATATATTGATTTCCCACTGTGTATAGAACAATTACTGTATTAATTAAAGCAACCTTTAATTAATACAGAATAATTAAGTTGCTTTAATTAATACAGTAATTGTTCTATACACAGTGGGAAATCAATATATATTTGTTGTTGGAAGTTTTTCTCACCAGAAGAGATTTTGGTTATATATACTGAGACATATGCACATACTATTGGAGCAAAAATACATAGTATTTTATAAACTCTGCAGCTCCTGTCTCACAATTTATAATCTACTAGTATGAATCTCCATGGGCCCACTTGCAAGTATTTGTGACATAAGCAACCTGCTGAAAATTGGGATCTCTCTTTCATGGCTGTTATTAGGTGTTTTTTACTTATTTATGTGTTATTGATTGTTTAGTACATTATATTTTTTATTTCTTGCATTTAATATTTTATTATTTTCTCCCCTCCTTGAGTGTTTCTTTTATCAGAAAGGCAGACTATAAGTCTAATAAAGAAACAGTAACAAGGAAAGATGGCTGTGAATTATTATGGAAGAGGGAGAGGTGAAAGAAGAGAGGAGATAATTACTGCTGAAATATGAGGAGGTCTGACTGCTGGAGTTAGGGGAGAGTAATAGGGTAGGGTAACCAATGAAGGGGAGAGGCAAAGAGTGGAGGAGAGGCATGGCTGCCAGAGAGGAAGGGACACATTAAGGGGTGGGATTTCCACTGGAAGGGAAGGGCAAAAGGTGATGATTGCTGCAGAGGAGAAGCAGTGTAGGAGTTAAATAATGTCCCCCTGAAGTCATCAATTCAAACTTGGGCTATTTGCAGTTTCTTTCACTAAAGTGGAGTATTTTATGGGACACTGGCTGTAGCATCTGAGCAAAGTAAGGAAGGAGTAAATGAAAGAGAGGCAAGGACCTTGTAGCTGCAAGGTAGAAAAGAGGAGAGGTTGCAGCAGTCACCAGAGGATTCTGTACAGACCCAAGTTTAGAGGCCCTGGACACTATTGCAGTCCAAAGGCAGACTCAGCCATTCCTCCATTTTACAGATCTCTGGTTTTGCTTAGATGAACACGTATTTTAGATAATTTCTGCTGGAGTAGTCACTTGCAGTCTCTTTAGCTGTTCTTCGATAGTCCACAGTAAATGCGATACTCCTAAATTGTTGATAGCCATCACAATCTCATTCCACAACTTGTCCTTTGCCATTATGATTCTTTTGCCATGAAGAGTTCAGGTTGAAGAACCAGGAGGGTCTCGATGACCTGAAGAAGGACTGGGAGAATTGATAGCATAATTGGGAAACTGGTAATTTAATTTACTTGTGCATGTTTTAAAATATACCAACTTATGTGCATAAATTAAGTCCTACTTTATTTTTGCATGTAAAATATATGTAGGGTTGTTTTTTTTTTTTTAAATAGATACGAATATTCTATGCCATCAATACATTGATATATGTGGTTTCAGTGCATTGCATGTAGTTGCACATATGCGCATATATTGCGGGCTAGAGATCAAGTATTTTATATGTGTGTATGTGATAACCACGAATTATAAAATACTATCGTAGATCTATGTGCAGCCATATGCATGTATATGCTGCAGCACGGAGTTGTTTGAAAGCTATCCTGAATGTGTAACCAAGAGGGGTTTTTTAAATGTCATGAGGGAGTGATCTTTTCAGGAATATAGTGTTGGTGATCAGTCTTCCCCTTTTGCAAGTATTATATTTGCTTCCAGTCCTATAAGAAATGTAATAATATTAATGGCTCCTCTATAGAGAATCTTGCTATTGATACTTACATAAATATTTTACACAATATGTAGCAAGAATGATTATCAGGGAAATCTTTAGACATGAGAATTCAACTACTGGTTGCCTGGGAAAAGGTCCTCTAAGCTGTAATTTCCATGCCTGGTAACTTTTCTGCCAAATAAATAAATAATTAAACAAGTAAATAAATAAATGGAGAGGTATTTGAATCTCATTTATTTGCATAAAGTCAGTATTCCTCCACCTAGAAACTGCCCCTCCACCTCCCCCCACAGACCTCCCCCACCCAGCATTCACTTAAGTTAAAAGAGAAGGAAGGTACAACTTTCCAACAAGACAAGTGGTTAGAACTTTACTGCAATGAACAAATAACATGCATGCATTTGCCTCTCCAATAACTAATTGTTTAAAAAATGTGCGTGCAGGTTATAGATTGATGCCAGGTGGTTTAGCTTACATAAACAGCATTTAACACACTCGCTGATGCAAATGCTTTAGGTCTTGATGACCTTGGCAGGCCTGCAGGAGGTTATATATATTCACCTGGATCAACAGCTCCTGTACAAGGTTTTCAAGGTATTATACACTGACAAATGGCCCTTTAATGTTGCTCATTCATACTGTATGCTTACTCACGCCCCATATTTTTTCTTCAAAACAATCAGTTTCTCTGTTTCATTACACAAAAGATAAATGGTGATTATGCTTTACTTTTCCAAATTATTTGAAAATATGATATGCTCTGTACATTTTTTTAAGTGTGTTGGCATGACATACAATGGCGAAGGAGCACATCAACCCCTCAAATAGGTAAACCAGAGAAGATCCTGGTCAGGAAAGCTGTGTAGGTTTATGCAAACAAAAGGTTCAATTAAACTTTAGTATCTGGCAGGCAAAAATTTCCCAGTTCCAAATTTGGCAGAATTCTCATTTCTCTGGAAATCAAAAGTAATATCTATGTCCTATACTATTTAAATGAGGAAAAACACTTTTCTGGTAAATTATTTACAGGACTTTCACCCCAAAACGAGCCCTCCAAATTAAAGTTTATTGAAGCCCAGAAAAATAACTGTTAAATGCAAACCAAAGGAACATTCCCCATGCAGATTTAATTGATTTCAACAGTGTCTTCATGGGCTTGTGTCAGAGGAAATATTCTGAAATCATAATACTAATCAGTTCCATTGTGCCTGTTGTGTTATAACACAAGCAAGCACTCATCTATGCCATCATATTCATGCTAATTAACATAAACTTGTACAACTACATTCTTTTTTCCTTTTGTAACCTCGCATGCTAAAGGACATTCTTGGATGGCACAGAAAACCCAAGTGCTGAAGGGAAGTCTCTGTTCACATATACTTTCAGCTTAACTCTAAGGCTGACAAGAGTTGCTGCAGCAGTGGAAACCATCATCCCTCCCTCCGTAGGCCCAAGCATATCACCTCTGTGGTGCTCCTGAGTTCTGCCAGTTCTGATGGTCAGAAGCTCAAGTCCTCTGAACCACAGTGCACATTGCTACAACCTAAGACAAACTGATTATCTTAAATTTTAATTTTAGTTTAGCAATAGAGTATAAAAACGCATTGCCTAGGGGAGAAATCGATCACACAGTATCACCTAGAGAGATACAAAATGAAGATTTTTTTTTTTTTTATTGCAGGTTAACTTTCATTGAGTCTGCAGGAATGGAATATGTTGCTAGCTTAAAGGTAAACTCAGTAGAAACACATTCTACAAAATAACTTTGATTTCCCCTGTGAGGTTTAACATAGTTGTTTTGTTTCCCCTGAAGATGTGATGATAAAAGCACTAAAAAAGTGAAGATTTTATATGGGTTGCTTTTCAAAAGAGTGGGAGTATAATTAGAGTAAGCACATGGAGAAGTTAAAGGGTGAATGAAGTTCTTGCACATAAGTTGCTGTTAAGAAGACACCATGAAGCACCTGTGACTAGATGTTTGTGACATGTTTAGTATTGGCTTTCATGTTAATATTAGGCTGTTTGTTTACCTGTATTAATTATGCAACTCCAGTTATTTCCATGGGATACCACAGAAGGAAATCCCACCTGCCACTTCTGTGATGGGAAATACATCAAAGCAGATACACATTAGCTTTTCATTTATTACATTCATTCCATAGGTTACAAGCAAAATATGTTCATTTTTCTTTTTTTTTTAAATTACCATCAAATAATTTCATACTAAAAATGATCACAATATTTTTAAAGAAATCTACAAACTGAGCTAAAATATCTAACTACATTATGTGGTGCTCTGTTTTTTACCTGTCATACCTGCAGTCAACAATCGATATAAATTTAATGCACTTAAATGGAAGTGGTGTCTGTCCGTCTGCAGCAGAGGAAGTGAGGGCTCATTTGTATATTTTTCACAGCAGCCTCATCAAAGGATGCTAAAGGACACTGTGAGCCATCTAGGTTTCTGCTTTCACAGCCCCCATTCTCATTCTGGCCCCAGATGTTATGGCCGCTGGCTGCGGCGGTCCGCAACCGGGGCCGGCCACTCACCCGCGGTGTTGGGTCCTTCCTAGGACGGCCGCAGGAGCCGACAGCCGCTGCTGAGATCCCCTTTGCGGCTGTGCCGATCCAAGATGGCCACCGTCCTGCTGACTCCGCCCCCACCGGGCCCCCTAGAGCCGCGTGCGTGGCTGCCGATATGATTTAAAGGAGCCATGACAGGAAATGGTCATGGCTTCTCTTCAGGACTTCTTCCTGGTGCCCTGTATATAAGGCAAGGTCTGCTTCTCAGACCTTGCCTTGGTATCTTGGCTCTTGGTCCTGTGCTTTGAGTTCTTGGTCTGCTGCCTGCTCGTCTGGTTCCTGTTTGTCTTGATCCTGTTCCTGGTTCTCCCCTCATTGGACAGATTTCCTCTGGCTTCGACCCCTGGACTGGCTTCCGACCATTCTTCTGGCTTTGACCCCTGGACCGGCTTCTGACCGTCCTCTGGCTTCGACCCCTGGACCGGCTTCCGACCATCCTCTGGCTTCGACCCCTGGACCGGCTTCCGACCTTTCTCCGAAAATCTACACTTGTATCAACGTCGTCCTGCTGGAGGCGCCAGCTATCTGGATTACACGACCTGCTGGAGGCGCCAGCTATCTGGATTACATGACCTGCAGGAGGCGCCTGCATCCAGATCTTCTTCGGTCTCCAGGGAGCCTTCTAAATCCCAGCAGCCAAGTTCCTACGAGCTCCTCCTGGGGGAATCGCGAGCTTCCAGGGTGAGGTCTTCATTCCACATCTACATCACCAGGCCTCGCCTTCCGACAGTAGGGACCTAGGTAGCGCTGACTCTACCTCTGACCAAGGGTCCACTACTAGAACTATAACAGTATACCAAGGCCATGGACCCGGTAGAAGTCTCTGATCTGCAAGTCCATCCAGGTCTCACCCAAAGGATGTTGGAGCAACAGCAGATATCGGAGTGCTTGACATTTTCCATCGGTCAACTCCACGCTCGCTTGGACGCATTGGTCGCAGCTCAAGCCAGTCCTCCACCAACATTGACAGCATCTGTAATATCGACATACCCCCATCTAGTAATTCCTCTACCTGTGCCACCACGTTACTCCGGCGAACTTCGTTTGTGTCTGGGGTTTCTCGACCAATGCAACATGCACTTCCGTCTTCAAGCTAATCTTTTTCCAGATGATTTGACGAAGATGACTTACATCTTGCCCCTGTTAGAAGGCAAGGCATTGGCTTGGGCCTCTCCGCTGTGGCATCGTTCAGATCCAGTTCTACAGGATTTTCCTCATTTTTTGGAGTTTTTTAAAACTGTGTTTGAGGAACCTGGTAAAGAGGCAGCTGCAGGGGCCGATCTGCTTCATATCCGTCAAGGAGAACGTCAAGGAGAACCTACGCTCACCGACTACACGATTGAATTCAGAACTTTAGCCTCTGAACTCCATTGGGAGGAACGCGTTCTTCGGACTATCTTTCTTGAAGGACTATCTGCTAAAATTAAAGACGAGCTAGCAGCTCAGGAACTCCCTTCTTCATTGAACTCTCTCATTGTACTAGCAAGTAAGATTAACCGCCGTCTGCAAGAAAGGGCTCGTGAGACTCTGGGTTTGAGCAGGCATATGACAGTTCCTTGTTCTCCACCTTCTTCTCTAGTTCCCCATACTTCATTCCTCTCTGAAGGAACTACAGAAGAATCTAGGCAGTTAGGACATGGTCCTCTCTCCCCAGAGGAATGACAAAGGCGTGGCAAGACTGGTCTTTGCCTATATTGTGGAAGTTCGGGTCATTTCATTGCTGGCTGTCCTTTACGTCCCAGGAAATTTCAAAGTTTAGGGACCACCGGGGGAATAACCCTAGGTATCACTTCACCAGCCCCTCCACTTACCTTGCCGGTCACCTTTTGCCTCGGAGGTCAGAAATTCACTACGCTGGCTCTAGTAGATTCTGGAGCCGGAGGAAATTTCATCTTACAAGATATTGTGAAACAATTGCTTATTCCTATCCGTCCGTGCCTGAGACCGCTGACTATCTCATCTATCCACGGAGACCCCTTACCAGGAAGAATTACACATCAAATGGTTCCTCTGGATTGCTTCATTGCACCTAACCACTCAGAACACATTTCTCTATATGTCATCCAGAAAGCTATCCACCCAGTCATTCTCGGTATTCCCTGGCTGCAACGCCATAACCCACAATTCGACTGGACATCGTTGAAATTAACTCATTGGTGTGCTGCATACCACGAAACCTGCCTTAAAGGAACAACCTCTTCCTGTAGCTATTTGTGCACTTCTATCCTGGAGGGATTGCCAGCTCACTACAAGCAGTTTGTGGATGTATTTTCCAAGAAAGCCGTGGACATTTTGCCTCCACATCGAGAATTTGACTGTGCCATTAATTTAGTCCCAGGAACCACTCCGCCTCATGGAAGAGTTTATCCCTTATCCGTCCCAGAGACTCAGGCTATGGCTGAATATATTCAGGACAATCTCAAGAAAGGATTTATCATACGATCAAAATCCCCAGCCGGGGCTGGGTTTTTTTTTTATATATATATATACTTTATTAACTTTTTCAAAATGAACATCAAAGTATTACACTTTGTACAGAAACATGGCATCATAATCGCAATAATTATACAAAGAAATATTTAAATCAGCAAATCTCGCTTTTTGTTACCTTTAAGACCACTATCACATTGGGGGGGTGGAAGAAACAGTAGGAGTATATAGGTAATTATCTCAAATTCTAAAACAAATAAAGGCTACCCTATAATACCCCGAATAACAAATAATGAGTATTCCTTAATTCTCTAGCATCAA
This sequence comes from Rhinatrema bivittatum, assembly GCF_901001135.1. Lineage (NCBI taxonomy): Eukaryota > Metazoa > Chordata > Amphibia > Gymnophiona > Rhinatrematidae > Rhinatrema > Rhinatrema bivittatum. Next base: position 443,842,675 of record NC_042617.1, read on the forward strand.
CTGGACTCTTTTTGATTGTATAAAGTCCTTCAACTGTTCTGGTTGGAAAAAAATATAACTATCTCGGTTATACTTCACTGCACACTTGCAGGGGAATCTCAGGAAAAATGACGCTCCCAACGCCAATGTTTCCTGCTTCAATGCCAAAAAACTTTTTCTTTTCATCTGTGTAATTTTCGTTAAATCCGGATATATTCTCAATTTTGCACCCATAAACAGTGATTCCATCTTTTTGAAATATGCTCTCATTACATCTGTAAGATCTTTCTCATTGTAGAATGTTATCAATAAAGTACTTCTTTCAGTTATTTCAAATCCCGAAGATTATAGAAACTCCGTCAAATTGGCAAAGTCTCTTGGGGTTTCTTGTACATTCTGTCTATTCTTGCTTGGCAAAAAGTATACTTTGTCTAGGGGTGGGGTTTCTTGAGATGGAAATTCCAAAATTTCAGTGAAATATCTTTTAATTGTACCACAAGCAAATTTCCCCACTATCCTAGGAAAATTCAGTATACGTAAATTTAGATGTCTTAACGCATTTTCAATCATTTCTATTTTTCTATTGATGTTACCGCAATCTTGAATTATCACATTTTGCACAGATTTCATTTGCTTGATCTCATTTTCCACTTTTTCAAATTTCCCAGTTACCTCCTGCTTTTGTGTTTCAAAATTTTTATTCAACAAATCCATTTGTTGAGACAAGTTGTTAATTTTATCAGAACAGTCTCCACATGATTTTTCTATGGCAGAAGTTAGGTGCCAGAGAGCATCTAAAGTCACCACCTCAGGCTTTTCCAAGCCTATCAGTACTCCGGTGGAAGGAACGGGAGATCTTGCAGGCCTACCTTCACTACTTCCTGCCTGCACTTCTCCACCGTCCCGATTGCACTCACGGGGCTGAGCTGCCTCAGTCTCTTGGAGGCTGGTGGCTAGAGGGTCCTGTGACACAGCTCCCTCCTCCTGCGAGCGATTGATCTCCCCTTCGGAGTCCGTCCTCGAGCGCGGGGTCGAAGTCCCTCTATGCTCTGGTGGTGACCTCTCATCAGGTGGGGATAGTGATATTTCGTCCGTGGTTAGCTCCGCTCCTCCTACTGCAGGTCCAACAGCCGGAACACTATTCCCCTGTGGTGTGGGTATTTGGGCACACTGTAAGATGGTTCTTTGCCCGGGAGGTAGGGTGGTTCTTTGCCCGGGAGGTAGGGTGGTAGGGTGGTAGGGTGGTTCTTTGCCTGGGTTCTTTGCCCGGGAGGTAGGGTGGTAGGAGGGGTAGTTCCTCACCCTACCCTTTCTTTTTGGCTGCATTACAAAGCAGGAAAAACAAATTGACCAAGAAATTCTCATGGAGCAAACAAACGGTGCTGCCGATCAGGGCACTGGCTGTTTTTTTTTTTTGTTGGGAAAAAGGACGTGACTTTACGACCCTGTATCGATTTTCGGGGGCTTAATGCTATTACTATCAAGGACTGTTATCCATTGCCATTAATAGCTGAACTCTTTGACCACTTACAGGGATCCAGGGTGTTCTAAAATTGGACCTACGAGGTGCATACAATTTGATAGGCTACGAGAGGGTGATGAATGGAAGACGGCTTTTAACACCAGGGATGGCCATTATGAATATCTCGTCATGCCGTTCGGTCTAACTAATGCTCCTGCAATCTTCCAGCACTTTATTAATGAAATATTTTGAGACTTGCTCTATGTATGCGTGATAGTCTACTTGGATGACATATTGATTTTTTCCCGGGATCTACAGATGCATCAACAACATGTGATACAAGTTTTGCAATGCTTAAGGTTAAGGTTGAAAAATGCGTCTTTGAAAAAGAATCTCTAACCTTCTTGGGGTACATTATTTCCAATCTGGGCTTTCAAATGGATCCCTCCAAGTTAAAGTGCATCCAAGAATGGCCTCAGCCTACTGGGTTACATGCGCTACAATGCTTTCTGGGGTTTGCCAACTACTATCGTAGTTTTATGCGGAACTTCTCCAAACTGGCTGCTCCCCTCACTGCTTTAACTCGTAAGGGGGCGGACATCAAGGCATGGCCTGTGGAAGCTGAAGAAGCCTTCCGGGCCCTCAAGAAATCCTTCCTGCAGAAACCTTGCCTTCGGCATCTGGATCCTAGACGTCCATTTACAGTAGAAGTGGACTGCTCCACTGTTGGAGTAGGAGCAGTGCTCAGCCAAAATGATGCATCTGAAACATCTCACCCATGCTCCTACCTTTCTAGGAAATTCTCTCCAGCTGAATATAACTTTTCTATTGGTGACAAAGAGCTCCTGGCCATTAAGCTTGTGCTAGAGGAATGGCGTGAATAGCTTGAGGGAGCACATCGTATAACCATTTTTACGGATCATAAGAACTTCATTTATCTCCAAGAGGCCCAATGTCTTAACCCGCGCCAAGCTCGATGGGTGCTATTCTTCTCATGTTTTAATTTTGAACTCTGCTATCGACCGCTAGTAAGAACATTAAGGTAGATGCCCTGTCCCGCTCTTTCTCTGCAGAAGACTCGGGTGAGCCCATTCAGCATATCATTGACCCAGCTCGTATCATCCTCTCTGCTACCTTTACGGTACCACTAGGGAAAATGGTGGTGCCAAAGAGGCTCCGTAGCAAGGTGCTAGCCTGGGCACATGACTCCCAGTTGGCCGGACATCCAGGATGGGACTGGACGCTGAATCTTCTTCGGCAATATTATTGGTGGCCTGAGATGCACAAGGATGTTCAAGCATATGTCGACTCTTGCACAAGTTGCGCCCAACATAAAATTCCAACAGGGAAAACTTGGGATCTCTTACAACCGCTTCCTACGCCCATGAAGCCATGGACTCATATTTCCACAGATTTCATCGTGGATCTTCCACCCTCTGAAGGTAATACAATAAAATGGGTCGTTGTGGACCGATTCTCCAAAATGGCCCATTTCACCCCTTTCCCCTCCCTCCCATCTGCTCCTCGCCTGACCCAACTATTCATGTCTCATATTTTCCGCCTCCATGATCTGCCACAGCACATTGCATCTGATTGCGGTCCGCAATTCACGGTCGGATATTGGTCCAATCTCTGCAAGAAGTTTAGTATTTCTCTGGACTTTACCACGGCGTTCCACCCACAAGCCAACGGTCAAGCAGAATGGACTAATCATACCTTGAAGCAATTTCTATGTTTATATGTTAACACCCGTCAGGACGATTGGGCAGCACTTCTTTCTTGGGCTGAGTTTTCCCACAACTCTCATGCCTGCACTTCAACTGGGGCTTCTCCGTTTCAGATTGCTTTCGGTCGCCAACCCCGGCCACATTTACCCTTGCCTTTGCCTGTTCCCTCACCTGCAGCACAGCTAACAGCAGCACAATTGAAAAGACTTTGGGTGCATACTCAGCAAATGCTTCTATGAGCGGCTCGTTCCGTGAAAAAATTTGCAGACAAGCACCGAAGACCAGCTCCTCATTTCCATCCAGGAGAGAAGGTATGGCTTAGCACCAGGCATATTCATCTACGGGTTCCATCCATGCGCCTTCCTCCTTGCTATATTGGTTCATTCCCGGTGCTGCGGCAGCTGGGTCCCGTGACCTAACCACTTCGTCTGCCTGCCACATTAAGAATCCACAATTCTTTCCACGTGTCCCTTTTGAAGCCCTTGGTTCTTACTTGGCCTACTTGAAAGGTGCCTGCTGCTCTGCCGCCCACAGTGGAGGAAGGCCCTATATACCAGGTTCGTGAGGTTCTCGATGTCCGGAGACGAGGCAGGAAGTGTGAGTATCTCCTAGCTTGGGAGGGATTTGGGCCTGAGGAGAATTCCTGGTAACCTGCTAACAACATTCTGGATAAGAACCTTCTACACAATTTTCATCTGGATCACCCAGAAAAGCCCAAGCCTTCTAGGGGGAGGCCTAAAGGAGAGGGTACTGTTACGGCCACCGGATGTGGCGGTCCGCGACCGGGGCCGGCCACTCACTCGCGGTGTCGGGTCCTTCCTGGGACGGCCGCAGGAGCCGGCAGCAGCCGCTGAGATCCCCTTTGCGATTGTGCCGATCCAAGATGGCCACCGTCCTGTTGACTCCGCCCCCGCTGGGCCTCCTAGCGCCATGCGCGCGGCTGCTGAGATGATTTAAAGGGGCCATGACAAGAAATGGTCATGGCTCCTCTTCAGGACTTCTTCCTAGTGCCCTGTATATAAGGCAAGGTCTGCTTCTCAGACCTTGCCTTGGTATCTTGGCTCTTGGTCTTGTGCCTTGAGTTCTTGGTCTGCTGCCTGCTCGTCTGGTTCCTGTTTGTCTTGATCCTGTTCCTGGTTCTCCCCTCATTGGAGGATTTCCTCTGGCTTCGACCCCTGGCCCGGCTTCTGACCATTCTTCTGGCTTCGACCCCTGGACCGGCTTCTGACCATCCTCTGGCTTCGACCCCTGGACCAGCTTCTGACCATCCTCTGGCTTCGACCCCTGGAACGGCTTCCGACCATTCTCCAAAAATCTACACTTATATCGACTTCAACCTGCTGGAGGCGCCAGCTATCTGGATTACACGACCTGCAGAAGGCGCCTGCATCCAGATCTTCTTCGGTCTCCAGGGAGCCTTCTAAGTCCCAGCGGCCGGGTTCCTACGGGCTCCTCCTGGGGGAATCGCGAGCTTCTAGGGTGAAGTCTTCATTCCACATCAACATCACCAGGCCTCACCTTCTGACGGTAGGGACCTAAGAGGGTTTACTCTCCTAGGTAGCGCTGACTCTACCTCGGACCAAGGGTCCACTGCCAGAACTATAACACCAGAGGACTTGAAGGCTCATTTGTATACTTTTCCCAGCAGCCCCAGTAGAGGACTCCAGAGAGCACTCTGAAATATCTAGGTTTCAGTTTTCATAGTCCCCACACTGTTTTTAGCAGCAGAAAGTTGGAAGGTTCATTTGATTCTTTTCTTAGCAGTTCTATCAGAGAATTCTGGAAGACACTATGATATCTCTATGTTTCAGCTTTCACAGTCTCTGTGCTTTTTCTAGCATTAGAGGGTGCATTTGCATGCTTTCTCAGTAGTGACAGTAGAGAACTCTAGATCAGAGTAGGTCACTTGGGTCCTTGAGAATAACAAACCAGTCAGGTTTTCAGGATATCTCTAACAAATATGCATGAAATAAATTTGGATACAGCTGAGGCAGAGTGCATGCAAATCTCTCTTATGTATATTTGTAAGGGATATCCTGAAAATGCAGTTGGTTTGTGGCCCTCAAGGACTGGAATTGCCCGCTCCTGCTCTAGTTGACATTGTGAGTATTCTAGGTTTTAGCTTTCACAGCTCTTTTGTTCTTTTTAGTACCAGAGAACCTGAAAGCTCATTTGACTACTTTTCTCTACAGCCCCAGCAGACAATTCTAGCGTATACTTACAAGCCATCTATTTTTATTTATGTATTTATTTAGAAGCATTTATATTCTGTACAAATACAGCAGTTCATGGCAAATTAGAATTTAAACACACAATATTATACACAGAAATGAAATAGAAATACAATAAAAATAACCGTTAAACATATAGTTACATGATTAAATCTATGGAACTATCTGCTGACTAGCAATGCAACTGGAATGCCTGAGTGAAGAAAAATGTTTTCAATTCTTTCTTGAATGTTTTTATGCAGTTAATACTGCATAATTGCTCTGGTAGGCTGTTCCATAATCAGGGGCCAGCTACAGCCGTGCTAGCTTTAGAATTGGGATTTCAAGAAGACTTTTATTATCTGTGTGCAGCTGCCTAGCAGGTCTGTAAATATGGAGAGTCAAGCTGAGCCAGACTGATTTTTCAGTATTTATCAATGTAAATATAAAATTAGCAATCTTATACTGTATCCACCAAGATATGGGAAACCAGTATAATGCTGCTAAGACAGGAGTTGTGTCTGTGCATCTGAATTCTGTACGACTTGAAGTGCCTGTGTGGAATTAGCTGGAAGACATATAAGTATAGCGAGTTTCAATAGTCTATACTGGTCAAAACAAGGGACAGTAGAACAGAATGGAAATTTAGGTTTAAAATTTCTCAGCCCCTGCCCTCTTTCTGTCACCAGAGCACATGAAGGCTCATTTGCATACTCCTCTTAGCAGTCTCAGCAAAGGACTCATGTGGATTTTCTGAAATATCTAGATTTTAGTTTCCACAGTCCCCATACTGTTTCTAGCAGCAGAGAACTAGAAGGCTCATTTGCATACTTTTCCCAGGAGTCCCATCAGAGCCTTCTAGAGGCCACTGCGAGCTGTTTCCACATTCACAGCCTCAGCATTCTTCCTTGGACCAGGGGATTGGTCAATTAATAGTCTGTTACAATATCTTCAAAAGAATTGTAGTAGACTGCTAAAACTTTCCTGAGGGGGTGGGGGAGCGAAGGGGGAGAGGGCCTGCAAAAGGCCGCAGCCGTTCGCACTGCGGTCCAGCCAGCTGCAGCCTTTCACGCAAATAGCGCCACCATAAAAGGTGGTGCTATTCACCGCACTACTGCCGGCAAGAATGTTCCTCACGTTATCGCTGGCAGTGGTGCCATGGCCAACTCCTCCCCCCTCCCCGCCCCGACTCCTCCCCTCCCCATCCCAACTCCTCCCCTCCTGGTCATTTACAACCTATCACACGTGAAAATGCCCTTTTTGTGTGTGATAGGGGTTTATCGCATGCGTTAGGGCCTTATCGTGTGCAATAAGGCCCTAACGCATGCGATAACCTTTAGAAAATAATCCCCTTAGCCAGGATATTCAGCAGTACAGCTGCTGGTGCACTGCTGAAAATCTCCCACTATATTTGTTAACCAGATAAGTATATATTAGTAGGATAATGCTGAAAACTGTTTTTTATCTGGCTGACTTAGACCTAGATTCATCATTTTGCTATAAATTTCTCATGAATAATGCCCACTTTTAAAAAAGGGGCATGGTTTGGGGAAATTTTTTAGATACCGCATCACGCGTTAAATTTATTGCACTTGCAATATTTTCACATCACAAACTAAGAAGTGCCCAGACTGTCATTTCCAGTTTGGGCAGCTCCTGGCATATGAGAGAGAGAGGGACAGAAAGAGAGACCCTCTAGTTGACCCTCATAAAATGGTATAAATAGTTTATTTATATGAGAACCTTATAAAGAGTCTCTCTCTCTCTCTCTCTCTCTCTCACTCACTCTCTCTCCTGAAATGCAATTTTTAGTACAATTCCTAGCACATAACGACAGAAAAAAAGGTATAGTTATTTCCAGTGCATTATGCTATCCCATACAATGTTAAACAGCCCTCATTTTCATAAACTCCTCTCTATTGACTAAATCTTTTAAATTTGTATACGCATCTTGCAATGCATTATTTATCGCAAGCGTTAGGGCCTAACGCCCACGCTAACACCCTAACACGATTTGATGAATGACCCTGTTAGCCAGATAACTGGTCCTGACTTGGAACACTCCCACCCAGTCCCATGTTTATCTTGTTAACATTTAGTCAGATAAAAGCCAGTAAAGTTCAGGGTGACAGGATTTTGGAAGTGGCAAACTTTAAATGTAAGTGCTGAATCTGTACCTCTAAAGGCCTAAGTAAAGGTATTTGAAAATGTACCAGCGTGCTGGATAACAGTGAAAATGTTATCCTGCTAATATTGTCACCAGGGAAGTATGCTTCAAACTCTGATAATCCAGTTTTAAATCTGACTTTCCAATACTCAATATGTAAAATATGCTGCATTCTCATTACTCCCTCTGTAGCTGCACGCATATGATCCACTGTGTTAAAACAGTACTACTTAAAACAAAAGGTTTGATTTATAACCAGTCTCTTGCCTCATAAATCACACCTGCAGTGTGATGCCCTGGGCTCACTGTGTTCTGCCAGCATTTACCTTTTATAAATGATTTGGGTTTACCTCCCATTGTGATGGAGCCTAATACAATTGCAGGCTTCTCTCCTAGCATCCACTCTTGCTATTGCTCATTATTCCCACAGGGAATTCAGACCTACTTTTTTGCAAGCATGTCATTTTTTTTTAAATTATGGAAGGTTGAATTAAAAATTCATGTTTGTATTCTGTAGCTCGTTATCCCTAGACACATTATGCTGTGGAATTTTTTTCTCTCTGTTGACTGTGATTGCATTAAGGGAAAGTTCTATTGTATTTACAAAGCTAACGAGTTGCAGCTCAGATGAAGCACAGCAGGAAATTTGCAGGTCTTGAAGACCCCAAATTTCAAGCTAAGCTAATAACATCATGAAATATATATCAGGAATTAGCAGACAAAGAGGATTATAATTAAAAAAGAATCATAGCAAATGATGGCAGATAAAGACCAAGAAGTCAATATTCAAAAGGCAATTACAGAGAACTCATGAATGACCAATTATCCGGCTAGATTTTATCCGGATAAGTCAGTATCCGACTAAAATCTAGCCGGATAAAAGAAAAGGCATTCCAGGGGAGTTCTGGGGAGGTGTTAAGTCATCTGACTAATTTTAACTATAACTGGCTATCAGGGTCAGTTATCAACATGTGCTAAGGCATTATTGTGAGCGTTAGGGCCCTAATACCTGCGATAATGCCATAACACCTGCAATAAATACCGCATGGCAAAATGCGCACACAAATGTAAAATTAGTATACAAGTGGGAGGAGTTTAGGTAGAGTAAAAGGAAATAACTACACCTTTTTTCTGTGCATTAAGCCTGCGTTACTGGCCAAAACAGTATTTATCGCAAATGATGGTTCGGGGGGGGGGGGGGTGGGGAGAGAAAAAGATCCTCTGTGAGGCTCACTTATATTTGAACTTTTTATATTAGTGTAAGAGGGGGCATTATGAACTCGGAGTGAGGTTTGTGGGGTAGGGTGGGTTTTACATGCTCAGTCTTATGTACAAACAGCACCGTTACCATCAGTGAAGATTTAATGTGATTTGGAGTGATGAAAGGTGAAAGAAGAGTAGACTTGTATCATGTTCTCTCTACCTAGCTTAATGCACTCTCTACCTAGCTGCAATATTTATAGTAAAATGTGGCAGGATAATTAGCTACTTATCACCAAAAGATATAAAGTTAAGGAGCACTGTCTAAAACTAACCCGCTTCCGGTGCTCTAGCACTTGAAGGGTAATTTCACCCACATGCAACCCAACCCTTTTCCTTCCACTGCTCTCCATATGAGTCCCAAACTTTCCTGAATTTATTAAATTAGTAGAGATGTGAATCGTGTGATCGATCGTCTTAACGATCGATTTTGGCTGGGGGGGGAGGGAATCGGATCGTCGCGGTTTTGTTTTTTAAAATATTGTGTAAATCGTAAATGCCAAAAGTCCAGCGGGGGTCCGGGAACGACCTCCTGCACTCGAATCGTGTTGCCGTAATGAAAAATGGCGCCGGCCGTATGGCCATATTGCCGTATTGCAAAATGGCACCGGCCGTATGGCCGGCGCCATTTTTCATTACGGCAACACGATTCGAGTGCAGGAGGTCATTCCCGGACCCCCGCTGGACTTTTGGCAAGTCTTGTGGGGTCAGGAGGCCCCCCCAAGCTGGCCAAAAGTCCCTGGGGGTCCAGCGGGGGTCCGGGAGCGATCTCCTATGCTCGTGACGTTGGGGGACAGGAACCAAAATGGCGCCGGCGCTACCTGTGCCCTGTCATATGACAGGGCACAGGTAGCGCCGGCGCCATTTCTATCAACGCACCCGTGGCCCAAGAGTGGAAGATCACACCGGGACCCCCCCCACTGGACCCCAGGTAATTTAAGACATTTTGGGGGGGGTTCGGGAGGATGGGGGATTTATTTTAAAGGGTCGGGGTGGGTTTTAGGGTTGTTTTAGTGTGCCGGTTTTCCCGCCCTCCCCCTTCCCCTCCCCCTTCCCCCGATTTACGATTTTTGACGATAAATCGGGGAAATTCCTATTATATATCGCCTCTAACGATTTTTGACGATTTAAAATATATCGGACGATATTTTAAATCGTCAAAAAACGATTCACATCCCTATAAATTAGTAAGTGTAATTACACTCCCAGTGCTGGAAGCGTAAACTGTGGGTAGAATACACTTCCAGCTCTGCTTCTGACTGATGCAGAGCTGGAGTGCCAGGACCAGATTAATTTAGATCATGCTCCCGAATGCAAATTTTCTTTGATTTAGGAGGGTTTTGGGGACTGGAGGGTAGGGTGAAGGGGTGCATATTGTGCCATATATAAATTTGGGGGGGGGGGGGGGTGTTGAATTGGCCACAGGCCCCTCTACTTTTTTTTTGTTGTTGTTTAGTTTGTTTTGACAGTGCTACCTAAATGGATTTCTTTTGAAGATATCTGGTTTAGTAGCTTGTTATCCAGTCACACAGGGACAGAAAACTAGAAAACCTAAACTGTTTTTTTTCAAATAGGGTCAGTTAGGTTTTTTAGTTATCCAGCTCATATAGCCGAATAACTTTAGGCAAGTATGTTCAACAGCAGGACATTTATCCTGCTGAATATCTGGGGTAAGTTATCTGGCTAACTCACTGGTTTAATGAATATTATACCTCGGGAGATCCAATATGGTGTCCTAGGGAGAGGTTGGCATTTTTTGAGCTCCCTGATCTGACGATTTTTTCCTTGAAAAATATGCCCCATACCAAGAGGAAGGGCAAGGTGAGGTCGGATACCTCCATGCCTACTACATCAACCCCTTCACAGCCTAGAATCGAGGGGTTCTTCATGCCAAGAGTATTTTTAGCTCGGGGAATTTGTCCGCTGAGCAGCCGGCTGTAGGATGAGACTGGGCCCTCTTAGATGAACAAGCTTCTCTTAGCCTGGAGCACCAGATAATCCCTCCCCTCCATACCAAAGCATAAACCCGGACCGGTATTTGCGACCACGGGAGTCAAAGACCAAAGCGGGATCAATATTGGAGGCCCGTTCAGGAGAAATGTCGGCAGTTAACCTGTACCTGCGGTAGCTGTGGCAGGCAGTATTGGAGGTGTGCCTGCAAGTTCGGCGAGAGTGAGCGAGTAGAACCCACGCAGTGTGTCCACTCAACAGGGGAGAGGAGAGGTGCCAACAGACAAATCCATTTGGATTGAAGAGGTCTGCCGACAAAGTGGGGTGAGTCAGAGTCTGACTGTACAAGAACTAACTCAACTTAATGTTATTACTCTTGACTCAATATGGAATGCTATCGTAATGCTAGAAAAAACTATTTCCTCTTTGGTAAATGTGGTGAATTCATCATAAAATGCTATACAAATGTTGCAATCATCAAAAAAAGTACAAGAGAGTAAAACAGCGGATATATCAGAACAGGGAACATCTATCAAAGAAGTTCAAATGAAATTGATCCAACACGAGGAAATAACAGCAAGAAAAATCAAAAACTTGGAAAATAAATCAAGATATCTAAACCTGCGGATTTTAAATTTTCCAAGTATAAAGATGATATCGCCAAAAGATCAATTTAAGAAATATATGACTGATATCTTACTAATTCCTAATGAAGTGATACCACCGATATCAAGAATATATTTTGCTCTTACCCCTAGAAAAAAGAATGAGCAGCCTCAGACTGTGCAACCCCAAGATATCGGCGCTGATCTTACACTTTTCCTGGAAACGTCTGTGGAAGATCAGATAGAGTTATATGGAACTTTACTTGTGTCCTTTATGTTTGCTTCAGCAGGGACACAGTAGGGGTGTGCATTCGTTTTGAACTTATAGGTAAAACGCAACTTTTTTTTTTTTAACTTAAAAAAGTGATGAGGCGAAAACAATCGGATTTCCAACTTATTCAACATAGCTGGCCAAAAGTTCCTTTTGGGTCCAACGAGGGTCCCGGAGCGAACCAGCGGGGAATCACGTGACGTCCGCGTCACTCCGACATGACGCCGACGTCACGTGCTCCTCGCAAAGGAGTTCAGAAATGGCGTCCTGACTCCCCGCTAGACCACCAGGGAGTTTTGGTAAGTCTTGGGGGGGGGGGGGGGGGATTAAGGAGGGTGAGGGGTTTAAATTTTTATTTAGGGAATCGGTGCACGTATGGACATAGACTCAACTTATGGAATTCTCCATATGTCCATATTGACCGAAATTGACCCCCCCCCCCCCCCCTTTCGACTTATGAACATAAACTTTTGGTCTGCACATCCCTAGGACACAGTACTTAGGTTGTTCTTGCGAAATAGGAGTAAGCAATATTTAGGTCAGAAAATCTGGATTTATCCAGACCTGACAAAAGAAACACAAATTCGAAGAAAATATTTTCTGAATATGAGTCAGGAGGTTAGAAATATGGGAGGTCAAATGATTATTCGCTATCCATGTAAGTGTAATTTGAAACTAGATGACAATAAATATATTTTCTTTGACTCAACCCAATTAAGACAACTCTTGGATAGTTGTGCAGCAGATAATCGAGTGACCTAACCTTCTAGTGCTATAATTAAGGTAAAATACTATCCTCCCTTTTATTCTTTTGAAATAAAGAATGATAATTAATGTCCTAAATGAAGTATTGGATCTCCCTATTTCTTTATGCTAAATTCAGCAAAAAGAATATGCTCTTCCTTTTTTTTTTTTCTTCTTTTGTTTGGTGCATATCGTGATAGAATGTTTGCATTCATGATATTTTTGAGAAATATTTTGTTAGTGAGATATGATCGAATATGCTATAAAAGTTGTAATATTCTATGTCTTTAAATCTTGGAAAATATAAATAAAGAATTTAAAAAAAAATTATCCCTCAGACTAGCCCATTCAGACTGTCTAGTTAAGATTCTTTTACTTTAGGCCTAGATTTATCAAAAAGCAGTAAATATTGCATGCGATATAAAAAGGGGCATGTTTTATAGTAATAGCCTATTTATCTAAATGTGTGTTATCTTAGCACAGGTATTACCAGAAAGTGGGTTAACTTTTTGCACTAATACCACAATAATACTGCAAAGTGCTCATTTCAAGACCCTTTTAGTAGTTAACTATTTATGCTACTATAGGAGGCCCACCTAGTAACTCGAGATGAGGTTTAGATAGTAGTGTAGGGGTTAGGGATCACTTTTGTATGCAGAATGAGACATACGAACAGAACAGTACACTCTTGTGAAGATTTGATGTCCTTCGGAGTGAGGAAACTCACACAAAGATGAGATTTGTGCAGTGTTCTCTCAACCTAGCTTGATGGACTCTCTACCTGGGCAACATCAAGGTAGGTTGAAAGAACATTGCACAAATCTCATCTTTGTGTGAGTTTCCTCACTCCAAAGGACATCAAATTTTCACAAGAGTGTACTGTTCTGTTCGTATGTCTCACTCTTCATGTAAAAGTGTCTCTTTCTCTCTCTCTCTCCCTTCCCCAGCCTAAAAATGCCCAAAATGGAATTTGCGAAAAAATCGCAATTTGCAGTATGGGCATATTGCATGACATTCCACAGCTTAACGCTAATGAAAAAGGTGTAGTTATTTTCAGCGATATCGTGCGTTATGGCTTCGCACTTTGCAAAGCCAGCCCTTTTTTACAAAATTCTCACCCCCGACTCTGCCCCAATCCCTCCCCTTTTAAAAATTAGCATTGCACCATGCATTATGGTGCTTTTTGGATGTGTTAAGGCATTTTTCATTTAACTCATGCAAAAATGCCATAATGCAAGTTGATAAATGACCCTGTTAGTTAGATAAGCATATAACACCCATATGCAACCCATATTCCTCTCCCTATGTCTTTTATTTTATCCTTCAACTCTTTTCCTTTCATTGCCACCCATATGAGTCCCAAAATTCCCTGAATCCACTGGTAGGCCATTTCAAGCCATGTTATCTTCCTCTTTGATTCTTACAAAACCTGCTTAATCCGACACCCATGTTCTCTCCATGTGTTAGCACCAAGCTTTTTAACAATCCACACAGCCACAAACAAGGCTGGCGTCCAAAACATCCAGCCTCCGCATGCTCACTGAAGTATATGTTTTAATATGGTCATTATATTCAGGTTAGCCCAGCCTTCTAAGAAGCTGGATGCTAGGGATGTGAATCATTTATCTGACGATTGAAAATATCGTCTGATATTTTCAATATCGTCAGATATCGGGGGGTCCCCGATAGCGATAGGAAACCCCACGATTAATTTAGTGGGTTTTCTTATCGTTATGGGGGGGGCGGGAAGAAGGACACAACTTAAAAACACAACTTGACCCTTTTAAATGAGTTTGTTAGTATCCCCCCACCCTCCGGGACTCCCCCCCAAAAATTTTTTTTAAATACCTGGTGGTCCAGCGGGGGTCCCGGGAGCATTCTCCCGCACTCGGGCTGTCAGCTGCCACTAATCAAAATGGCGCCGATGGCCCTTTGCTCTTACCATGTGACAGGGGCTATCGGTGCCATTGGTCGGCCCCTGTCACATGGTAGGTGCACTGGAACAAGACTGGAGCAAGAAACAAACTCAGCAACAATCTAGCGCAAAGCTGACCCGATTGCCAAGGCAAGGAAGTGCAGACAATGACTTCCTTATAACAGGGAATCAATCAGGGTGCACTGCAGAGCTAGGACCTGCCCTTGGCCCTACAAGAGGCCGGGTGGTCTACCCGTGTGTGCCCGTGTGTGTGTAGGGGCGTGGCCAACACAGCCGAGGATGCCAAGCTCCGGCATGAGGCCTGGTGCACAGTAGAAGGCGCGGTGACCACTGCCGCGGGACGCCGGAGCCTGGAAGCACTTGCAGCTGCCACTAGGGAGGCCGACCTGGGACCTGCCGTGGCACCATGAAGGTGAGCAGGCCTGTGCACGGGCAGGGCGCAGACAGGATGCATAATATATGAATGTCTACTGGTTCATGTTTGAGTCTGCTGTCTAACAGGGCCACGACAGAGACTACGCAGTCAAGTCTGTGGAGGGAGGTAGACAGCTAATGCTACAGTGGCCATCTGGGTGGTAGGCAGAGGGGGTTAACTCATGATTGGCAAAAATGGGGGGAGAATAATTGTTTTTAAAGACAATCTTCTTCCTAAAAAGGGCATATTTGCAACTCTTTAAATGAAAAATATATGGAAATTAAGAAACATATCATAAATTGCCCTTTCCCTTTTAGTTTTGGAGCCCAGTAAAGAAGAGTAACACAGCTGTCATTCTCTTTCTACTTCCCTTTTTTGATCTTTTAGAATACTTTTTTTTTTTTTGTTATATCTTATCCTCTTGCTTTCTCTTTCAACTCTCACTTATGTTGCATTCTGGAAAAAAAAAGAACTAAAGAATTCCTTCCAAAAACGTAAAGGGAGACAATGCTTACTAGCCTCAAAGTAGATTGCAGGGCAGCAGAAATGTAGCTAATGCAGTCTAAAATCAATGCATGGCACTGGATCCAAATAAGTTTAGAAATCAGACTTGGGAACTTATAAAAAATGCAAGAGATGCTAGAAGATGAGGGAACTCTAGTCCATATTCTCTGGTAGTACAAAAATCATCAACAGACTATTGGAAAAAAGCACATTTTACAAATATCTGGCATTGGCATATTGCATGATCTGTCTTCTACTGTTCTAAGGATATAGACGTTTTCTGTCTAGTAACAGTGTGGGCCGGATAAGAAACAGTGCTAATGTATATATAATATAACCATTAAAATTGGACTGGTCTTGTAAGAGCCCCCAGTTCTTTCTTCTTGGTTCAACCAGAGTAGAGTTTACTGGAGTAGGGTACAGGAGTAGCAGGCCACAAACCAGGGAAACCAGGGTTCAAATCCCAATGCTGCTCCTTGTGACCTTGAGCAAATCACTCTTCCCCCTCCTCCCCACCCCTGCACTGTCTTAGGTACAAACTTATGTTGTAAGCCCTTTGGGGCTAGGGAAATACCTATAGTACCTGAATGTAATCCACTTTGAATTGTTAAAAAGTAGAATATAAATCAGAAATAAATACATTCATACATCTTGTATAATCCCAAGCAGGGGCACATAAAATAAGAGTCTTGGCATCAACGTTTCTTCTAATGGCATCTAGCATGTGGGTTCTAAAGGTGATCAAGTATCTAATGAAATGGGCCAGGCTCAGAGGGAATATGGATCTCATGCTGGTGGATAGGGAACCAGTTAAACTCTTTGAGTTCTCCTCTGTGACTTTTAACATTAAGTAAAATCTATCCAAATTCTTCAATCTATTCTTGTTAGACTATCTTGAATCAAATTTTAGGATCAAATAACTATAGTTTACAAAAAAGGTTTGCTGGCTCCAACTTTAGATAAGTCAATATAAGTATTCTTCTGGGGATTCAGCAATAAAACACACAAAACAATGAGTCATAGATTTCTACTGCAGAGATAACAGCACATTCAACCAGGCTAATAAAAATGACCTCTTGTCCTGAGCTTCAAAACATTAGAGTTCAATTATCTCCATGGAACAGCAAGATATCCAGTCTGTCTTTCATGATAACACAAATGTTACTCACTCCTGAACAGTGAATCTATCAAGCTGAGGATTATCCTAGACAAGAAAATTGGATTTTGCAAATGGCTGTGACCATACTTCCTCCTAAGTCTCCCTGAGGAGAAACTAGGTATTAGTGCCTTAGAGTTGTACCTTGGCACTCCATCATCAATGGCAAGACAATTAAGGACAGTCTGGACTGAAAAACTAGAAGGCCTCTAGGGAAATTAGCAGAACCCTAAAACAGATCCCTTGAGTTCCAAATGCAGACACTTTTAGAAAATTCCTCCTCACTTGAGAAAGTCAATGTTCAACACTCTCTCTAGAGATTAACTGTTGCATCACACTCACTCAAAGCCAGAGTGATACAATTGCAATTTAGTACTGCAGAGCTACCCACCCATAGAAAATGAAGATAGAATTTAAGTAGTATCAGTTAAGTATATATTTTATACAAAAAGAGCCACAGTGACCTGGGTTGAATTGGAGCTCTGGTAACATTTAGAACAAGTCAAGTCCTGTGTGTCATGCAGTAGCAATATCTACAGACTAACATAGAATACACTTGTATTAGGTTCCAAAGGAAATCATAGTCAGTTAGAACCGCCAGCCGCGGCCACCCTGGCTGGTCCCTCCTACCTCTTTTCCCGGCTCCCAGACCGCTGTTGGCATCGGCACGCTGGCAGGAAGGCGTCCCCAGCACAGGCCTCTGGCCCTCTCCTTCGCGGCACCGCCCGTCCGACTTTGTGCCGCGCTCTGCGGCAGGAGGAACATTCCCCGTCCTTCCCGTCACGGCTCAAGGCCGCAGACCGATGCCCCCGACTGCCCTGGTCGGGCCAGGCCCTCCCTAGGTGCACAGCCATGCCTCCTACCAAGATTTAAAGGGGCCAGCACCAATTGGAATGGACAGCCCCTTATGATGATGTCAGGATCCTGGGACTACATAAAAGTAGTCCCAGGATCCTCACATCATTCATGACAATCCTCTTTGCATTCCTCGACTTGGCAACGAGTCTGCTTGCTTCGGTGAGTTTGTCTGTGCTTCATTTGTGCTCTTGCTCCTGTTCCTGACTTCTGAGTCCTGTTTCTGCCTTCCGAGTCCTGTTCCTGCCTCCCATCCTTCAGCTCCTGGACAGATCTTTGGCTTCTGACCTCGGACTGGCGACTGGTGATTCTCTGGCTTCTGACCTCGGACTGGCGACTGGTGATTCTCTGGCTTCTGACCTTGGACCAAACCTCAGCGATTCCTTCATCTTCTCAAGGGCCTACCTAAGTACAGCCGGCCCCATGCACCCAAAGGCTCAACCCGCGGGGAACGGGACTGGTATTGGTGAAGCTCCAGCCAACCCTTGCATCAGTTCAGCCTCGCCTCCCGATGGTGGGGACCTGCGGGAGTTCGCTTCCCCAGGTAGCACCCCCTCGGGCAAGGGGCCCACTTCTCCTCTGTCAACACTACATAGTCTGTACATTTTGGCCAACAATCATTTATTCCTTGATGGAAAAAGTTACAGTTTTATGGAGCAATTGGTTGAGGAACTGATGAGAGAGGGACAATATTAGATCTAATTCTAAGTGGAGCACAGGATTTGGTGAGAGAGGTAATGGTGGTGGGGCTGCTTGGCAATAGTGATCATAATATGATCAAATCTGAATTAATGACTGGAAGGGGGACAGTAAATAAATCCATGGCGCTAGCACTAAACTTTCAGAAGGGTAATTTTGATAAAATGAGAAAAATATTTAAAAAAAAACTGAAAGGTGCAGCTACAAAGGTTAAGAGTGTGCAACAGGCATGGACATTGTTAAAAAAAAATACCATCTTAGAAGCGCAGACCAAATGTATTCCATGTATTAAGAAAGGTGGAAGGAAAGTCAAACGATTGCTGGCATGGCTAAAAAGTGAGGTGAAGGAGACTATTTTAGCCAAAAGATTTTCATTCAAAAATTGGAAGAAGGATCCATCAGAAGAAAATAAGATAAAGCATTAGCATTGGCAAATGAAATGTAAGACATTGATAAGACAGGCTAATGAGCATTTGAAAAGAAGTTGGCCATAGAGGCAAAAATTCATAATAAAAGCGTTTAAAAATATCTCTGTTTAAAAAAGCCTGCGAAGGAGTCGGTTGAACCAGTAGATGATCGAGGGGTTAAAGGGGCACTTACGGAAGATAAGGCCATTACGGAAAGACTAAATTAATTCTTTGCTTCTATGTTTACTGAAAAGGATGTTGGGGAGATACCCATTCCGTAGACAGTTTTCTAGGGTGAGGATTCAGATGAACTGAACCAATCACAGTAAACCTAGAAGATGTGGTTGGTCAGATTGACAAGCTGAAGAGAAGTAAATTACCTAGAGACTGGATGGTATACACCCCAGGGCTCTGAAAAAATTTAAAAAAATGAAATTTCAGACCTATTTCAATTAATTTGTAACCTATTATTAAAATAATCTGCTGTACCTGAAGACTGGAAGATGGCCAATGTAACCCCAATATTTAAAATGGGATCTACGAGTGATCCATGAAGGTAAAGACCAGTGAGCCTGACTTCAGTGCTGGAAAAAATCATGGAAACTGTTTTATAAAAAATAAAATCATAAAACATTTAGATAGACATGGTTTAATGGGACACAGCCAGCATGAATTTACCCAAGGGAAGTCTTGCTCACATTTCTCCTACTTTTTTTTGAAGGAGTGAATAAACATGTAGACAAAGGTGAACTGGTAGATGTGGTGTATTTAGATTTACAGAAGGTATTTGACAAAGATCTGCGTGAGAGGCTTCAAAGAAAACTAAAAAGTCATGAGATAGGAGGTGATGTCCTTTAGTGGATTGCAAACTGGTTAAAAGACAGGAAATAGAGAGTAAGATTAAATGGTCTGTTTTCACAGTGGTAAAAGGTAAACACTACAGTGGAATGCTTCAGGGATCTGTACTTGGACCGGTTCTTTTTAATATATTTATAAATGATCTGGAAAGGTGTATGATAAGTGAGGTGATCAAATGTGCGGATGACATAAAATTATGCAGAGTAGTTAAATCTCAAGTGGATTGTGATAAATTGCAGGAGGACCTTGTGAGACTGGAAGATTGGGCTTCCAAAAGGCAGATGAAATTTAACATGGACAAGTGCAAGGTAATACATATAGGGAAAAATAACCCTTGTTGTAGATACACAATATAAGGTTCTATCCTAGGAGTTACCACCCAGGAAAGAGATCTAGGTGTCATAGTGGCTAATGCATTAAAATAGTCAGCTCAGTGTGCTATGGAGGTCAAAAAGCAAACAGAATATTAGGAATTATTAGGAAGGGAATGGCAAAGAAAATGGCTGTTATAATGCCTCTGTATCACTGCATGGGGAGACTGCATCTTGATTACTGTGTGCAATTCTGGTCGCTGCATCTCAAAAAGATATAGTATCACTGGAGAAAGAGCAGAGAAGGGAGACAAAAATGATAAGGGGCATGGAAATGAGGAAAGGCTAAAGAATTTAGATCTATTCAGTTTGAAGAAGAGATGACTAAGGGGGGATATGATAAAGGTCTACAAAATCATGAAAGGACTTGAAGAGGTTAATGTAAATCGGTTATTTACTCTCTCAGATAATAGAAGGACTAGATGGTACTCCACAAAGTGAGCAAGTAGCTCATTTAAAAAAAACTGAAGAAATGTCTTTTTCACTCAGCACATAGTTAAGTGCTGGAATTCATTGCCAGAAGATGAGGTTACTGCAGTTAATGTAACTGGGTTTAAAAAAGGTTTGGATAAGTTCCTAGAGGAAAAATCCATAAACTCCTATCAACCTAATAAACGAAGGTTGACCGACGTGCCGCAAATGCGCAGTAGAGAGCAGCTCTACCGCGCATGCGAGCACGTCGGTCACAGTGTGCCTCTTAAAAATAAAAATGGTGCTGTAGGAGCGGCGGCAGCGGCGGCCCGAAGACCCGGAGCGGCGGCACCGGCCCGAAGACCCGGAGCGGCGGCGGCACCGGCCCCGGCCCGAAGACCCGGAGCGACAGGAGCGGCGGCCCGAAGACCCGGAGCGGCGGCGGCGGCCCGACGACCCGGAGCGGTGGGAGCGGCAGCGGCGGCCCGAAGACCCGTGCAGGAGCGGCGGCGGCACCGGCCCGAAGACCCTGAGCGGCAGGAGCGGTGGCCCGAAGACCCGGAGCGGCGGCGGCATGCGCGCGAGGGAGGGACAGACGAAGACCCGGAGCGGCGGGAGCGACCCGGAGCGGCGGGAGCGGCGGCCCCGGCCCGAAGACCCGGAGCGGCAGGAGCGGCGGCCCGAAGACCCGGAGCGGCGGCGGCATGCGCGCGAGGGAGGGACAGACGGCGGCGGCCGCTCCGGGTCTTCGGGCCGCCGCTCCTGCCGCTCCGGGTCTTCGGGCCGGGGCCGCCGCTCCCGCCGCTCCGGGTGCTCCCGCCGCTCCGGGTCTTTGGGCCGCCGCTCCGGGTCTTCGGGGGAGATCGACTGAGGGGAGGAGGGAGGGAGGAGTGACTCAGGGGAGGAGGGGAGGAGTGACTGAGGGGAGGAGGGAGAGAGGAGTGACTCAGGGGAGGGGGGAGAGAGGAGTGACTGAGGGGAGGAGGGAGGGAGGAGTGACTCAGGGGAGGGGGGAGAGAGGAGTGACTGACTCAGGGGAGGGGGGAGAGAGGAGTGACTGACTGAGGGGAGGGGGGAGGGAGGAGTGACTGGGGGGAGGGGAGGGAGGAGTGACTGAGAGGAGGGGGGAGGGAGGAGTGACTGACTGGGAGGGGGGGAGGGAGGAGTGACTGGGGGGAGGGGGAGGGAGGAGTGACTGGGGGGGAGTGACTGGGGGAGGGGGAGATAGGAGTGACTGAGGGAGGGAGGGGGAGGGGGGAGTGACTGAGGGGGGGAGGGAGAGGAGTGACTGAGGGGAGAGGGGAGAGAGTGGGGGAGGTGGGAGGGAGAATGAGGGGGAAGGAAATGATCCAAAAAAAATGTTAATGTAGCCCGTTTTAACGGGCTTAACGGCTTGTTAATTAATAAGCAATAGTAGCTTGAGATCTATTTAATGTTTGGGTACTTGCCAGGTACTTGTGACTTGGATTGGCCGTTGTTGGAAACAGGATGCTGGGCTTCATGGACCTTTGGTCTGACCCAGTAAGGCATATCTTATGTTCTTAAGTACCTTCTCTTTAGCACCCATGTGAGGATGGAAGAACATAAAAGAAAATAGTAGTTGTGAATGAAGTTTAATGGCACTGAAAGAACTGCTGAAGCCAGAAACCCAGTAGCAAGCAGCAATGAAATTCTGAGGCAGTATAAACAATGGGGTCCATATTCAGCCGCTCTGCGGTTGACCTAGGTATGAGGTTATGCATAATCGGTTAACCAGTGGTGTGTATGTTCAGTGGTGCAGCCATGCCACTGAATATACCCGGCTATCTTAAAGTTAGCCAGTTATGTATAACTGGTTAATGTTAGGACAGTTCTACGGCCTGACCTGAGTTAGCTGGATAAGTTAACCAACTAAGGCCTAGATTTTCTAATACCGCAGAGCTCTATGAATTTGGCGGTAACAGGGGGCGGGCCTGCGAAAGCCAGCAGCAATCGCTCCACCGCGGCGCTATCGCTGCCGGCTTTCGCAAACCAATAGCACCACCATGAAAGGTGGTGCTAGGGCGCATTACTGGCAGCAATAAGGTGTCCTACCTTTTTGCCGTCAGTGAAGTCTTCGCGGAATCTGCCCCGATGATGCCCCGACTCCTCCCCTTCCGGTGCGGACTCCGTCCCAATTTAGCTATCCCTTTGGAAAATGACTCCCTAAGTCTGAATATCAGAGTTAACTTATCCGGCTAACTCCACTCCTCCCTGGAACACCCCTGACTTATCCAGCTAAATTCTAGCCGGGTAACTAGTTACCCTGGCTAAAATTTAGCTGAACATGGGCTGAATATAGCCAGGTAAACCATTTAAATGGATAAATATTATGCCAGCCATTTTGAATAAGCTTTTCAGCTTTTGTCCTATTGAAAATGACCTCACCTTTAGCACATCAAAGTTATTTTCAACAGAGTAGAAGCCCCATCATGAGTTTACTTTCTCTCCAAATGTCACCCCAGTTGATCCATTGGCAAGCAATTTACTATACCTCTGAAGAGATGAATGGATTTATCTACTGCATTAACAGTTTTTGAGACTACAATTGAAAAGCACTAAAAAGAAAATGCAATGTTTTCTTTATTTTTTTTACAGATGGATCATGGTGAATTCAACACCTTGCTACTGGGCCAGGAAATGCAGGTGTGGCACCCTTCTCTCCCAATTATCGTGCAGAAGATCACTGCCATTTCAAAGTGTCCACCTGGTTGGATGAAGATATACCATGTAACAAAGAACTGCATGTGGCAAGTCATTTTCTTCTTCCATGTGAGTTCTTTGATTTTCTAATGTTTCAAGTCTTTGCATTTTGCCATATGTGAGTGTATGCAATTTATTCTGTATTTTGCTGAATAGATCATATATGCACTTGTGCTTTTTAATATAGTTACAGTGTCAGATGTTAGAGGTTGCACTTTGAGGGTCTTGTTTATGCAGTGCTACAACATGATAACGCTCTTAATATACGTTGTTCAGTGCTGCTTCTGGGCTCATGCCCATGCACAGGCTAGCTAAATTATACCCTTTCTTTCACCATTTCCTATAAAGATACCATAGTAAAATCTAAAGCAAAGTTTAAAGCAGTATGTTAAGGAATACTGTAAGAACTTCATATCTGATTGTTTGGGTAGAGGTATTGGGTTCTTAATCTATATTCAGTGATGGTTCCATAGTGAGGCAGGGTGAAGTGGCCACTTCAGCTGGCAAAATTATAGGGACAGTAGCACGTGCCTCCAAAAGCACCTTTGTTATGACTGCTGCACTTTGAGGAGGAACATGACCTGCATGGCGGCACTGAAGGCATGGCAACCTATGGTAAAGCTCATCCCACCATGGGCAGAACCCATCTTGCCACAGCCCAAGATGACCACGAGGCCTGGTGGGATCACATGCTGTGGAATCACATGCTGCTACAGCCCAAGAAGACCCAGAGGACTAGGAGGGTTGCAACAGAGCTCATCCCATTATGGTTCAAGAATACCCCAAAGCCTGGCCGATCCCATTCTGCTACAGCTTGAGAAGACCCAGAGTAGTGGCTAGGCTGCAGCGGAGCCCATCCTACCCTGGCCAGAGAAGACTCAGAGGCCCAGTGGAGCCTTGAAGAAAAGGCCAAAAAGAGAGGGAATGCCCTGAGAGTGTTTATGCATGTGTATGAGAGAGTACCTGTATGCGTGAGTGAGAGAGATAGGGGAGAGTGTTTGTGTGAAGAGAGAGCCTGTGTGTGTATGAGAAATAGGATGTGTGTCTGTGTGTGTGAGCATGTATGAGTGAGAGAGAAAGAGTGTGGTGTGTGTGAGAGCCTGTATGTGTATGTTAGTATTATGGTTCTGCCTGCAGTGCAGTCTCCCCTCCAACAGGGGTCCTCAGTGAGCCTCATTCAAAGCTGCATAAGTTACCTCCTCATTGGTCACATGTCACCTCAGTTCCAGCCCTATTTAACCAAGCCTGTTCATTCCCTCACTACATTTTCATTGACCTGGCCATCTCTTCCTTGCTATTCTACCTTGCCTTGTGGCCTATCCAGGCATCCTGCTTTGCCTTGCAGCCTTCCGAAGCCTTCTTCTTTGCATTGTGGCCTACCCAAGCTTTTTACCTTACCTTGGGCCTAACTTGGCCTTCCTGCCTTGCTCTGGGCTCTTCCAGGCCTTCTGAACTTATTCTGCAGCTTTCCAGGCCTACCTGCTTTGCTTGGGCCTTTCCAGGCTTCATGGCCTTACTCTGCGGCCTTTCAGGCCCACCTACCATGCTCTGGGCCATCTTGGGCTTTCCTGCTCTACTTTACGGCCTCCAGACCCTGTAGGTTTGCCTAGCCTGCCTTGTGGCCTATTTGGGCTTTCTTGTTTCCTATTGCCTATCTAGTCCTGTGCTTATCTAGTCTTGTATTTGTCTTGCCCTGCCCAGTCCAGTCCCTTGCATGCTTTCCCAGGCCTTGCCCTGAACTCCAGCCTTGTCTCCAGCCCTGCTGGTACCTAGTTCCAGCTCCCAGTCTGTACGTAGACCCAGCTCCCAACCTGCACAATGTTCCAGCCCTGCCATATATCCAGCTCCTGCTTGCCATTTATACCAGCCTTGCCTCCAGCCCTGTCTGTATCCAGCTCCCAACCATGATGTTCTCTAGAAGGCAAATCCTAACAGCCTCCAGAACCCAAAGGTTCAACCTGCGGGGAAAGGGGCTGGTTAGATAGAAGACCACCTGTAATCCTGCCCTGTGCTGCGTCTGCAGGGATGCTCCTGAACTCAAGCCCGCTGTCCTGTTACAGTTTGTGTGTGTGTGAGAGAGAAACAGTGAGAGAGAAAGGGTGTGTGCGCGTGAGAGCCTAAAAATGTTTAAGGGATACATAGAAAAAAGGTATGTGTGTGTAAGGGAATGTTCCTTTGATTGAGTGCGTGTATGTAAGAGAGAACATACACCTTTGATTGAACATATGTGTGTGTGTATGAGAAAGAGCATACTCCTGTGATTGAGTGTGTGTGTGTGTGTGTGTGTGTGTGAGAGAGAGAGAGAGATAAGATAGATAAGATAGCTGGTGTACCAAGATTTGTGAGTGATATGTGTTAGTTATTTGGTAAAAGGTTTGTGGAACTGATGAAACTGAAACATTAGTAAATGCATATGTTTGGTAGAATTAGCTATATGTAGCTTTAGGGGACAGATAGCAATTTAATATAGGGATGTGCACAACTTTTTTTTTCATGTTCTTTTCATTTCCAGTTGTTATCTGTTTAATTTTGCTTTTTAAATGGTTTGGGGGTATTTATTTTGTGTTTCCCTAATTTCGGAGTTAGTGCGCACTAACTCAAAATACTAATGTTATGAAATGTTGTCTTTTTTTGTTTTGTTTTGGGGCATTCCCAAAACAAGACAAAATAGACAATTTCAGTGCCATTGTCTATTTCATTTAAAATGAATGCACATCCCTTTTTAATAGAGGGATAAGTTCATGTAGTGAGGGTATAAGATGTATATGATCAAGTGTGATCCCAAGACACTGATCTACTCTATGTTGTGAGGTTAAAAAGGTAGAGGCTGCAGAAAGAAGAGAGATTGATTCTAGATTATCACACACATACTGCTCTTAGGTAACAGATGGTCTTTTATAGGAGAAACATCCTGGAAAAAAAAGCACTGGTCCCTTTAAATATAATTGGGAAGCCTGAAAACTAGGACACTTTTAAAATTAGGAAAGATATATGCAAATGTTTGGAGTCAGGTTTTCTTTTCTAAACTAAGAGCTGAGGGCAAAGAGCAGTATATTTCTTTTTAGAAAATGAGGGGTAGATTGTTGTAAGCATAAAATAGTGCCTATAGATATGCATGGGAAAACTCCATGTTGGCAGCCATCCAGATTCGATGTATTCCTGTCCATGGGTCAGGAGGAAGTGTACTCAGATTGGAGGGCTGTAAAAGCAGTGCAGATGTTGCTTGTGTATTTTGGTAAATCAGGTCTGGGAGATAGGTCCATGGACAGAGTTAAGGCCATTAGTTCCTTTCCTCCTATGTGACATTTTTTTTTCAGTCTGCATATTTGGCCCGTATATCTGTTTTTACATGAGCAAGCATTCAGCAAAACTCAAATGCCAACTATTATGTGCCCTCCAGAAGCTAAATATAGTTTGTATTAATAGATTCCTATGTATTTGGAAATAAAGACAAAAGATACTAACAAGAGCTTCTTCATTAAATAATGTGTCACCACTATATATCATATTTGTGCTTTGCATGTGCTATTTTTCTGCAGAAAGATAGTTTTTCTTCTGGAAGTTTTACTAACTTCTTTGAAACTTGCTTTCAGATGGATCGGTCATGAAAGATGTTGTATATCTTCAAGTCTGCTCACACCTGGTACATGTTGTGCATAAGTGGTCTATTCAAATTTTTCATGTGATCAAATATTGAATTGCATTAGAGTGAACCTGTATCAGAAAGCCCTTTGCTGTGGCCTACTCATGCCTGCACAAATGGATTGACCGAAACATGTATTCAGTGACAAAAGGACACCAACACAGGCATTCTTTTGGTTAAGAAAGTCACTTAACTCAATCTGGGATACAGTCACTTTAAAAGATTTGAATGCCTCATTCACAGTATGTATGAAACTCGAGCATAAGCAAGGCATAATGTCTCATGTCACTTTGCATGTGAGGTGACAGAATTTGTATTTTGTATTTTTCTCTCTCTTTTCCTGCGGCAGTCTCACTGCTGCTCTTCCCCTCCCCCCGCGCAGGTGGCTAAGGGGAACTTTGCCAGGCCGGAGGACTGGAAGAACGCCTCCTCTGAGGAAAGTTCTCAGCGTCGCTCCTTGACCAGTAGAAGACATCGCGGTAATGACAGCTATCTATCCTCGTTCCCTGGGCAGGCGTGCACCACCTCCATGGCATGCCCAGGCCTTATTAGCCCTGATTAGATTAGAGGGGGGGGGGAGGGAATCCAAATCCATATTTCCTGCATTGCAGCACACATCACTACTGCCTAATCTGTGAAGCTGATCCCGAGATAATTTTGGTCAGAGTATACTGCCTCATTTTTATTATGAAAAAAAATTGCAACTAAAATGACTTCCAGCTAATATGATTACAATATCAAAACATGACAAGTGATTTTTTTTTTTCACAGCAAAACAATGAGGAACTGTGCTTCAAATTTACCTGAAAAACACTAAGCCATATATGCAAATTAGATTTCTTCCAAATGTAAAATGTGAGAAAATCCTTAGCAACTCTGGCCACTGCAATGTATTTCTTGCTTATTCTTTTCTTATTAATTGCTTTAATACAATATTGTGTGAAAGCAAGGTTAAAACCAAAGATCAAACACGGTCTGCAGTGCGGCGGGAAAATGAGTCGATTAGATGGACCTGGGCATGTTGTGTTTCTATAAAAAATGATGCTTAAAAATAAACTGCTAAATTGTGATTTAGCAGAAAATTAAGGAAATCTACATTGCAATGCACCACTTCCCGTAGTAAAGAATCCCATAATAAAGGGAAAATCTTCCAAATTTTCAAAGGTTCTCAATGTATATAAACTCTAAACACATAAAAAATGAATGCTAATGTTATCACAATCCCTTTACGGCTCTTGTTTCAGCATTTTAAAGTGGAAAGACTTGCAGTGGCTCCCTTTTCATTACAGAACTCCAGCACCCGGTGTTTCTTTTAGCCCTAGCCATGACAAGCAGGGCATGGTATTCTCACGGACACAGAACCAGCAATTATGGATGAGCCCTATTTATGGACAAGGCCTGGATGCCTTAAAATTGATAAACAGAGAGACAGACTCAAGTGGCTTTAAGAAAGCCATCCAACTCCTTCGGTGCAATTGATGTTTGCTCCCTTTAACACAGATGTGACATAGCTGAGCAGACTCCCTGGAGACTCCATAGCTATTTTCAGTGTCCAAACATAACTTTTCATATGTTCACACCTCCTTGAATACTAAGCAGAGCCCTTTTGGACTACATCATGCAATGTCTGGGAACACAGCATCAAAACTATTGTGCCAGGTTACATGCAGTTGTATATCCTCTCATTTTGTTCCTATGGGAAAGACCTTTAATAAATCTGGCCCTTTGTGCTTAAGAGATTAACACCAACACAGAACCTCTCTCTGGCCTTGCATATGTTGGTTTCACAAAATTTGCTCCCAGCTGACAGGATCACAGAGCTGAACTCATCAATGCTTTTATTAGGGTTGTATGACTAGAATGACAGTTCTGTCAAACGGTTAGCACAGTGGACAAGACCAACAGTTTTGACCATTATTTTATGAAGCCTGGAAACTAATATTGAAACCTAAGATGGTAACTTTGATATCAGCGTGGGCGCACATGTACACATGTATGCCAGCTGACAGCAAAGGACGTGGCCATTTTATAATATACACACGTATATGCACGCATGGTAACTCCTAAAATGGAACCTAAGATCGTAGATGTTGAGATCTACAAAATCATGAAAGGACTTGAACTGGACTAGGGGACACTTCTTAAAGTTAGTAAGTAGCACATTTAAAACAAATCAGAAAACATTTTTTTTTTTTTTTACTCAATGCACAATTAAGCTCTGGAATTCATTGCCAGAGGATGTGGTTAAGGCAACTAGTGTATCTGTGTTTAAAAAAGGTTTGGATAAGTTCCTGGAGAAGTCCATAAACTGCTATTAATCAACTGAGAATAGTCACTGCTTGTTGTTGGCATTAGTACCATGGGATCTATTTAATGTTTGGGTATTTGTCAGGTACTTGTGACTTGGATTGGCCACTATTGGAGACAGGATACTGGACTTGATGGACCTGGGTCTGCCCCAGTATGGCATATCTTACGTTCGTATGTTCTTATGGCCTAAAATAGGCATGTGTACATGTGCACACAATTTTATATGGACGCTTACATGTGCACGCAAATGTGCCTCTACCGCGGTATAAGGGTCATGTGCCGATGCCATTACTAGTTTTCCCAGTTCATTCCCAGTTCACCCGGTTAAGGGATAAGACTTCCAGCCCCCTAGGTTATTAGTCTCCCTTCCCCCTGTTAGCCCCAACTCTTAAAACCCCACTGACTAGTCTAGTTTATTTATTACTTACATGCCATCCATAAACCCTGGTGCGCTTTTATGCATGAATACTTACGCACACATTCCATGTTAAAGTCCCAGAATGCCCATGTCCTGCCCTTGCCCCATCCAGACCACACCCACACCCCACCTCTTTTTGGTCTTTCTCACTTCTGCGCATACTGGGAGATACGCACATACACTGGTGACCAGCACGTGCTGACCAGATATACTCGCGTATCTCTCGATTTTGTCACATGCCGCGCTTTTAAAATTCACCTATAAGGCAATAATTCCTCAGCATATGAGACAGATATGGACTTGATTTATTAATCTATTTTATCCCATAGACAAAGAATGGTAAAAAAAAAAAAAAAAAAGACAGTATATCAAGTCCACAATGAAAGCATCTTCCTAGGCAACGGATTTCTGCTGTTAAGAAGATATTTGCGTAATTAAAGGAGATGCCTCATTTTTGTGTTTCTCATAAGCTTTGGCTTTTAAATCTACTGTGGGTAATCTTATTTGCTTTTGTTGGCATACTAACTATCCATACTCAATTCACTCCCATCTCATGCTGCTTAGATGTCCCATATGATAGCAGGAACTTTCAACACTTCTTCAACAAGGGTTATTTTCTCTTCACATCCAGAGTAGAGCTCTTATATCTTGCCCATGCTGTCCGGCAGAACACCAGTCCAGTCTTAGAACTCCAAATGCCACTGCTGCAACTCCTATCTGTCCCAGCTGTGGCTCCTCTAATGCTTTCATACAGGGGGGGAGGGGGGAGTCAGAGTCTGAAAGTGCAGTCTTAGTCCCAGGCTTGGCACCCTCACTGCATCAGAGCAGCATGTTGTTAAAGCAGAAGTCAGAGATGGGGGAGTGAGGTAAGGCTCGGAGGTTCGCCCGGGAGTGGGCAGCAGGGGAAGCACAGCAAGGGGGAGGGGGGGGGTGGCATGGTATTGGCACTAATAATGCCTAGGGGCGGCAGCTGCCCAAATCCATCACTACACAGAAAGAAATCCCACCATGCAGCACTGTTCACATTAACTCATGTGATATCGAAATTCTAGTTAATTCTATAGGGCTTAGCCAGCTATTTTAAGCTGATTATCAGACTCAACCTAGCCAGCTATGTCGTGGCTGAAAATAGGCTTAAATCTAGCTGGCTAAACTTTAAATGGGCAATAGCTGTGCCTCAGTTTGGCCAGCTAAGTTATTCACCTACTGATGAAAATCAGCACTAGCCTGCTAACTTCCTCTGCTTGGCCTAACCCCATCCCCGGATTCACCCATTTTTTGAACAGAATACTTTAGCCCACCTAGATTTAGCTGCTTTGTGCTATTACATTTTCAAAGGGAATTATCCAGCCACCAACCACCATTGTAAAATAGCTGGATCCCTTTGAAAATCTACCCCCACGCATGACCAGGGAGCGGACTAATTGCTGTGGAAAGAGGCTCACAGATATTTACGGGACTATCCTTATTTAATTGATTAGCTCAATTGTAGTTTAGCTCCTTGTGGCAGGTTCAAGACCCAACCAGTTTACCTACATTTTTTATCTTCAAGAATTCAAAATTGTGTCCTCTAGGCTCAACATTATAGAAGACTACTTTGCCTGACTACAGAATCCAGAAGCTGCTCTCTCACACAAGTGATTTTACTTCTGATCAAAATAAATGTCATAACCCTTAAGTTGAGTGAGACAACTGTCTGGCTTCTCTATCGGAAGGGGGAATATTCTATTAATGGGAGACTCCCAGGAAGCAGTGTCACCCAGGAGTAACAGGGCTCTCCAAACCCCAAGGAGTAGGATTATAAAGAGTGACTCCACGAGTCACTGGGAGTCGTCTAAGAAAGTTTGGAGTTCTGAGTAATGATGCGAAGAGACAGCTTGGAAGGTGTCTGGGGAAAGGCAGCACGAGACATGATCTATGGGAGGAGGGGGTGTTCTTTTACTGCAAGTGGCAGGGGATTTTGCAAGGAGATCAAACCCTAAGAGATATGGAGAGGATTTGTCCTGATCAACCCAAAAATCTTAGTAACTCTGGAAACCAGAAGGTTTCTCAGACATTCGTAGAGAGAGCTGATGCCTAAAAGGTGTTTTTAAGAGTTCTAGAAGAATCCAATGTGAAGTTATTTAAGCAGCATAAGAACTGGTTCTGCAGATGTGATTTTTGATAACTTGAAGAACCTTTTGTGTTGTACTTCTGCTGATTTTGAGTTCTAAATAAAATCTATATGTTTTATAAGAGAACACCTCAAGTGCGGACTGTTCATTTTGTCGTGTGATCTTCTTAGGGCTCTACAGGTTTATCCTGTCCCTTTTTCATAGAATCTGTAATCTTCCACCCTGCAACATGTGGGTCACTGCTCAGCAAGGCTGGGAAATGTGGCCCTCTTCCTAAGGGGATTGTAGAATTGTGGTCCATAAGAGGAGTGGCTAAGAGAATTGAAGATTTGTGTGTTCCAAACTCTTTTGAGCATTTTTGGTGAAAACTACAGTATTTTTGGCTTTAAAATGATTGTTTTGTGGATTTTTTCAACCAGCAATTTTTGTTTTTAAATATCCATTGCTCCTATCAG
The DNA here is from genome assembly GCF_901001135.1 of Rhinatrema bivittatum. NCBI lineage: Eukaryota > Metazoa > Chordata > Amphibia > Gymnophiona > Rhinatrematidae > Rhinatrema > Rhinatrema bivittatum. Next base: position 443,874,323 of record NC_042617.1, read on the forward strand.
TAAGCTTTGGTAAATCAGCATGAGCAAGTGTGAATTTGTGTCCCCATGGAGGTGGGATTACTCTCAGCATACCTGATATCATCCCCCTGCTGACCAAACAAGGTGAATCAGGGGTGTGTTGGCAAGTGAAGAAAACTCCATATCTGGATTGGGGACTAGAATCCAGACCCATTTGCAATGTTGTGAGAGTGGCGCCAAGTTAGCCTGACAGAATGATTGAAGATGAGGCTGTACTGGAGAGTGAGGAAGCCGGTGACCCCTAAATTGTCGAATGAATGACTGTCCCTTCACAGCTATGACCTATCAGTTGAGGGATAAAGTGTGACTCTCTAGATGAGTGAGTCAGCATTAGTTGATCCGAGTGCCATAAATGTCATTGAATTCAAAACCCTTGGCCTGTGGTCATGCAATGTGACTATTGTCTTGAGTCGCTATGTGAGTTGGAGACTCAGTCTTCAGCCTTTGCATCCCCAGTTGTGTTTGGTAAATCCAGGAAGCTATGTGCAGCATTGCTATTGTGCAGGACCAGAAGTGGTCACCAGGATTGTCATGGAATGCATTTAATTTGGATTAGAAATGTTTTTAAATCTAGTAGCATCCTCTTGCTCTATTTGCATGTATAGCTCAATTTTAACCTCTACTTGAACTTTCATGTGCATCTGTTTAGGGTTTGTCAATCTCTCCCCCTCCCAATTTTTAACCATCTAGCTCAGTCATCACAGTGATAGCTCTCTGGTTAACATCAATGGACTGTGACACCCTCTGGAACCCAGCACAATTGATCTCTTAGCAAGTCTCTTAGCAAGTCAGTAGATTCCCTTCCCCAGGGGCTGTGAATTCTGCCTCTACAGCATTTTCAGCCCCAGATATCCTGGGGAGCAGAAGCCAGGTTTAGGAATTGAAACCTGGTCTTCTGTTCAGAATTGGTTTTAAATACATTGTGAAAATATACAGTGGTATTCAGATAAGGAATTGCAGTCACTTCCATCCTATTCCATATTTGAATTGGTCTTTTAGGAAGTGAAAAAAGAACCTGTAACTCTGGGTTACTCCACTAACTATCAAATTCCCCAGTACAGCTTTTGAAAAAAATAAACATAATTTCAGGACAGATTGCTTTCTTTCTTTTCTGACCATATTATTGATGTACATGAACTGAAGCAAAGCTATGCCTCATTAACTGTGGATGAATAAAGTCATTGGGATTTCAAATACAGATGGGCTCATTTTTGACAGAACGAGACCGAGGACTGATTCCTGTGGCACACCACTCTTTAACCCCCCTTTCCTCGGCTTGGACTCTGTTTCTACTACTTTTTGTCGCCTCCCAGTTTATAACCCACTCAGTCACTTTAGGGCCCATAAGTCACTTAGAAGATCTGAAGAGGCATGGCCCAAACTGGATATTTCGCTCATTGGTCTCGATCATAATCCAGGATCTATTTTTGAACCGAAACAAATAAAATGATGGCAAAGATTGGAACGATAAAGGCAGCAAAGTATATCTGTTCTCTTCATGTTACAATTCGAGACTTTATTGATCTCCTGCATTACCCTTGCTTACTCACTGGTAAAGATCTTCTGTGTTAGTAAAAACTAAATAATCAAAGGAAGCGCAGATCAGCCTAATTATGCATACAATGTAGTATAAAAGAAGTGAAAGACAAGGCTTCTAATGCTCATCCTTTGAATCTCAGTACTAATTTTATCTCCAGTACTGCTAATGAGAGATTATTTTGTGCATCTGCCACCCTCTGTGAAAAAATATATCCTAATTTATTCCTTAGCCTGGTCTTTTTAGGTTTAATACCATGAAGCCTTGGTCAAGAACTTTCTTTCTGCTGAACAATACTTGCTTCATGTTATTTATACCTTTTGAGGTCTTTGAATGTCTGTGTTATATCCCACCCCACTCCTTCTAATTCTTCTCCTTTTCCTTCTCCTGCGTATACATATTTAAGCCCATAAAGTCTCAATAAATAAGGCTTGCTGTGTGTAAATTGCCTCTTTTTGTAGTTCTCCCTTGGACTGATTCTACTCTACCTGTATCCTTTTAGAGATGTGGCCTTGTATAGAAGCATTATTGCATCCTTTTTTTTTTTTTTTTTTAGATTGAGATCAAAATAGTCCAGAAATTGCACAATTTCTAACTTCCAATGGGCTGCATAATATGGTCCATGGGTTAGCAACCATTTTTTTTCTCCCTGAAATAGTGTAGTAAGTCATAAAATATACATATGGATACATGAAGAAAATTGTTTACATCTTGGAATATTATTTCTTCTGAAATCACTTTAGAAGAGTGATGCGATATGAACAATTCCTTGCGGTCTGCAACAATAGCTAACTAAACTAAAACTGGAAAAACATTTGGCAGATGGGAGAGCTGCTTTATAAGGCCTATTTATGAAAATGTAATGGACGGGGAGGGATTTCCAAGATGGCTAAATAGATGACATTCTGATCTCTGAGCTTCCAGATTTTGAATCTCTATATTTTTACATCTCTTCTTTTTATTTGCATTTTGTTCAAAATGGGAAGGAAGAGGAAGGGGAAATATCCGTATCCCCCTGCAGCGTCCATACCAATTCGAGGTCCGATGGACACTCTTGTTGTGCGTGCTGTGACCTCTGCTGAAGACGATCTGGGCAGGGGAGCAGGTGATATTCCTCTTAGTCTATATGCATGAATCCCACCTCCCTTACCTTAAACTATCAGGGGAGCTGATGGCAGAGCTACTTCATTATTGCAATCTTCACATCTGAGCCGAGTGGAAGCCGGTAGCAGTATGGGGGGAAGCCCCGGGAGTGAAAGTATTTCCTGATGGGACGCCGGGCCTATCGGCGACTCCTGAAGCTGTTCGGTGTGAATCCCCAGATGAGGAGACTGTGAACTCATTCAAAGAGGTCGTTGGAAACCCAGGAACTTCTTTGCTTCTTACACAATCCCCTCCCCCACTGTTATTGGGGGTGAGCACCAATATGGTTCAAGCTTTGCTGTACCTACTCCTCTGGTGTAGCCTCAAGGTCTGCTCCACCATCTTATGTTACTCTATTGAATATGTGGAGAATGAAGAATTGTCTCATATACGGAAAGTATCTTATTGAATACCATTTCTCAACTTTGTAATTTCTCCTTTGGTAATGTGTCCAAATTATTAGATTTGGAGCAAAGGCTTATTAGTACTGAGCAGAGTTTAACTATGGTACCTTCTCGAGTGGCTGCATAATAAACTCGAGTATTTGGAAAATCAAGCAAGATATAAGAATTAGGGATGTGAATCGTTTTTTAACGATTAAAATTATCGTCCGATAATTTTAATATCATCTTAAATCGTTATAGAACACGATACAATAGAAATTCTAACGATTTATCGTTAAAAATCGTTAAATCGTGTTAGTGCGCACTAACTGAAAATGATACAAATTGACACTTTCCAGGTCAGTAAAGGTCAGTTAGGAATGAATATGTGTTCCTATTGGCTGGCTGCCCTCTTATCTATTGATGTTAACCAGGTTCCCACTGAGGTGATGGTTGGGGGGATGGGAAATGGAAATGGAAACTCAGGAACACTAACAGAAAATGATACAAATTATTGACACTATCCAGGTCAGTAAAGGTCAGTTAGGAATGAATATGTATTCCTATTGGCTGGCTGCCCTCTTATCTATTGATGTTACCAAGGTTCCAACTGAGGTGATGGTTGGGGGGATGGGAAATGAAAACTGTTGGTAGTTGACAAAAAAAGTAATGTGATCAGTCAATATGACTAGAACCTGTGCCCTATTCCTGATACCAGGGGTGTTGTGATCTTCCTGCACTCAGTGCCCTATCCCTGATACCAGTCTGAGACAGCTCCCTCCCTGCATTACTAGTGAGAGGCTGGCTTCACAGACAGGGGGGAGCTGCCTGACCCTCACTCCTGACTTCCCCCATGTCCCAGCTAGTGAATGGTGTGTGGGTGAGGGGGGGGAGGATGGTGAAGTCTGAGACAGCTCCCTCCCTGCATTACTAGTGAGAGGCTGGCTTCACAGACAGGGGGGAGCTGCCTGACTCTCACTCCTGACTTCCCCCATGTCCCAGCTAGTGAATGGTGTGTGGGTGAGGGGGGGGGGGGGGAGGATGGTGAAGTCTGAGACAGCTCCCTCCCTGCATTACTAGTGAGAGGCTGGCTTCATAGACAGGGGGGAGCTGCCTGACCCTCACTCCTGACTTCCCCCATGTCCCAGCTAGTGAATGGTGTGTGGGTGAGGGGGGGGGGGGGGGAGGATGGTGAAGTCTGAGACAGCTCCCTCCCTGCATTACTAGTGAGAGGCTGGCTTCACAGACAGGGGGGAGCTGCCTGACCCTCACTCCTGACTTCCCCCATGTCCCAGCTAGTGAATGGTGTGTGGGTGAGGGGGGGGGGGAGGATGGTGAAGTCTGAGACAGCTCCCTCCCTGCATTACTAGTGAGAGGCTGGCTTCACAGACAGGGGGGAGCTGCCTGACCCTCACTCCTGACTTCCCCCATGTCCCAGCTAGTGAATGGTGTGGGTGAGGGGGGGGGGGAGGATGGTGAAGTCTGAGACAGCTCCCTCCCTACATTACTAGTGAGAGGCTGGCTTCACAGACAGGGGGGAGCTGCCTGACCCTCACTCCTGACTTCCCCCATGTCCCAGCTAGTGAATGGTGTGTGGGTGAGGGGGGGGGGGGAGGATGGTGAAGTCTGAGACAGCTCCCTCCCTGCATTACTAGTGAGAGGCTGGCTTCACAGACAGGGGGGAGCTGCCTGACCCTCACTCCTCCAGGGTATTGTGATCTTCCTGCACACAGTGCCCTATCCCTGATACCAGGGGTGTTGTGATCTTCCTGCATGCAGTGCCCTATCCCTATTAATACCAGGAGTGTTGTGATCTTCCTGCACGCAGTGCCCTATCCCTAATACCAGGGGTGTTGTGATCTTCCTGCACACAGTGCCCTATTCCTGATACCAGGAGTGTTGTGATCTTCCTGCATGCAGTGCCCTATCCCTGATACCGGGATGTGTGCAAGAAGATCCCAACACCCCCGGTATCAGGAATAGGGCACTGTGTGCAGGAAGATCACAACACCCCTGGTATTAGGGATAGGGCACTGTGTGCAGGAAGATCACAACACTCCTGGTATTAATAGGGATAGGGCACTGTGTACATGAAGATCACAACACCCCTGGTGCCAGGGATAGGGCACTGTGTGCAGGAAGATCACAACACTCCTGGTATTAATAGGGATAGGGCACTGTGTGCAGGAAGATCACAACAACCCTGGTGCCAGGGTTAGGGCACTGTGTGCAGGAAGATCACAACACTCCTGGTATTAATAGGGATAGGGCACTGTGTGCAGGAAGATCACAACACCCCTGGTGCCAGGGTTAGGGCACTGTGTGCAGGAAGATCACAACACTCCTGGTATTAATAGGGATAGGGCACTGTGTGCAGGAAGATCACAACACTCCTGGTATTAATAGGGATAGGGCACTGTGTGCAGGAAGATCACAACACTCCTGGTATTAATAGGGATAGGGCACTGTGTGCAGGAAGATCACAACACCCCTGGTGCCAGGGTTAGGGCACTGTGTGCAGGAAGATCACAATACTCCTGGTATTAATAGGGATAGGGCACTGTGTGCAGGAAGATCACAATACCCCTGGTATCAGGGTTAGGGCACAAGTTCTAGTCACATTGACTGATCACATTACTTGTTTTGTCAAGCTACCAACTGTTTCCATTTCCCATCCCCCATATACTGTCAGTGGGAAGCTTGGTAACATGAATAAATAAGAGGGCAGCCAATAGGAATACATATTCATTCCTAAACTGACCTTAACTGACCTGAAAAGTGTAAAATTGTATCATTTTCAGTTAGTGCGCACTAACTCCCAGTTAGTGCGCACTAATCGGAAAAAACGATTTTTAACGATTTTTTAACTAAAAAATTGTGCCTAACACGATTTTCTTACCCTGCCACACGATTTCTATCGTTAAGACGATATGGAAAACGATTCACATCTCTAATAAGAATTTGAGACACTATAAGATCAGATTGATTTCATCGCAGGAGATGTTTAAGAAATATGTCTCCAAAATTTTGCAAATTCTTTCAGGATACAGAAATTAGTCTTGCCAAATGTTATTATATTCCAGTGATGAACTGCAATATTAGAATTGAGAAGGGTGGAATGGATATTTTTACCCCATTTAATACTGCAGACCTGACTAAAATTTCTTAGGCCAATATTTCAATGACAATGAACCTACTTGTTACCTTTGTTAAGTATAATGCTTTGTTATGTGATCAGAAATTCCAGATATTCCATGATATTGCCAGAGCAATAGCAAAGGAGGAAGATTTTTCTCCAGCTGAAACAGCAAGGTCAAGTGTTGGGAGTTCCCTTGTAAATGCATCATAGTTTATCAGTTAAATATATATTTTTTAAATCTTTCACATCTGAAACAGTTTCTTCTAGATAAATCTGTTATGAAATGATTTTTTTTCTTGTTGGTGTTCTGGGTTTTGGGTTAAGAGCCTCATGCTAATTTTGCTTGTCTATTTTCCATATTTCTGTCTCCTTGTAATATGGACTGGTGGGGTTACATTTATTCTTCTATTTTAAATACTTTTTTCTATTATGTTTAGTTGTGATCTCTTTTGCCATGCATTATTTCACAACAATGTTTTACTTGCTAATACAAATTATAAATTAAAAGAAAAAGTGATAAGGCATAAAGCAACACATAAAGGTGCATTGTTAGTAAACTTGCTCCATTAATCTCAATGGGATCCATTTACTAACAATGCATGGCAACATGCATTAACGCTTTATCACAGTTTCATAAATAGGCCTCATTATCATTTTGGATTACAGGGTTTATTTCCATTTCATGGAATAGCAAAAATTAAACATTTTTACATGGGTAAACCAGCATATGTCCAACTAAACGGTTATTTACTCTTTCGGATAGTAGAAAGACTAGGGGGCACTCCATGAAGTTAGCATGGGGCACATTTAAAACTAATCGGAGAAAGTTCTTTTTTACTCAACGCACAATTAAACTCTGGAATTTGTTGCCAGAGGATGTGGTTAGTGCAGTTAGTATAGCTGTGTTTAAAAAAGGATTGGATAAGTTCTTGGAGGAGAAGTCCATTACCTGCTATTAAGTTCACTTAGGGGCGGATTTTCAGAGCCCTGCTCGCGTAAATCCGCCCAAAACCGGGCGGATTTACGCGAGCAGGGCCCTGCGCGCCGGGAAGCCTATTTTACATAGGCCTACCGGCGCGCGCAGAGCCCCGGGACTCGCGTAAGTCCCGGGGTTTTCGGAGGGGGCGTGTCGGGGGGGCGTGTCGGGGGCGGGCCCGAACCGCGCAGCGTTTTTGGGGCATGTCGGGAGCGTTCCGGGGGCGTGGCTACGGCCCGGGGCGGCCCAGGGGCGTGGCCGCGCCCTCCGGACCCGCCCCCAGGTCGCGTCCCGGCGCGCAGGAGGCCCGCTGACGCGCGGGGATTTACGCCTCCCTCCGGGAGGCGTAAATCCCCCGACAAAGGTAAGGGGGAGGTTTAGACAGGGCCGGGCGGGTGGGTTAGGTAGGGGAAGGGAGGGGAAGGTGAGGGGAGGGCAAAGGAAAGTTCCTTCCGAGGCCGCTCCGATTTCGGAGCGGCCTTGGAGGGAACGGGGGTAGGCTGCGAGGCTCGGCGCGCGCCGGCTATACGAAATCGATAGCCTTGCGCGCGCCGATCCAGGATTTTAGCGGATACGCGCGGCTCCGCGCGTATCTACTAAAATCCAGCGTACTTTTGTTTGCGCCTGGAGTGCAAACAAAAGTAGGCTATTCGCGCTCGTTTTAAAATCCGCCCCTTAGAGAATAGCCACTGCCATTAGCAATGGTTACATGGAATGGACTTTTTTTGGGTACTTGCCAGGTTCTTATGGCCTGGATTGGCCACTGTTGGAAACAGGATGCTGGCCTTGATGGACCCTTGGTCTGACCCAGTATGGCATTTTCTTATGTTCTTATGTTCTTAAACCCAGTCTGCTTGCTGAGTTCCTCCTGAAATTCACTCCAACCAATATGAGAAAGCAAATATGCTCTCTCAGTGGAGAGAAAAGACAACCTGCCCTCTCTTCACTTGGAGTCCTATGGACCACAGCCAAACTACTGCCTCTCTCTCAAGCAATGCGGTCATTCAATAACTCCTTCTAGTGGCTCATGGAGTCACCTTGATAGATTTTGAAATCTTGAATACTCTGTGGGGGGATGGACCCTGATTGCCACTCAATGAATGACTACACGCCCTTGGAACCTCGCATTGCTGGAAATTTCTACACTTACACTTTGTTCCAACATTTCCTGCTCCAGCAGGATTTTCAGAGTCAAAACTCTATGAAGAGTTTCCCTTTGAAAAGGAGCATTCAGTCCCATGGATAGACCCTGCAGAGAGCCTCTTTTCTGCCCTCTCCAGGTTCAGTGAAATCAAGGCAGGCTTGCTACTCCGCTAGTGTTTCAGTTTTGGTGAGGCTGTGGGGAAAACCATTTACAATGAATTAGAAAATAAAGGGAAGAGAAATCATTTGCCTGCACAACATGAAGTGCAGCAGTTGAAACTGAAAGAGAGTCCTACACCACTTGGCAATGGTTTTGTTATCATTCTTAGTCCAGGACTCCAGTCTATTATAATATTTTACAAGCTGAATATTGTACCTGCTTAAAATGTTTATACACTTTTTTCATGTAGAATGGAAACAATATCAGACCTTATTAGGTTTTGTTATTCTGTAGTTAAATATTGTAAATAATACACTACATGGGGATCAGACAATATAACATCACACTGCAAACTAGTAAAAAAAAAAAAAAAAAAAGGTTTAATAGAGCTTGCATGTGTGTGGCCTCTGACTTTTAGTTTTGTTTGGTTTCTTGTCTCTCAGTAATGTAATGCTACTATATTTGGTGATTAACAAGGCTGGGATATAGTAGGTAGACCATGTGCATTGACTTAATTCCCTCTAGACAGTCCTGTAAACATAATTATCCTTTGAAAAGTTCCTTTTAAAGTAAGGAATCTGCTAGCAGGTAGTTAGCTGCATGTTCCTGTATGGTTTGACTGGTATCAGTACCCACAGCAAACAATTTATAGACGCCTGCTACCAGGCTATTAGTGTGTAGTGCTAGTTGCCATTTAGAATTCTTGGTCTTCGTTCCTGGTCCTCATCTTGGCGGGTCCTGATCATCTCTCTGTCTTCATCCTGTGGTCTGTCTTCAGTTCTTCATTTTATCCTGTGGTCAGTCTTCAGTCCTTCATTGTCTCCTCTTGCCCACCTGTGCTGTTCCTCACCTCCCAGCCTGTCTATCTATCCCGCTTTTACCTCAGACGGATCTCCTGTTCTGACTTCAGCCTGCTTGACACTTGACTAGGACTGAACTCCATCTGCCACTGATCACTGCCTGATTCTCGACTACGATTGAACTCCGCCTGCCTCTGACCACTGCCTGACTCTTGACCATGCCTGAACTCTGCCTTCCCTGACCACTGTCTGTCTCTGACTATGCCTTTACTCAACCTGCCCAGACCCTGACCTGTGGCTTGATCACCTTCAAGGATCTCCACTTCGTCAACAGAGGCCCACACCTAAGTCCTGCCAGCTTCGGCACCAGAGGGCTCAACCTAAGGGGAATGAGGGCTAGTATAGGTGAAGCTACAGCCAGCTCCATCAGCTGATGGTGGTGACCTGCAAGGCTCCTTCCTGAAGGTTGCGCCAACTCCACCTCGGTCCAAGGGTTAATGCCTGCAACAGTCATAGAGAGAGAAAGAGGCCATGAGGATTAAAGACAAGGAAAAAAAGATCCAGGATCGAGGATAGGAGAGAGAGAGAGACAGGACCAGGACCTGAGGGTGCGAAAAGTGGGAATGGGAGCCAGGAGCCAGAGAGAATGGGAACTGAAGCAGAAAGTACTCTGGCTAGGGGGAATGTGAGGAAGAGAAGAATGAGGATGGAGGGAGCGAGAAAGGAGTCTGGTTATTGAGTGTAGGAAGAAGGAGAAAGGACCCATGATGGGGAAGCAAGGATAGAGTGAGGAATGGGAATGGGGCTGCTAGAGAGAGAACTCTGGATTTGATGGATAGGGAGAGGATTCAGGAGGATAATGTAGGAAAATGAATGGAGGGGAGAGCATATGAACAAAAAGAGAGAAAAAGAGGCATGGGAAAAGGCGAGCAGGTAGGAAGAATTTGAAGAGGAGATGAGGAGACAGAGAAGAAAGGGGAGAAGCAAGAGAGCTGAAAGAAGAAAGAGAGAATATGAAATATCTACTTTGAAGGAAAAAGGCAAAGAAAAGAGGACACCAGAGTGAGAGAACAAAAAAAAAAAAGGAACAGAAACCAGGACAGAGCATATAAAAAAGAGAGACATGCTGAAAAGAAAATGTTACCAGAAACAGCAAAGATTGGAAATTAGTTTACTATCTGATAGAGAATAACAGCTGGATTTTGTTGCTTGATTTGATTTTTTTTTCTAGTGCATAATTAGCTCTGTTTTATACTGGATATACCCACCAACTGTTGCGCTGGTAGGTGACCCTTGGCCCGAAGTGAGGTTGATGCAACTCACAGGGCAAGCCCTACGGATCCCCACTGTTAGGAGGCAGAGCTGACTAGCAGATGGAGGACAACTGGAGCTTTGCCAATACCAACTCTCATTCCCCACAGGTTGAGCCCTTAGGTACTAAGGCCGTCTACTCTTAGGCAGGCCTCCATGTGACGACTCCCAGTAATGGTGCAAGGGTTGCCAGGAACCAGCAGAGGTATCAGGGGACCGGAGTAGGTCCAGATGAGGCAGGGATCCAGAGACCCGGGCGCCAACAGGAACAGGGCAGAGACAGAGGGCATCCCAATAAAAGAGGCCAAAGCCAAGAGGCCAAGTCCAGGCAGATACCAAAGGCATAGTCAAGGCAAGCTGTGGTCAGGGCAGGCAGCTGAGCAAGACAAGGTACTGATGAAGCAGAGCAAGGATCGAGGCCAGAGAATCAGTCCAGAGCATAGTTCAACGTAGCAAGGGTCAAAGCCAGAGAAGCAATCCTAAGCATGGTCCAACGTAGCAAGGGTCAAAGCCAAGGTATCAGTCCAAAGGAACAAGGAAGAGACCAAGGTATGAGACAGGAACCAGGAACGAAGTCAGGATCAGGAACCAGGAATGATGGACAACGAGCACATGAGCAACTGTGGAGACCTATTGCCAAGGCAAGGAACAAGTGGTGGAACCCTGCCTTAAATACCAGGGCCCGATGATGTTATTATCGGGTGCCGCGGCTTAGTTTCCCACCACGGTCCCTTTAAAGGAACGGGAGGCACGCGTGTGCACGCCTAAGCCAGGACCCACAGGAGGCTGGACAATGGCGTCTCCCCACGGTCCTCGCTGGGAACCGAGGAGGTCCGCGGAGGAGTCTTGAACAGTCAAAGAAGCAGTAGGTGCTCGAGGGCATAGGTGGCTGCCCAAAGCTGCAAGCAAATATGGTCCAGGTCCAGGAGCAGCGCTACAAGGATGAGTAGGCCCAGTCATGGGCCTACCACGGACGGGGCATGCAACAGTAGCCCCCCCCCTTTTATGCCCCCCTCTTGGAGGTTTGGGTTTGCTCAGATGGGCACAATGGAAGCAGAAGAAGAGACTCTTGTCCAAGATGTTACTTGCAGGCTCCCAGGAGTTCTCCTCAGGGCCATAACCTTCCCAGGAGAGAAGATACTCCCAACGGCAGCCTCTCCTACAGCAGTCAAGGACTTCTTGGACAAGATAAGTGGTATTGGTTTCTGTGGTAAGCTAGGAAGGTTCAGGAGCCTTACGAAAAGGCCATGAGAATACCACCGGGTTGAGCAGAAACACATGAAAGGAGTTATGTATTCCTGAGGTTGGTGGTAACCTGAGCTGGTAATTAACAGGCCCAATACACCGGGTAATAGCGAATGGGCCAATGAATCTTGGTGCAAATCTCTGTGAAGGTAATTTAAGATAGATATAGCGAGTGCTTAGGCAGACATTTTGGCCCGGCTGAAATTCGGGAGCCAGTCGACGGTGAGCATCAGCAGCCTTCTTAGCACGTACCGCAGCCTGGCAAAGGCATTGATTGTCTGGGTCCAGAGTGCTTGGAAGGCGTCCACTGTAGTCTGAGCTGCTGGCGAGGGCACCGACAGTGGAATCGGCAATGCTAGTCTAGGTTGTCTGCCATATACAATGGAGAAAGGAGAAACTCCCATGGCTGCTGCGATATGGGAGTTGTGGGAAACTTCTGCCCAGGGTGGAGCTCTGGGACCCCCGTTGGACCCCGAGGGACTTTTGGCCAGCTTGGGGGGCCTCCTGACCCCCACAAGACTTGCCAAAAGTCCACCAGTACGGCAATATGGCCATATGGCCGGCGCCATTTTGCAATACGGCAAATACGATTCGAGTGCAGGAGGTTGCTTCCGGACCCCCGCTGGACTTTTGGCAAGTCTTGTGGGGGTCAGGAGGCCCCCCAAAGCTGGCCAAAAGTCCCTGGGGGTCCAACGGGGGTCCCGGAGTAACCTCCTGCACTCTGGCCGTCCGATGCCAGTACTCAAAATGGCGCCGATAGCCTTTGCCCATACTATGTCACAGGGGCTACCGGTGCCATTGATCAGCCCCTGTCACATGGTAGGAGCACAAGATGGCACCAATGGCCATGTGACAGGGGCTGACCAATTGCACCGGTAACCCCTGTGACAAAGGCTATCGGCGCCATGATGAAACCGGCACCGAGGGTGTGAGTGCAGGGGATGGCTCCCGGACCCCCCCGCTGGACCACCAGGGAGTTTTGGTAAGTCTTGGGGGAGGAAGGGTTTGTTTAAATTTTTATTTAAGTGGCCGTATAATTCGGCGAAGATTCGTGTATTCGTGGGGAATCGCGATACGTTTCGCTTCCCCACGAATACTACGAATAGTGCAATATACGTTGCGGATCGCCAATACGGCAAAAACGAATGCACACCCCTAGAATTAGCCAAATCAGATAATTTGGATGTAGCAGCATTAGAATACATACACAATTGACTGTAGTTGACAAAGAAGATTCTATATGTGAGACTACACCTTGAATACTTTGTACAATTCTGGTCGCCGCATCTCAAAAAAGATATAGTTGCAATGGAGAAGGCACAGAGAAGGGTGACCAAAATGATAAAGGGCATGGAACAGCTCTCCTATGAGGAAAGGCTAAAGAGATTAGGGCTGTTCAGACTGGAGAAGAGAAGGCTGAGGGGGGATATGATAGAGGGGTTTAAAATCATGAGAGGTCTAGAACAGGTAAATGTGAATCGGTTATTTACTTTCAGATAATAGAAGGACTAGGGGGCACTCCTTGAAGTTAGCATGCAGCACATTTAAAACTAATCAGAGAAAATTATTTTGACTTTAGAATGTGTTGCCAGGGGATGTGTTTAGTGCAGTTAGTGTAGGTGGTTTTAAAAAAGGTTAAGTTCTTGGAGGTGAAGTCTATTACCTGCTATTGATCAAGCTGACTTAGAAAATAGCCTCTGCTATTATTAGCATCAGTAGCATGGGATATACTTAGCTTTTGGGTACTTGCCAGGTTCTTGTAGCCTGGATTGGCCACTGTTGGAAACAGGCCGCCCCCTTCCAGAGGTTTTAAAGCAATTCTTGCAGAGAGCTCTGGGGGCAATGTAGCTTGATTTTTGGATGGTTAGGAGGATTGGAGATTATTCCTGAGTTGAGTTTTGGGTCTGTACTCTGGACTCCAGCAAACCCTGCTGGAAGTTTGTGAGTTAGGTCAGGGGACTGCCCTACCTACTCCACACCCTCTTGGGTAAGGAACAGTACCCCAGGATAATTTAGGGTTTAGAGATCTTAATTTGTAGGAATCTTGTGAGACACCTGGGCCTTCCTTGGATTCAGAGCATGGGAAACCCTGTGTTCGGGATGCCCAGGTATAGGGAAGACCTGACCACCAGAGGTGGAAACCTTCTGCAAGGATAAACTCTGGGGTTTGCATCAGTTTTTTGGGGACAATAACTTGTTTTGAAGATCTGGGAAAAAGGTTTGGGCTGGCCTCTTCCCACCTAAGGACATGTGAAGCTGCTGTTCCAGCTTGGATTCCACCCATCTGGGATCCTTAAAGAAATCACAAATCCTAGAATGCCAACTAACTGAGTAAAACAAACTTTAAGATCATTGAGGATATCCATCCAGTGTCTTCACAACCTGGGGGCAGAGAGAGTTTAGTTGTCTGTGCAGAGACAGTAACTTTATATTTTTTGTCAGTTTGGACGAGGTTTTCCGCCCATCTAAGGGATACCCTGCCCACCTGGGGACTCTATTTTCCCAAGCCCTGGAGGGTAGAGGTTGCCCTGGTTCCAGAGATTCCTGCACAGATTGAGGAAAGAGATTGTCAAAGTAAACAGAGAAACAGAGAAATTATGGCAGAAAAGGACCAAATGGTCCATTCAGTCTGCCCAGCAAGCAAACTGGATGGACCAAAAATGGCGTGGGCCATCCAGTGCTCCTACCATGTGACAGGAGCCGGCCAATGGCACAGATACCCTGTCACATGGTAAGGGCAAAGGGCTATTGGCACCATTTTTATTAGTGGCAGCCGACGGCCCGAGAGCAGGAGATCGCTCCCAGGATCCCCACTGGACCACCAGGTAATTTTAAAATGTTTTGGGGGGGAGTCGGGAGGGTGGGGGAAGCTAAGGGAGCCATTTTAAAGGGTCGGGTGGGTTTTTTGTTTATCGGCTCGGGCGCAGCTGATAAAAAAAAAACCCGATTGGGCGCACGAAAAAAAATTAACGATATGAATTGGAACCAGAATCGAAACCGATTCCGGTTCCAATTCACATCTCTAATAATTAGGTCCTTCAACCTCTCCTCATAAGTCATTTGATGGAGCCCCCCCACACACACACACACCACCACCACCATTTTTGTCAACGTTCTCTGGACCTCCTCCATCCTGTCTGTCCCTTTTGAGATACGGTCTCCAGAACTGAAAAATACTCCAGGTGAGGCCTCACCAAGGACCTGTACAAGGGGATTATCACCTCCTTTTTCTTACTGGTCATTCTTGTCTCTTAAGCAGTGTTCTGGCTTAAGCTATTCCCTTGTCACATTGCTTCGCCGTCTTCAGATTGCTAGACACTATGATCCCAAGGTCCCTGTCTTGCTCCGTGCACATCAGCCCTTCACCCCCCATCTCATACAGGTCTTTTGGATACTACACCCCAGCTGCATGACTCTGCACTTCTTGGTATTGAATCCCAACTGCCATATTTTCAACCACTCTTCAAGCTTCCTTAAATCATGTCTCATTCTCTCTACTCCTTCCGGTGTGTCCACTCTGTTGCAGATCTTAGTATCATCCACAAAAAGACAAACTTTCCCTTCTATCCCTTCCACAATGTCGCTCACAAAGATGTTGAACAGGACTGGTCCCAATACCAAACCTTGCGGCACTCCGCTTATCACCGTTCTCTCTTCAGAGTAGGTTCCATTTACCATCACATGCTGTCTTCTATCCGTCAACCAGTTTGTAATCTATGCCACCACTTTGGAGCTCACTCCCAAGCTTCTCATTTTATTCATAAGCCTCCTATGCAGGACCGTATCAAAAGCTTTGCTGAAATACAAGTAAATCAGATCGAGCGTTCTTCCTCAATCTAATTCTTTAGTCACCCAATCAAAAAAATCAATCTGAATTGTCTGACAGGATCGTCCCCTGGTGAATCCATGCTGCCTTGGGTCCAGCAGTCCTCCTGACAGTAGATAGTTCACCATCCTTTTCTTCAGCAGAGCCTCCATTACTTTTCCCACCACCGAGGTGAGGCTAACCGGCCTGCAGTTTCCAGCCTCCTCTCTGCTCCCACTCTTGAGAAGCGGGACCACCACCGCTCTTCTCCAATCACTCAGCACCACTCCTGTTTCCAGGGATCTATTGAACAGGTCGTGCAGTGGACCCACCAGCACATCTGTGGTGCTGTGGATTAAGTTGTTGTGCCATATGTCACAAAATTTCAACAGTAAAGACTTTATTTTTGAACACTAACTCAGTGGCTCTAGTGGTTTTATTTGGCACAGTCAGCACACAATGTAACATACAGATACCTCTTTCCCAGGGATGGGAACAAAGATACCAACAATCACCCCAAGCGCTAGGGGCCTTGTAAGTAATCTTCCCCCGCACTCGACCAGGAATCCAGGCCCTGGAAGTGAGAGACTGTTCAAGCTAGTCTGGTAAGGTTCCCGCCCCAAAGAGTCAAATTCTTTTATGGCCCCACCTGTGCAGGAAAGGCACACCGAGGCGGGGTTATATATGCCATCTCAGCTAAACCAGGTGTCGCTCCTCCCTAGGTTTAACAATTTCTCTTAAGAATCTCCTTTCTATTTTAATGGAGAAGTTGCAAATTCCCCTAGGTGCAAGCACAGGAATGCATGCAATATGCTACTGGCAAGTTCTTTCAGTTACAACCCCTAACACCAGCACCTGGACTCACGGCTTGTTTCCATGACATAACTACTCTACGTTTACCACAGTCAGGTCATCAACTGGAGGTTTTGGGGTTTCAGTCTTATGCCTTCTGAAGAGTCCTTTTTTTTTCCCCCTGCACTTACACAGGAAATTAACAAGAAGTCAATTTGCTTGAGGAATCTTTCCGTTTCGAAGTGCCTAGCGTACCAGTGATCGATTAGAGGATATTGTGAAGTAATGCCATGGAATTTAATCATAGGACTTCATTTTTGCAGGGGGAGGAATGCCTCCTGCAAAACACCGGCAGCCCCGTGATAGATTTGCTGCAACTGAAAAAACTGAAGGCTTCATCCTGTGACCGTCACATGAAACTGTCTGTCACAGAATGAAGGCTCTTTCTCCTCTCCCCTTAGGGCAGCCACCTGCTCCTTATTTTAATGAACTGTATTTGTATGTTTTTCTACCTGTTTGTGTCTTCTTATCCCACACTAATGTTGATGTAATACAGGCTGAAACTCTCCTGCAGGCCCGTTCCTTATTTTCTGAGCGCCAATTATACTATACCCACTCCCATTTTGAAGAATGAGTATTCTGTGCAGTGCTGTATAGTTGCTTCCCATTATTAATATACCCAATCTCCAGCGTTAGTTAAATATAATTTGATTTATATACGCTCCTTCTTATCAGTCTGGGAGTTAACAGGGTGAATGTGTTGCAAATCCTGCTTGTTAAACTATCTGATTACATATCATATAGGACAACTGGATGAGACTAATCAATAATCATAGCTCTTGCGTGATATAAGCCTTTCCGAAATGTTTTATAAATGTACCTACACTAAGGCATCCCACAGATATCCCATGAGCAGATTGGCAACCGGCAACTAACGAAGCTGGTTATGCCAGGTCAGCAACATAAAGTGGCTGGCACGGCACACTCTATGACAGTGCTTCCCAGCCAGTAGGCCATGGCACACCGATGTGCCTTCAGACCTAATGAGGTGTGCCACAGAAAAAGCCAACACTGCCTGATGCTCATATCCAGGCCAATAGCTGGGCTCTGCTCTTAGCACCTTGCAGCAACTACAGAAACCAGTGGTGGCTATTAAACGTGCAGGAGCTCCCTTTTGCGAGCATGTGCACTCATGCATGCCTTTCCTTCCTAGCCACAGCATGAACCCCGGAGTATAGGTAATTAATGGGCAGCCTGCAGGGCATGGATAGCTGGGCCCTGCTATGTGCAGCACTCAGAACCTCCTCTCTTTCCCCCACTTGAGCCTCCTCCTTTGTGCCCTTAAAGTCTCTTGTCTTATCCCTGGGCTGAGTAAGATGGGGGAGAGTAGGCACTGGAGGTGACTAGAGTGGTGGGAGCATGTGGCAGCTGAGGTAACTAACCCAATCCAGCTGCCCATACCATACCAATCTCTCCTTTCTCCTGCATTTACATATACAGGGACCTGCTGTATCGTGATGAGTCCATATGTATCTCGCCCCCATCTCTCCCTTTATTTTAAAATTTGGAAGACTGGTGTTTTCTTAATTCTTTTGACCATTTGAGTCATCTATGACAGCACTTCCTACTTCATGAAGCCTGGTGTGCCCCACAACATTTTTGTTAAAATAAATGTGTTTTGGGCTTGAAAAGATTGGGAAACCCTGTTCTACAATATGTTAGACACAACATTAGATGCAGAAGGTTGTGCATTTTGATTTCTATAATGATTAACTAGTACTCTATTAACTTCTATTAATCAAGTTGACTTAGGGAATGGCCTCTGATATTACTGGCATCAGTAGCATGGGATCTTCTTAGTGTTTGAGTAATTGCCAGGTTCTTGTGGCCTGGTTTGGCTTCTGTTGGAAACAGGATGCTGGGCTTAATGGCCCCTTGGTCTCACCCAGCATGGCAATTTCTTATGTTCTTACTCTTTATTATGGAGTTGCATGGCTTCAGCTAAGAATTCCCCCTGTCATTTCTGTAGTGCTACTAGGTGTATGCAGCCCTGTACAAATACAAATAGGATAGAATTCCTGATACCTAGAGCTTACATTTAATAAGAAAATGGTTAAAATCAACAGGGCTATGATCAGAAGAGACAAGGGTTGAGATTTAAAAGCAGCCTCAAAAGATGGATTTTTAGACTGCATTTCAAAATGGCCACAGAGGGAGCAACTTAGGGAGTCTGCTCCAAGTGTAACCCCACCCTGCTGTGCAAGTCCAGAACAGGTGGGTACATAAAGTTATTTGTCTGCTCTATGGGACAGGGACCCTGGCTAGCTTCTCTGACTCTTCTCTTCCAAGGTGCTGGTCCTTTTGACTAAGAGTAGAAAGGAGTCCTCTCAGGTCCCAGTGCGGGGTGGTTGGTTTCATGCACTGAATTCCCTGGGCTAAGTGAATTGTTACACTTGGTGCTCTGTGCTGGGTGCTATCTGCTGAGTGCTGAATGCCAAAGAATGCACAGGAACTATTGAGTGAGTGACCCAAAAAAATACTTTACTGCAAACAGCAGGGTTGAATTGAAACAATAAATAGGTTTCCAGCTCCACAGTTCTCTCTTTTCTTTTTCTCTTGGTTTATATTTCTTGTGCCCCTTATCTATGCATTAGGGCCAGGAATCCTGCTGCCATCCTGGGTTACGTAGAATAGTAGACACCTCAGATAGGGCCCGTTTGGTGGGTGGAAACCCCTCCCAGATGGCAAAAATCTAATCTTGGCACAGAGAGTTAATGTCTCTAGCTCCCCAGGGTTGACTGAAGGTGTTGGGTGGGTGTCCACCCCTATTTCAGATAATTTTATTTCTCACAGTTAGTTGTCCTTTCTTTTGATGAGGATCCTGGGCAGAAGGGATCCAGGATGGAACTTCAGGTTCACCGATGGGTAGGAAGAGGGGCAGAAAATTCACTTCCTCCCAGATCTTGGAAAAAAAAATCCTACTTCTTTGTTCCCAAAAATAGATAACTTCAGAGGTCCTTTGCAACAGATCACCACCACTTCAGGGGCAGGTCTTCCCTAAATCTGGTGTCCTCAACTCAGGGTTCCCCAATCCCTGAGTCTCGGAAAGGCCCAGGCCTTCAGCAGGGCTCCTTGACTCAAAAGTCCAAAATCCAATTCAGTCCCTGGATAAAACACTCTGTACCTTGGTTGGAGAATATAGCAGTGTGGCCCAAACCACCCTGGTGGATCTTAGAGGGTTTCCAAGGCTCCAGGTAGGCAAAAAAAGCAACTTGGGAAAAACTCCAACCTCTCTCTCTAACTTACAACTTAGACTGCCCCCAGAGCCCTTTGCGGAGCTCCACTAAAAAGCATCTCAATTTCAATCCCACCACTGTAAGAGCTGTCACAGATTGGATCCTCCCCCAAATTACATTCTCTAACTGCACTGCATGTCTATTACCAGTAGGGATGTGAATCGGGCTTCGGACGATTGAAAATATTGTTGATATTTTCAAAATCGTCAGAAATCGGGGGCTCCCCCGAAACGATAGGAAAACCCCACAATATTGATCGTGGGGGTTCTCTTATCATTTTGGGGGAGGGCGGGAAAAACGGCACACAAAAATAACCCCTAAACCCACCCCGACCCTTTAAAACTAATCCCTTTGCTTCCCTCACCCTCCCGACCCCCCCCAAAAACATTTTACAGGTACCTGGTGGTCGAGTGGGGGTCCCGGGAGCGATCTCCTGCTCCCGGGCCGTCGGCTGCCACTAATCAAAATGGCGCCGATGGCCCTTTGCCCTTACCATGTGACAGGGTATCTGGCCATTGGCCATTGGCCGGCCCCTGTCACATGGTAGGAGCACTGGATGGCCCGCGCCATCCGCCTACCATGTGACAGGGGCCAGCCAATGGCCGGATAAATGTAAATATCAGACTAAACAATTTATCATCCATAATCTCTACCCTTTTCAACAGAATGTATCACTTCCCACTCCCTTATTGTTGGGGCGCATAACTTAATATTCTTAAAATGTATGCAGCAGTGCTATAGGTATATTCAAAATATCAGTTTTCTTGTTTCTTGGCTATTTCGTTCCTTATTCTTTGGTCTATCTGTTTTGCGGTAGATGTGCTAAAAGTATGATAAATTTGATAAATTACCATAAGAGACATCAAACTTATCATGCAAAAAATTGCCAATATTGTAATATACGTATATGAAGCTAATGAGATGAAAAATATTGCATTGCATGTTATCAATGTATTAGAATTTTATGTGCTGTCTCCCCAGTCTGAAGGAATGCCTTAAGTAAGTAAGAATAAGCAAACACAAATACAGCATAAAAGCAAATTTGACAAAATGCACATACCTTAAAATATCATATACCCCTATTATGAAGCCAAGCTTAATCGACAGCACCATGGCCAAGTGAGATCTCATACTCCCAAGAAAACTGACCCATACAGGACCAATATTTATTCCACATACTTTTATCTTCTGAAATCCATAGATCATCATGAGAAACTTCACCCTTCTGTAAAGCATAAAAGCCAGACCATCAGCACACATTGACTATGAGGACTAAAAGATTCTTGGGTCTTGAAACGGCAGCCTGCTGGTTTAAAAAACAGCAACCCTGTCTCCTGAGTCACTAGATGGCCATGGAAAATCCAGATTAGGTAAAGGAAGAAGCCTGGTATTCTCTCTGGGGAGCCTTATTGGACCCTTTTACCATGATGCTTGAAAAGGGGTTCTCTGGGAACGAACTCTGGCTCCCAATGACTTGAGGGCTGCTTAGATGCGCTGTGTGGAACCTGGATGAGTTCAGTGATCCTAATTTATTTATTTAATAACATTTAGTACCTGCCCCTCCAAAGACGTCCAAGGCGGGGTACATAAAAACATATATAAAAGCATAAAAATGACAATTTGAAGCAAGCTGCGGGACTTTACTGCATGAACATGTTGAGTACATATGAAAATGAACCTGGATGCCTTGACCCTGGAACTGGACCTGTTCTGAGTACTGTGAACCGATTCTGCCTCATCATATTGGACTTGTTACTAGGATCTGTGGACTCTCCCTGCTCCATGCCCTGAAAGAGTGCATAGTTTATATTTATACATTTGAAGGTGAAGGTGGTCTGCATACTGTTTGTGTTTACCCTGCTGTCTTAAGTATAAATCTTGTGTTAAACCAGCAAGTGTGGTCTCAGGAACTTAAGCTCGGAACCTGAGCCTCAGTGCTTTGAGAGAGAGGAGAGCAAAAAATGTAGTTCAATTTCTTATCTTTTTTCGTTTGGGTATTTGGGGGGGGTTAAGGTTTTTTGTCCATTTTGGTTTTGGTTTCGCTGTGTTATAGAGATTTTGGATAGTGTTAAAAGCCTGGGGAACATGTTAAACTCCAGTTTTTCTTTAGTACCTTACCTCTCTCGGGTGGCTCGGCGTGCCTGCTTACAATTACAAATGGTTAGGCAACTAAAGCCCTATTTAGATGATTTCACTTTCCAAACAATGGACATCTCTAATTCTTGGGGCATTAGATTATTGTAATGTTTTGTTGACAGGGATGCCAATTGCTGTGATCAAGAAACTCCAACTTATTCAAAATAGTGCGGCCAGGTTCATTTGTGGTAAGAGGAGAAATGAGCGTGCCGCTCCATTGTTGGTTCACCTCTATTGGTTATCGGTATTGGAGAGAATAAAGTTTAAATTACTCGCAGTGGTTTTTCACTGTTTAGGGAGTAAAGATCCCAAGTCCCTATATTCCAGGTCAGGCCTTGTGGTCTTCCCAGGGTTTCCAATTGTCAACTTCAGCGGGATATGGATTTAGGTCACAGAGTTGTCATAAAAGAGCTTTTATCAGCATAGCCCCACAACTAGGGAAAATGTTACTAATTGCAGTGCGGTCAGAACTGAACTATCAAAACTTCCCAAAACATCTTAAGTGGGTAGGGTTGTAGGGGTAAAGAGTTTAGCAGTGAAGATGGTGATTATTTTTGTTCTTTGCTTTTATATTTTTATGGATGTTTTTTTTATTGCAAACTGCTCTGATAGTTTTGCTTATAGTGGTATATACATTTTTTTTAATAAATAGAAAGCATGCACTATTTTCTGAAACAATAAAAAGACCCTGGGGATCTCCATGACTCCCTGTCCAACTCCCTGCCCTCCCCACCCCACTGCTCCTGGAGGTGGCCATTTCCCCCCAAAATGTAATTTTTTTAATAAAATAATCCCCGTCAAAGGCCTCCTTCCAGCCCCTTTGTCAAAAAAATACCCCCATGACCCATCTTTCTGATGCCCCCCTTCCCCCCCGAACTCACCAAATTCTTCCTGTTGGTCCAGTGGGAGCCCAGGAGCTGTACATTGGCTTCCAAACTTGGCGGCTACCATTTTGAAAAAATGGCACTGGCCATCCTTTGCCCCATCATATGACAGGGGCTAACCAATAGTATCTGTGGTCACCGGGTCTGGAAGTAGAGAGGTCATTCTTGGACCTCCACTAGACCACCAGAGAGAATTGGTGAATCTGAGGGGGAGGGTGGGCCAGGGGGGTCCGGCTCTTGGGAGGGGGGGGGTATATTTTAACCAAGAGTAAGAGCTAGGGGGTGAGGGGTAGAGCCTGTGACTGTGGGTTTATTTTAAAATATATTACTTTTTTGGGGAAACGGCTGCCTACAGGGGTTGCAAGGAGGGGTGGGACAGGGTTCTTTGGAGTCCCCTGGTTTGTGCTGTTTGTTTTGTGTATCCGTGCACTCTGTTTGTAAATAGTGTACACAAAAAGCGCTAGAAAAAAATGACATTTTGTGAGGAGGGGGGTTTCTATTGTTCTGTTTCAAAAACGAAATGAAACATAGACAATGTCGATAATATAGTCTGTCATTTCAAATGAATGCACATCCCTAGAGGGTAGGTATTTGTGTGAGGACAAAAGGAAAAAAAAGAGGGACTGTATTCCTTAGCAGCTCTCCATAGCTGCAGCTCAGAGCTTTTGTACTGAAGGAGTCTGGCAGAAAATGGCTGCAGCACAGTTGGTTCCCCTCTGGGTGTTGCAGAGGGGGGAAAGTTTTGCTTGTGATACCATCTTATGCAGAGGTAAAAAAGGTGAAAAGCCCAGGAAAAGGAGTTTATGACAAGGAGGAGCAGAAAATAGGCTGAGAAAGACAGAAGCTGCAGATCAAGCTGTTGCAGTTTGCCCTGTAAGAGAATGCTAAAAAGAGAGATAGAAAATGGAGCAGAGAGATTAATTATTGCAATATTCACTATGGGACATGTTTAGTGAGATGATTTGAGAAACTGGTTTGTCTGTGAGACTGAGAAACTACCAGGGTTTCTTTTGTGTACAAAAGGGAAAAGAATCCAGTTTACAACCCCTGCTGAGAATGATTGCAGGGGGCTGTTTGTATTGTGCTATAGTGAAACTGGAGAGTTGTAGGTAAGGAGAGACTTATTATCCAGGTTGTTTATGCGCTGCTGAGACAGTGTAAGAGGAAAACAATGTTTTCTGTGGCAAGGAAAGTTGGTGAGACTAGAAAGAATTAAGAATATCTGCTGGGATTGCTGGAGGCGGAGCGAGATGGTGGCATTTGAGCAGTGAACACTTGCTGAGCTTTACCTGGGTTGCCTCTTATTTTTGTTTTTACTGAAAATATGCCCTCTAAACAGAAAGGGAAGGTGAGGTTTCCCGCTCCGAACCAGATTGCCTTCCTGCCTTCCTGCCCTTGAGTCCTGCCTTAGCGGAGTAGATGAGCTCCATTGAGGATTATGATAGTGAAGCGCTGGTTTTGCCAGGAGACTATCAGCTCCCGTGATTGTTCCCCACCGCTGAGATCTGAATGTGATTCTCCAACCAGGCTTGAGGAGGCATAGATGGATGACATCACCAGCGCAACCAGGGTGGAGAGGGTCTGTGGAGTCTTGGTGTCTTTACAGATGCAATCTTCAATAGTGTTGCTTGATTCTCCAGGAACTAATGGTGTTCAAGGCCTAGCAAGTGTGACTCTGGTAGCTGGAAGATCCAAGTTAAGGACTGCTGGGTTGCCATCTATGGAGGGTATGCCAGTATGATCTGAACCTTCATGTCAGGTGGTTTTACCATTCCTGTGAAGCCAGCCTTTGGAAGTTGGTTTCTAGCTTTGGGAAATCTTTAAATCTTTGTGGAAAAAAGACAGACTCCATATCGAGACAGCTTGAACCTTTTTTCTATGGCATCAAGTGCTTATAGTAATAAGCTGTCTTATGTGCAAAAGAAGATTATGGACATCCAAGAGTTTAATGTGAATATGATTTAAAAAAAACAAAAAAACATGGCTTTTTGTCATGTAGGATGTAATTTTTGGAGAATCAAGCCAGTCACCTTAATTTGAGACTGATTAATTTCCATAGAGTTATGGGAGAATTACCTTTTGTAATTTTAAGAAAATCCTTTTCTGATGTATTGCAAATTTTCTTCAAATGAGTTTCCTTCAGTCAACAAATTGTATTTCTTACCTAATCATTTGGTTTCCCAACAACAAGCTTAGGGCTGGATTTTCTAATATCGCACGGCTTTTTGAATTCCGCGGAAACGGGGGACGGGGGGCCAAAGCAAAGGGCGGGCCTGCGAAAGCTGGCAGCAATCGCACCACTGTGGTGTTATCGCTGTTGGCTTTCGCAATCAGTTGTGCCACCGTGAAAGGTGGTGCTATTGGGTGCGCTACTGGCGGCGATAACATGTCTTACCTTATCGCCGCCAGCGAAGTTACCGCTGGTCCGCCCCGATGCGCCCCGACTCCTCCTCTTCCGGTCCTGACTCCGCCCCTATCAAGCTATCGCAAGTGAAAAGGGACTTTTCACGTGCAATACCTTCTTCTCATTGCATTTCTGAATGCAAAGTTGAATGCTTTGCATTGTTAAATATATAAATAAATAGTTAAAAAAAATATCTGCTGGGATAATTTGTGAGAACCAAAAGCTAGAATTTTAATGCCTCAGTTCTAGTATAATTTCATTTTCCCTGCTGAAATCCTGATTTTTGGCAAGTGGGCAAGCATGGTGCCTTGAGAGATTGTGAACAGGTTAGGATACATCAAACATAGAAACATGATGGCAGAAAAGACCATATGGCTCATGTAGTCTATCCATCCACACCAGCTATTCAACTGTACAATCCCTACCACTGCTTCAAAGATGCCCAGTGCTTTCTCCATGCTTTCTTGAATTTAGTGTTCTTGTCTCCACCATCTCCATTGGAAGGATGTTCCATGCATCTACCACCTTTTCTGTGAAGAAATATTTCCTTAGATTACTCCTGATTCTACCCCCCTTTCACCCTTGTCCCAGGGTCCCCTTTTTGTTGTAGGAAGTGCACTTCCTGTGCATTGATACCTTGGAAGTATTTAAATGCATTCCCACCCTACTTTCCTCTAGGGTATATACGTTTAGATTATTAAGTCCCTTCCCATATACTTTAGAATAAAGACTCTTGACCATTTAACGGCTACGGTTTATATCCTATTGAAGGTGGAATCTTAGAACTTCACATAGTATTTCAAATAAGAACTTACCAGGGACATATACTGGGGCAATATCACAGCCTTTTTCTTGTTGACCATTCCGCTCCCTATGCACCCAAGTATCTTTCAGGCTTTTATCGTCATCCTATCCACCTATTTGGTCACCTTAAGATCATAGATTCTGCTTTTGTTTCATTCTTAGAATTTCATCCCCTATACTATTCTACTCTATTGGGTTTTTGCAGTCCAAATGCATGACTCTAACTTTTAGCATTAAAAATTAGCTGCCAGACTCTAGACTATTCCTAAAGCTTTGCTAGATCCCTCCTCGTGCTTTTCACACTTTCCTGGGGGTCTATCTTGTTGGTATCATTCTCAAAAAAGACTTAAGTTTTCCAGTAGTCCTTCCAAAGGCCAATCCATGCAGAATTCCATTAGTAACATACTTCTCAGTGTGAACTGCATTTACAGCTATACTAAAGGTGTTCATTTTAATTGAATGTGGCCTTTGCAGAACCTTACTGAAATCCACGTTATGCTCCTCACCTCTGATCCAAAGTGACTATTGCATAGCCTCTGGCAGCATACTGTTTCAAGTACCCAGACTAGAACATCCACCAACTATGGACTGGCTTTATAGGTCCTCTAGCCAGGACATCCTGTGGTACTGGCTGATGATGTCACATCCTCCAGGAGTATATAAGGAAGTCTCCTGCAACCAGCCAGTGCATCAGCAGCAGGTCTTATGGTGCCTTTTTTTTACTAGTAAGTGTTGCTATCCTTGTCATGGTCCTTGTCATGGTTCCTTACCTTGGCTGTAGCTCCTCTGTGCTCTGTTCATTATCCAGTAACTTGCCTGTCTGCTCTTGTTCCAGTTCCTGCTTGTTCATTTCCTTCCTTGTCCTTTCTGTCTTGTCTGTTCTGTTTGTTTTACATTGACTACCTGGATCCTTACCCTGGCCTGGCCCCTGACCTTACACTGACTGCTGCCTGCCTCAATCTCTTGCCTGTTACCCATTCTGCTATCTGCTGCCCTGATCAACCTCTGGCCTGTTATGTTCTGCTGTCAGCTGCCTGCCTCGACCCTTGCTCAGATTGGATTCTCACGCAGCATAAGAACATAAGAAATTGCCATACTAGGTCCATCAAACCCAGCTTCCTGTTTCCAAAAGTGACCAATACAGGCTACAAGTAGCTGACAAGTACCCAAACACTAAGTAGTTCTCATGCTACTGATGCTAGTAATAGTAGTGGCTATTCCATAAGTTAACTTGATTAATAGCAGTTAATGGACTTCTCCAAGAATCTATCCAAACCTTTTTTTAAATCCAGCTACACTAACTGCACTAACCACATCCTCTGGCAACAAATTCCAGAGCTTAATTGTGCATTGAGTGAAAAATAATTTTCTCTGATTAGTTTTAAATGTGCTACTTGCAAACTTCATGGAGTGCCCCCTAGTCTTTCTATTATCCGAAAGAGTAAATTACGGATTCACATCTACCCATTCTAGACCTCTCATGATTTTAAAGACCTCTATCATATCCCCCCTCAGCCATCTGTTCTGCAAGCTGAACAAGCCCTAACCTCTTTAGCCTTTCCTCTTAGGGGAGCTGTTCCATCCCTTTTATCATTTTGGTAGCCCTTCTCTGTACCTTCTGCAGTGCAACTATATCTTTTTTTTGAGATGTGACAACCAGAATTGTTCACAGTACTCAAGGTGCAGTCTCACCATGGAGCAATACAGAGGCATTATGACATTTTCCATTTTATTCACCATTCCTTTCCTAATAATTCCTAACATTCTGTTTGCTTTTTGGACTGCTGCAGAACACGGAGCTGACAATTTCAATGTAGTTCCATTATGATGCCTAGATCTTTTTCCTGGGTGGTAACTCCTAATATGGAACCTAACATTGGGACCGATGCAATACAGTGTGCTCAGCCAAGTGCACTGTATAACCGGCACTCCGACGCGGGTTAAATAGGCGCTAATCCTAAGGCAATAGGGGGATTAGTGACTATTTAACCTGCGTCGGATTCGGAGTGAATGCAATAGTGCTCATCACATGCAAATGCATGTGAATGAGGCTATTACTCATTCACTCCGCATGCAAAAAAAAAAAAGTGTGCATCTCAGATGCACATTTTGCTCTCAGATATTAACGCCTGCCTGGAGCAGACGTTAATAGCTGAGCGCAGGTAAAAGAAGTACAGAAAAGCAGAAAAAACTACTTTTCTGGACTTCTTTTCTTAAGTAAAGAAAAAAAATACCTCGGCAGACTGCCGAGTTATAAAGACCAACACTGGTAAACTCGGCGTCGGTTTTCATAAACGGCCATCTGACAGTATACACGCATAAATCCTCCTGGATTTATGAGCGTATGGCTTTGAAAATCTGCCCCATATTTTATTATTTTTATGTCAACCTTTACCCCAATCTCCCTTCAGATCTCCAGGAGAACCATAAAGCAGATGGTGTACCCATAATTGGCAGATGGCCGCAAGCAACCCTAGCGCCTCCTTGCTAACACGACCCCTTAATTTAAATTTTGCATGACGCCCCCAAGGGGGGCACCTGGGAGCACATTAAGAAACCGGGCGCTTT
Organism: Rhinatrema bivittatum; assembly: GCF_901001135.1. Lineage (NCBI taxonomy): Eukaryota > Metazoa > Chordata > Amphibia > Gymnophiona > Rhinatrematidae > Rhinatrema > Rhinatrema bivittatum. The sequence continues at coordinate 443,902,867 of NC_042617.1, forward strand.
CTGTACATATTTATTGCATTGGCCCCAATGTATGTTAAGTGCTAGGGGTGTGCATTCGGATTGACCGCATTAGTAAAACGCAACTCATATTTTTTTTTTACTTAAAAAATTGATTCGACATAAACGATCGGATTTCCCACATATCGAACATAGATATGTTCGATATGTGGGAAATCGCGATTGTTGAGCCAAAATAAAAATATAAACCCCCTCACCCTCCTTAATCCCCCCCCGACTTACCACAACTCCCTGGTGATGGAGCGAGGAGTGAGGACGCCATTTTCTGCAATCCTTGGCGAGAAGCATGTGACGTCGGCGGCACGTCGAGTGATGCCGGCGTCACGTGATTCCCGGCTCGTTCGCGCCGGACGGCTCGTTCGGCCCAAAAAGAACTTTTGGCCAGCTTGGGGGGGCCTCCTGACCAGCTTGGGGGGGTCAGGAGGCCCCCCCAAGCTGGCCAAAAGTTCTTTTGGGCCGAACGAGCCGTCCGGCGCGAACGAGCCGGGAATCACGTGACGCCGCATCACTCGACGTGCCACCGACGTCACATGCTTCTCGCCAAGGATTGCAGAAATGACGTCCTCACTCCTCGCTCGATCACCAGGGAGTTGTGGTAAGTCTGGGGGGGGGATTAAGGAGGGTGAGGGGGTTTAAATTTTTTTTTTGCACATATGTACATATACCCAACTCATTGGATTTTTTTTATGTCCATATTGGCCGCAAGTGGGACCCCCTTTCGGACATAAAAAATATGAACATAAAATTTTGCTCTGCACATCCCTATTAAGTGCCACTTAAAAATGTATTGGGTAATTTGTTTGGTCTATTTTAGACCTTTGTGTTCTCTTATTCCTAATTGTATACTATACTTTACCTTGTCATGTATATTGTCATTTAATGAATGTAAGTAATTTGTTCAGTCTTCTTTAGACTTTTGTTGTGTTATTCTTCATATTGTTAATGTGCAGTCATGTGTATTATCATTTAATGAATGATATTAATTAGATAGATCAGTATCTGATTTAATTGCATATGTAATTATATACTATAGTGTATCCTCTTTGCTATGTAATTGTAAAAATATGTTTGTTTAATATATATTTTAATGTTTGATTAGATTATTACAAATTATTTTTTTATATATGAAATATATGGGATTCCTTCATTTGATATATATTGCTAGATTTTGGAATCTGTTTATCCTATTTGTGTATCTAGTACATAAGAACATAAGATATGCCATAGTGGGTCAGACCAAGTGTCCATCAAGCCCCGTATCCTATTTCCAATAATGGCCAGTCCAAGTCACAAGTACCTGGCAAGTACCCAAACATTAGGTAGATCTCAAGCTACTATTGCTTTTTTAAATACCATAATAACAGTTTATGGATTTATCCTCTAGGAACTTATCCAAACCTTTTTTAAAACCAGTTACACTAACTGCTGTAACCACATCCTCTGGCAATTAATTCCAGAGCTTAACTATGACTGAGTGAAAAATAATTGTCTTCAATTTGTTTTAAACGAGCTACTTGCTAACTTCATGGAGTGCCCCCTGGTCCTTCTATTATCTGAGAGAGTAAATAACTGATTTACATTAAATTGTTCAAGTCCTTTCATGATTTTGTTGACTTCTATCATATCCCTCCTCAGTCTTTCTTCTTTGATCCACCCAATCAAAGAAATTGATCAGATTAGTCTGACATGATCTACCCCATGCTGCTTCAGATCTTGTAATCCACTGGATTCCAGAAACTGCACTAGCCCCTGTATTAGTAGTGATTACATTAATTTATTCACCAGAATTCAGACCAACCAGCCTGTAGTTCCCAGCCTCCTTATTTATGTATTTATTTGCAAACCTTATATTCCTTAGCTTCCAGGAAAAAACTGTCCAATACGAATTGCAATCAATTATAAAAAAAAAACAACACATAAATACAATCAAGCAAATAAAACAGCAATAGAACAAACATTAATTAAACAAATAGTAACATATAATAACATACATAGTACCATAGTAATGACAGCAGAAAAAGACCAAAATGGTCCATCTAGTCTGCCCTGCAAGCTACTATCTTAGCTGCATGGAGCAGCTAAGATAGTAACTGCTGCTCCATGCAGGTTACCCCCATGTTTCTCTTAAGGGTAGTAACTGCCTGTTGCACTGAAGGTGGACCCTTGGCCTGGTGCAGGATTGGTACGGCCCTCTGGTCAGACCCAGAGAGCACCTGCCACCAGGAGGCAGAGCATACAAGGAGACAGAGGCTAGCTGGAGCTTTGCCAATAACAGTCCGGGGTTTCTGCCGGTTGAGCCCTTGGGTACCTGGACCGCCTGGACTTAGGTGGCCCTCAGATGGTCTCCCCTAGAGGTAGCGGAGGGGTGTGCCCACCACAAGCAAAGGTGCGTGGCTGATGCTAAGAGGATGGGCCAGACCTGAACTGGAAGCCTCGGAGACCTCAGGGAGGTAGCAGTTCAGAAAGTCTCTCTGGGCGAGACAGGCAGTGCCTGTGGGTCTAGTCGGGTGAAGGCTGCAGATGGAATCCAAGTAGGCAGGCCTGGAAGTAGCGGAAGTCCAAAAGAGAGTGTCCAAGTGAAGCGCAAGGGTCAAAGCCAGAGTATCCATCCAGAAGTGGTCAGCCAAAGCAGGGGTCAATACCAAGGTCAGTCCGAGTGAGGTCAAGGCAAGCAAAGGTCAGTTCCAGGCAGCAAATGAAGAGAGTAGTCAGGCAGGCAAATGGCCGCTGTGCCTGGAGGCTCCGTGCCAGCCCCGCCCCCAGACTGGCCTGCCCATGGCCTGCCCCTGCCCTGCCCCTTTTTTCAAGCCCCGGGACTTACACATGTCCTGGGGTTTAAAGCGTGCCGCTGGGCCTTTTGAAAATAGGCCCGGCGCGTGTAACCCCTCTACGCGCCTAAATCCTCCTGGATTTACGAGCGTAGGGCTTTGAAAATCTGCCCCATATTTTATTATTTTTATGTCAACTTTTACCCCAATCTCCCTTCAGATCTCCAGGAGAACCATAAAGCAGATGGTGTACCCATAACCTTTAATAGATCTGGTAGAGAAGAAGGCAATTGTGGGGCTCCTTCTGGGCACATTGGAGATCTCTGTGACACACCATCTAGTTGATACCTGGGTCACTGTAGTGAGAATAGAGGTCTCACCCCAGAGGGTAGTTTACTGTACAGTGAGCTCTGAGCATGTTTCAGGTTGATATTGTAAATCACCTTTTGGGGGAAGGAGGTCTCTGACTCCCACCACAGTGACAAAGGGAATTTAGATGTGTGGTAATAGAGACTCAAAATATTCTTCCAAAGAACTTGACACCAATGCCGTCTTGCTTACGGGTTCTATAATAAAAGGGGCCTAAGCCCACCCAGTCCAGTCTACTGTATCAAGGAGGCAAAGCAGGGATGATATCTTAAAAGTAAAGATATTATAATATGAGTGTTAGGGATGTGAATCGTTTTCCATATCGTCTTAACGATAGAAATCGTGTGGCAGGGCAAGAAAATCGTCTTAGGCACGATTTTTTAGTTAAAAAATCGTTAAAAATCGTTTTTTCCGATTAGTGCGCACTAACTCGAGTTAGTGCGCACTAACTGAAAATGATACAATTTGACACTTTTCAGGTCAGTTAAGGTCAGTTTAGGAATGAATATGTATTCCTATTGGCTGCCCTCTTATTTATTCATGTTACCAAGTTTCCTACTGACAGTATATGGGGGATGGGAAATGGAAACAGTTGGTAGCTTGACAAAACAAGTAATGTGATCAGTCAATGTGACTAGAACTTGTGCCCTAACCCTGATACCAGGGGTATTGTGATCTTCCTGCACACAGTGCCCTATCCCTATTAATACCAGGAGTGTTGTGATCTTCCTGCACACAGTGCCCTATCCCTAATACCAGGGGTGTTGTGATCTTCCTGCACACAGTGCCCTATTCCTGATACTGGGGGTGTTGTGATCTTCCTGCACACAGTGCCCTATTCCTGATACCGGGGGTGTTGTGATCTTCTTGCACACATCCCGATATCAGGGATAGGGCACTGCATGCAGGAAGATCACAACACTTCTGGTATTAATAGGGATAGGGCACTGCATGCAGGAAGATCACAACACTCCTGGTATTAATAGGGATAGGGCACTGCATGCAGGAAGATCACAACACCCCTGGTATCAGGGATAGGGCACTGTGTGCAGGAAGATCACAATACCCCGGAGGAGTGAGGGTCAGGCAGCTCCCCCCTGTCTGTGAAGCCAGCCTCTCACTAGTAATGCAGGGAGGGAGCTGTCTCAGACTTCACCATCCTCCCCCCCCCCCCCTTACCCACACACCATTCACTAGCTGGGACATGGGGGAAGTCAGGAGTGAGGGTCTGGCAGCTCCCCCCTGTCTGTGAAGCCAGCCTCTCACTAGTAATGCAGGGAGGGAGCTGTCTCAGACTTCACCATCCACCCCCCCCCCCCCCCTCACCCACACACCATTCACTAGCTGGGACATGGGGGAAGTCAGGAGTGAGGGACAGGCAGCTCCCCCCTGTCTGTGAAGCCAGCCTCTCACTAGTAATGCAGGGAGGGAGCTGTCTCAGACTTCACCATCCTCCCCCCCCCCCCCTTCACCCACACACCATTCACTAGCTGGGACATGGGGGAAGTCAGGAGTGAGGGTCAGGCAGCTCCCCCCTGTCTGTGAAGCCAGCCTCTCACTAGTAATGCAGGGAGGGAGCTGTCTCAGACTTCACCATCCTCCCCCCCCCTCACCCACACACCATTCACTAGCTGGGACATGGGGGAAGTCAGGAGTGAGGGTCAGGCAGCTCCCCCCTGTCTGTGAAGCCAGCCTCTCACTAGTAATGCAGGGAGGGAGCTGTCTCAGACTTCACCATCCTCCCCCCCCCCTCACCCACACACCATTCACTAGCTGGGACATGGGGGAAGTCAGGAGTGAGGGTCAGGCAGCTCCCCCCTGTCTGTGAAGCCAGCCTCTCACTAGTAATGCAGGGAGGGAGCTGTCTCAGACTTCACCATCCTCCCCCCCCCCCCCCCCCCCACCCACACACCATTCACTAGCTGGGACATGGGGGAAGTCAGGAGTGAGGGTCAGGCAGCTCCCCCCTGTCTGTGAAGCCAGCCTCTCACTAGTAATGCAGGGAGGGAGCTGTCTCAGACTTCACCATCCACCCCCCCCCCCCCCCTCACCCACACACCATTCACTAGCTGGGACATGGGGGAAGTCAGGAGTGAGGGTCGGGCAGCTCCCCCCTGTCTGTGAAGCCAGCCTCTCACTAGTAATGCAGGGAGGGAGCTGTCTCAGACTTCACCATCCTCCCCCCCCCCCTCACCCACACACCATTCACTAGCTGGGACATGGGGGAAGTCAGGAGTGAGGGTCAGGCAGCTCCCCCCCTGTCTGTGAAGCCAGCCTCTCACTAGTAATGCAGGGAGGGAGCTGTCTCAGACTTCACCATCCTCCCCTCCCCCTCACCCACACACCATTCACTAGCTGGGACATGGGGGAAGTCAGGAGTGAGGGTCAGGCAGCTCCCCCCTGTCTGTGAAACCAGCCTCTCACTAGTAATGCAGGGAGGGAGCTGTCTCAGACTTCACCATCCTCCCCCCCCCCCCCCTCACCCACACACCATTCACTAGCTGGGACATGGGGGAAGTCAGGAGTGAGGGTCAGGCAGCTCCCCCCTGTCTGTGAAGCCAGCCTCTCACTAGTAATGCAGGGAGGGAGCTGTGTCAGACTGGTATCAGGGTTAGGGCACTGTGTGCAGGAAGATCACAACACTCCTGGTATTAATAGGGATAGGGCACTGTAAGAGATGACTGTAGTAGATTGAATAAAGATCTGATGTTTCTGCTCTCCTCACACCAAACAAAAACAACACACAAGCAGAGAAGCCCTTCTTACAAAGCTGAGCTAGTGAGTTAAGTAGGAGGAAAAGTAAACATACTGGTGCCAGTGTGGCTACTTAAAAAATACACTTACCAACAATCAATTACATATATTTGAACTGTGTACAGTTCCAGCCAGGACCACCTTTCTAAAATGCACAGTGATTGGCAAATTCAACATGCACTAGCATTTCAGGTGCCTGCTAACAAAAATAATAAACAAACAAGTTCTAGTCACGTGAGTGCTGATCATTACATTACTTTTTTTGTCAAGCTTCCAACTGTTTCCATTTCACATCCCCCCAACCATATTGGTAACATCAATAGATAAGAGCACAGCCAGCCAATAGGAATACATACATACATATTCATTCCTAAGTGACCTTTACTGACCTGGGAAGTGTGAACACTTTGTTTCATTTTCTGTTGGTGTTCGTTAGTTTCCAGTTCCATTTCCCATCCCCCCAACCATCACCTCAGTGGTAACCTTGGTAACATCAATAGATAAGAGGGCAGCCAGCCAATAGGAACACATATTCATTCCTAACTGACCTTCAGTGACCTGGAAAGTGTTTATTTGTATCATTTTCAGTTAGTGCGCACTAAATCGAGTTAGTGCGCACTAACGGGGAGTTAGTGCGCACTAACTCGAGTTAGTGTGCACTAACACGATTTAACGATTTTTAACGATAAATCGTTAGAATTTCTATTGTATCGTGTTCTATAACGATTTAAGACGATATAAACATTATCGGACGATAATTTTAATCGTTGAAAAACGATTCACATCCCTAATGAGTGTTAATTTTTAGGTTGACTTAGGTAAGTTGTTAAAGTGCAACAATTGAATTTATCACAGTTGAGTGAAACATTGTTTGATTAAAGCACTTTAAGTGGTTTTAATGAGGTTTTTAAAACATTATAATTGGTAGGGGAAGAGTGGAAAGGAGGAAAAAGGGGAAGGGGGATCTAAAATTTAGGAAGGAGAGTTTCTGGATAAGGAGATGGAAGAAGTCCGATTATGGAATAATATGGAGGGTGGGTCTAGGAGGGAAGAGAGAAGTTCTGGAATTTGGGGAGGGAGAATCTGGCAGCAGAGGGGAGAAAGGGCGCGTGGTTCCACATCTGTGAGAGGGATATGGGGGAGAGGAGAGATTCAAGGATAAGGAGGAGGAGAATATAGATTAGTGGGGAGGGAATAACCCTCACCCAACTCTGGTCCTGTTCCCCACATATGCCACTACCACCTCTCCCCCTCTCTTATCCTTCCTTCTAGTATTTTGCCCTTTGCATTCTCCTGGTTCTCCTCTCCCTTCCTTCCCCAATCCTTGCTCCAATCTTTCAGTTCCCTTCCCCCTTCCAATCCTGTTTGCCCTCTGTCTCAAGCACACATCCCCCTGTGCCAATCCTCTCTTATGTATACATACCCTTTGCACTGATCCTGTCTCTCTCGTACATATACCTGCTCCTAGCACTGTTCCCCTCTCACACACACACACATCTGGTGTTGTTCCTCAGTCTTTCTCTCATAGGGCTGGATTTATCAAAATGCGATAAGTATCACATGTGATAGCAAAAGGGGTGTGGTTTATGCTAATATACAGTTTATCGCAATTTGTGCTAATTACCTATGCGAAGAGCTAAGTTAGCACAAATTACGATAACCTTTCCAGACTTTGCAATAAGTGCCAAACCTGATGTATTTCCTGCATTCAACCACTGGGGGACCATTGTTGAGAGAGAGAGAGAGAGAGAGATTGGCCATAATGTCATCTCCCTAGAGTAGGTATTTGTATCTCTATGGCAGGCCCACCTAGTAACCCGAGGTGAGGGTTAGGTATTAGTGTAGGGGGTTAGGGGCCACTTTGACATTGAAAGTGAGATGTACGAACAGAACAGTGGTCTCTTGTGAAGATTGGATGACCTTCGGAGTGAGGAAACTCACTCCAAGATGAGATTTGGGTAATGTTCTCTCAACCTAGCTTGATGAACTCCTGGGTAACATCAAGCTAGGTAGAGAGAACATTGCACAATTATAGATAGTCTCTCTCTCTCTCTCTCTCTCTCTCTCTCTCCTTTAAATCTACTAAAACAGGCCTTTCAGGAGTCATCACAATAAAACCTTACCGCCCCATAATGCAAGCTATCGCACAGCTTAACGCTAATGATAAAGGTGTATTTAAAATTGACGTTAAGTCTGTGCAATAGCACTTCGCAGACTGGCTAACCCAGCCCACGCCCCACCCCTAACTCCTCCTGTTTTTCACATTTGCATCGCACCATACGATATGGTGCTATCGCATGCGTTAACAGGGCTTTTCACATGCGATAAGCCCTTAATGCATGCGAAAACACCTTAGTGCATTTTGATAAATGAGGGGGATAGACCGAAACACACACAGACCCTCCCCAAGCCAATTCTCTCTCTCAGTTCCCTCCTACCCCAGCCCCCCAGCTGATGGAAGCATAGAAACATGGAATATGATAGGCCTAATGGTCCTGATCAGCTATCTAGTTTGCCCAATTTGATTCCTGGTATAATTCTATAGACCCTAGATCTATGGTTTCCCCTCACTTCATCATTAGGGATCCTGTGTTCTTATTCTAGGCTTTTTGGAATTCCATTACCATTTTTGTTTTTACCACATCCTCTCAGACTCTGTTTCATGCATCCACCACCCTAATCTTCTCTCACACCCTACCCTGAATTGATATGTGCTCCACAAGCTAGCTCTCTTTCTCTCTCCTACCCCCACTCCTGTCTCCTTTACAGCTGGTCCTCTCTGTCACTCTCCCAGGCCTCATTCTAACATTCTTCAGCCAATCCTATCTACATCCCATCCCTTTCTCAGCCCCATATTAATCCCCCTTTCTTTCCTTTGATAATCCTCCCTCCCCCCCAAGTCTGATCTAGGCCAAACTATACAGGCTAATCTGGAGCAGCAGTAGCAGGAGAGTGGTAATACCTTTGATTGCATCTTTCTCCTCTCTTGCTGGGACCTGACTCATATTTTGAACCAAGCAGAATGGTGTTCCATGTGGTTCAACGCATCAGTCAGTTTCCTATGGGACAGGAAGAGGACATGGCTCAAAGGTACTACCACTCTCCTCTTTTCCTCCTGGTAGCCTAGATCAGCATAAGGAATTATCAGGAGGAACAAGAAAGAGGAACAGTGGTGCCATTTGCTAGCCCAGCCATCCTTCCACCCCTGACCTCACTTCTGGTTCCTGCAGTTCCATGAGGACCCAACAATTTTGCAGGAAAGATTAGATTTTGTGAGTCTTGCTGCAACATCATGGGAGACCGGGGTCCTAAACATGACACCATCTTATTTATCCAAACATCTAACAGAATTTTTTTTTATCTGTCAAAATATATACTCTATAGCAGAGTGAGCGATTGTATATGCTTCATTGTACCACCTCTCTGCTGGCATCCCTGAGATACTAACGGGGTGAGAAGCCAGGTCCAACAGCTATATCTAGCATAATCTTGAAAATTAAAAATGGGTAGAAGTTTGCTAAGCAATAGAACATCCTATAGGTTTCTGGTGTTACAGGTACAGCAACCTATGCCCTTATGGAAAAAACCTACTAAAGGTATGGTATATGTAGGTTTATGTATATTTTTCTTAGCAGCCTAACGAGTCTAATCCTTGCAAGGCATGCTGGCTTGGCAGTATCTTCATACAAACTCAGCAGTGTTGTAACCCTGGCATTTGGCAGGCAAAAAGGTACTTCCCAGGCAGAGCAACTTGTGAGGCAATGTCTAAAAAATAGACTGAAGACATAGAAAGAAGGTACCTCACCCATCGAGTGGATTGCTCTGCCTGGGAAGTACCTTTCTTTACTCATTTCTTTATTTCCTCATTGTTTTGACACCCATTTTATATTGTTTCTTTTCTTTACTCGTTATTCCTTTATTTTCAAGATGGCTCTATCTTGTATGTGTTTCCCATGGTTCCATATCTCTCCACAACAGCAAGACCACCCTTTTCTCAGAACTTTAACTATTTTCTTTTCAGTATCCATTCCAGTTCTATATTTATTTATTTATCTATTTATTTATTTATTTATTTATTTATTTTACTATTTTCTATACCAACATTCATGAAACATATCATATCATATCGGTTTACATGGAACAGGGGTATTATAACATTAACATTAAGGAAGGAGATAAGTTACAATAAACAGGGGTTGTGGAAACTTGGGTAAATGAAAGTGCAGATGACATAGGTTTAGCAAAATAAACTTAACAAGGTAAATACTGGTTGAGCCATGGATCACATATAGAACAATCTATAAATATAGAAATTATATACACAGGAGTAAGAGTGGCTACGATGCAAAGCAGTGGCAATACAGGAAGGGGATTAACAAATGGAAAGGGTTGTGATTTTCCGGGATCAAGGAATTGGGAGGGGGGGTTAAAGTGGGGGTTATGAGAGAAAGGATCAGGTTATGGGAAGGCTTGTTGGAACAGCCAGGTCTTGAGTTTTTTCCTAAAGGTCAACAGGCAGGGTTCCTGTCTGAGGTCTGGAGGCATGGTATTCCAAATGGATGGCCCCGCTGTAGAGAAGGCCCATTTCCTGGTGGATATACGAAGGGTGGATTTGGTGATTAGATATATGGTGATTAGATTATATATATGGTGATTTTATATATATATATATGCCTGGCGCATGTTTATGTTACAATGTGAACCGATATGATATCCTGGATGAATGTCGGTATATAAAAATTTTAAATAAAAATAATAAAATAAATATATAGTCTATTAATATATAATCTATATATTAGATTAGATATATGGTGATTAGATATATGGTGATTACATATATGATTAGAACAGCATAACACTTTTTTGTTCTATTTATAGACTTTTCAAATGGTTAAAATATTTTAAGGATTTTGCGCCCCTGCAATCTTTTACAGGAAGTTTTTACTTTTTTCTTATTCCAGCCATTTCCCATCCTCCCTGCTATTGCTGCCATCTCCCTGCTATTGCCCCATCTCCCTCTCTTCAGCCTTTTTATAGCAGCTCCACTAGGCCACTCGTGTCATTGCTGATGAATACCACCACACACTATCAGACTACAAGATGAGCCAAACCAGCAGCTGGCAGGATGAGCACTGCAGAGCCACTCTGTTAGAAACATAGAAACATGATGGCAGAAAAAGATCATTTGGCCTATCTAGTGTGCCTGTCCACCCAACTAATTTAGTTTTACAATTCCCATCACTTCCTCAGAGATCCCCTGTATTTATCCCATGCTTTCTCCAATTCAAATTTCATTTTTGTCTCCACCACATCCATTGGGAGGCAGTTCCATACATTCAGTACCCTCTCTATAAAGAAATATTTCCTAAGATTGCTGTAGTCTACCCCCTTTCATCCACATCCCATGACCCCCTCATTCTAGATCCTCCTTTCCGTTGAATGAGGCTCACCTCCTGTACATGGAAACTTTTGAGATATTTAAATGTCTATATCATATTCCTCCCTATCTCGCCTTTCCTCTAGGGTGAACATGTTTATATCTTTAAGTCTATCACTGATCATTTTAGTAGCACCCCTCTGGAGCAACTCCAATTGGTTTATATCCTTTTGAAGGTATGGTCTCCAGAATTATACACAGTATTCCAAATGAGGTCTCACCAAGGACCTATACAGGGTCAATATGACCTCCCTTTTTCTGCTATTTCTCTTACTATGCAGCCAAGCATCTTTCTGGCTTTTACTGTTGCTTTATCCACCTGTTTGGATACCTTAAGCTCATCAGATTCACTGCCAAATCTTACTCTTCTTTCATGTCTAGAATTTCACCTCCCATTCTGTATCTCTTCCTTGGGTTTTTGTGGCCTAAATACATTCCATTGTAAATCTTGGCTGCCAGAACCTAGACCATTCATTCAACATCACTAGATCCCTCCTTATATTTTCTTTTACCTTATTGCCTGTCTACCCTGTTGGAGATTTTGATATCAACAAAGACAAGAATTTCTCAACAATCCTTCAGCTATGTCTTTCACAAAAATGTTGGAAAAGAACTAGTGCAGGGACTGAGCCCTCAGGCATACTACTGGTAATTCCTCCTTCCTTAGAATAAACTCCATTTACTACTATTCCTTGTGGCCTCTCACTCAGTTTCCAAACTGGTAAGTCACTCTAGGTCCCAGCCCAAGGGCACTTAATTTAATTATAAGTCACTTACGCAGAACCATGTCAAAGGTCTTACTGAAAACCAAGTACACTACATCTAGTGTTCTCCCTTGATCCAACTCTCTGGTCACCCAGTCAAAGAAATAGATCAGATTTGACAAGATCTACTTTAGTAATCCACTTTGAGGTGCCAAAAAGTAGAATTTAAATCAAATAAACTGTAATAAACTTTAACTGTAGTAAACCTATGCTACATTGGATCTTGCAATTCATTGGATTCCAGAAATTGCACTGTCCTCTGTTTTAGCAGCAATTCCATTAATTTGATCACCACAAGGGTCAATAGGGGTGTGCAGGAAAAAACAAATTGTTTTTGTTTTCGGTTCATTTTTGGGAGGTTTTTTTCCCCATGAATTTTGGTTCGTGGAATGTTTGATTTCTTTCATTCAAACTAATCAAACATTTTTAAAAAGTGGAAAAAATACAAAAACAGGGCCTCCCTCCCATCCAGAAAAATGCCAGAGCCAGGATCCCCACTGGACCCCACTTACCTGGTCCATGGGGATCTGCTGCTGGCAGAGCCCTAGGCTCAGGCCAAAGCCTTGGCCATGCACAGGCTAAGGACACAGTAGGTAACTGCAACCTCAGCCCCATGACCTAGGCCCAGGCTCGAAGCCATAGCTCGGGGACCAGGTCCCAACACCAGGGCCTTGATAAGGTCCCAAGCCCAATACTGGGGCCCAGCCTGGAGACTAGGTCCCAACACCTGGGCCTGGGCCTAAGCCGGGGCACAGGCCTGAAACTGGGTTCCGACCCAGAGGCCAGGTCCCACTGCTTGAGCCTCATCCTAGGCCAGAGCATGGGCCCAGGCCCAATGCCGCTGCCTGGCCTAGAGGCTGGGTCCTGATGCCAGGGCCTCAACCTAGAGCCAGGCCCAACACTGGGGCCTGTCCTGGAGGCTAGGTCCCGATGCCTGGACCTCAGCCTAGAGACAGGCCTAGGCCCAGATTTCAGGCCTCGGAGCTCTTACAAAGCTGTCCTCTTCTGTCTTCTTTCTTCATAACTGATGCCATGTGCTGGGATCATGCCAGAGTTAATTCTGGTACATTCACCCCAGCAGATGTTGCCTTTTTTAATGTATGCCAATGCCGTACATCAAAATGGTGCTGTCCACTGGGGTGAATGTGCAGGAGTTAATTAACTGTTTTGCAGTTATACTACATCCCCTGTTGAGAGGATGTACGTATATATATAGTTTGTTTTAGTTTTATGTGTGGGGTTTTACCTTTTAATGAATGATTTATTGTACATCGCTTTGGCCTTTTTGCGTGAAGCGATTAAAAATTTCATTAAATGAAATGAAAAATGAAACTCCGGCACAATTACATCACAAGTCATGAGTTTACGAAGAAAGAAGACAGAAGAGGACCGCTTGGACAGAGCTCTGAAGCCTGGGCCTGACCCAGGCATTGGGACCCAGCATCCAGGTCAGGCCAAGGCATCAGGCCTGTACCTGAACCCTGGCCTAGGCTGAGGCCCAGACATCGGGACCTAGCCTCCGGGTCAAGCTTGGGTCCGGACTGAGGCCCTGGTGTCAGGAATTGGCCTCCAGGCTGGGCCATGGAATTGGACTTGGGTCCAGCCAGAGGCCCCAGTGTCACTCCTGGGTCCAACCAGAGGCCCTGGCATCAAGACCCAGCCTCCAGGTCAGGCCCCGGCATTGAATCCGGACCCAGGCTGAAGCCCAGGCATCAGAACCCAGACTCCGGGCTGGCCACAGCATCAGCCCTGGGTCCAGGTTGAATCCTCTGCATCAGGACTTGGCCTTCAGGCCAAGCTGCAGTGTTGTACTTGGGCCCAGGGTCCAGCCTGGGCCAAGGACCAGGTGTTGGGACCTGGCCTGACCATCAGATACTCAATGGATATGGTAAGTGACTGTTCCTGGGGGTGGGGAGCTCAGGTCTTGGCTGAGACTCTGGCATCACGCTTGGGCCTAGGCCATGGCCTCTGCTTTAGGTCTCCTATGTGAATCCCTGGCTTCAGGCCTAAGCCTAGGATTGAACCATTCCTTTCAAATGAATGAAATGAATTGCCCTTATTCATCACATTTTTTAAATTAGATTGAAATGAATGCATATCCCTAGGGGTCAGACTAACTGTCCTGTAGTTCCCAGCCTCCTCCTTACTTCTACTTTTATGAATAGGAACCATATCTGCCCATCTCAAGTCCTCCAGAACTATTCCCGATTCTAAAGAAGTATTGAAAGGGTCAGCCAGCAGTGTTGCCAGAGCTTCTCTAAGTTCCCTTAGTATCCTCTGATGTATCCCATGTGGCCCCATCATTGTATCTGCTTTAACTTTAGTAGCTCCTTACGAATACACTTTTCTGAAAATTGAATGAGGTTTACCTCACTTACAATCTTATTTGCATTCATATTATGTAGCCCTGCTCTTCGCCCTTCTACAGTGAACACAGAATAGAAATGTTTTTTAAGCAATTGTGCTTTTTCCTCATAATTTTCTACATATACTTCTCCTTCACCTCTAAGTCTCTTGTTACATTTGCTGGTCGCAGGGTTTGCCCGCAAAAGGTATCACTCAGCCCCAAGATGCCACAAAGCTTCTGGCATGGCCTGCAGGCCACCACGCTCCATCTTGCGCCAGGACACTGCCGCCATAGTGCTACTTCCTCTTCCTCGGGGATCCTCCCTAGGTGCGCACACATACGTGACATGCTGCCACTTAAAGGCCAAATGGTGGGAATCCCAGCTGGGTATATAATGCCCAGCCATATGCCCCAACCTTGCCTCAGTAAGGGGTCTCCTGTCATACCTTATGCCTTCAGTGCATTTTGCCTCAGCATCTTCTCATATTGCTTTGTCCAGCCTGCCTCATCCAGCCTTGCCTTGCCTAGCCTGCCTCATTCAGTCTTGCCCAACTAGTCTTGTCCAGTGTCTTCTACTCTGTCTTTATCCATCCATGGCCTGATCTCCTGGACCTGATCATTGCCTTGGACCTGTTCATGCCTGGCTGCCACCTGGACCTGACCATTGCCATGGACCTGGTTGTACTTGCTTGCCACCTGCCCTGACCATTAGCCTGTTCTGGTATCTCCTGTCTTCTGCCTGCCCTGACCTCAGTGTGTACCTGGATTTTTGCTCACCCTATCGCCCTAGGGATCTGCCTAAGTTCTGCTGGCTGCCAGAACCCAAGAGCTCAAGCTGTGGGGAAGGCGGCTGGTATAAGTGAAGCTCCAGTCTGTCCCGCTTCAGGGAGTAGTCACCATTTGTTGGCATAGGCCTTGTAGTTTCTCCTATGAGGCTGTATTAACACCAAAGCACTCACTCCCGTGCCATTCATCACAGTCTCACAATGCCACTTTTGCACTTCCTTCTATCACTAACATATGTCTTGTACTCCCGTTTTACCATATTTGCTATTTTTTCTTTCATTTGAATGTTTACATTCCTACCTACTTTCCCAACTTCTCACTTTTCCAGATATTGTCACCTCCTCTTTTTGCAGTCAGGCCTGTTCTTGTTTATGAATACTTGTCTTTGAGCTACTTCTTTAGAAAACCATAGCAACCTCCTTTTCCTCTTTCCTTTATTTTCCTAACAAAAGATTTAGTTGCCCTTATAACATCTCCTTTTACTTTTGCCCACTGCTCTTCTTCCCCTAGATTTTCCCATCCAGTTAACGACTCCTTGAGTTTCTCCCACTTTTTAACAAAGTTAGTTTTCCTGAAGTCTAGAACACTTGCTTTTGATTGAAACTTCATCTCCTGCGCTCTAATTCTGAACCATACCATCTGGTGATCACTGGATCCCAGATGATTGTCCACTACAACAACAGAGATGCCTTCCCCATTGGTAAGCACCAGGTCTACTATCGTCCCTTCCAATGTAGGTTCCTTTACTAGTTCATGGAGCAATTCTCCTTGCAGAGAATCCAGAATCTCCCTTCTTCTGGAAGACACTGCAGCTATGATGTCACAGTCAACATCTGGCAGAATGAAATTCTCTAGCAATAGTTCCTCCCCTTTCATAGCAATTTTATGAATAGCTTCCATCAAATCTCTATCCATTTCTTTTTTTTTTTATCATTTTCAAAATATACAACAATTTTTACATTTGTTGTAGAAAACAGATATTTATTTATTTATTTATTTAACACTTTTCTATACCGACCTTCATGGTTAAATGACCATATCAGATCGGTTTACATCGAATTAGGGAACTGTAACAAAAACAATATCCATACAATAATTACAGCAAAAAACACTTTCTCTATAACATAGTTATCTGTTATCTGTACTTGTTTCTAGGAAAAGGGAGAGGAGGATTGTAAATTAGCGGTATACAAATTAGAAAAAGTCTATCCAATTATGTCTGTGATGGAGGTCTGCATATTACACCAATTTTAAAAGATGTTCCTTCCCCTCTTTCCAGATTAATCCACAGTGCCTCTTTCTTACCTCATAAACCCTGCAGTTCTGGAGCCTTAATATTATTTTTTTATATATAGTGCTATACCTCCTCACTTCCTTCCT
Organism: Rhinatrema bivittatum; assembly: GCF_901001135.1. Classification (NCBI taxonomy): domain Eukaryota; kingdom Metazoa; phylum Chordata; class Amphibia; order Gymnophiona; family Rhinatrematidae; genus Rhinatrema; species Rhinatrema bivittatum. The sequence continues at coordinate 443,919,490 of NC_042617.1, forward strand.
ACCAGCAGCCTGGAGGGTTAGTTCTACAGGACTGCTGCAATGATAATCTTAGCCCCCACCACTTAAGCTTTTGATTTTGTGTCTGTACCATCATTTCCTGCCTGTGAAGCCAGTGTCATAGATGGACAGACAGATAAGATGAAAACATAAAGTGCTATTTCATAAAACACATTACAAAAACGGAGTTCACTGTAAGAGGGTTTCAATTTTTTTTTTATTTCTTCCCCTTAGCAATGAAGAAGGTATTCATCATTTTCTGCTCTTTTGCCCTTTCCAGTTGAATGCTATTAAGTCATTTGCTCTGTGGCTCTGGTTATTGTGGCTTGTCTCCTTTAAAGCTTAATGCACCTAGATGATTAGTGTAATCTCTTTACCTTGTTATTTGTTACAATGAGAAATGCTGTTAAAATAAGCCCAGACTTCTCTCCTGATAAAAAAAAAAAAAAAAGGGTATTGGCAGGCTATAATTAAGCAGCACCTGAAGTAATTTGACAATGTGAATGGTTCTACTCTGGTCAATGTAAATCCTGCCGCTGCTGTTGCTTGTTCTGTCATAATACATGGTCTCTGTCTGGCTGTCTTGCACATCCACATTCTCTTACTGTCTCTCATTCCTCCATTTCCTGGGAATAATTACATATATGATATTTTGTGAGTGTGTGTATCTGTGTATGCAAGTACAAATATACATACATGTAAGCCCCTCGTGAACGGAGCACATAAAAACGCGAGAGCATCCAGCATCTGAGTGAGCCGAGTGCTGGTCCCTCAAGAGAATTAAAAAAAAAAAACAAAACATTGATCATGCAGATGGTGTAGTGGACCTGGTTCTAGAGGCAGTGAGGATGTAGGCTTCCTGAGCTAGATAGAGATCTCAATGTAAGGAGCTTCCCCTCTATGACCTCTTCTGACTGCTTTCTCCTCCCTGCTCTAAACGTTACCAGAATCAGAGACTCACTCTAAAGGTATATTTCAACTGTAACCCCTGGGTGGGACAGATCGTTTACTTGGCACCCAGGGGCACATAAAAAAAACACAAGAGATGAACCCTTTCTGCTTAAAACACCTCCACAGTCTCTATATACCTCTCCCTTGCTCCACAGATAGCTTTAGTCTCTGAGGCCAGGCTCCCAGAGGAGGGGACGAGCAATAGCTCTTATTGCTTCTTTGCGATGAAGCCCTGTCTCCGTCCTTTGGTTCACAGCACCACAATTTACACTGTCTTTGCATCCAATAAACACACAGAAGAAGAATGGTGGTTTCCAAATTCTTTACTGATAGGCTGTTCAAATGATTGAATAATATTTACACTTCTCACATTCGACTGATTATTAATTTAATCAGAACTTTGTCCCAGATTTAATTTCTTGATTTAGTTAACTCCTCAGTAGCAACAAAGTTCTTGTTACCTTTATGTATTTATTTATTTTTATGTTGTATCTTCTTTGTTTCTCCTGTTAGAGCACTTTACTGGGATCCCTTGCTTTGGATAGAATTGGTAACACTTCAGTTCTTTTCTGCATGAAAGACTTACCTCTTGCTAAGGTTTGGTATACTGACTCCCAGGTACCATGGGTTATCAGCTCCAAGTGCACAAAAATATTAGTTGACCCAAAAAGGGTAACATGAGGGATACATTGTAACATTAAGGTATATATTATCCAAAAAAATAATAGAGAAATAGCCCTCAAATATTCAGGAAATAGAGGAGGCAAAGAAAGTTAGGAGCAAGACAAAGGAATAAAATAGAAAGTATTAAACTGAGAGGTTACCACATTGTTATACAATTTGGGGCAGATTTTCAAAGACCTACACACGTAAATCCAGGAGGATTTACGCGCGTAGTGGGGTTACGCACACCGTGCCTATTTTCAAAAGGCCCGGGATGTGGGTATGTCCCGGGGCTTTTCTGAATAGGCGGGCGGGGGGGGGGGGGTTTGGGATGGAGCGGGGCAGATGGTCCGGAGGTGTGGCGGTCCGTGGGTATGGCTGGTGGTCTGGGGCCGGTCCGGGAGGCATGGCCGAGGACTCCGGTACAGTGGGATCGCGCGCCGGCAGTTGTCCGGCTCACGCAAGTTACGCCTGGCATAACTTCCAAAACAAAGGTATGGGGGGGTTTCTTTAGGGCTGGGGTGGGACAGGGAGGGGAAGGGAGGAAAGGGTGGGGGGAAAGGAAAATTCCCTCAAAGGCCGCTCCAATTTTGGAGGGAACGGGAAAGCTAGCGGGGCTCCCCGAGGGCTCGGCACATGCAATTTGCACTAGTGTGCACCCCTTTGTGCGCACCGACCCCTGATTTTATAACATCCACGAGGCATCAGCTTTCCTGCGGCGGCTCCAGTTAAGAACATAAGAACATGCCATACTGGGTCAGACCAAGGGTCCATCAAGCCCAGCATCCTGTTTCCAACAGTGGCCAGTCCAGGCCATAAGAAGTTCCCAAAAACTAAGTTCCCAAAAACTAAGTCTATCCCATGTTACTGCTGCTAGTAATAGCAGTGGCTATTCTCTAAGTCAACTTAATTAATAGCAGGTAATGGACTTCTTCTCCAAGAACTTATCCTATCCTTTTCTAAACACAGCTCTACTAACTGCACTAACCACATCTTCTGGCAACAAATTCCAGAGTTTAATTGTGCGTTGAGTAAAAAAGAACTTTCTCCGATTAGTTTTAAATGTACCACCTCCCTCAAATTCACTGGTGTCAAAGCCTGGAAGCTGGAATCTGACAAGACTACTTCACCCAAAGGTGCAGACACCTTGTTCAATAATGGTGAGTCATGCTGTGCAGTCTCCCAAATCATAGTCCTTTCCATAGGGGCAGGAGAAGCACTCCAGATGTAATAAAGCCTCATTGAGAATTAGGGCAAGGATTGTGCAGAGCTTTTTCCACTAATCTTGTCCGGGTTGGAGGAGGAGGAGGAGTAATAGGTTCTCTGGGCCTAGAGTTGTTTGAAGGTCCAGCGTCAATGTGGCTCGCTCCACAACATTAGCCGCCAAGGAACCGGCACCCGAAGAATCTAATGTGGGGATGAGAAACCTTCGATCCTTGGTTGCAGCAGGTCAGTGGGGGAGCTGGAGAGCTCCCTCAAACCCGACCCTTTCATTTATCAAACCAAGGAAGTTCCAAAACGAGTTCTCAGCTCCACCCTGTTTTTAGAGTGACTTTTTTAAAATTTGATTTTCAAATCAAAATAAAATTTCATCAGAATTAAATTGTTCTGTTTTGAAAATGACCCAAAACAAAATAGGGAATTTCGTCTCATTTCCTATTTTGTTTCTCCCGAATGCCCATCCCTACTCTGAACCTCCCCAACAGGTTAGTACACTCCTTCTGGTAAGGAAAACCAAAGATTCCTTCTTTCCATCCCATAACTGTGACCTTGGCCCTATGCGTCTGGATTAGAAAATTAAACAGGTAGGTGATATATTTAAGAATATAAGATTAGCAAGCTGGGTTAGACTAATGGTTCATCTAGCCTAGCCTCCTATCTTTGACAGAGGCCCCAGAGTCACCAGATGAAAACCAGAGCTCATCTAAATGCTTCCTGTAGATCTGTAAAAGTGTGAAGCCACACACCCTCCACTTTATCACTAATATCCATTGATGTCCTTGTCTTCCAGGAATGTATCTGGACCCCACTTGATCTTTACTATGCTGCTTGCTATGACTACATTTATGACAGTAAGCGACTTCACATCTAATGTTATTGTACTACTTGGAAAAACATGGAATATCAGACATTCATAAATAAATATATTTGGTGGCAGCTGATTCCACAGTTTATCTACTGACTAAAGAGATACTTTCTTCAGTTTGTCATGAAACTGTTAGTAAATAGTTTCATTGGATGCCCCCTGGCATTTTTTTGGAGAGGGCAAACAACTGCATGTTTGTGGATTGTTCTTTTTCATTCATGATCTTGCAAACCTCTATCATATTCCTCCTCAGTCTTCTTTTTCCATGCAAAAAAAAGCCCTAATTGTTTTAGTCTTTCTTCATATGAGAGATGCCCCAATCCTCTCACTATTCTGGTTGCTCTTCTCTGAACCTGGAAGTACCACCACATCCTTTTTGAGATGGGGCAACCAGAACTGTATGCACTAATCCAAGGTATAGTTGCATCAGAGCTCTATACAGTAGCATAATAATATTGGCAGAGTTCTCAGTGACATCTTCCCAAATTATTCCTAACATACGATTGGATTTTTTGTCTGCTGCTGCACACTGCACCAATGATTTCAGTGTGTGGTCCATAGTAATTCCAAGATCACTGTTAATTGCAGTTTCCCAGAGTAGGCCCAGAAGCGTGTACCAGTAGTCTGGATTTTTTCCCTCAACATGCATCACTTTGTACTTGTCTGTATTAAATTCCATTTGCCATTTGGATCCCAAGGTTCCTAATTTTTCTAAATCCTCCTGTAGATTACACAACCAGCTTGTGTTTCACCTACCCTTTATAGGCCTAGATTTACTAAGCCACAATATGATGATATTGCAAGTTAAACAGCATGTAACACACATTAAATGCTGTTTATCTTGTGATATTGCCATATCGCTGTACTATCGTTCAATATAGCAGAAGATTTCCTCTGCCTATGGAAATACGCTTTTTTGCATGCATTTGCATGCATACAATTGCCTAATGCATGTAAAGCAGCTTATGTATAAGCAATCCAATGCTAATAAAATAACTTGGCTGACCTTGAAAAAAAGGTTAGCCTGTTAGTTTATCACGTTTGAGGGAGGTGTAGTTATTTTCCTGAGGGGGCATCAGGCCACTAGTGCAGATCCCTGATGTTCCCACAGAAAAATGTAAAGGGTCAAGGTGCCCAATACACACTCCCCCAAAGGCTAAAAATAATCACCCTGGGGTTGATGACGTCTTCTGCCTGCCTCATCCCACCACATACTAAGGTGGCACTGATCCCCCCTGAAATGAAAAACAAAACAAAACATGCCACTCACGTGGCAACGGTCCTTTCCCTTCCCACCTCCCCTTCAAAGCCAAAAAGCCCCAATGACACAGGATAGCCCCCATCCCCTTTTGGCCCCTCCCTTCTCCCCCTTCCAAATATTATAAGGTGTCTAGTGTCCCCAACCCAAAACAATAGTACCCTGGTGGTCTGGGGGGGGGGCAGTGGACCTCCCAACCCTACCCCCTAATTCCCCATATCTCAAATAGGTGCTTTCGATAATCAGCTGGGGGTCCATGACGCCCTTCCCTAGCCCCAGGCTGGTCGACAGCATTTTTCAAAATGGAGCTGACCTGACTTTGCCTCTATTAAGTTAGCATGGGGCACATTTAAAACTAATCGGAGAAAGTTATTTTTTACTCAACGCACAATTAAACTCTGGAATTTGTTGCCAGAGGATGTGGTTAGTGCAGTTAGTGTAGCTGTGTTTAAAAAAGGATTGGATAAGTTCTTGGAGGAGAAGTCCATTACCTGCTATTAAGTTCACTTAGAGAATAGCCACTGCCATTAGCAATGGTTACATGGAATAGACTTAGTTTTTGGGTACTTGCCAGGTTCTTATGGCCTGGATTGGCCACTGTTGGAAACAGGATGCTGGGCTTGATGGACCCTTGGTCTGACCCAGTATGGCATTTTCTTATGTTCTTATGTTCTTATTATGTGTGGTTCCAGCTTTTGGAGCACTAGGCCCAGAAGTTGGAAGACCAGATGCTGAAAGATTTTGGGACAACCTCCAGCTGGTGCTCATCTTTTTCTCCCCAGTTTTGTTAGAACCTGCTTGAAGCTGCTGTTTCCACATTGCCTGGGCTGTTCTTTCTTGTGAGATTTAGGCATTGGGGAATGAAGATGAAGCAACCTCATAAAATAAAAGGAGAGTGAGGGGTCCTTTGGTATGTGATAAAAATGTCTTATACGATAACAATAGATATAAGATTCCCCAGTAGGTTATTAAGCAGAGGAAGGATAGACTAGAAGCAGATTAGAAATGTTTTGATATTCATGTGATGTTAATGTATTTTATAGTATGTGTGTTTTATGTGCTTATACTGAATTATGCATGTGAATTGTATGCCGCTTTGGGTGAATTTTTATTAAATCAGGGAGGCAGGTTATAAATATGCTAAAATTTAAAAAAAATAATAGATGGAATAAATATGAAAAAACTAAATGGAAAGAATTCTGTGCATCAAAATAAATTAAGCAGGGAGTCAGCTATAAAAAAAAAAACTGAGAAATAGAGTACTTTTTATTTTTCTTCTTAGTAACTTTAACTCTTTATGCACCAGGAGGCGACAGTCGGTGTCTAATGAGCTTAGCGGGAGTTCAGGGCTAAGCAGCTACTGTACCTCTCCCAGGATAGCCAAGGAAAGGAAATTCAAAGGTACAAGATTGCTCTCTTCTATTTCAAATTTTAAAATAAAATCTAAATAGATAGAGCTCCTCTTTTATAATGTAAGGTAATGTAAACATCTGAGAAAAATGTGCCCAACAAATTGAACCCTGCCTAAGTTTAAACTAACCCCTAAAACTAGAAACCTAAATGTGTTTGTGTGTGCCTGTGAGAGGGTAATTAAAAATAAATTAATGGGTAAACCAATAATATGGGGAAGGGACGAGAGGCTGCAGTGAGGGTTACAGAGGAAGTCAGAGAAAACTGCCTCCCCTCAACCCTCAAAAAAACAAAAAACAAGCAAGAAATAAATTGTAAATTAAAGTGAGGAAGTGTTCCTCAATACAAATACGTTTCCCACACGTACATGCATGCCAGATTTTAATGTCTGTGCGCCCGTGTATGGGTGGGTGGCCTCCTCCGCGCACGCGGGGAGGGGGATTTTAAAAGGCAACGCGCGGCGACATGAGTAGGATTTCCCCAGTTCCCTCTTTGTCTGCTCCAATTAAAGAGCGGACTGAGAGGGAACTTCCCTATACCCCTACCTAAACTTCCTACCTTTCCCCTCTCCTCTCCTCTCCCCCCCCCCCCCCCCCCCGACCCCTAACCCCTTCCTAGCTACTTAATGGTTTTTTTTGTTTCATTACTTATTGCTCCTCTGGAGCAGAAGTAACCTCTGCGTGCCGGCCAGCTGCCAGCGTATGCTTTCCCGGGACAGTGTCATTAGCCCATCCCTTTTGCAGGGCCTGACACTTCCACATGTAACTGGATTATACACGTGACTGGGCCTGTTCTAAAATGCGCGCAATGCGCGCAAGGCCCAGCCACACTCGTAACTCCCGTTTTTTACTTGGGCGGCCCTTTAAAAATTGGGCCTAAAGGTTTTTAAACTAAATTTGCAAAACTTGATATGCACACAGCCTCTCCCGGGGAAAGCTAGATTATAAGTCCCTGCTTGCAGTGAGATAAAACCAGGACTGGACCAAACTGTCTTGAAAATCTGGAGCCAGTGGGCGACCCTATCGGAAACATATTGGTTTACATATTATGATTATCTTGAAAACCAGATTGGTTTGTGGTCTTTGAGGACTGGAGGTGCATTCTTTTGTTTTATGCTCATATCTGTACTTTAAGATGTCATACCCAGTGTACAAAAAACATTAAATTTTTAGCATGTTGTACATTACAGCTCCCTAGTTTAGGGCGCTTATAAATGCTAAAATTATAGTGTAATATAATGACTCTGAAGTGATTTTTTTTTCAAGTCTTTCCCATTAGAAACTGCTAATCCATTGTTGCTTTTATCCATCTGTGATTGATTTGGTATTTTAATGCATTTTATCTGACTTCTCATGGGGCATTTGAAATATATGTCTGGCTACTAAGACTCTCATACAATTTTAGAAGAGTACTCAAAGTTTGAAAAAGATAGCCAAACTGCACCAATAAGCCTCAGTCCTCCATAAAGTAAACTTACTGCCACATACCAATGATGTGATTGTTTAAGTGCCTGAAAATCAATGTAGAAAAACCAACTGATAAACCGTATAACAATTTGTTCCATTATGTTAGCAGGAGAGCACAGCTTTGACAGCAGAATTTGTAATCCTTGTCAAAGATGTCATGTTCCTGTGCTTTGGATTTTAATGCACTGTGGTGGTGTCTCTAGTACATAATCACTTAAGAGAGATTTTTAATTACTCAATGTGAAACAATTGCCTGTTATAAGATGGTGAAAGTCACCCAGTCATTGATGCCATAATTCCATGCTCTTAGGAGCCTACCCCCTATTAATTTTAGTAAAAAGGAATCATCACATCACAATTATTGCATTACTTTAGCAATTAATTAGCTCTTCCCTTGTTGCAAATAAAACTCTATGTGCAGAACCTTTCACTGATTGTACTGTATGAAAGATACTCAGCCAGAATAGTTACACTACTGCCCTTAATTATTATTTATTTATAAACATTTGATATTATGGCTGTAGCAAGCTATTCTCAAGACAAAGTATAATCAAGATGTAAATTCTTATTACAATAATGAACAGTTTGCAATCTGAACAATATACATAGAGACACAGGATCTGTAAAGAAATGATTAGAGGTAGTGCTGGTGGGAGGGGATAGTAGAAGGAATGGAATGGATTAGGGACGTGGGGTAAGTGAAAGATACAAAAGTGCAATTGGATAGGGACGGCAAGAACCTAGTGCCATGGGAGAGAGAGTCATTGAGCACGAAATTTTGGAGGTGGATGTTGATCTCATGATCAGGTTCCGATAGTCAAGGAATAAAGGGCGGGGGGGGGGGGGGGGGAGTTATTTGTTAGCTTTGCTGTAGCTTTGAAAGAGTGTTGGAATTATGAGAAGGCAGGCCTTGGCTCTTTTTCTGACAATGAGGTAGAAAGCCTCTTGGCTTAGGGATAGCAGTATCTTGTTCCAGAGTTTAGGGGCGAAGCAACAGAATGTGCAAGGTCTGGTGCAGGTTAATCTGGCGGAAGCCAGATAGAGGTGGAGAGAAGGGCCATTTGGGAAGAATAAAGTTTTCTTGTGGGAGTGTAGGAGAATAGAAGCTAGGAGAGGTAATTATGAGCCATACTGACACACCTAAAGGTTTTGAACTGCATCCTGTTTTCAACTGGAAACCAGTGTAACTTTCTTAATATAGTGCTTAGGTGATCAGTTGCTTTGGCTCCTATTACAATTCTGACAGATGTACCGTGTACAAGTTGGAGGTGTTTGAGGACGTACTGTAAGATTTTCTGGAGTAGGGAATTACAATACTCAGTTCAGCTGATAATGTGTGTATCACAATGACCAGGTTGTGTTTATCAAAAAAGTTGTGAAGATGGTGATTGTAGTGCAGGTGCATAGAGCAGGTCCTTACCTCCTTTTTGGAGGATTGTAGCTCCTGAGGGCACATAAATAATTTATATCTTCTGGGGCTGCTTCAGCTAGCATATTAAATCCCATTCTGACTCTCCATCCCTGCGTGGGAATTCTTTTTAAAGGGGAAGTTTTCACGTATTGCCAGGACAATGAAAAAGGTCACCAGTGTGTGTGTACTACAGAGCTTCTTCCCATGCATTGAGAGGCTGTAATAAGCAAACAGGACCAGGTCTGGGTGTTAAAATAAAGTTTACTCTTTAATAATGATAAATTAAAGTCCATTATCCAAAAGTGTGAGTTTACATCTGATTGATGGTACATTAGGGTTTTTCTTAAGTAGGTAGGTGTCCTCAATTCAGACTTCTGGGTAGAGCCCATGGTGATTTTAACTGTGCAAACTCTCCCAGCAGCTGTGTGGGAATCTTATTGGAGGTATCCTCAGAGTTACTGCAAAATCCTACCTTTAGACCAGTGGTTCTCAACCCTGTCCTGGGGACCCCCCCAGCCAGTCGGGTTTTCAGGATATCCGCAATGAATATGCATGAGAGAAAATTTGCATACACTGCCTCCATAACATGCAAATTTTCTCTCATGCATATTCATTGCGGATATCCTGAAAACCCGACTGGCTGGGGGGGGCCCCAGGGCAGGGTTGAGAACCACTGCTTTAGACTTCTTCTCCTTGGACACCTAGCCTGTCCTGGACCCTCGAGAGGAAATCTGAATGGGATCTCCTTATTCTAGTTCTTCCTTCTTTTAGTTGAGTTGTTCATCCATGATTATTCTTGTTCCTGAGGACCTCTCTTAGGGAAAAGTCAATGGGATCAGGCACGCTCTCCGCTCTGGAATCCCAGTGGGAAAGAGGGATCCAAAAACCTCCCCACTTAACTCAATGTTCAAATCATACTTTAAAGCTTAAACTGGATATATGTTCTGCCTTCACTGTCTCTCACAGCAGGATCCATCACTGGTGCTTGCCTACCTAGGGTCATTGCCTACCAGGTCATTGGTCCCCTGGTGAGAGCCCTTTTACCCCTAAAGGGTATCTGGCTTACAAATCTATGTCTCTGTAAATTATAAAAAGGATCCTCAAGCAGGGAGTGCACTAGTAGGTGTCTCTTCTAACATAAACTCCTTTGGGTGAAGAATACATATTTACTCTCTGACTGCTACTTTAAACTGAACCCATGGCGTTTTAAAATGGCTGGGCTAAATAGAGCTGAGGCATACAATCCAGAACCTCGGAGCGGGAGGGACTAAAGGGTATGGGATGGCTCCTTAATAGAGTGTTACACTTTAGTACAGTGACATCTGGTGGCCAAACCCGGTAGAGGTGCTGCACAACTTTCAGTTGCGAGTTTCTATTGTAAGGTTGTGGTCGAGTTTGACTCCCGCTCTTTGTACAGAATCTTTTAGTTATAAGGGAGAACCTTAGAGGGAGGGCTGAGATAGTAAGGGGGTGATCTTGTTGGCTTTGTCAGAGGAGATCTGATTTGGAAGGATAGAGTTTGTGGTCATGGAGGCAAATTGATATTGTTTCATAGCGCAATCAGTGGAAACACTGAGAGGAGAGGATCACCTTGCTGGTGACTGAAAGGAATCAGTAAGTTTTTGCTTGGGACATTGACATTGACTTTTTTAAAAGTATTGGAGCAAAGTTAACTATTTGGGAATATTATTTAGTGTGTTTGTGTGTTTGTGCCTTTAATAGTCAGTCAGTAAATAAAACAAGTTAGACTGTTTGCATTTTTAAATAGTCAGTCAATAAGGTAGCAGTAGGTAGTGTGTTTATTTTTTAAAAAGTCTGCCTGACTATTAAAGTGTCCTCCAGACTTTTAAAGAGCTAAGTGTCTTATTTAATAAATAACTGAGTGCATTGTATTGAAAAACAAAAAAAAACCACAAAAAAAAAAAAAAAACCCAACAAAAAAGTAGCCAGAAGCTAGAAATAAGCTAGGAGCAGTATATACCAAAGTAAAAAAGTTGAATATTTCAGCTCAGTTACTCACCTTGGAAAGGTGTTGAGGTAGTGTGATTAGGTTTGAATAGGGAACAACATTTGTTAATCAAGGGAGCTGTGAGTCACTCAGGCTGACTAACTAAAGTTAGACTGTTTGTAATTCCCAACCCTCCCACCCCTCGCCCACCCACCCCAAGCTCATCCCTTAATTTATAGGCAGGTGCCACCTGCACAAAAAAAAACCCCAAAAAAAACAAAAAAAAAACCCCATCAACAAAAACTTTATTGAGAATTCGATCAGACCCCAGTAGGCCACTACCAGACATATAGTGAATTCACTAATACATTTAAAGGAACTTAGACACATTCCTACTCCCATAGCAACCTAAAACTTAACTAGGAACTGATCAAAATTGAGATGAAGGCAGCAGTCCAGCAGCAAGAGGGGGGCTTCCCAGTCTTTTGCATCGAGTGTCACATGTATGATTTTTTACCCACCGGTGAGAAGTTGTACATGTGCACGCGATGCAAAGAGCTCCTGGCTCTCAGAGAACGAGTCCGATCTCTGGAGGCTAGAGTGGCAGACCTGGAGGAGCTGAGGGAGACAGAGAGGTATATAGATGAGACCTTCAGGGACATAGTAGTCCAGTCCCAACTTCAGACTGGCAGCCCTGGTGCTGCCTTGGAGGAAGAAGGTCTCATAATGGGAGAGCACCAACCAGATGTAGCAGGAAAGGATCCTGTAGCAAGGACCTGCTCTCTAGGTGATGCATTGTCCTTTCGCACTGAGGATATCTCCCCAAGGCCTACTGCCCAGGAGGGAAGGGTTAGGTCGGCCGTCATAGTTGGTGATTCGATTATTAGGAATGTAGATAGCTGGGTGGCTGGTGGGCGTGAGGATCGCCTGGTAACATGCCTACCTGGTGCGAAGGTGGCGGACCTCACGCGTCACCTAGATAGGATTTTAGACAGTGCTGGGGAGGAGCCGGCTGTCGTGGTACACGTGGGCACCAACGACATAGGAAAATGTGGGAGGGAGGTTCTGGAAGCCAAATTTAGGCTCTTAGGTAGAAAGATTAAATCCAGAACCTCCAGGGTAGCATTCTCTGAAATGCTCCCTGTTCCACGCGCAGGTCACCAGAGGCAGGCAGAGCTCCGGAGTCTCAATGCGTGGATGAGACGATGGTGCAAGGAAGAGGGATTCAGTTTTGTTAGGAACTGGGGAACCTTTTGGGGAAGGGGGAGTCTCTTCCGAAGGGATGGGCTCCACCTTAACCAGGATGGAACCAGACTGCTGGCGCTAACCCTTAAAAAGGAGATAGAGCAGCTTTTAAACTAGAACAAAGGGGAAAGCCGACAGTCGCTCAGCAGCGCATGGTTCGGAGAGATGTATCTTTAAAGGATACTAATGATGCACTAGAATTAGGGCATCCCGACAGTGAGGTTCCAATAATTAGAAAAGTAGTCCAAATGCCTGTAACTAAAAACTCACCTGAGCTAAAAAATTCTAACTTATCCCTATCAATTAAAAAGCAGAATAAAAATACAATCAAAAAACAAACTTTGAAATGTTTGTATGCCAATGCCAGAAGTCTAAGAAGTAAGATGGGAGAATTAGAATGTATAGCAGTAAATGATGACATAGACTTAATTGGCATCTCAGAGACATGGTGGAAAGAGGATAACCAATGGGACAGTGCTATACCGGGGTACAAATTATATCGCAATGACAGAGAGGAGCAGTCGGGAGGAGGTGTGGCGCTTTATGTCCGGGATGGCATAGAGTCCAACAGGATAAACATCCTGCATGAGACTAAATACAAAATTGAATCTTTATGGTTAGAAATCCCTTGTGTATCAGGGAAGACTACAGTGATAGGGGTATACTACCGTCCACCTGGTCAAGATGGTGAGATGGACAGTGAAATGCTAAGAGAAATTAGGGAAGCCAACCAAATTGGTAGTGCAGTAATAATGGGAGACTTCAATTACCCCAATATAGACTGGGTAAATGTATCATCGGGTCACGCTAGAGAGATAACGTTCCTGGATGGAATAAATGATAGCTTTATGGAGCAAATGGTTCAGGAACCGACGAGAGAGGGAGCAATTTTAGATCTAATTCTCAGTGGAGCACAGGACTTGGTGAGAGAGGTAACAGTGGTGGGGCCGCTTGGCAATAGTGATCATAATATGATCAGATTTGATTTAATGACTGGAAAAGGAACAGTGTGCAAATCCAAGGCTCTCGTGCTAAACTTTCAAAAGGGAAACTTTGATAAAATGAGAAAAATTGTTAGAAAAAAACTGAAAGGAGCAGCTACAAAAGTAAAAAATGTCCAAGAGGCGTGGTCATTGTTAAAAAATACCATTCTAGAAGCACAGTCCAGATGTATTCCACACATTAAGAAAGGTGGAAAGAAGGCAAAACGATTACCGGCATGGTTAAAAGGGGAGGTGAAAGAAGCTATTTTAGCCAAAAGATCTTCATTCAAAAATTGGAAGAAGGATCCAACAGAAGAAAATAGGATAAAGCATAAACATTGGCAAGTTAAATGTAAGACATTGATAAGACAGGCTAAGAGAGAATTTGAAAAGAAGTTGGCTGTAGAGGCAAAAACTCACAGTAAAAACTTTTTTAAATATATCCGAAGCAGAAAGCCTGTGAGGGAGTCAGTTGGACCGTTAGATGATCGAGGGGTTAAAGGGGCACTTAGAGAAGATAAGGCCATCGCGGAAAGATTAAATGATTTCTTTGCTTCGGTGTTTACTGAAGAGGATGTTGGGGAGGTACCCGTAATGGAGAAGGTTTTCATGGGTAATGATTCAGATGGACTGAATCAAATCACGGTGAACCTAGAAGATGTGGTAGGCCTGATTGACAAACTGAAGAGTAGTAAATCACCTGGACCGGATGGTATACACCCCAGAGTTCTGAAGGAACTAAAAAATGAAATTTCAGACCTATTAGTAAAAATTTGTAACTTATCATTAAAATCATCCATTGTACCTGAAGACTGGAGGATAGCAAATGTAACCCCAATATTTAAAAAGGGCTCCAGGGGCGATCCGGGAAACTACAGACCGGTTAGCCTGACTTCAGTGCCAGGAAAAATAGTGGAAAGTGTTCTAAACATCAAAATCACAGAACATATAGAAAAACATGGTTTAATGGAACAAAGTCAGCATGGCTTTACCCAGGGCAAGTCTTGCCTCACAAATCTGCTTCACTTTTTTGAAGGAGTTAATAAACATGTGGATAAAGGTGAACCGGTAGATATAGTATACTTGGATTTTCAGAAGGCGTTTGACAAAGTTCCTCATGAGAGGCTTCTAGGAAAAGTAAAAAGTCATGGGATAGGTGGCGATGTCCTTTCGTGGATTGCAAACTGGCTAAAAGACAGGAAACAGAGAGTAGGATTAAATGGGCAATTTTCTCAGTGGAAGGGAGTGGACAGTGGAGTGCCTCAGGGATCTGTATTGGGACCCTTACTGTTCAATATATTTATAAATGATCTGGAAAGAAATACGACGAGTGAGATAATCAAATTTGCAGATGACACAAAATTGTGCAGAGTAGTTAAATCACAAGCAGATTGTGATAAATTGCAGGAAGACCTTGTGAGACTGGAAAATTGGGCATCCAAATGGCAGATGAAATTTAATGTGGAAAAGTGCAAGGTGATGCATATAGGGAAAAATAACCCATGCTATAATTACACGATGTTGGGTTCCATATTAGGTGCTACAACCCAAGAAAGAGATCTAGGTGTCATAGTGGATAACACATTGAAATCGTCGGTTCAGTGTGCTGCAGCAGTCAAAAAAGCAAACAGAATGTTGGGAATTATTAGAAAAGGAATGATGAATAAAACGGAAAATGTCATAATGCCTCTGTATCGCTCCATGGTGAGACCGCACCTTGAATACTGTGTACAATTCTGGTCGCCGCATCTCAAAAAAGATATAATTGCGATGGAGAAGGTACAGAGAAGGGCTACCAAAATGATAAGGGGAATGGAACAACTCCCCTATGAGGAAAGACTAAAGAGATTAGGACTTTTCAGCTTGGAGAAGAGACGACTGAGGGGGGATATGATAGAGGTGTTTAAAATCATGAGAGGTCTAGAACGGGTAGATGTGAATCGGTTATTTACTCTTTCAGATAGTAGAAGGACTAGGGGACACTCCATGAAGTTAGCATGGGGCACATTTAAAACTAATCGGAGAAAGTTCTTTTTTACTCAACGCACAATTAAACTCTGGAATTTGTTGCCAGAGAATGTGGTTCGTGCAGGTAGTATAGCTGTGTTTAAAAAAGGATTGGATAAGTTCTTGGAGGAGAA
Organism: Rhinatrema bivittatum; assembly: GCF_901001135.1. Taxonomy (NCBI): domain Eukaryota; kingdom Metazoa; phylum Chordata; class Amphibia; order Gymnophiona; family Rhinatrematidae; genus Rhinatrema; species Rhinatrema bivittatum. The sequence continues at coordinate 443,935,049 of NC_042617.1, forward strand.
GGCCATTACCTGCTATTAGGTTCACTTAGAGAATAGCCACTGCCATTAGCAATGGTTACATGGAATAGACTTAGTTTTTGGGTACTTGCCAGGTTCTTATGGCCTGGATTGGCCACTGTTGGAAACAGGATGCTGGGCTTGATGGACCCTTGGTCTGACCCAGTATGGCATTTTCTTATGTTCTTATGTTCTTAATCAAATGTTTGTGCTACTCATTAAAGGATATGTTGTACTGCAAATACAATCAAAGTCCACACTTGGTCTAGAACAATCACTTTGTACTGGTTGGCTTCCCTCTTTAAGAAGCACCACTTGTTGTAACAGGCGTTAGAAAGTGAAGGCAGTCATTCATTCTGTATTGAAACACAGCAAGGAAAATGATTGCCACCCACTTCCTGTAACAATCAGAGCTGTCAAGCTGCCTGTACATGATGGAACAGAGAGAGCAGGGAAGCCAAAATACTGTAAATATGTCCATGCAACTGCTTTGTAAGCTGTAGCTGACTTTTCCCCAGGATCCTTTTCTCAGCGGTTGCTCTTAGCAGATCTGCAAAAATCTAATTTTCCAACTCAGTTGCTAACCACCCCTCCCCCAGTCTGGTTCAAAAGGCCAATCATAATTACAGGATGAAAGGCTAGCAAGAATCACAGAAAGAGCTTTAGCATTTTAGAGTTTGTCCCACAGAAATCATTAATTAGAACTTGCTTCTCTTCTTTTTTTTTCCTAGTTTTGAGTCCTATCAAGCAGGCATAAACCCGTAAATTTTCAAAAGATCACCTAACTGCAATGGTATATTTTTGGTAATGGTGTACATTTTTAAGTATACACAAAGCAACCCAGATTTCTAAGACAAGTTACCCGAATAAAATCTGTTTGAATATTGGGGTCTTATGTGGTTTCATCTACATACAAAACGTTACCCGTTTCAAACCGTGGCTGTTGTGTAAAGACGTTTTGAAGATTTAAATTATGCAGGTAAGATTTAGAACACCTCCCTGCCCCTCCCACAAACCCCCCAGGAATGCCCTCTTTTTTTTATGCAGCCAAATTTATGTGTGGTTAACTTATTCACATAGGGGCAGATTTTCAAAGGGTTACGCGCATAAGATACGCGAGTAACCCCCGAAAAGCTGCCCCTGCGCGCGCCGAGCCTATCTTGCATAGGCTCAGCGGTGCGCACAAGTCCCGGGACGAGTGTATGTCCCGGGGCTTGCAAAAAGGGGCGGGGCGTGGGCAGTCCGGGGCAGGGCGGGACGTGGCCTGAGCCTCCAGGCACAGCAGCCATTTGCCACTGTGCCCGGGATCATGGCCCGGCCATAGGCCGGTGCGCGTAAGTTAAGCCTCCCAGGAGCCAGGTGTAACTTCTTCAACAAAGGTAAGGGGGGGTTCTAGGTAGGGCTGGGGGGCGGGCTAGGTAGGGGAAGGGAGGGGAAGGTGTTGGGGGGTGGAAAGAAAGTTCCCTCTGAGGCTGTTCCGATTTCGGAGGCAGGCTGCGTGGCTCGGCACACGCAAGTTGCACAATTGTGCACCCCCTTGTGCGCGCCGACCCTGGATTTTATAACATGCACGCGGCTACGTGCGCATGATGGACTCTCTACATCAAGCTAGGTGGAGAGAACATTGCACAAATCTCATCTTGGAGTGAGTTTCCTCACTCCGTAGGTCATCAAATCTTCACAAGAGACCACTGTTCTGTTCGTACGTCTCATTTTGAATGTGAAAGTGGCCCCTAACCCCCTACACTAATACTTAAGCCTCACCTCGAGTTACTAGGTGGGCCTCCCATAGGGATACAAATACCTGTCTAGGGAGGAGGCACTACAACAAGGTTCTCTCTCTCTCTCTCTCTCTCTCTCTCTCTCTCTCTCTCTCTCTCTCTCTCTCTCTCTCTCTCTCTCTCATACTGAAACAGGCCTGTTGGAGACATCATGAACTGCAATGTAGCCCAAATTGGGCTAATAGTGCAATTTGCAATAACAGCCTTTCGCATAGCTGATAGTGCAATTTGCGATACACATGCTTATTAGCATAAGCTACACCCCTTTTTGGTATCGCATGCGATACCAATGCGATATTGGAAAATGAGGCCCTATATGATATTGTTTGATTAGTAGTGTGATATATTTATATAATTGCCAGTTTTATTATTCTCTTGATGGTGTTATGGCACCAATCACACGATCCACATTTAAAGTGCCCACTTCCATTCAAAGGAAAATGATTTGTCCATCAACTGAGAATGAACTCTATCCCTGATATTTAACCCCCCTCGAAGAAGCGATTAAAGGACGCTCATGAAATACTTTGTGTAAAGCAAGTGTGTGCCAATGTCTCCTGATTGCTGCTGCAAAAACACCCACCGCAGGAGTTTGCTTCAGTAATGCAAACCAAGTGGAACTGTTCTTTAACAGGTTTGTATTGCAGTAAAGATTGCCTGTCGGTGAAACTGGCTCTTTTGTAAGCCCTACTGATCACTTTGTGGGGATAACGACATGCTCGAAATGGTCCTGTCAAAATATTAGCTTGTCGTTCAAATTCATCTGTATCAAAGCAAATTCTTCTGATATGGAAAAAACTGGCTTACTGGCAGTCCCATTTTAAATGATCACAAATCATGACTATGAAATTGCAGTAAATTATTTTTATCTGTCAGTTTCCGATGTACCATTGTAATAAATTGTCCAACACATAATGAAAAGGACACATCTAAAAAAGCAATAGATTGTGTTGACCACTGTGCTCTAAATTGAAAATTTTGATATATTGTATTAATCCATCCACAAGATTCTGAGTTGTTCCTCTGACTGTGTCCACAACGAAAAGATGTTATATATCTCGATGCCATCCTGCGATGTATTGCCACCACACTGAACTGTATATATATATAGTTCTTCAAAGGCTGTTACATATAAATTGGCCACTGCTGTTGCTAAAGGTGAACCCATTGGTATACCATGGATCTGATGGAAAAATTGTGAGCCAAATAAAAAGTAATTATTAAACAATACAATCTGGGTAAGATCCACTAACAGTTGTATAGGTATGTATTGTGTACTCGCCCTTTCTTATAAAGTGTCTTGTACCACCTGGAATGGATTGGGTTATGGCATGTTTGTGTACAACGCTTTAATATCCATAGACACCATCCATATAGTGTTATTATCAAAATAACATGACTGCAATCTAGATAAAAAATGCACCGTATCTTTCACATAAGACCTTGCTTGTTGTACATATAGTTGCAAGATGTGGTCAACAAACGCCGCTGGAGGTTCTGACACCACCCTACTTCCTGGTTTTCTGCAGTCAATCAGCTGAACGTCAATGAATCCTCCAACATACTTCTTACAGGCCTGCTGGAGACCGGGGAGTCGGAAAGAAGAAGGAACTTAGCAAAATGGGAGCTTGTTTTCCTTCCTGGCCTTCTGTTCCTGCCTGTAGCCAATGAGCTGCATCCTCACTCTTATGGCTTGCCTCAAGAACAGTTGGGAACAGGGCTGAGCTTGTTGCTCAAATGTGATCTCTTTACCTCTTGCCTTCGGATAGCAGGAGAGGAAAAAGTGAACTGAGGTGAACTGTGTGTTAAGAGGGAAGGGAGAAAGCAATCAATGCATACAGTGGGATGGATCTGGGAAAGGGTCTTAATAACTAGTTCCGATGGGTGGAAGGACCAACCAAAAACATAGGATCTTACTGCATTTCATAATATGCGCTAAAAACTCACTACAGTATCCTCCATTAATTCTAGGCATTTCTGGGTAATTAAATGAAGGAGGGGACTTTAGGCTGTAGAAAGAGAGATGTCCTATCTTTAAGAGCTGTCCATCTTTGTATAACACCTGCCCCAAACTCTTCTTTCAATAGCATTTGGAATCTGGCTACGCTAGCTTGTAGATGAACAAAGCTAATTCTCAGTTAACCAGGTCAGGTCACAACAGAGAGAGGGAAGGCACAATCCATGCTGAAGGCAAAATTGAAGAAAAGAGCCTGCCTGCAAGGAGCCAGTAGAAGAGAGCTATTTCCAGAGACGCTGACTACCCAGTCTGTGGCACTGAGTCAAGAAATACCTCCAAACAGACAGCCAGAGGCAGAGGAAATGACTGCTGAGATGTGGAACTAAAAGTCATTTTTTCCCTTCAAAACCGACCAATCTTGGGTGATATTCAGACAAGTCAAGGTATATGAATCTTCTCTAGAAGATGATAAAGATGAAATGGAAAATAAGTGCAGACCTTATAGACTGGAAGAGAGAGAGAGAGAGAGAGAGAGAGAGAGAGAGAATCCAGAATTAAAAAGCAATGCAAAAAGGGTGGACGTGGCAGATCACTGGAAACAATTTCTTCTTCCTATTGCTTCAGTCCACCTGCAGAAGGTGGTTTCAGTGCTTCAGTTGTAGGGTCTGTTTCTCACCCACTCAACGCTACTCGCCAGGTGCTGAGGAGGTGACCAGCACTTTGGGAGTTTCACAAAAGAAAAGGAGCATCTGCTTTTCTCAGGCCCCTCCTCAGACATTTCACTATAGAAATAAGCTCTAAACTACTGCTATTTTCTGCAGCACAGAAAGGATTTTGGTTTATATTTAGGTGTCATAAAATCCCACAATCATTTAGATATGTATATGCTAATGCTGCAGTTAGAGTGTGGTTCAGCCTCCCCTGTCAGGAAATAAAATAAAACTGGTTTTTAACCATGGCTGTAAATAATTGGTGTTATGTTCTGCTTCTTTCCTTTCCCTTACTCTTTTCCATCTCAGTCCCTAAATTGTTTTCCTGTTGCTTCATTGTTATTCCATTTCTTCCTCCCCACCCCCTCTTTCCCCCTCCAACTTCATGTCACTCTCTCCTCTGGATTTTTCTTTTGCCCTCCTCCACCCCATCTTCTCTGTTACATCCCTTATGAATCTATCGATCTCCTCTTTCTCTTCCTGCCTCCCCCTTCTCTCGTGCTCACTAACTACCGCTTGCTAAAATTATGTGGTGGTGTTTTATCTATTGAAGGGATAAAATGCCTTAAGAAGAATTTGGTTTCCTGTTTGTTTGTTTTTTTAATACATTAAATTGTTTCTTGCGAAGATCAGCAGCTGAAACATTTCCAGCTGAGTAAGCAGCAGGCATACATGTGTTCGGTGTTCTGGACTGACTAAGCTTCAGGTGCTTTCCCCAGTTATGCCCACCCACTCACATCTCAAAAAAGAGAGGGGGAAACTGAATTCCAGTTCAGAAGAATACTTGAGCAAGCCAAACAGAAAAAAAGCATTAATGACAAACTGAAAGCAAAATGTAAAGGACAAAAAAAAAAAAAAAAAAAGCCAGACAAATAATTGTTAGGTAAAACTGAAAGTCTCTTCTTAAATTGGGGCATGGTTGTCTGTAGTTCAAGCCTGAAATGAGATATAGGGGAATAAACTGTGTTAAAGCTATTCACACACATTGATAAACTATAATAGTAATAGTGAAAAGTAATTCATAACACTCTTGGTACAGGCACCTTGAAAATTCTTTTGCTTTGTCAATGTATTTTCAGCTGCATATGGCTCTCCTGAGTCACTAATTGACTGCTGTAGCCACACGTACAATACAAAATTAGGCAGCAAGGCCCTGAATTACTAAGCTTTTTTCCCCATAGACCCAGAACGGGAAGAAAGAAGCTTTAGTAAAACAGCATCTATGATACAGATATAAAGGGGTGATCATTTCTGGCATCTAGGAGAATGTCCTTGTCTCTTACAAAAATGCAGTAGGTGGCTTCAGCTGGTCTGAGTTCCCTCAGTAACAGGCCGATACAGTACAGTGAGCCTGCTATTGGACGCGCGTTTTCCCTTACCCCTTATTCAGTAAAGGGAGGAAAACGTGCGTACAACCCGCGGCACCTAATAGCGCCCTCAACTTGCAAATGCATGTTGATGGCCCTATTAGGTATGCGCGCGGGATACAGAAAGTAAAATGTGCAGCCAAGCCGCACATTTTACTTTCAGAAATTAGCACCGACCCAAAGGTAGGCGCTAATTTCTTCCGGCACCAGGAAAGTGCACAGAAAAACAGTAAAAACTGCTTTTCTGTGCCCCCTCCGACTTAGTATCATGGCGCTATTAAGTCGGAGGTCCCGAAGAGTAAAAAAAGTTTAAAAAAAAAAAAATTGAATTCGGCCTGCGGCTGTCAGGCCGAAAACCGGACGCTCAATTTTGCCGGCGTCCGGTTTCCAAGCCCGTGGCTGTCAGCAGGCTCGAGAACCGACGCCGGCAAAATTGAAAGTCGGCTAACAAACCCGCTGACAGCCGCCACTCCGGGCCAAAAGGAGGCGCTAGGGACGCGCTAGTGTCCCTAGCGCCTCCTTTTCCCCATTTCTACCGCACCACCTAATTTGAATACTGAATCGCGCGCACCGGCGAGGGGCCGGTGCGCTCGCTGGGAGAGCGGGCATTCGTCCGCTCTCCCGCGGACTTTACTGAATCAGCCTGTATGAGAGAGGTCTCACCAGACCTGTCTGCCTGTGATGTCATAGGGTTGCCAACTGAATCCAGATTTTCAGGACAGGCTAATCTAATCCTGGTTTAACCCATTGCATGCTGGGACTTATTCTGATTTCCCTATTGCATTCCCTAAGAAAAGCAAAACTAAGTATCTGTAAAACCAGGACTGGATCAACCTGTCCTGAAAATCTGGAGCCAGTTGGCAACTGTATGCCATTGCAGTATCAGTGTGCTAAGGAGAAGCCCCAATCCCCTTTGGGAGGGGTGTTAGGAAAGTATAAAACCCCTGCTCCCACATGAAGCAGCAATCAGGAGATGATTCCAAGATCTGGGGTCCTGAGTGTGTAGATGAAGCTGTCTCTTCACAGAGTAGCACCAGAGATCTTTCCATTCACTGTGAAGACTCAGAGGAGTTGAGAAAAAGGAATCCAGGATAGAAGTGCCTGGAAATCCAGAGACCTGAAGAGGAAGGTCCTGAAAGCTGGGGATGAGTGTACTGGGAGGTGCCAGAGGAAGGGCAGCCTGCCTGGAAAAGTTTACCAGAGTCTGATCCAGCTACAATAAGTCTTAGACACCAGAGAGAGAGAGAGAGAGAGATTGAGAAAGAGAAAGTCCTTGGGAAAAAAGGTTACAGCTACCAAAAATATTACTGGGAGATCCCAGGAAGAAAGGGGTACCTGTCCAGAAGAGCGGATCTGTTTGGGGGTAAAGAGAGATTGTGTTTGTTTTCAGTGATTTTGGAATTGAGTTGCTCTTGGAACACTATTCAGAAGTGAATCTATTTTTGGATTTTGATTTCCCTGCCTTCCGTCAGTAACAATTTTTATTTTGAACAGTGCTAGTGTGAACATGGCCTTTTTGAGTGCTTGACTAATGAGCAGGATGATGAGCCCCTGTGAGTTCTCAACCCTAAAGGCCATGGAAAAACATGCTTTTCCCACCTTTGAGGGACCCTGAGAATCCATGAGGCCTTGAATGCCCCATGACCCTCCCTCTATGCCTTATGCCCAAGAGCTGACCAGGATGGAGGCTACACAAATTTACAAAAAAACAGCCATTAAGAGTATTCTCCCAGGACTGGGAATGGGACGTGATCTCACTGCAGGGTTCAGCCATGCATAGTTTACATTCATAAAGTTGATTTCTGCAACTCCTAAGCACGTTTATTTCTCTCTTTCATTCCATTCACTGCCTCAGAGCAGATCTAAAGTTATCCGGAGTTGTGAGGCCAGAGAATTTGCCACTTAACCAGATATTTTCAAAAGATATCCAGTTAAGTGGCAATGTTTGTGGGGAGGTACTAAAGAGGTCTCAAGTGATGTCGAAAGAGTAAGCTACCACAGTTGTTGTGAATAGCAGTGCTTCTAGCTTATGCTTCCAGCATCACTCGCATAGCAACAGTAGAAGTGCTGGGCTCAGATGGCAGTAGGACTGTACCGTGATCCAGGTGGAAGATAAAGCTTTTCAAGGTATTGAGAGGGGAAGGTTGGGGTGGAGAGAAGAGGAGTGAAAGGAGAGTCACTTCGGGGCTTTTTCCTATGAACTGGGGAGGAGGCAGATGACTGGCAGATCACCACCATATTTTTTAGATATGTACCAGATGGGCTTGGGGAGATGGTGGTTGCTCAGTCCAGCAGAGCCATATCTTACATATTTCAAAGGAGGGGGAAATCAGCCTGCAGGCCTTCCCCTTTTTTCCCCCAAAAAACAGTGCCACTTAATCAGATATATGTAACTCTTGCCTGCCCTGACTTCTGGTTGGGCACAGGAGCTCACTGGGAGGATCATGGGCAAGAGCTATACCCATCCTTCCTGGGGTTTTCCTGTACAGGGAAATCAATTTTCCAAGGCCCTTGAAGGTTTCTCTCTTCTGGGGCTCTTCTGCACCCCACCCCAGTCAGAGTCACAAAATACCACACTTCACATCAAAGTTGTTGCTCAAAAGTGAAGTCTTTGCTGGTCATTGATGTCAGGGCACAACATGACCCACAGCAGCACACCAAAGTGCATGCTGCAAACAGTCCAGCAAAGTAAAGTCCAAGAGCAGAAACAACACTTCATTCACACATGTTTCAGAAACCCTGTTAAAGGATCTGATGAATGTGTCATCTGTGATTTTTCTCAGTAGACTGCAAAACAATCAAGAAATGCGTACAATTAATAACATTTAAAGATTCCATATCACATTGCCTGAAGGTAGTCTCTGAAATGATTTGTTGACCTGGCTGGCTGGGCTGAATTAGGATGTTTCCCCTTACTACTTAGCTTTAAAAAAATTCAAATTCATTTTGTCACCTCAGTAACAGTGATAGAAACTCTCTCCATTAGCAGGCATGTGAAATAACACAGAACCCTATAATAAAGTCACTCAAAACCTCTATAGCATTCTTTCCTTACTAAAACAGAACTAACTCCCAGAATTCAAATATTCACTACCCTACCTGTGGAAAGCCAACAATGCAAAATTCCACCAGGCCCTAGAATAGCATTACTGTGCTTCCCAGCAGGGAAAAGGAGTGGCCTAGTACTTAGAGTAATGGGCTGAGATTCAGGGAAACATTTTGGTCAGTGCCATTCCTTGTGACCATGAACAAGTCATTTTATCTTCTGTTGCCCCAGGTACTCAAAGGGAGGATAACTTTCAAACAAATCCAGGCAACACCAAATACATGCATATAAGGCCGCATGGAGATCTAATACAGTATTTTATAACCTGTGTGAATCAGGTATGCGCAGGTTATATGTTTGGTTACATGCAAATACCTGCAATGCATTGAATGCATGCTCTTTTCCTACCTATTTTATAAATGCATGCATGTATATTTTGTGTGGGAAAAAAATACAACTTGCTTGCTTAAAACTTTGATTTATATGCGGAAGTTGATATATTTTAAAACATAGAAACATAGAAATGACATCAGAAAAAGACCAAACGGCCTATCCAGTCTGCCCAGCAAGCTCCCACACTTATTTTCCCATACTTATCTGTTTCACCGACCACCAAGTTCAGGGCCTTTGTGGTAACTGTTTGATTCGAATTTCCTGCCACCCCCTGCCGTTGATGCAGAAAGTAATATTGGAGTTGCATCAAAGGTGAATCATAAGGCTTAATGGTTAAGGGTAGTAACCACCACATCAAGCAAGTTACCTCAATGCTTGTTTACCCAGACTGCACAGATCAATGCCTTGTTGGATGTTGTCTGAATATAAATCCTCTTTTCCACATTTCCCCCTGCTCGTAATTTAAATCACCAGTTTGCCGATACCTCCACAAGTTCACCCAGTCCTCCCAGTTCATTCAGATCTCCCACACAACCAATAACAGACAACAAAAAATCTGATATCAATTGACTAGATAATTAGCAGGTGAAAAATTGAACAAATAAGTTTCCTAATGCATTCATGTAACTCTCTTAGAAAATTGCAACTTACATGTATTCCTCTTGGCCCCGCTGGCCGTCCATTGCTCCTACCATGTGACAGAGGCTGGCCAATGGCACCAATAGCCCCTGTCACACGGTAAGGCAAAGGGCCATCGGCGCCATTTTGATTACTGGCAGCTGACGGCCCGAGAGCAGGATATCGCTCCCAGGACCCCCGCTGGACCACCAGGGACTTTCAGTAAGTTTTGGGGGGTCAGGAGGGTGGGGGTTGCAATTAATTAAATTTGAAGGGTTGGGGTGGGTTTTGGGTTTCTTTTTCGGGGGTAGCCAAAATAAAATCAGCCTGAACCAACGGGAAAACGAAATTTCCCTCGGCGGGTCGAATCACATCTCTAGTTAATAATCATCCCTTATTTACCTATTCCACCCCACTTATGAATGTATAAACCTTTATCATATCCTCTCGTATTCACCTCTTCTCCAAACTGAATAACATTAACCTGTTTAACCTTTTTTCATTAGGGAGTCATTCCGTCCATTTACTATTTTTGTTGACTTTCTCTGAAGAAGTAGAGAGAATGAAAAGTGATTTTAAAAAGTTTGAAGAGTTGTCAAAGGTTTGGCAGCTGGGATTCAATGCCAAGAAGTACAGATTCCTGCACTTGGGATGCGGTAATCCAAAAGACCTGTATGTGATGGAGGGCGAAAGTCTAATGTGCATGGATTGGGAGAGGGACCTTAGAGTGATAGTGTCTAGCAATCTGAAGGCAGTGAAGCAATGTGACAAGGTGATAGCTAAAACCATAAGAATGCTGGGCTGCATATAGAAAGGAATAACAGTAAGAAAAAGGAGGTGATAATGCCCTTGTATAGGTCCTTGGTGAGGCCTCACCTGGAGTATTTGTTTAGTTCTGGAAACGGTATCTCAAAAAGGATAGAGACAGGATGGAGGTAGTCCAGAGAAGGGTAACCAAAATGGTATGGGGTCTATATAGGAAGACTTATGAGGAGAGGCTGAAGGATCTAAATATGTATTCCCTGAAAGAGAGGAGGTGTAAGGGAGATATAATACAGACCTTCCGATACCTGAAAGGTTTTAATGATGCACAACCTTCAAACTTTTTCCATTGGAAAGGAAACAGTAGAATTAGGGGTCACAAAATTAAACTTCAGAGGGTCGACTCAGAACCATTGTCAGGAAATATCTCTTTACAGAGAGGGTGGTGGATGGCTGGAATGCCCTTCCAGGGAGGTGGTGAAGATGAAAACAGTAAATGAATTCAAAAAGGCATGGGATAAACACTGTGGATCCCTAAAGGCTAGAGGTGAAAATAAAGAAAAGGGTGCATGAAAGTAACCTACATGGAGCAGCAGCTACTACCCTAACTGAAGGCATGGGGATTACTATCCTTAAACAATTATCCTTCATGATAATGACACAATTGCAGTATCATACTCCACTTTAACAGCTGGGTGTTATGACTTGTAGATGTGTGGGCCCTGGGCCGAGGTGAGAGATGGTACCGCCCACAGGCCGGGGGCCCTGTGAACCTCACCGTCGGGAGGCACGGTCTCAGTGGATGTCAGACACAGCTGTGGAATAGAGTCTTTATTATAAAAGTAGAAAAGGCACAGCCTGTGGAGTGGGAGGTGCAGGAGGAGGAGAGAAGGTCTGAGAAGGAGTACACCCAGAGGAAAGGTCTCAGACATGGATATCCGGTAATGGTCTGCAGAGCGGGGTACACCGAAGTAGCCTCTCCGAAGTGAAGATGTGGTAGTGGCCTGCAGCGCAGGGTACACCGAGGGATTCCTCACTCAAAGATGATGTTGTAGTGGCCGGGCACCGGCGAGGGACCAGTAGCAATGACATGGCAATGACCTGCAGCGCAGGGTACACCGAGGCGGTTCCTCACTAGAGCTGGCACGGAATAGGCCCGAGACCCAGGGTACACCGGAAAGGTTTCTGTAGCGATGATGTGACATTGACCTGCAGCGCAGGGTACACCGAGGTGGCTCCTTAGTAGTGCTGGCACGGTAGTGGCCTGAGGTACGGGGTACACTGGAGAGGATCCCACAATAAAGCTGGTACAGTAGTAGTAGTGAAGTCAATGTACTCACAGAGAGATAGTTCCAGGAGAGATCCCGAGGAACGGGAACAAACCACAGTCCAAGGCAGAAGGCCTTCCGAGGAATGGATAGCCAGGGACGAGGAAGGGCCCCCAAGGAGTGGGTACCCAGACCGTCTCATGCCAAAGTGCAGGAACTGGAACAGGAAGCCAATATGAGAGAAGCGGATTCAGCAATGAGGGAACTCCTTGCTAACTCGTTGATAGGCAGGGCCAGGCAGCTTAAGTACAACAGAGTGTGGACGTCATCCGGGGGGACGTCCTCGAGATTCCCACCATGATGTGCTTAATACTGACCCACGTGCACGCCTAAGTGATCCCATGAGCAAGATGGCGGTCAGCAGAGCCCACGCTGTCCTGGGAACACCAGGGAAGTTGGTGGTAGCTGGCAGAGGCTGCCACTTTCCCCAATGATGTCAGGGCTGCATAAAAAGAGGTGAGCATTAGTGGTCGCAGCTGTCAACGACCGACGGGCATAACACTGGGGAGGGGGGAAAGGGGAACTGGATACAGATGACAGGCAAGGGTCCCTGACTTTTATGGTCTAGCGTACTGATATGCAGACATTAGGGAAAAAGCACAGGACTGCTTCTACAGTCAAGTCCTAAAGCAAAGCAAATTCAAGCAGCATTGTCTGAATCATCAAGAAGGCTACTCACCCTGTAAATTTGTTGATATCAGCAATTTTATAATGTGGTTTGACAGTGCTTGGTTTTGAATGTTAATATTACTACCCTTAACATAAGGCTTGGGGATAACCTGCACGGAGCGGCATAGGAAACTTGCTGGGCAGACTGGATGGACCATTTGGTCTTTTTCTGTCGTCATTACTATGTTACTATGTTACAACCTATCAGTTAAAGGGAGTTGGAACCCACACAGTTTCCAACATGATTATTGCTTCTGCCTATGTTGGGAGAGATTGAAAGAGGGGTTGAGAAGTAAGCAACACAAAAGGGCCTTGGAGCTGAGCTTCCCTCATACAGGGGATGCTGGACTCTCAGAGTGGTCGGGTTTTGGGAACTGTCCAAACCTTTTTTAAGCCCAGCTATGCTAACCCTCACTCACATGGAAATTCAGGAAACCTAAACAAAGGCAGATTGGTTTACAAAAAGCAAACAGCTTTTCAGTCAACTTTGGCATGAGCCTTGAGCCATGAGGGCTCACGATGTCCCCTGCCATTGAGAAGACATGTTACTGGGTATTCTGGTTGGTGGGTAAGAAAGATATTGCTGAGCTAACTTGGCTAGTTCTGACCAGATTTTGGATTTGTGTGCCCAGTATGCCAGCACATTTGTGTCCGTGTCCATGTCCTTGATGGTCTCTGTGAGCTAACATGTCGCAAACATTAATCTTGGGGACTCCTTTGCTAGGGTGCACCAATGGTCTCTCTTGCCAGCTGCTTTAGCTATGGCCTGTGCCAGGAACAATGGTTCTTTGTAGGCAATGTGGCTTTGGCATATTGAGGAAGTGCAATCTGACAGGGTACTACTCTTGCTTACACTGCTGTCTTAGGTTGCCACTGTGTCCTGTGCTACATCCCTAGTCTGCCGCTGGCACTCCTCTTGACATACTCTATCTACCAGCATCTCCTTTATGAATGTGAGACACTGGAACTGGAGGGAAAGACTCCTTTTCATTTGTGGATCACAGAGTGTAGCAAGCATGATTGTATTGTTTTCTCTGAGAGGTCTCAGTCTCTTCCACCTGCTGCTGCAAGGAGTCCAGAAACTGCAACACCTCTGCTTCCATTCCCTCTTCCTCATGGATGCTCTTTAACTTTTCCTTCAGAATATTTACTATTGGGAGGTCCATCTCTAACATAGCACTAGGAGGATTCCCTGGATCCCAAGATGGCGCCGTAGAGCAAATTGTGGGAGTCTCGGCGTCTTTTGTTTCCTGACCTGTTTGGTGTGAATACCGCATACTGCCAGGAAGTACAGGGCGAAGGAGAGGGCTTACCTTGCAGTCCTTTCGGGAGCCCCCATTTCAGGCCCTATGGATGCCCACGTTCAGCAAGCGAGATCAGATGTGCTGTCCTTGGGGGAAGTGCCGGGAGGAGTACTACTGGCCTCTCCCCCAGATTTATTAACATCGTTGTCCCCGATCTATAGGGCTCCACCGGCAAACCCGGCTGCCTTCAGGGCCCAGGGTGAGCTGACGGCGGGGGCGAGTGCTGAGGATGCAGACACTCTTCGACTCCGTGCGGGGTTGGAACACCCTGGAAAACTGGGAGGAGAGGCTGGAGATAGCCCTAATGTGGGTAGAGCCGGCTCACCGAAGGAAGGAGAAAATCAGTATCAGACTGAACAAGTCTTTACTACAGATATAAATCCACTAAGTAAGTTCTCTATGCCTACCCTGGTAAGGCCATCTTTAATTACCCTTGATACGATATGGGAGGCTATTGTAAATTTGGGAACTTCCATGGCACTGCAACTTAACCCAACAGTGGATAAAGTTAATAATATTCAAGATAGAGTTGTTTTGCTAGAAAACTCAAAAATATCTTTTCCTAAAGAAATTGGGGAATTAAAACAAGACATAAAAAATTTGAAGCCTACTCAGAATTTGCTTATAAAGGAGAATCAACAGCTACAAATTAAGGGGGTCATTTTGTAAGGTTTATCGCGTGCTAAGCCGCTATCACATGCGAAAAGTCCCTTTTCGTGTGCGATGGCTTGCTAGGGGAAGAGTTGGGGCGGCAAGGGGAGGAGTCGAGATGGCAAGGAGGCAGACTCCACGATGACTTCGCTGGTGACGATAAGGTAAGACACTTTATCGCCACCAGTAGCGCGCCCAATAGTGCCACCTTTCATGGTGGCGCTATTGGGTGCGAAAGCCAGCAGCGATAACACCGGAGTGGTGCAATGGCTGCCAGCTTTCGCAGGCCCCCCCCCCCCCCCTTCACACCCTGTTTTTGCTGGATTCACCATTCTTCGATAGAATGGTGAATCCAGGCCTAAAATTGAGAATTCGGAAAATGCGATGCGAGGGAAGAATCTCCGCTTTATTAACTTTCCTAAGTTTCCACATGTACCGACGAAAGATGTGTTTAAAAAATATCTTTTGGAAATTCTCAAAGTTCCAGAGGTGGCTATACCACCATTATTCAAGTCATACTATCTGCCCCCATACAAGAAGCAAGAGTCTCAAGAGAATCAAGATGGTGCTCAGGGGATGGATTATTTAATTCCCAATTTAGATGTATCCCAGTTACTGGAAACATTTGACAGTGCTCTGGTACAAGCGGCCACTATGGTGGCCACATTTGCACTAGAACCTGATCGGGGCTGGGTTTTGAGGCTATTCTTTAAACACCGTACTGAAGTATTTCTTCATTTAAATGTTAAGATCTATCCAGATGTTACCAAGCAAACGCAAAAGAGGAGACAATTTCTTTTGTTGAGACCCAGAGTTTTGCAAATAGGGGCTTCTTTTGTTTTGAAATAGCCCTGTAAATGTAATGTAAAATATAAGGGTCTTTCATATGTTTTCTTTTCTCCTCCACAATTAACTTTTTTCCTTATTGATAAACCAATAATGTAACCTGTGGGAATTGATTTATTTCAGTTTGTGCTGCCTCCTGTGCGATGAGTGCCCTATATAATGTAGTATTCTCGCTGTTTAAATACTGCTCTTTTTTTTTTCCTTGTAATTTTCCTTAGGGAATTTTCCTTAATAATTGTTCACGCATTTGGATCCATTATTGTGGACTTGTAGAATAAAAGAAGTATGTATATTATTTCCTTGTTTCCATAATTTCCTTATATATTTTTTTTTCTTTACTCTTCTTTCTTTTACTAATGAAGATTCTTTCTTGAAAATTTGTTGGAAATAGCATAAATAAAGAATTTAAAAAAAAAAAAGAATATTTACTATTGGGATGACCCCACTCAGGGTGGTGCTCCTGGATCTCAGGTCCTCTGTGGCATCCTTGAAGGTCTTCAGGAATTGTACCAGCTGTCTCATCACTCCCCAATCATGATGCCCAGGGGGCAACCTATACTTATCTATGTTTCCAGAGAGAAATCATGAAAGTAAGTCTGCACCATCATATAGATGGAATTCCTGTGGGTGCCAATATCTTGAATGATACGCTTGTAAGACATCCTGAATTGTACCTGCTTTTTGCTGCCCCACATTCATGCTTCAATGGAAATGCCCTGCTCTTTTCCTGCATTTCTCTATCAGTTTCTGCAGTTACTTGCACCTGTTGCAAGACTTCAGTGGGCCATACAAGTCAATGAGAAATATAAACATATGGGACAAATTATCTTTGTTTCATTAGTGCAATTACCCCCATTTGTTTGAGGGCCATGAATGAAAAGAATAGGGTCCCAATTGTTATGTTTTATCCATTCATTTCAAATGAATGCACATCCCTACTCCGAGAAAGAGAATTGTCCTTTATAAGGGTCAAAGGGAAAGGTCCTAGGAGTACTGACTGACTAAAGGAATTAGCCAGCGGCTCATCTGATTTTGGGAAGTGAGAAAATTTCCAGAGAAAATCCTGTACCCAAACAGGTGCCATGGGAGATCCAAGAGAAGAAATTTCCTATCCCAGAGAGCTTACCTACCCAGAGTGTGAATCCTGTGCTAATATGCAATTCTGAGATTATTTTTGTTACTACTGGTCTTTATTTATCTATATTGTTGATGCACTAAGCCTTAGTGTACTGGAATTTGTTTTTTTCTTTTTGTGTGTGTCTCCTGTCATCAGAGACAGTTTATAGAACTTTATTTTTGGACAACATCTACTCCTTAAAATGTAGTACTTTGTTCAGATTGAACTGGTATACAGAATAGCTCCAGAGGTGAGGTAGACTCCAAGGGCTTTGAAAAAGTGATTTTTCCTCTCTGTCAGGAGAGAACCCATAGTAAGCATGGGTATTGTTCTGGCCCATGACCTCCCCACTGAACCCCTGTATCCATCCAGAAGTCCGAGAAGGGGTTACAGTTGTATCTGCATTTTGAAGAAGCCATTTGGCAAAGTCCCTCATGAGAGAGTCCTCAGGAAATTAAAAGTCATGAGATAGGAGACAATGTCCTAAAATGGGTTGGTTACTGATTAAAAGGTAGAAACAAAGAATTATACAGATAAATAAAACTAGAGTGCCCAAAGGATATGTACTAGGACTAGTGTTGTTCAACATTTACATTATTGATCTGGAAAAGGCTGCTGTGACTGGGGTGGCCAAATTTGTAGATGACACAAAATTATTCAAAGTTATTAAAACACAATTGGACAGTGACAAATTACAAAAGGACATTGCCAATCTAGCGAACTGGGTATATAAGTGGCAAATTAAATTTAATGTGGACAAGTGCAGTTAAGTTATTTTAGCCGGGCATTTGAATCTCTCTGATCAGTTATATTTTAAATTCCTTGGTTAGCTGGATATCTCAGGATTTCCAGATATCTTAGAATATTGCAGGTTAGATGAATATCTCATGAAATCTAGTTATTTCTGAACATGATTACATATACTTAACCAGTTATTTTATGAATTGTGCATCACAGCCCCCATGTGTTAGAGCACCCTCTATCTGATGTGTTAACATTCAACAAAATGGCACCAGGCAACGAACAGGCAAACTTTTCTGAGAGGGAAAAGGTCCTCCAGGCTCCTTGCAAGATTGGTCCTTGCCCAGTAGGGCCCCCCTGGGGGTATAAAAGCCAGGACAGCTGCCTAAGGCAAAATCCACCACCAATTCAATAGATAAGCATGCAGTTCATTCATTTCATTTCTTTTTTATATACCGCCTCACCAGGCATCAGACAGGCTCAAGGTGGTGAAAATTTACTAAAAATACCATTAACAAAATAAAATCATTAATGCATAATTTAAGATCACCACAAGTCCCGAACACCTCCACAAAACAGGGCCATAAGCAGTTTGTTCCAATTTATCCTAAACAACACTTTCTTACTGTATGCAGTTAAGTGTTATAGCTAACTTCATATCTAATTTATACTTGTTAAAATGAAGTAGAAGCCTGGACTTTCAGCGTACCATAAAAGGCTAGACCATTCCCTGTGAACTGAATGGTAAGGCATTCTGACACTCACTGACAGCATCCAGTGATCAAAGTATTTGACTTAAATAATTTATTTGGATACACACACCAGTTATGAGTATTATGAGATATAATCACACTGCTAGTGGATTAGAGATACTCAGATGTGCCTTGTGCTTGTTAATGGCCTATGGCTATGATTAGGTTGCTATATATCAAAGGGGCTTTGCTGTAAAGTGGTTCATACAATAAATTAAGGAAAATAAATTATTTAAATGGAAGCAAAAGTCTGATGAGATAGCTGATTCAAGATGCAATAACAGCACGCAAATTAGATTCCTGCCTTCATGTCCATTCAAGGGTACTTACTTCCATCCTTGGGAGAAAGGTGGGTAGCAGTGGTAGGCAAGCTGTGCTACGGGGCTTCCCAAGCCATGCTTTCTCCCTTCAATGGGGCGGCTACAGCTCCAGCAGAAGCTGGGAGTGGTTCACGTTAGGACCAGTGCTATGACCTCAAATGCACCGCAGGGTTCCTGAGGCATTGCGTGTTTACAGTCCTGTAACTGCTCTGCCCTTTCCTTGGGTGTCTGTCGTAAGAGGGGGGGGGGGGTAGAGGAGAGCATCACCAGTGCCTGAGCCAGGTAATTTGGTACCTATGACCAAACAAAAAAGTGCCCCCCTCGAGCAGTTAAAAATACATGACAACTACCTGGGGATTCCAATATACCCAATATACCCAGTCTGTGAATTGCAGTGACAGTTTTGGGCCAGGGGCCATGCACCCATGCACCTAGGGCCTGGCAAACTTTTTGTCTGCTCTCCTCCATCATCTCTACCCCCATTACACACTCCTATGTAACCCTATCAGCTCTGACACCTGATCCTCCTGCCCACCCCTGAACCCTAGCAGCCCCCTCTCTCCCTTCCCCAGCCCCAGCAACCCCTTTTCTTCCCCTGTCCCCTCTCTCTTCCTCCCAGTTCCCCATTCCCAGCAGCTCCTTCTCCCCTCAGCAACAGCAGCCCCTGTCTTAGACCTTTCCCAGCCCCCATCCCCAGCAGCCCCCAGCAGCCCCCTCTGTCACCTACTCCCAAATTCAGTAACTCTCCTTTCCCAGCCCCACCAACACCATTCTCTCTTTCTCCTACTCAGCTTCAGCAGTCTCCTTTCTCTCTTCTCTTCCCAGCGCCAGCAACTCCTTTTTCCCATCCCCCATCTCCAGCAGCCTCCTCTCTTTCTTCCTACCTAGACCCAGCAACCCCTTTTTCCCATCCAACCCAAGCAGACCTCTCGCTATCTCTTCCCTCCAAGTCCCATTCACTTATCTCCCCTCTTTCTTTCTTTGCCAGCCACCCCCTTCCTACTAGCTGTACACAGCTGGTGGCTCTAGGAATTGGTTCCTCGTCTCCATGTCACTTCCTGGTTCTGGTTGCATCTCTGAGACCTCTGGGACACCCATGTGACAGGAACCTTATGTTCAGATTCGGTGCAGCGCTGCGACATGACACCACTCCAGGGCACAGGAGGCATCAGCAAACACCCTTTTTATCTCCTATGTTCCTGTCGATGTTGCAACCATGACCTACTGGTCCTGATATGGGCGTGGCCGCTAGCTCATGGGAAAGGGTGAGCCCCCTGAACCACAGCATAACTCAGAGAGAAGCCTTGAGTCACACTGTGGGAGGTGAGCGCATGCAAGCATGGGCGGAGCAGGAACAAAGCAGGACTGGAACTAAAGCAAGGAATTTGGAACAGGCACCAAGCATGATCAGTCCTCCGCTGGACCCACACGCACCAAGGAGACTCAGCAATTCAACGCTGGTCTCAGGAGTAGTCCTCTGGCCACTCAAAAGCCCTTTTGGACCCACTGCTTGGGAATGACGAGTGCGTGAGGCCAGACAGAGGCTGAGGGTAAGAACAAGACGAAGACGTGGAACTTGGAAGGACTCAGATGAGGACTTGGATACTCAGAAGTCTCGGACAAGGATTCAGGTTACTCAGAAGGTCTCAGGCAAGGATTCAGGATTCAGGCGAAAGTATTGGGTGAGAACTGCATTGCAGTGCGCCCTACACAGCTGCCCATGGCTGGTCGCGGACCACGCTACGCGCAAAGCAGACTCCAGGTGAAGTAGTGGAACTTGAGACTAGAACATGATGAAGATTCAGTAAAGGCCTGCACCGGGGCGCGCCCTACACAGCCACCTGTGGCTGGTTATGGACTACACTGAAGCGGAGAAGGTTCTGGCAGAGTCTTGGGCATGGACGGAAGCAGGCAAGAAACTCCAAAGACCAGGACAGGATTCAAGACTCAGAATTCAAGACTCAGGATTCAAGACTCAGAACTTGGAACTCGGAACATTAAAAACAAGAATCTTCCAGAGACTTGTGTTGCAGACGAGAAAAAGGCCTTGTACCATGGAGCACCCTACACAGCCCCCCATGGGCTGGTCATGGACCACAATGGTGGCACGCCAGGAAAGATGGACACAGGAAACTGGGAACTGGTTGCAGAGGCGAAGACGAAGGCATCAGGACCAAGACATCAGGAACATGGAACATCAGGACTCAGGAACGGAACCACGGAACATCAGGACATGGAACAGGCAACGAAGGAGCTTCGACAAAGGAAGAGACCAGGAACATCAAGATGAGGAGACCAGGAACACGGAACGAAGAGCCATCTAGACAAGTGAAGACCACAGAGGACCTTGACCCGAAGAGGAACACAGATAACTGTGGATTCTGGATTCAAAGACCCTGAGGAACTGGAAGTGAACCCTTTTATAGGGCTGAAACAGGAAGTGAAGAAAGACTGGCTTCCGGTGGGGCCGTGGGCTTTTCCAGCCGCTGGCCTTTTAAATCTTGAAAGGAGGCACGGCCGCGTGCCTAGAGGGCCTGAGAGCAGAGACCTGCAGCGGCGTCCTGCCGCGATGGAAGGCAGGCCTGAAGGCAGCTCCCACACTGCATGGGAGGTCCTGGTTGCGGCGTACAGGCCGCAAAGATGGGGACCATGGCAGCGACGGTCTCCTGCAGCGGCAGGAATCCAACGGCATCAGCACTATGTCGTGCAAGAGTGGAGTCAGCGGCAGCGGTGGCAGCTACAGGGCCACACACAAGCGGAGGAGCGGCGGCGGCACAGAACCGCAAAGATGAAATCCCGGCGGCGGTCGGGGTGGCGATGGCAGCTGGGCCTCAGCAATGGTGGAGGCAAGATGAAGGGCCTGCTCATGGGATGGGGTCCGCGAGCAGGATCGTAACAGTTGAAGAGAAAAAGATATTGAATGCAGGCTTCTCAGAGATCACACATTGAGGTCCTGCCATGGCACCATCACCTCCTTCAACATAGATTTCCTGTTATCTAGGAAACCCATGTGGGGGCGGGCCACTGCAGGGCCCTGCATTCACTATCTTTGTTTCTCCTGCTTTAGCCACAGTATCACTTTTATAGAAGGGCACTGTTCATTCATGTGCATCCCCAGTCCTGGTACTTCCATGGGGAAAAAGGGGCCAGACCAGGGTGGCATCTGGGAGACCACTTGCACCCTCTTTTGAGTTGGGGAAGCAGAAGGAGAGAGAACTTTGAAAGGATTGTTGGGACCATAAGCACACACTCCTCCTGCCCTGCGGTGGGGCCAGCAGCACATTGGCCATTTAACAATGGATCCTAAGGTGGAGGCCATATTGGCCATAGGCTAGCTCTGAGCATTACTGTTTATGTGCACAGAGCCACAGAGCCCCTGTTGACTTTCATTGAGCCTCCTGCCACTTGCAGATCACTATTGGGCCCAGTCTTTGCCAGAAGGTTAAGGGAGTGCTTAAGGTGAGGTCTAGGGGGAGAAACAACTGTTTCTCATGTGGCATTGTACAATTCCACTGCTCCTTCCTCTTCACCAGTTGCTGGCTTGGAGACTAAAGAACCATTTTGATGCTGACCCTAACCAGCAGGGACTCTTAATGTGGGGTGAAGTGAAGGCTTGATTGTCAGTGGGGTTTCTGATGAGGGATCAGCTGAAGGGAAATGAGATTCAAAGGAATGTTCCCCTTTCCTCCATCCAGGCAATCTACTTCCAACCCTCATTATCTCCCAGCTTTTTTCACTGCTTCCCTATCGACCACCACCAATGTCCAGCTAGCTTTTTCCTCTCCCTTTCAGCTTCTTGTTACTATCCTCTCCTTCTTCCAACTTCTTCCACTATCTGTATATTTATTCAGCCCAGCAGCAGGGGGAAGTCACATCCTCCCACCCCAGGCTTTGCCGGCAGCAGCTGTGTCTTTCCTTGGCCCAGGATACCACTGGCAGTAGCCATAGCCATCTATTTCCCTGGGCTTTACTGGCAGCAGCAGTCGAAACTCTCCTCAGACCCTACGGATGGTGGCAACGTCTTCTCCCAGTCCTGTGCCCTAGCAGCCTGAGGTCTAGGATTTTTCCAACACTATTTATTGAAATATAGTAGTTGTAGTAGAAAAGTACAACTGGAAATACCCAATCTGTCTGATTGCACTTGCCTACCCTATTCTAGATTGATCATCAGCATTTCTTACCTTTACTAACTCTGTCTCTAATAAAAGAAATCTCCTCATTGTCTGCTGTACAAGCTTGACTGCCTGCAGGAGATTGGTCCTCATCTTTTTAACCAAACTGCCTTGATTATAAGTGGGTTTTTCATAACTTAGTTCTAAAACTGTTGAAAAGATATGCCTTTGTATAACATTACAAATACAGATGACTTTCTCCTTGGTGGCGGAGGGGGAAGGGGGCAAGTCAAACTATTTGCATGGCTGATATTCAACCACGCAGCTCAACTTTATTTGTATTCACCAGAAAAGAACACATTGACTGCTCCGATTAGCCAGTTCTGTCTTTTCCATTAAATAAGCAGTGGCTACATTTCAGCTGCACAAATATTTTGAACTGGTTTCTTTTAAGCTTAAATAACGTAAAAAGTGACTCTGTTGTCTGATTATCCATCTTCTTGCTATTAATTTTCAGGCTCATTGACATTACTAATTGTGCTTCGTCTCACAGCACTGTAAGTCTGCAGTTTAGAATACACAAACCAAAAAGTTGATTTTAATTGTATTAATCCTCTGGTTTTGTAGTGGCAATGGGGCCCTACTCACAGCAACAGAAGAAAAGGGGTTCAGCAGCGGCATACAGATGCCCACATTCTGTGTCAGTTTCACAGTAATTTCAGTCACATGGTCTATTGGGTTTGACCACCTGCTACCCTGACAATTATGCTGTGTTTTGTTATTGCTGTTCCAGAGGAAAAAGAAAAAATAGAATTGTGTGCACAATGAGGAAGCTTCAATAGCCTACATCTGCAACAGCTCTGCAGATGAGAAGGTTAACACAGCTGTGTCAGACTAAGACCTCCATTCAAACCATTGTAGATAACCTTACTGCATACAACAATAGTCCCAAATTGTACTGTCAGCTGCAAGATAGGAATCATATCCTGTGCAAGCCCCAGAAAAGGGAATTAGCAGAGTTTTTCATTCTCCCTCTTTCGGAGGGAGGGAAATTTCCCTCATTTGACCAGCAGAATTTTCATTTTGTCTGCTTCCTGCCATATATTCTAGTGCACTTCACTGGCAGATTTAAGACCTATTCCTGATTTTATCATGCCCACTAACCTCCCACTGAAGAGTTTTCAAATGTTGTCATGTGCAATGCGTTATAGAATCAGATGGCTTAAACAGCCCTTATTCAATAGAAATAACAAGTGCAAATGATAAGGTTAACACTGTTCCTGTGGGTCAGTAGAAAAAGTTATCCTTTTAGCTTATTTAACATCAATATTGCAGAACGTAGCCATACAATGAACTGAAAGATTCAGTTAGTATTCCCAGTCTCAGGTTTATCAGAGTAATTGCTTTTTCAGTAACTTGTATTATAGATAATATTGTAAGGATGGGCGAGCTAGTTCAGCTTCAATCTGAGACATAAACCTAATGGAGGCATCTGTGCAGCTTGAAATATCTAATTCACAGCCACCTCTGTTCTGGTATACACCTCATATTAAATCTGAACCAACATACCAAAATCCAAGTCATATCCAAGTTGACTTGCTGTCCATTTTTTAATCCAGTTTGCATATCTGGACTCATGAGCTTCAT
This sequence comes from Rhinatrema bivittatum, assembly GCF_901001135.1. NCBI lineage: Eukaryota > Metazoa > Chordata > Amphibia > Gymnophiona > Rhinatrematidae > Rhinatrema > Rhinatrema bivittatum. The sequence goes on from NC_042617.1 coordinate 443,959,167, forward strand.
GCATAAATTGAATTCTTTCCCAAAAGGTAACCCAATGCAGTTAAAATAAAACATAAGCAGAGGCTATTTTGTACACATAGGCATTATTTTTTGCAGCTTCAAAAACCTTTAAAGAAGCCATTATCAATAAATAGGTCCTCTGACTCTCACTGCACTAAACAAATCCGCTTCAACATGATGCACTCATACTAGTATTTGCTTCTTTGAAGCTGATCATAATATTGTCTTTTTGTACAAAATAAAATCTGTAGTGATATTGGCTGCTGCTTTTTATGTAACTCCCCCCATCCGCTTACCACTTAGGCTCAGCCCAGAGGAAGGGAATTACATAAATAACTTCACCTCTCAGCTGCTTGATTTACAATTGGCATGTGAAATATGCTAAGACAACTAAAGGTTGTCCCAGAGGAGAGGAGAAGTTGGAGCTAATTAAAAAATATATAGCTATCTAGATATATATATATATATATATATATATATATATATATATATATATATTAGTAGTAGTAGTAGTATTATTACAAGTACTGCAAGTACTACAGAATAATACCTTGCATGTATCTCAGGCTGTTTTGAGGAATATAAAAGGATTCAGGTAATCAGGAATGTAGTATTGAGATTCTTGGAGGATTTTACTGGCATTTAAACTGAAAAGTCAAAACTGTTTTTATATTAGGGAAATTCAGTGCATCAGGGAAAGAAAACAAAATGTGTTATATTATATGACTTAAATGGGCAGATTCTGCAGAGCCAAGTTTTGGCCGTTGGAAATCCAAAAGGCAGGAAACTTTAGAATATTAAAATAATTAGTTAATACATTTACTAACCAAAAATATACCTAGAAATGCATAAATAAAAGTACATGTTATAAATGAAAAAGAAATAACAATATATTTGTTCTACATAATTATGACCCTATTTAAATTGCAGTAAGAGACCTAATTGTGCAGGATCTGCAGTGTCTGCAAAATTGTGTTTTAAGTAAAGCATTATTGATTAACTGTTTCCCGCTAGGAGACTACTGATCAGCTGTTTTCCACAATTGTATCTGACTTACCCACTATTCTTACAACTCTTTGAAGTTCATCCCATAATTTAGACAAGGTCTTATACATACTTTAAAAGAGTAATGATAGAAAACAAGTGTATCAGGTGATAGATATCAATTCACTTATGCAGAACTTATTGATTGCTTTAAGAGAACAGCTGTAAACAACATCAAATACATGCAATATCCTGACTTACAACTGATGCTATCTGAAGTCAGTTTCATCCTTATATAAGAGAAATATGAAGTTGGCCATTAAGGCCTTACATAAACACACAAAATATTTATATTATTATTCATACATCACAAAGGCCACAGCCAAAAAAGTGCTATTCAAGAGAAAAAACATAAAAGGCTATATTTGAAAAAACAAAGAAAAAAATCAAGCTATAATAATGATTTCTCATATAATACCTCTGATCCACTCATCCACAGTGCCACAACCAGCTCTGAAAAGCATCGTGATTCAGAGAAATCTAATCACGCTGTACCATTTTTTCTATTTCATCATGCAGAGTGCCAAACTATCAAACAGCTGCTATAAAATAATTGGAATCAAATACTCAATTAGAGAATTGAACACTGGTCCTGTGTTCCACCTGTGCTTCAAGGGTAATTTATAAAGATGTATTCATGTATCTACAAAAATAAAAATTCTCTTTAAATATACACATATTAATAAATAACAATAATACAAAATATAATCTGCAAAAAATCCACAAAGTAAAGTAAATTGATATCATATTGATAATAGAGTTCCACATGAATACATCATTTATCATTAATAACTAAACATTCTTAAAAATGTCCATAATCAAACTATTATTATTTATATATCGCTCCATTGATTAAAAAGCACTCAAAGTGATGTAAAACAAATTACAATACAAATGAAAACACATTCATAATTGAACATACACCTTTGTAATATCCAGAGTGCTCTTCTCCATACTATCAAATAAATCCTAGAACATCACAAAAGAATATTAAAACACATTTATAAATTGCATATCAATGTACATTCAAAATAGAGATAATTGTGTTTCAGACTTTAAAGTCAAGACAAAATATCCATACTTATTTAATGAATTATCTTTACAAAGCAGTCTGGCATTCAAATGTGTATAAAACCCAATATATTTTTCAATGCATTTCTATTCCAGCCTCACAATGACAAAGAAAGATTTAATAATAATACATTCAAAGTCACAAGAAAATCTTTTACGAATCCTGTGCCTGCTGTATTATAATCACTCAATATTTGAATAATTCAAATTAACCAATCAGCCGTCTTCAGTACCTAAGCCAATACAAAGAATTTTCTTTGATCCTCCTATCCACCAACAAACAGGTGGAGGACAAGAGCACACCAAAGGATAAATCCACTGGGAGCAGGGTTTTGGCATGTTTATTTGATAACCACCCCTGGGGATTCACATCTTTTACAGTTGGATCTGTAAGGGTCACCATGACGGGTCCCTCATATGTTTGACTGCACTTCAAGTGATTGCACCTTTGAAAATGTTTATATTCTTTTTAGTTGTTTTTTTAGCTTAGTGTTTTAGTCATTTCACTGGTCTTTGCAAAACGCAGCCCATGTCGGGGCCTCACAATGCTGTTACTATGAACTGATTATACTGCTTTAATCTGCAAGATGTGTCTGCCATATAATTGATTTGATGGAATAAAAATTCTACTGATTCCTCAATATGGCTTTGTGCCTGTAGATGTTTCTTAACCTTTTGAACACAACCTGCTCCCAGTGGATCCTCCTATCCACAAAATGATCTAACCCCTTGTTCAATTCTACAATGCCAAAACAAAATTCAAAGTAGGCACTTTCAAACCACTTACCAAATGTTGATAAATGTGTTATATATATATATATATATATATATATATAGGGGTAGATTTTATAAATTTACGCGAGCGCGTACTTTTGTTCGCCCACCAGGCGCGAACAAAAGTACGCTGGATTTTATAAGATACGCGCGTAGCTGCACGTATCTTATAAAATCCGGGGTCTGCGCGCACAAGGGGTTGCATATTTGTGCAACCTGTGCACGCCGAGCCCGGCACGCGCTGCCTGTTCCCTCCGAGGCCGCTCCGAAATCGGAGCGGCCTCGGAGGGAACTTTCCTTCCGCCTCCCCTAACCTTCCCCTCCCTTCCCTTCCCCTACCTAACTCACCCCCCCCCCCCCCGGCCCTATCTAAACCCCCCCTACTTTTGTTGGCAGATTTACGCCTGCTGAAAGCAGGCGTAAATCTGCACGCGCCAGCAGGCTGCTGGTGCGCCATCACCCGACCCGGGGACTGGTCCAGAGGCCTCGACCATGCCCCTGGGCCAGCGCCACGCCCCCGGACCCGCCCCGAACCGCCCCTGACCCCGGACACGCCCCAGACACGCCCCCTCCCGCCCCTTTTACGAAGCCCCGGGACTTACGCGCGTCCCGGGGCTATGCGCGTGCCGGCGGCCTATGCAAAATAGGCCGCCGGCGCGCGAGTGCCCTGCGCACGTAAATCCGGCTGGATTTACGCACGCAGGGCTTTTAAAATCCGGCCCATATAATATAAACAAAATTACAGATGAAAAAAAGATTTTTCCTAATCATTATAAAATATATAACAAAGCAGATAAGGAACAATATCATATATTTAGAAATGCATAAAAAAGTTTTTTTCTTTACTCATATATAAACATTACTTAAAGAAAAAGGGCTGGATTTTAAAAGCCCTACGCACGTAAATTCAGAGGATTTACGTGCATAGCAGATTACGTGCGCCGGGCCTATTTTAAAAAGGCCCAGCGACACGAGTAAAGTCCCCGGTATGCATGTAAGTCCCGGGCTTGCAAAAAGGGGTGGGGCATGAGCGGGGTGGTCCGGGGGAGGGGCGGGGTGGGGCCAGAGGCCTCCGACACAGCGGCCATTGCTACTGTGTCAGAGGATCGCATGCCTGCAGGCTGCCGGCGCATGCAACTTGCGCCTGCCCAGAGGCAGGCACAAAAGGTAAGACAAGGGTCGGGGGGGGGGGGGTTAGAGTAGGGCTGGGGGGAAAGGTTAGGGGAAGGGGTGGGAAGGTCAGGCTAGGGGAAGGGAACGGGGGAATACAGCCCAGCTCGGCGCACACAAGGTGCACAATTGTGCACCCCCTTGCATGCGCCGATCCCTGATTTTATAGCTTGCGCGTGCCTGCATGCGCAAGTTATGAAATTGGGTGTACAAGTGTGCGCACCGGGCAGTATGTGCACATGTACACCCACGCACACCCTTTTAAAATCTACCCCAAAATATTTATATTTGATTAAAGGTAATTTTTTCTTATAATTTTATTGTATTATAAGAAAAATGTACCTTTAATCAAATATTCATATTTTTTTCAGAACTGGTTGTGGCTCTATAGATGAGCAAATCAAAGATCTTTATGAGACTTCACTATGATAGATTGATTTTTTTTTCATAATTTTTCCATTTATTGCCTTTTACGGAGTTTTTCTTTGGAATACCATATTTTTGGCAGCAACCTTTGTGCGATATGAATCATAATATAAATATTTTCTGTTTCTGTAAGACTTTGACAGTTGAACTTACCCTTTCACGTTACTCCTATTTGAATTGTTGTTGTTGGTCTGTAACTTCCTTCTTTTTATATGTAACCCCCTCTTTCCTCTGCCCATACTAGGACAGCAGGGAATTGGGGGTTCTCTCTTATTGGAGAGAAGTTACATTTCAAGGCCCTGCTATAACATGAATCGGGTTATCATTACCCAAGCAGCAAATATTACACTGTATTGGTTTTTTTTCAAAGACTTTACTGCTGTTCCTCAAACTGATAATCTGTGTGGAAAACGCCTTTATTGGTTTCATCTCTCATGACTCCTTTTACAAGACCCCAGTGCCTGGAGATCCTGGCTTATAAACTCGCCCTTAGACTCTTTTTTTTTTTAGAAATGCTCTTTTAGAAATGCTCTTTTAGAAATGCTCTAAATAAAGACTGATTGGTTGCTCTTGTCCCTCCCGATGCAGCTATCCGCGAAACAAGACCCGTGTTGGGGGACCTATTGTAACACTGGTTTCTTGTAGTTTATTTCTTCAGGGTTAACCAGACTATACAAGGTTAAGGCTGTAGAGACCTGCAGTTCAACTGATAGCCCAGCACCAATAATGAAGTTGCACACCGCATTAGCAATTAATAGGGATGTGAATCGGGCTTCGGACGATTGAAAATATCGGACGATATTTTCAAAATAGTCAGAAATCGGGGGCTCCCGATAAGAGAAACTCACGATTTTGTTCCTGGGGTTCTCTTATCGTTTTAGGGGAGGGCGGAAAAAATGGCACACCAAAACAATCCCTAAACCCACCCCGATCCTTTAAAACTGTTCCCTTAGCTTCCCCCACCCTCCCGAACCCCCCAAAAACGTTTTACATGTACCTGGTGGTCCAGTGGGGGTCCCGGGAGCCATCTCCCGCTCTTGGGCCGTCTGCTGCCACTAATCAAAATGGCGCCGATGGCCCTGTGCCCTTACCATGTGACAGGGTATCCGTGCCATTGGCCGGCCCCTGTCACATGGTAGGAGCACTGGATGGCCCGCGCCATTTTTAAAGATGGCGCCAGCCATCCATTACTCCTACCATGTGACATGAGAGGTCTAGAACGGGTAGATGTGAATCGGTTATTTACTCTTTCGGATAGTAGAAAGACTAGAGGGCACTCCATGAAGTTAGCATGGGGCACATTTAAAACTAATCGGAGAAAGTTCTTTTTTACTCAACGCACAATTAAACTCTGGAATTTGTTGCCAGAGGATGTGGTTAGTGCAGTTAGTATAGCTGTGTTTAAAAAAGGATTGGATAAGTTCTTGGAGGAGAAGTCCATTACCTGCTATTAAGTTCACTTAGAGAATAGCCACTGCCATTAGCAATGGTAACATGGAATAGACTTAGTTTTTGGGTACTTGCCAGGTTCTTATGGCCTGGATTGGCCACTGTTGGAAACAGGATGCTGGGCTTGATGGACCCTTGGTCTGACCCTGTATGGCATTTTCTTATGTTCTTATGTTCTTATGCGGTAATAGCCCGCAAATCCTAAGAAAGACCGCAGCTCTCAAATTTTCTTAGGTTGCGGCCACTTGGTAGTGGCTGAAATTTTCTTTTCATCGGGGAGTATCCCCTCCTTGGAGGTATGATGACCCAAGTACTTCACTGACTTCTAGAAGAATTTGCATTTAGATAGTGAGAGCTTCATTCCACATTTCAAAAGTCTTTGTAACACCCTCATCAACCGTTCCTCATGCTGCTCCAATGCATCAGAGAATATTATAAGATCATCTAGGAAGGCCACAACTTCATGTAGATTAATATCAGCCATTACTTTCTCTATCATTCTCTGAAAACTTGCTGGCGCATTTGTCAATCCTTGTGCCATTCTCTTGAATTGCCATTTTCCGAAGGGTGTGGTGAATTCAGTTTTGGGCCTGTCCGTCTCTTCCACCTCGATTTGATAATATCCACTCTTAAGATCCAAAACTGAGAACCTCTTACTGCCTGACAGAAGAGCAAATGTCCCTTCAATTCGAGGCAATGGATAGGAGTCCTTTCTTGTTATGTTGTTCAACTTACGATAGTCAACAACCATCCTCAAAGTGCCATTTTTCTTCCTGACCAATACTACAGCTAAAGCATAAGGGCTATCAGATTCTTCAATCACTCCTATGGCTAATAATTCTTTGAGGAGCTGCCTGAGATTTTCAAAATCAGCTGAAGATACATGTCCTGCTTCCAAGACCTGATCCGAGGCCTCCAACCACCAGGGCCTACCCTCCCCCCCCCCCCCCCCCCCCCCCCCCGCCGAGGCCAACCGACGCGCCACGTGGCCCACCGAGGCCACGACCGAAGCCGCGATCGATGCCGGAGACCGACGCCGGGGATCGACGTGGAGACCAATGGAGACCGCCCCCAAGAACTGCCCACTGCATCGGCAAAGGCCAGGGCAGGATGGCCCTACAAAGTCTCAGCACCCTCCCAGGCATTGCGCATCTGGGGTTGCGTGCCTAAGGAGCGTGACCAAAGGGCCTGCCCCTTAGTGCGCCCCTTTGTGATGCCCCCCCTGGCCCCTACCCCCCCCCCCAAGAAAGACAATTCACGCAACGGATCCTAACAATTATAACCCCCCACCCAACCATCCCTATCAACCCTACTCCCATGTTGGCCAAGCACAAACCCCACAGCAGCTACTCTACCCAACACTCATATCGCCCATAACACTCAAACAACACTCAAAACCCCCATGCAGCCCTCATACCACCAACCCTTGATTCTCCATGCCCAACCTCCTTTCACCTTCACACCATCTCCACCCCATAAAGCCACCAGTGGACATCTACTTAAGATCCCAACCCCTCACTGCACCAGGACACCATGCATACCCACCCCAACCCCCCACATCCAAAATGCATCTGCACCTTACTCAAAAACCACAACCACATCCATCGCCGACGACACCTCACAACAATTCCCACATTCGCCGATGCCCTCATACCAACCATCTCAATATTAACCTTTTCCTAGTAAACACCCAGTCAGTCTCCAAAAAAATCCCCATCATACATGACCTCCTTACAGACAACCTCCCTGAGCTCCTATGCATCACCAAATCCTGGCTCAAAAAATCTGATACAGCATTAATAAATCAACTCCCTCGCTCAAACTATGATATCTTCTCCCTTCCCAGACCAAAAAAAAAGAAGGAGGCCTACTCCTCCTGGCCCAAAAAAAACTCCAACTCACACATCACACCATCACCATAATGCCCCCTCTAGAAGTAGGCCTCTTCAAGTCAAGAAACCTCCAAATTCTGCTATTATACTCCCCACCAAAATGCCTAGATCACAATCTATCCAACCTCATTGAAACCATATCCTCCCAAATCAACACTGATGTACCTGCAATCATCCTTGGAGACTTCACCTCCACATCAATGCCACCCCCCCCCCCCCCCCCCCCCCCACATGCACCCTCCTTCTTGACACCATGTCCACAATGGGCTTCAAATAAATCGTCAACTCACCTTCCAGAGATCTGGCCACACACTTGACCTCATTTTCATCAATGACAAAACTACATCCACAATCAAACTACCTACGACAACCAGTATCCCATGGTCAGACCACAAACTAATACAGACCACAATTCATCTAAAAACCTTCCAAGCTGAAACCAACAAATTAAAAAAATACATTGAATTCCACAAATCATGCCCCAGCGAAGAACTGATAGAAATACTTCCCAACGCCCTGACCACTCTTGACCTCAATGATGTAAACACCACCATCGACTCATGGATCTCCAACAACACATAAATAGCCAAATGCAAATGCACGATGATCTCCAAAATTATCAATACGGACAACCCAAAGAAAAAAACCCTTGGTACACATCAGAACTAAAAAACACCAAACGACGTCTCAGACAAGCAGAGAAAAGATGGCGAAGACATCCTACTGCTCTCCACCTCGACAGATACAAAACATTGCTCCATATATACAGGTCTGACATCAACAAAGCGAAAAGAGAATACTACTCAAAGAAAATCCACCAAAACCAGTACAACCCCAGAATTCTCTTCAACTTTGTCTCCAACCTAACCCAACCAAGCCTCAATACACTATCAAAGGAAGACTCAATGAAGGCATGTGAGAAACTTGCCCAATACTTCACGGATATAATATCTAAATTAATACCAACCAACCCCCCAGCGAGCCCGAATAGACTGAATCATTACAACACAGCATCTTCTACCTGGACCATATTCGACCTCATCGCCTCAACAGAAGTCGAAAAGATCATACAAAAAATCAACCCAGCAGCCCACCCCATGGATCCCATCCCAGTAAAAACTCTCAAGCTAATCCCTGAAGTTATCTCTAAACCAATAGCCAACATAATAAATATATCCCTCGAACAAGGTCTCTATCCGGATGTGCTCAAATGCGCAGTAATCAAACCCATTCTAAAAAAGCCACAACTGAATCCTTCTGACCCTGCAAACTACAGACCCATTTCAAACCTCTCCTTCATCTCGAAGATCCTAGAAAAAATTGTCAACCGTCAACTCTCGGAACACCTCGAAACACACAAAATCCTCCTGTCCTCTCAACACGGATTCAGGAAATCATTCAGCACTGAAACCCTACTACTACTAGAGATGTGAATCGTGTGATCGATCGTCTTAACGATAGATTTCGGCTGGGAGGGGGAGGGAATCAGATCATCGCAGTTTGGGTTTTTTAAATATCGTGTAAATCGTGTAAATCGAAAACCGGCACACTAAAACATCCCTAAAACCCACCCCGACCCTTTAAAATAAATCCCCCACCCTCCCGAACCCCCCCAAAATGCCTTAAATTACCTGGGGTCCAGTGGGGGGGGAGGGGAAGGGGGAGGGTGGGAAAACCGGCACACTAAAACAACCCTAAAACCCACCCCGACCCTTTAAAATAAATCCCCCACCCTCCCGAACCCCCCCAAAATGCCTTAAATTACCTGGGGTCCAGCGGAAGGGTCCCGGTGTGATCTTTTACTCTCGGACCTCCATGCATTGTAGAAATGGAGCCGGCGCTACCTTTGACCTGTCATATGACAGGGCAAAGGTAGCGCCGGCGCCATTTTGTTTTTTTGTCCCCCGATGGCAGGAGCGTAGGAGATCGCTCCCGGACCCCCGCTGGACACCCAGGGACTTTTGGCCAGCTTGGGGGGGCCTCTTGACCCCCACAAGACTTGCCAAAAGTCCAGCGGGGGTCCGGGAACGACTTCCTGCACGCGAATCATTTTTCCGTACGCAAAATGGCGCCGGCCGTACGGCAACACGATTCAACTGCAGGAGGTCGTTCCGGACCCCAGCTGGACTTTTGGCAAGTCTTGTGGGGGTCAGGAGGCCCCCCCCAAGCTGGCCAAAAGTCCCTGGGGGTCCAGCGGGGGTCCGGGAGTGATCTCCTACCGCGAATCGATTTTCCGTACGGGAAAATGATTCGCGTGCAGGAAGTCGTTCCCGGACCCCCGCTGGACTTTTGGCAAGTCTTGTGGGGGTCAGGAGGCCCCCCCAAGCTGGCCAAAAGTCCCTGGGGGTCCAGCGGGGGTCCGGGAGCGATCTCCTACGCTCCTGACGTCGGGGGACAAAAAAACAAAATGGCGCCGGCGCTACCTTTGACCTGTCAAAGGTAGCGCCGGCGCCATTTCTACAATGCACTGAGGTCCGAGAGTAAAAGATCACACCGGGACCCTTCCTCTGGACCCCAGGTAATTTAAGGCATTTTGGGGGGGTTCGGGAGGGTGGGGGATTTATTTTAAAGGGTCGGGGTGGGTTTTAGGGTTGTTTTAGTGTGCCGGTTTTCCCGCCCTCCCCCTTGCCCTCCCCCTTCCCCCGATTTACAATTTTTTGACAATAAATCGGGGGAATTGTTATTGTATCGCGGCTCTAACGATTTTTGACGATTTAAAATATATCGGACGATATTTTAAATCGTCAAAAAACGATTCACATCCCTAACTACTACCCCTCACAGACACTGCCCTAAGAGGGCTCGATGCTTGACACTCCTACCTCCTAATACTACTGGACATCTCTGCCACATTTGATACCATCAACCAGAACTCTCTACTATCACAGTTAACAGAAATCAGACTCAGTGACAAAACCCTCAAATGGTTCAAATCATACTTATCCAACAGATCATATAAAGTGCGACTAAACAACTGCGAATCAAAACTCTTCCCACTCCCTCATGGCGTCCCCCAAGGCTCCTCCCTATCCTCCACCCTATTCAACATATACATGCTCCCCCTCTGCAAACTCCTCTCCAGCCTAAACCTCCACTACTTCGTCTACGCAGATGACATCCAGATACTACTCCCCATGAAAGAAAACTTACAACGTACCCTACTAGAATGGGAAACCTACTCAACCCAAATAAATAACCTCCTCATGCAACTTTCCCTCGTACTTAATCACTCAAAAACTGAAATAATACACAAAAAACATCCTAACTCCCACATCCACCCAAACACCCAGCCGATGCATTACCAAAGTAAAAAACCTAGGCATCACATTGGACTCTGAACTCAATCTGAAAAAACATGTCACTGCCACAATAAAAGACGGCTACTTCAAGCTACAATTCCTCAAGAAAATAAAACCCCTCCTCTTCAACCAAGACTACAGGACAGTACTTCAATCACTCATGTTCTCCAAACTGGATTACTGCAACTCACTACTGCTTAGACTCTCCTCCTCCACCCTCAAAACCCTGCAACTGCTCCAGAATGCAGCAGCCAGATCACTAACAAACAGCAGTCGCTCCGCCCACATCACACCCATCCTCAAAGACCTTCACTGGCTCCCAATATCCCACAGAATTCAATACAAAACCCTTACCCTACTACACAAATCAATACACAACAAAAATACCAAATGGCTTAAAGACGCCCTCCACCACCACCACCACACCCAAAGAAACCTCAGATCTAAAAACACCGGCCTGCTAAGCATACCCTCCACAAAGCAAGCACAACTAACTGCAACCAGAGAACGTGCCATATCAATAGCCGGCCCATCTCTGTGGAACACACTCCCCGAACAACTCAGACTGGAGACGTCCACCCAGTCCTTTAAAAAGAATCTAAAAACCTGGCTATTCCAAAAAGCCTTTCAGCCCTCAAACTTAACTCTCCACCCCCCCCCCCCCTACTCATACCCATTCCAACCTCAAACAAAAGAGAAATGTTACAATCCCTATTAACCTCTAGACATGCCTGTGTACCTCAATAAGCCCCACCCTGCCTCCCATGTACAGACCCCCCCCCCCTCTGTAAATAACTAGAGATGCCGACCTTTATGTAACCATAGTTATCGACCTACTGAGATATTGAATTAAATCACCCTGTTAAGCCGTTTGAATCAATTCCGTTTCAATGTTCACCACTTACAAAAGGTAATTGTACTAACTGTTGACTTCCAAAATATAATTGTACTAACTGTTGAGCTGTTTGAATCAATTCTGTTTCATTGTTCACCACTGCTAAAATGTAATTGTACTAACTGCTGATTCGCTGAAAGGTAATAATACTGTTGATTCGCATAACTTAATCGTACTAGCTGTTGATTTGCCTCCTCCATGTAAAATATTAAGACACGCTCGTCCTACTATTTCTCCATGCCAACATGTAAACCAATGTGATTTACCCCAACTAATGTCGGTAAACAAAAGCAAATAAATAAATAAATGTCATGTGTGCTCCTTGAATGGAGTTGGATCCATGAGAGTAATCTTGTGTGTTATCCCTGGGATACAGCCACCATCAAGGTCATGACAGGAGAAGGATCCTTTTACCTCCTGATTAATTCTTTTTTCTATATGCTGTTTAAATTCTTAGGTTATGGGAGAGTCCCTGAAGTCTTGTGACACTTCCTTAGACTCCATGTCACCACCTCCAACAGCTCCTGGGTGTAGCTTCATCCATATGGGTTAAGTCTGTAGCACTCATGGCCCTTACCAGATCAACTGGTTCACCTTTACCTAACATCCCCCTGGGAGGCAACCTGATGTTACGATCGATACATTCTTCAATAATACCTTGGCTTTTATATATGACAGTGCCAGTTCTGATAAGTTGGGGTTGTACCAGTAAACCTCCAGGGAGGGAATTTTCTTCTGAAGCCTCAATCAACATTGGCAAGCTTTGTACCTGTTTGGGTATCCTCTAGATGCATTCCACTTCCTTGGCCACATTCTTTTCCACCACTATTGGTCTGGTGCTGGTCAATCTGGCCATCACAGGCCTGATGAATTTCTGACTGGAACTCTGATGAGAAATGTACATCTGATATATAGTCACCCTATCCTTTTTATGGCTAGCTTCTTAATGTAGTTTGGGCCAGCCATTTCTTCACAGTTATATACTAGGTGTTTAAGAACGTTTGTCCCTCCTATCAGAGGCAAAATTTTGTTCTTTTGATCAGGACAAACCAGGGCAAGAACAGAGTATTTGTTTCCACTTCCACAGGCCTCCTTGGGAAACTGTATTTCAACTTCAATATACCCCAGATAAGGGACAGGTTGGCTTCCTGCGCCTGTAACACAAAGTTAGAGATGAGTTTCATTTTTCTGGGTCGGGTCGGGTTTCAGTTCGGGCGCTTCATGGGAAAACTCATTTTCCCACGGATCGTTTTTCGGCAAAAATGAAGCTGAAACCCGAACCCGAAAATGGAAAAACGAATAAAAAAAAAAAATCCGAATTGGAAAAAAAGCCACCCCAACCCTTCAAATTTACTGTATTACAAACCCCCCCCCACCACCACCACCACCACCATCACCATCCCGATCCCTCCCCAAGACTTACTAAAAGCCCTGGTGGTCCAGCGGGGTCCTGCGAGCGATCTCTCCCTCCGGGCCATCAGGCTGTCGGGCCTGCTATGAATCAAAATGATGCTAATGTTCCTTTGCCCTTACGATGTCACATGGGCTACTGGTGCCATTGGTCGGCCCCTGTCACATGGTAGGAGCACAAGATGGCACCGGCCATCCAGTGCTCCTACCATGTGACAGGTGCCGACCAATGGCACCGGTAGCCCCTGTGACATAGTAAGGGCAAAGGCTATCGGCACCATTTTGAATACTGGCAGGTGACGGCACAAGTGCAGGAGATCGCTCCAGGACCCCGCGCTGGACCACCAGGGACTTTTGGCAAGTCTTGGGGGGGCCTCCTGACCCTGCTGAGGAATTGGGATGGTGGGGGGGTTGTAATACAGTAAATATGAAGGGTTGGGTTTTTTTTTTTTTAAATAAATGTGCCCCTCCCCCCCCCCCCCCCGCACTAACCTGAAAAACAAATTTTCCCCGAACTTCGGGGAAAATCCATTTCATGGTACAGGTCCCACGAACCACAACGAATTAGGCAATTTCATTGAAATTGCCTAATTCGTGATAAACGAATGCACATCTCTATACAAAGTAGATCTTCTAGAGATTGCAACTTCAGATGTGATAAATATTTCTCATAGAAAGTTTGTGCTATACATGTCACTTGAGAGCCAGTGTCCACTAAACAAGGGCACTGTGCACTATCTAAATAAGCTGTCGCAGAGCAAACTTTTCCCACAAGATGTTTTAAAACATCATCTGGCAGTGGACTTGGCAAGGTATAATTATTTGAAGTTTCCTTTTTGGGACCTTGCAAATTTTCATATGGTACCCTTATCTGTCCCTCACAAAAGCACCTTTTTTTCCTTCAAATCTCCCATGCAGTTTCTGTTGAAATAGAGAAGAATTCACAGGATTGGTGCATCCTCCCATCATGTGGCCATTCTCTCCACAGTTATAAGAGAATGACACTACCCTGGAATAGTGTCTATCCTTTGAGCATATTGTCTTTACCCAAGGATTTTCTTGCATCATGCTGTTTGCAGCAGAGTTATTCACCACTTCCAGGGTGGTAGTTCTACAATGAATGACTAATGGAGTGGGCAAAGCATCACCTTCCTTTCCTGAAAATATTATTGACTCAGGTTACACTTTAAACTCACTTGCCTCTGGCATCACATACTTAGCAATGCTTATGTCATTTGCTGTGCAAGTTCTGCTTACAGGTTTAATCTGTGTAGTTCCCAAATGACCTATCCTTCTAGATTCTTTCATGTTTCTCTCCTCCTCAATTGCTCAGAGTATCACGGAAGCCTCTCAGACTGGCTCTCTAATGAGTCTCTCAGATGCAACTGGGTAATCAGTCTCTTCCCAGCATTCCCATACAAACTGTTGCAGTAATTGCCTATCAGGGGCAAGTCCAAAGGAAACTCCCCGCTCCAAAACCTTCTGCAATAGAATCTTAAGCCTTCTCAAATAATCTGAAGGTTTTTCTTTGGCATTCTGGTGAGTTTCTATGAATTGGAAGAACAGTTTCTCCCCATTAGTTACATTCCCATATGCCTTATCCAGCTTCTCTAAGCACTGTTCTGCTGTGGCACTTTTACCCATATAAGAGGCAACATTTAAAGCTGGAGGGAGGAGACTTTCAAATAATTTTCTTTTTTTAGCACCTGCAGTGAGGTCTGGGTCCTGCAATAATTGCTTAATCTGAATATGCCAGGTCTCCTTCATTACTAGGTTTAGGGACATTCCCAGAGAAAACTTTAACTTTTGTGGTAAGTATGATTCAACTGTGCCCCTTCCTTGGGAGTTTTGATCGTGTGCTCCACTATAATCTTTGAAACATCTGCAGGAATGGAGATTGATGGAATAGAATTTTGAGGAGAACTGGTTGTTGCAGAAAGTTGAGTTAGTGTAGTATCCTGCCATCTTGGAACTTCCTGCTGGCCTTTAGCTGAAATCCACAGCACATCCTGAGGTGGCTGCCTCACATCAATTGCTCCTTCCACTAGTGACCCCAAACTCCCAGTTATAATAGCAGATGTTCTCTTTCTCAGATCTTTAATAACAATTTTATGGCTGTCAGCTATATGAGTTAACTCTTGTTGAAATTGATCTGTTATATCTAGGAGTATGTCACTCACTAGTGAGTCAGTGTATGCCTTAGGGTCATTAGGCTCAGTATTCTGTTCTGATAGTGTCTCATTCAGAACTGGTTTAACTGTCCACTGATTGTCCAATTCCCTACCAATACACAACCCTTCTAAAACGAGTATAGAAAGGGGGTCTTCAATTTCACACAAAACCTGATCAGATGACTCTGCCCTTAAATGTAGTAGTTTTATAACTATACCTGCTGAGCTGAAACAGTTTGAACACTTGCCATAGACATTGCAGGGCTTACAGAACCCAAAATGAAAGATCTGTCAGGAAAGCATTCATAATATGTACAATACTCCATTTTCAATATTGCATAAAACAATTCTGTATTCGCTTCACTAATGATGTTGAGTTACTCAGTCACTGGTCAAAAAAAAAAAAGCTACAGCCCCACGTTGGGCGCCAATTTATTTTGTAACCTTGTAATATATGTGTGACACTGGTTTCTTGTAATTTATTTCTTCAGGGTTAACCATACTATACAAGGTTAAGGCTATAGAGACCTGCAGTTCAACTGATAGCCCAATACCAATAATGAAGTTACACACCACATTAGCATATAACAGCATTAAACATTACTGAATAATTAGCAGACTTAATCATTCTGCTCACTCCATAACACATGCACACCATAGTAGCTTACACATGAAATACTGCTCAAAGATTTCAACTGGTGATACTTCAGCAGCTATCTCCAATCTTTACACAGTCTTTGCATTTATTTCAAAGTCCCAGCTGGTGTCCTACTGTGAAGCCATTTGAATGCTGAAGGGCGGGAGATGACATCAGCTCTTCTAATGGTCCTAACGGCTGAACCCTCCTTACAAAGGGAACTCTCAGTCTCTGGCAATTCAAATGACTAATCCTTCACAGCATGGATCCTTAATTAAAACAGACAATTTTCTTTAGTTTCAGGGCAGAGCAGAGAATGTCCTCTGTTTTGCTCAAGAAGCAATGATCTGTTTGCACATATTTAAATCCTAACAATCTGTACCATTATACAGGCAAAATGATAATGAAACTCCATTACAAAGCTACTAAGTAATCATAGCTAACTACAATAAAATTCACATCAATGCATATATGAATTTTCTTTAGTTTCAGGGCAGAGCAGAGAACTTCCTCTGTCTTGCTCAGGAAGTAATGACCTGTTTGCACATGCCCCAAACTGCCTCAGCTCAGCTGTGTGTTTATAGCCCTTAAAGAGAGAGCACCCAATTGGCAGTTCTTCGGTGTCATTGTCTTTTTTACTAAAGTGGGTTACACTATCATGGAATTTAAAATTAACTATTTAAGCTACATTGAGATTTTTATATGCTTGCTGCCTTTACCTTGAAAAATGTAATGATTATTCTTTAAAATTTCAGCTTTGCCTTCAAGACATTTTGAGTATGTTGCAAATCAAACAGTTGCTGTGCGACACATCTTTTGCCTGGCATTGTACTGAAAGTATGGCACAGATTAGCCACAGTCTTTCCCCTTCACCCCTTTAATACACAGCTGGTTGCTGCTCTGGAATTCTAGAAAACTTCTGGAGATTCTGTAGTGCACTCTTCTATCCATAATAAGAAGATTCTCTTTTTGTTCTTCCTTTCAAATAAGAATTTCTATCTCTCAGGTTCCTTTGTAGGAATCTCTCTATCTCTCCCCCACCCCCTCTGTATTTCTGTTTGCTTATAAGATTATGCCATTCTAGGTTTGCCCAGAGTGGGTGGCTTTTTGCCTGAATGATACAAGTGCAGTCCCTTTCCTATGCACATTATTTTAAAGAACAGAACTTAAGAGGTCTCTGCATATACTTTGACATATCTTTGTCTACCTTGTTTCTTCATTAACCTTGCATGTGTAAATACATGTGAAAGAGAATATTGGGCACTTCTTATACCTTTACTAAGGGGTAGATTTTAAAACGTGCACATATGTGGGCCACGCGCGAGCAGCACATTTTAAAAAGCTGAAAAATACATGCGTATGTACCCATGTATGCATAAGGAATAAGGGGACAGAAAAGGGGCGGGGCATGGGTATTCCAGGGCAGGGCCAAAACTTACATGCATAACTCCACGTTTTAAAACTGAAAACCACAGCTTATTTTTGCTAGATATCCGTGTAACTTTACTGCTGCTCCTGATAAGGAGAAAGTCTATAGTTTTCGAGTTTTAGGGCTTATAGAACAGAGTAAGAGGTTCGGATCAACTGTGGATCATGTAAGATGAAGAACTAGAGAGGTCTGAGACTTTGCTATTAAGTGGACAAACTGGTGCACTACTTGCAAAACTGGGAATGTGCAGATTTTGAAATCCACTGACATATGCACCTAAAAGCCGACAAGGTCCTATGGAAGGCACACGTATGCTATCTATGCTCGAGTAACCTCTTAAAATTAGGAGCATACTTATGTGAGGTTTGTGCATTTTAAAACATATGTGCACAAGAACACACACAATTAAAAATTCCAGCATATCCTTGCTCGTGTACCAATGCATGTGTGTATGGGTGCAAGCACGCTCATTTTAAAATCCACCTCTAAGTGTAGAACCTGCAAAATTAAATAAGCACTTCACTTTTCAGAAGTCCCTCTTTAAAAGTGAATCACAGGTTTTAACTGATGCCTGCCTTGAAACTTGAAACAGGCAAATAGAAGTGCAATTTTTCAATGCTCACATAAAGGGGTAGATTTTATAACTTTACGCACGCGCGTACTTTTGTTCGTGCACCAGGCATGAACAAAAGTACGCTGGATTTTATAAGATACGCGTGTAGCTGCGCGTATCTTATAAAATCAGGGGTCGGCGCGCACAAGGGGGTGCACATTTGTGCAACCTGCGTGCGCCGAGCCTGGCGCGCGCTGCCTGTTCCCTCCGAGGCCACTCCGAAATCGAAGCGGCATCGGAGGGAACTTTCCTTCTACCTCCCCTCACATTTCCCCTCCCTTCCTCTACCTAACCGACCCCCCTGGCCCTATCTAACCCCCCCTACCTTTGTTGGCAGAAATCTGCATGCGCCAGCAGGGCTGCTGGCGTGCCATCACCCGACCCGAGGGCTGGTCTGGAGGACTCAACCACGCCCCCGAGCCGGCATCACGCCCCCGACATGCCTCCCGCCCCGCCCCAAAATTTGTGCCGCCCACCTGACACACCCCTGACATGCCCCCTTTGGAAAGCCCCGGAACTTACGCGCATCCTGGGGCTTTGCTATTAAAGGGAGCTTTGCGTACCCTTTTGAAAATCTACCCCAAAATGGCCAAGTAGAGATTCAAATAAATTAATCAGTTAGGATAGGGAAGACTTTATTTAACAGTAGAAGGGATGAACAAAAAAGAAAAAGGAATCATATTCCTAGTTACAAAGCCTTAGCTCGACAAACACTAATCAAAACATGGATGATTAACATGTCAATTAATTAGTGCTGCTCCTGATAGGCTAAAAGAATAACATTCACACCTACTACATACATGTGGCTTGCTTTGATACTGGTGTCTTTATCTTTGACATTTAACTTTTAACTCTGAGTTTTAAAAATCAATCTACTATAAAAAGAAAGAGTGGACCCAAATGAGATTTTAAGCCTCTTCCACACACCCTCCTTCACTAAAATGGTGGCAGTAATGAGTCCAGCATTCACACTGAGATGGTTTTGTCATCCTAGTCCACCAAGTGATAGGAGAAAGAAAAGCAGCTATAGCACAGCAAAGCACATTCTGATGACCGACCATAAGAAGCCACTCATCCACCTTCACTGATGACCAATGAGAAGTTATTCACTTCTGCCATTTCCCAAAGCAGAGGGCATGAAAGCAATAACAAATAAAGTTAGTATATGCTCCTGGTCCTCATGGCTGCTCTAACTCCAGTCCCACTCACTTTTTATTTGATAAGGAAGTACATGAGGAAGGAGGAGACCGGAGCATTTGTTCACTGCTTCTGGCCTCTTGCAAATGCTCTCAGAGAAACCTTAAGGAGTGAAAGGAGGAAAGAGACCTGAAAGGAGGGAGATGGGCCATTAGATGATTGTGGGATTAAAGGGGCACTTAGGGAAGATAAGGCCATTGAGTTAAGACTGAATGAATTCTTTGCTTCGGTGTTTACTGAAGAAGATGTTGGGGAAATACCTGTGCTGGAAACTGTATTCAATGGTGATGAATGAAAAGTATTGATACAGATCAAGATGAAGCTGTAAGATGTAATAAAACAGACCGACAAACTAGAGTAGTAAATTGCCCAGACCAGATGTATACACCTGAGAGTTCTAAAAGCATTCAAAAATGAAATTGCAGATCTATTACTGGTAATTTGTAAACTATCATTGAAATCATCCATTGTAATTGAAGATTAGAGGGCAGCCAATGTAACCCCGATTTTTAGAAGGGGCTCCAAGAGTGATCTGGGAAATTATAGACCAGTGAGTCTGAATTCAATGTCAAGAAAAATTGTGGAAACTAATCTAAAGAACAAAATCACAGAACATATAGGAAGACATGGTTTAATGGGACACAGCCATCATGGATTTACACAAGGGAAATCTTGCCTCGCCAATCTGCTACATTTTTTTGAAGGGGTTATAGTGTAAGTAGAAGTAGTAGATTTGGATTTTCGAAGGCTTTTCACAAAGTGTTTCATGAGAGACTCCTGAGAAAATTAAAATGTTACAGGATAGGAGGCACTAATCTATTGTGGATTGCAAGATGGTTAAAAGACAGGAAACAAAGAGTCAGACTGAATGGTCAGTTTTCCAAGTGGATAAGGTTAAATATTGGAGTGCCTCAGGACTGGGACCAGTGATTTTTATTATATTTATAAATGATCTGGAAACTGGAACAATGAGTGAGGTGATCAAATCTGTAGATGACACAAATTATTCTGAGTTGTTAAATCACAAACAGATTGTGAAAAATTATAGGAAGACCTTGAGAGACTGGAAGACTAGGCATTTAAATGGCAGATGAAATTTAAGGTTCAACGGTTTTTATTGGTTTCAAGCAAAGAACAAATAACTAGCCTGAGGTGGGTTGGTTTCTGAGCCCACCCCTGGGATACATTACAATCAGGGCAACAAACAACAATGCCCCCCTAAGTCTTCGGAACAACATCAGCAAAAAAAAACAAAAACATATCGGCATTAAGTCTGTATCGTCCACATTGCTCACAGTGCACGAAAGGAATCCCAGTGTTGCCCGTTCAGGCATTTAGAAGCAAACTCTGAGTGCGATGGGGAAGTGACTGGATGTACTGGTGCCACACCGAGAGGAATCGCCGTCTTGCGACAGGGGCGTGCCGCGCCGTCATGCTCTCCATGATCATCATCGAATGGAAAGCGTTCCGCCAGGCCCAGTAAGATGGGGCAGCTGTTGTCCTCCAATGGGAGAGGATGATTTTTTTGCCCATGTTCTTCCTTGCCGGTCCAGGTCCTCCTTGGTCTTCATGTATCCAAGATGGTTCTTTCTTCTGTGCCTTCATGTTCTTGGTCTTGTTTCTCATCAGAGCTCCTTCGTTGCCTCGTCCTGATGTCCCTGATGTTCTGAAGTCCTGATGTTCCGAGTCTTCCAAGTTCTGACTCTTCCAAGTTCCGAGTCTGCCAGCTCTTCAAGTCCTCCAGATGGCCACCCCGAGGGTAAATCCATATGGATCTGGTTCCTGTTTCCGGTCATTGGAGCCTCATTTGGTTGGATCCCCTTCTGGTGCTTGTCCCGCTCCCACATGGTCCGCGACCAGCCTTCCTAGGTTGTGTAGGGTGTGCAAGCGGACAGGGTGGTTCGTGACCAGCCCATGGAGGGCTGTGTAGGGCACCCTGAGGGACAATGCCCACCTGTACCTACCAAGTTCCAAGTCCTCATCTGAGTCCTTCCAAGTTCCAAGTCTTCGTCTGAGTCCTACCAAGTCCTCGTCTGATTCCTTCCAAGTTCCAAGTCTTCAACTGAGCCCTTCCAAGTTCCTAGTCCTCATCTTGTTCCTGCCCTCAGCCTCCGTCTGGCCTCACGCACTTGTCATTCCCAAGCGGTGGGTCCGAAAGGGCTTTCGAGTGGCCGGAGGGCTACTCCTGAGACCAGCATTGCATTGCTGTGTCTCATTGGTGCGTGGAGGTCCAGCAGAGTGCTGATCCTGCTTGGTTCCTTTTCCAAGTTTCTTGTCTCAGTTTCAGTCCTGCTTGTTCCTGCTCCAACCATGCTTGCATACTCTCACCTCACACAGTGTGCCTTGGGGCTCCTCCTTGAGTTTTGCTGTGGTTCAGGAGCTCACGCTCTCCCATGAGCTAGCGACCGTGCCTCCATGTCCTCACCACCAGCCACAGACCACACCTGCATCAGGATCTGAAGCTCGCGGTCACAACAAGAGAAGGGCATTGAGAATGGTGTGGGGTCTGTATCAGAAGACCTATGAGGAGAGGCTGAAGGATCTGAATATGTATACCCTGGAAAAGAGGAGGTACAGGGAGATATGATACAGACCTTCAGATACCTAAAAGGTTTCAATGATGTATGGACTTCAAACCTTTTCCATTGGAAAGAAAAAATAGAACTAGGGGTCACAAAATGAAACTCCAAGGGAGAAGACTCAGAACCAATATCAGGAATCATTTCTTCATGGACAGATTGCTAGAGGCCTGGAGTGCCCTTCTGGAGAAGGTGGTAAAGAAAATAATCAAAGAATTCAAAGGGGCATGGGATAAACACTGTGGATCTCTAAAGGCTAGAGGATGGAAATGAGATAAGCGTGCAGGGGTGTAACTTACTTGTTGGTATAGCAGTTACTATCCTTAGCAGAAGGCATGGAGATTACTATCCTTACCCAATATGCTTTGATGCTTTTAATGCAACTGCAACATATTTCCCTGCTTAGACAGCAGGGGGGAAAGAAGAAATGGATGAGATGACAACCGAGCATCCCGACTTCCATAGTCTGGGATACTGTTATGCAGACATAAGGAAAAAAGCACAGGACTGGTTCTATGGCCAAGTCTTAAAGGAAACAAACAAAGTGTGAATGGGGGTAACTTGCTGGTTTGGCAGTTACTACCCTTAACCAATAAGCCTTGATACTTTTGATGTAACTCCCAACATTGCTCTCTGCTTCAACGGCAGGAGAAAAGGGGAAATGGATTTAGACAACAACCAACAAGAGCCTTGACTTTTACTGTCTGGGGAACTGATAAGCATGGGAGTAGACTGCACAACGTAGCAGTTACTACCTTTAACAGAAGGCATGGGATTACTACCATTAACCAATAAGCCTTGATACTTTTGATGCAACTACAACATTGTTCTCTGCTTCGAAAGAGAGGGTTGGAGGGTGGAAGGAAAGAGGAGTTTGGATTCAGAAACAATCAACAAGAGCAATGACTTTTTTATGGTCTGGGGTATTGATGCACAGAAATTAAGAAAAAAAATACAGGACTGCTTCTACGGCCAAGTCCATAAGCAAAGCAGGTCAAGGAAAATTGACATATATGGGGATAACCTGCACGACACGGCATATACTACCATGGGAAGCTTGCTGGGCAGACTAGATGGACCCTTGGTTCTTTTTTGTTGTCATTTCTATGTGTCTATGTTTATATCCTTAAATCTTAACCCCTTTTAGAAACCTTATTCCCCTGTTCCCCCCAAATCAATGAAAATCCCAATTTAGTGTCACTATTGCCCATCCTCATCACATGCCCCCTAAATCTTACCCCAGTGAAGCGGTCATCTGCTGGGACAGAAATGATTCCCACTTGCTCCTGCCCCATCAGCACCCTATTCCAAAATGGCACTAGCTGACTACAGGAGTTCTTTTAACAAGTGCAAAGGAGTTCTATGTAATTAGCCAGTGCCATTTTTGAACAAGAGTGAGTAAGGATTGCACCTGCCCCAGAAGATGACCCCTTTACTAGGGAATGTTTTTGAGGGAATGGGGTGGTCACGTTGGGTGGAAGTGACCCTAAATTGGGATTTTCATTGATTTATGGGGACAAGGGAGTAGGGCTTCTAAAAGGGATAGGAGATTACATTTAGGGCCTGCAAAACACTTGGGGGTAAAGACAGGGGGGAAACCACTAGACCATCAGGTAATTCACATAGACTTAAGAGGTAGTGCGGGGGACGTCATACTGGCTATGAGTGTTGTTTTAAACCCTGCAGTAGTTCATGCAAATCACCACTTACCAAGTCAGATTGACACATGGCCACAGCTAGGAACACACAAAACTCCCAGACATGGCAACATGTGAAAAAGTTCTCCCTAAATTTTCCTGTGGATGCTAATGAACTCAGTGCTCATTAGCATCTCTAGAAAAATTGTACACAAACAGCCACTAACCTGCAGTAAATGCAGCAGGTTAGCACTTTGACCTCATAATTAAAGTCTCAAGATAGATTGTGCATCCCAGCAGTTTTTCATTACAAGAGAAAGCTTGCTCATGATAACAGAAGTTTAGCTTCCATGAAATGATTAAGGTGACTGGATTGTTCTAAATAGAAATGGACAGGATAAGACAATCCTGGTTTTACGCGCACACACACACACACACACACACACACATATGCACATGCACATCCATTACATTTGTGGATTTGTATCACTGCGTTTTTTAAGAGCAGCTAGAAGAAGTTCATGGATCCAGTGGACTAATAAACTGGATCAGCCTAGTGCTTGTGGCATTAAGCTGACTAATTACGTTAAAAAATGTATATACTGGAAAGAAAAAAAACTATTTACCCGGAAGAATATTTTTTCATTCACTCTGGATATCTTTTTAAGATATCCACATAAGTAACAAGTAATCCGGTCAGACAAGGCCGGATATCTTAAAAGCCTAAATGGCTATATTCATAAATAGCCGGTTAGGCTTTTAAGTTATTCGGTTCCATGTAGCTGGATAACTTTAAGCAATGTATTCAGCTGGACGTCGCTGAATATGGATCTCTTATATATACATATACACATATGTATATATATACATATACCCCCAATATCCCCCGGTCATCGACCTCTACGTTGTGAAATGAGATAGGGATCAATTATAATAACTGCAAAATATGTCAAATCCCCTACTCCAAATGTTAGGTATTAGATAGCGCTATGGTAATATGACCTTCATAATAGGCGTCATAGTGTGGTAATTCTTACCATTTTGTCACTCTGCCTTATGCTTAATCATCGGTCAGACCATTTTTTATAATATTTTTCGTGTGCTAGTGCTCCGTGTATTAAAACGTTAACTTCATTAGTACAAAACTTGCAGTCTTTTGTTGATACTTATCTTAACTTAGATGTAATTTCTTTGCATATTATTAGCCCAAGACTCTCCTCACAGATGGTCCGTAGCAATGCGACCAATCTCACATCGCTTCTCCGGTGTCTGTGCCCGACACTGTACAGGGTTTCGGATGTGCGTCGTCCTTCCTCAAGGGCAAGAATCTACGCCGCAAAAAAATGTTTTAACAACAAAACTAAAACATACTATACTTAAGGTCAAACATGTATTAGCTACTCACTCATATCAGGCTCATCATGGCTCCCAGCGTTTTTTGTGCATCTTTTCCGGTTTTTGAATTTCCCGCCTCCTTTTTAAAGCCCCCTCACGTACAACTTACGTCACTTCTGGTGTTAAAGTGAATACCATTCAATCATAGCATTAAGTCCTAGTGGTGTGACCGTATGCATGCGAAAGATCCACTGTTGCTCTCTTAAATTTAATAAAAAATTAGGATCACCTCCTCGTATATTCTCTGAAACCACTTCCAGCACTCGCCATCGTAGTTGTTGAAAAGTATGACGATATTCAAGGCAATGGGCTACCATTGGGGCAAGGATTTTTCCTGTGGAAATACAACTCCGATGTTCGGTTAACCGGACACGTATCTGGCGTTTAGTGCGCCCTATATAATAAAGGTTACAAGGGCACACCACAATATATATCACTCTTGAGGTTTCACATGAAGAATATTGCCGTGCACTATGTTGATGTCCATCTTTATCAATCCACCGTTCTCCTTCAATCACTTGATCGAATACTGAACAATGCTTACATGGCCAATGTCCTTTATTTTCATTCGCATTAATGGTGATGGTAGGTGAAAGAAAAGAATGCGTTACCAGATCACCCACATTTTTGCCCCTACTAAAGGCAATGATTGGTGACTCTTTGAAAATACTATGTGTCTTAAGTACTGGCCAATAATGATGTAACAATTTAGAAATATAGGTACCTAAACTGGTATATGGCAGAGTGCACACTATGCGTTTTTCTTCTCTAATCTCTGTTGTATCTAAGAGTAGCCATTGTCGTTCAGCATTATACGCTCTTTTGTATGCTCTTTTAATGTATTTAACAGGATACCCGCGCTGTAATAACCGCAATTTAAGAACCTCTGCTTGATGTATATATTCACTTCTTGTGCTACAAATCCTACGTAATCTGAGAAATTGCCCAATAGGTAAATTCTGACGCAAATGATGAGGATGAAAGCTTGTATAATGTAAGAGGGTGTTCTTTTCGCATTCTTTTCGGAATAGTGTTGTAGTAAAGTGGTCATTAACTCGCTGAATGGTGATATCCAAAAAATTGATGACAGTGCGATGATAAGAACTAGGAAACTGCAAATTCTCATCCAGTGAATTTAGCCACTGTAAAAATTCTAGAAGGCATTTTTCATCCGCATGCCAAATGCAAAAAATATCATCTATATATCTTGTCCAGTGAGACACTGGACTAAACTGTGGCTGATGATACAGTTTATCTTCTTCGAATTGTCTCACATAGAGGTTAGCCAAACTTGGGGCCATTGTGGCTCCCATAGCGGTGATGCTAGATATCAAATCTCTGTACACCTCAATTCCCCAAAATGACACTTTGATAATTTTGGAGAATTATTTAGATAATCGTGAACGACCACACTGCATTCCAACATCGTTTTTGATGGCCATTGCCAGATTGGCATTATGTGAGAATTATTTTGTTTTTCAAAATAATTGTTATAAGCAGGTAAACGGCACTGCTATGGGAGCCACAATGGCCCCAAGTTTGGCTAACCTCTATGTGAGACAATTCGAAGAAGATAAACTGTATCATCAGCCACAGTTTAGTCCAGTGTCTCACTGGACAAGATATATAGATGATATTTTTTGCATTTGGCATGCGGATGAAAAATGCCTTCTAGAATTTTTACAGTGGCTAAATTCACTGGATGAGAATTTGCAGTTTACTAGTTCTTATCATCGCACTGTCATCAATTTTTTGGATATCACCATTCAGCGAGTTAATGACCACTTTACTACAACACTATTCCGAAAAGAATGCGAAAAGAACACCCTCTTACATTATACAAGCTTTCATCCTCATCATTTGCGTCAGAATTTACCTATTGGGCAATTTCTCAGATTACGTAGGATTTGTAGCACAAGAAGTGAATATATACATCAAGCAGAGGTTCTTAAATTACGGTTATTACAGCGCGGGTATCCTGTTAAATACATTAAAAGAGCATACAAAAGAGTGTATAATGCTGAACGACAATGGCTACTCTTAGATACAACAGAGATTAGAGAAGAAAAACGCATAGTGTGCACTCTGCCATATACCAGTTTAGGTACCTATATTTCTAAATTGTTACATCATTATTGGCCAGTACTTAAGACACATAGTATTTTCAAAGAGTCACCAATCATTGCCTTTAGTAGGGGCAAAAATGTGGGTGATCTGGTAACGCATTCTTTTCTTTCACCTACCATCACCATTAATGCGAATGAAAATAAAGGACATTGGCCATGTAAGCATTGTTCAGTATGCGATCAAGTGATTGAAGGAGAACGGTGGATTGATAAAGATGGACATCAACATAGTGCACGGCAATATTCTTCATGTGAAACCTCAAGAGTGATATATATTGTGGTGTGCCCTTGTAACCTTTATTATATAGGGCGCACTAAACGCCAGATACGTGTCCGGTTAACCGAACATCGGAGTTGTATTTCCACAGGAAAAATCCTTGCCCCAATGGTAGCCCACTGCCTTGAATATCGTCATACTTTTCAACAACTACGATGGCGAGTGCTGGAAGTGGTTTCAGAGAATGTACGAGGAGGTGATCCTAATTTTTTATTAAATTTAAGACAGCAACAGTGGATCTTTCGCATGCATACGGTCACACCACTAGGACTTAATGCTATGATTGAATGGTATTCACTTTAACACCAGAAGTGACGTAAGTTGTACGTGAGGGGGCTTTAAAAAGGAGGCGGGAAATTCAAAAACCGGAAAAGATGCACAAAAAACGCTGGGAGCCATGATGAGCCTGATATGAGTGAGTAGCTAATACACGTTTGACCTTAAGTATAGTATGTTTTAGTTTTGTTGTTAAAACATTTTTTTGCGGCGTAGATTCTTGCCCTTGAGGAAGGACGACGCACGTCCGAAACCCTGTACAGTGTCGGGCACAGACACCGGAGAAGCGATGTGAGATTGGTCGCATTGCTACGGACCATCTGTGAGGAGAGTCTTGGGCTAATAATATGCAAAGAAATTACATCTAAGTTAAGATAAGTATCAACAAAAGACTGCAAGTTTTGTACTAATGAAGTTAACGTTTTAATACACGGAGCACTAGCACACGAAAAATATTATAAAAAATGGACTGACCGATGATTAAGCATAAGGCAGAGTGACAAAATGGTAAGAATTACCACACTATGACGCCTATTATGAAGGTCATATTACCATAGCGCTATCTAATACCTAACATTTGGAGTAGGGGATTTGACATATTTTGCAGTTATATATACATATATACATATGCCCGAGAAAGCGGGCAGTGTATATCGGTTCTGGCTCCCCTGTGGAAAGAGAACAGTGCCAGCAGTTGCATAAATCATTTATGCTTCCAGCCCTGGGAGGAAGTAGAGAATAGAGAGTACTGGAGCTGTTTGTTTACCCTGAGTCAAGGGCAGCCACATGGGTTTGATTTTTGTGCAGTTTTCCAGGGCTATTTTGCAAGCTGTGAGGGATAACAGCCAAGGTAAAAAAAAAAAAAAAAAAAAAAGACACTGGGGAATGCCTATCAACCTCACTGCTTCTGCCACTCCTGGGTGTGTTGGCTTCCTGCATCTCATGCTGTGATCCCAGTCCCTGCCGCCTCTGCTGCTAGTGACCACACTGGAGATCTTCTTAGTGTTTGGGTAATTGTGGCCTGGTTTGGCCTCTGTTGGAAACAGGATGCTGGGCTTGATGGACCCTTGGTCTGATCCAGCATGGCAATTTCTTATGTTCTTATATATATATATATCGTAACCTATCTTGGGAGTCCCCAACCAACTGCATGAATGGAAGGGGAATCGCAGCTCAAAATGTTTGCTCACCCCTGGCCTATCACGTAATACCCCCACCTACCCTATAGAGAGGATCTATAACTAATTATTATCCCACTACTTCCTGTATTTCTGTTAACCCACCAAAACAGTATTGCTTTTTTCAGTGAAAACTCACCGAGTCAGTCCTGGGCAGAAGTTTCACTCTCACATGCAAATTGCCAGATGTCGCGTCAGACATAAAATTTGAAAAAAGTGATCTCATTCCTAGTAACCACAAGCAATGGGTATAGTCACTTGGGATTTTTTTTTTTATTTATTTCAAGCTTGCTCATAGTGCTGACTTTATGAGTGAGAGAACGAGCCACCTGCAGGGCAGGGCAGGGGAGGGGGCTACCTCACTTACATTATGTTCAGAACTTGCTTGGGCAAGTTATTGTAAGTTGCAGTTGTTAATTGTGAGATGTGCTGGAACAGAGCGAAAAAAAAAAGCTAATGTAAGTAAACCTGGAGTTCAATAACAGTGACAGTTTAGATTCTCCTCCCAGTCCATGACCCTTGCAATAATTTGCAGAGTGATTTCAATGAAAGCCTCATCCTTAACTTCTTAAACTATGAAAAGAAGCTCAGAAACTCAGATTTATTTATTTGCCTGAGTGAGGAAAGTGATGGCATTTCTTGTAATCGCCTGACAAGTGGCCTGGTGACACACTACGTCTGCATCAGCCAGATGATGCAAAGAACATGAAACAGCTGTACAGTTTTCAGTGCCAAATATTCAAATGTTCAAGCAATGCTTGGCTTTTCCATACACGGATTCATTTTCAAAAGAACTTGCTCCAAATATAACAGAGTTGCAATATAAAACTATGAAGAATATCCACCTAGAAATCTTCAGCTATGGTGAAGAGATCAACAACAAATTTCCTAAGAAATATACGTCCCTACCTTTCCCAGCTTAGTTTGACTACACTAATTCCACATCTTCAAGGTAGTGAGAGCCTCCTTTACGCACCTCTGTCAGAATCAGCAATGACGCAACTACCTCAATCAGCACACCCTTATGTCAGTTCCCCATGTATTATTCGCCAGTAGATTAAATTATTGTGACTCTCTACTGAATGGTATCTCCCGGACCTGCTTGCAACAACTCCAACTCATTTATTCTACCTCTAGTTTTTGCTATCCTTTTACTTCCTGGCTACTCTAGCCCCCAAGTTTAATCTCCCTGTTATATGTAACTGTGCTTTGGCCTTCCTGTTATATGGTTATGTTGTTAATCCCTAAGTTCCATGTAAACTGGTTTGATATGAATCTTGTCATGAAGATCGGTATAGAAAAATGTCAAATAAATAAATTTAGAATCTCTGTAAGGGCCAAATCAACCTAAGGCCTATCGTTTGCAGACTACACTGATCAATAATTGAAAACAGGATTAAATTCAAAACCCTATGTTTGGTCTTCAAATGTGTGAATAACCAGGCACGGAATATCTTTCCCATTTCCTTGCCTTCTAAACCCCCTGCTAGAGAGCTCCCATCCTCACAAAAGGCCCTCCTTTCCTCTCCATCCCTTACTTCCGCCAAACTCAACTGCACAAAACAGAGGGTATTCATCTGATATGCTCCCAATATCCATCCACCTAGAGCCAAGCTATCTCACCTTAAAAAAAAAACCTCAAAGGCATGGTTATTCAACCAGGCTTTCCAATAGTGGGTTCACTAAGAAGAACAATGTTTCCTTTCCCCTAGATTTTATTATCATAAGTCTACACAACGCTTTCTAGTATCTCCAGGAATATACCTGTTAATCCTTAGATTGTAATTCGGTTTGAGACCATCTCTGGCAATAAAGAGGAATATTACATGTTTGTAAATACATTAATACAAATAAATAAATAAATAAGCCATAAGAACATAAGAATGATTTGGGTCAGACCAAAGGTACCTTGAGCCCAGCATTCTCTCTCCTACAGTGGCCCATCCCAAAAAGTAGATCCAATTTCTTGTTCTTCCCTTCCACTGACAACTAGTGGGTGTCCTGGAGTCTCCTGGTTAATTAAGTGTTCATGGAATTTTCCTCCAGGAACTTGTCCAAACCGTTTGTAAACCCAGCTGCATCTGTTGTTGTCAAGATGACATCCTTCAACAAGAAATTCCCCAGCTTGATTGTGCCTTGAGTGAAAAAATACTTTCTCCAATTTGTTTTAAATCTACTACTTGTTAGTTTTAAGGAGTTTCCCTGATCCTAGTCTTATTTGAAAGGGTAATTAACTGTTCCCTATTCACCTGTTCCACCTAGGGCCGGTGCAAGGATATTGGGCGCCCTAGGCGACCCTTGATTGGTTGGCAGAAGACTTTAACACCAGACCAGGAACCCAGAATATATAAGAGAGGTAAGCAAACATGTGAAGGGCCCAGTTGTTTGCATGGATGTAAGGGGATCAGCAGCTCAATTTGCTCATCCCTGGTCTAGGATCTGCTCTACTTATTTTGTTATGAAAAGTGTGAAATTTTATTTGGGGATGTTTTTATCTCAGTTCTGCCAGCCTCCAGGTGTACCTTTCAACGATTAGCTTGGTGTGCATTTGGGAGCTGTTGAAGCACATGCTGCACAGAGAGTTCACGAGTGAGTCACAGATACCCCATGGGCCAGTTTTGTAAAACATTCCCCTGGCTGATATTTGTCTGCAATCCGCCCCTGCCTGTGAGTGAGAGGGTCTGGGGAGATGGAGAAAATAAACCAGGGATTGTGGGGTGGGGAAGAGAACAAAATGGCTGGGGATTGGGGGGGGGGGGGGCAGTGAGTAAACCTAGGGAAGTAGGGGAGTGAGTGAGTGAACTGGTATTGGAGTGACTGAACAGAGGTAAAGGAAGGGTTCATGGGTGGGTGGGTATGAGTGAATCAGGGTGAATAGATGGAGTAATAAACCAGAGTGAGGGCTGTAGAAGGGGGAGTAAACCAGAGTGAGTGAGGAGTTCATGGGGGAACTAGGGTGACAGAGGGGTTCATAGGGGGGATCAGGTAGGGAAAGAAGTGAAAGAGAGAGTGATCCGGGGGAATTGAGTGAACCAAGGGAAGTTGGGGACTGAGTGAGTGAACTGGGGATGGGACAAGTGAAACAGAGAAAGTGAGGGGTTCATGGGGTGCAGGGAGGGAGTGAACCAGGGTGAACGAAGGGTTTGTGGGAGGCTAGTAAACCAGGGTGAGTGAAAGGTTTGGGAACAGGGAGTAAATCAAGGTGAGTGAGAAGTTGTGAAAGGAGGGAGGGGAAGGTGAGTGAAGGATTTGGGGTGATGAGGAGGAAACTAGGGTGAATGAGGGGATCAGGTAGGAGGAGGAGGAGGAAGTAAAAGAGAGAGTTAGGGGATCAAAGGGGATTTGGAAGGGTGAATAAGGGTGATGGGATGTGATTCCACTACCACACATCTCAATTACGCACTTTCTACACTTCACAATATTTCCCCGACCTTGGATGGGCTTTTACTACTAGTCTACAAATAAATGAATAATTAAACAATCAGCTTGCAGGTCCTCTTGTGGTTTGGTTTTTTTTTTCTCTTTGATGGCACTAAGGGAGCAACATCAAACCGAAGCACATTCTCAAATTCCTGAAAGATTATACCTTGGCTGTGAAACAGGTGCCTAACTCTCGCAACACCTTTATTTGTCTGCCTTGCTATCACCTGCAGGCTGTTTTTAAGTCAAACACCTACACGGCTTTAATGAGCCAATGGGTAGCATCAGCAACTTTTTATTTAACACTTTGTTTTAATGAATTTCAAATGTGCTAAATTGGCATAATGCTACCTGGGGAAAGACAAATATTTTTCAAAATAGAATGATTAGATCTCCCCTGTACTGCAAGTGGCATATTGAGTATTACACAAGTAGGGAACTGTTCTGATAAATAGAAATGGGTGTGACTGGGAAAATAAATACAAATGGACCTTCTTTTAATCCTAAAGGGACTGGATTTTCGCAGTGGAAAAAATGATCTGAAAAATGTGGATTGCCAGAAAGGTGATCCAGGCAGGTCATTTCTGTTTCCAGCTGGTGATCAGATACTATAGACATGGCATATCCTTTCCACCTATCTTTGCCCTTCCCTATTCTGTGTCCACTGTTAATGCAAAGCAGGTCAGACTGGGCAGCTTTTTCCATGCAGGCCAAGGAAAGAGTGGGAACCAAGAATGATCTTCTGAAGGACAGAAAGCTGTAAGAAAGGGAGTGAAAGGAAAAGAAACGTGCTTTTTATGTATTTATTTATTTGTAAATTAGAAAGAAGAAAGACTGGATGAGGCCACATGGAAGTTCTCACAGTGTGCCTACATTGAGCAGGATCCAGTACCAGGCTGTGTCCTGCACAAAGAGCTTTGGGTTAAACAATTTTTGAAACATTTGGTGAAAAAATGGTTCCAGTTTTGCACAGCATTTTTCGTATTTAAAATATTGGAATGTTTTTATTAATCAGTCTGGAGCAATTTCCTCACCATCTCCCTTGCCCCCCCCCCCCCCCCCAAAAAAAATATTATTAGGATGCTGTTGCCATTGTGTGTTCATCATATAACTACCTGCATGCAGGTGAGTAAAAGCAGGACTGGATCAACCTGTCTGGAAAATCTGGAGCTAGTTGGCAACCCTACACACACACATATCTTCTGAGGCAGGCCTGCAAACATTTTCCCAAATGCTAATTTTATTCCATGAAAATTCCTGAATCCTAGGAGCACATTTTAAAAAGGATGCGTATCCCAAATTGCATGTTGTCAATGAATATATTACCACTATTAACCTTTTTTCTGTGCCACTAGATATATGCAGCGCTATACGGGTGCACATATGAGAAAAGAGACCATCCTTGCTCCTTACAGCTTACAATCTAGTCAAGACACACAGGCAAGACTAATTAGAGACTTCAGGCCAAGGTTTAAGATACTGGGGTTTTTTTTAGGAAAGAATAAAATTGAGGAAAGGGGTTACTTTAACGCCACAAGAAATCAGCCCTCATTTGTTCTAAAAAGTCTATATTAGAAAAATAGGGACTGGGGTGAGTGGGTGTGTGTGTAGGGCAGGGACATGTATGTTTTGACTGATTTAAATGTGAGGTTATCTTCATGATAACCACTCTTAATTTTCCTGTCATGCAATTTAAGAAAATGCCTGCATATCACGGTCTGAAATGGAAATGTCTCAAGTACATATACTCCACAAAATGGCCTTAGCGCAGCCCATTATCTCGCCCCCCCCCCTCCCCCCAGTGTATTATACTGTGTAACCTCACCCTGGTGTGCTAATCATGCACAGCTGGGGCCATAAAATATTTTGTTTCTCTTCGGTGCTGGAATCTTTCACCTGCTAACTCTCTCACACGCTTTCTTACTCCCAGGGCCGGATCCTTTGTAGATTGGGGGGGGGGGGAGGTTTACTTTCAGAGCCCAATGTGACGGGGGTGTCCTTTATGCACATTCCCTTTTCCTTTATGTTCCCTTGGGAGAGGGGACTTGTCTTCATGGTGGGTACAGTGAGTGTGAAAGAAATACTCTGGAGTCACTGACGGGCCAATTCAGTAAAAACGCGGGAGAGCGGACGAACGCCCGCTCTCCTGGCGCACGCACTGGCCACTTGCTGGTGCGCGCGATTCAGTATGTAAATTAGGTGGTGCAGTAGAAACAGGCAAAAGGAGATGCTAGGGACACTAGTGCGTCCCTAGCGCCTCCTTTTGACCCGGAGCGGCGGCTGTCAGCGGGTTTGACAGCCGACGCTCAATTTTGCCGGCGTCGGTTCTTGAGCCCACTGACAGCCACGGGCTCGGAAACCGGACGCCGGCAAAATTGAGCATCCGGTTTTCGGCCCGACAGCCGCCGGCCCAATTAAAATTTTTTTTTTACTTTTTACACCATTCGGTACCTCCAACTTAATATCGCTATGATATTAAGGCGGAGGGTGCACAGAAAAGCAGTTTTTACTGCTTTTCTGTGCACTTTCCCAGTGCCGGCAGAAACTAGCGCCTACCTTTGGGTAGGGGCTAATTTCTTAGAGTAAAATGTGTGGCTTGGCTGCACATTTTACTTACTGTATCCCGCGCGCATACCTAATAGGGCCCTCAACATGCATTTGCATGTTGAGGGCGCTATTAGGTGCTGCGGGTTGGACGCATGTTTTCCGCCCCTTACTGAATAAGGGGTAAGGGAAAACGCGTGTCCAAGGGCAGGTTAACTGTATCGGCCTGTGAGTTAGTATCCCAAATCAAAATCTTTATTGTTCAAACACTGATGATGAATGGCATAATAACTTAAACCGCAGCACCACAGAATTCTCTTGCTTCCTTCTTTTACGGTCGCTTTCCCTCTATCTGTGCAGGACTCACATACCAGGGCCAGAGAAGCATCTATCCTCCAGGACTTGTTTAAATGGAGTTCCCAGGTGGACAGGGTCTCTTTAGCTTGGTCAAAAACTCCTTCCAATCTGGTAAAAATGGAAAAGAGTCTGTGGCCCAGAGAGTTACTCTACTCCCTCTCCCCAGAATGGTGAAACACCGGATGGATACCCTCAGTGATGTGTGATTTCCCTTGCTCACGGTTAGCAGATCTGGGCTTCTTTGGTTCTTTCACAGTCTCTCTATTTCTTCTTTCTGAATCCCTGATGGGAGGGATGTCCTTGAAGCAAGCAGCTCTCTTTGCTTCAGACAGGAAGAAAGGGCAGACAAAATTTGCTCCTGGATCTTGAAATCAAAGTCTTTTCCACCTCAACTGAATTTAACACCAGACTTCCTCCTTGCAGCAGGTCACTGACCCCTCCTTCCTCATGAAAGGTATGGAGGGCAGGTCTTCCCTAACATGCACAGCCCCAGACGCAGGGTTCCCCCTGCCTTGTGCTCAGGTGGTGTACAGGCTCTCACAAGGCCCCTAACACTTACAATTTTAAACCTAAAAAATATACCCAGAGGGAAAATCCTAACCAACCGGTGAGTGGACTGGATAAGAAAACCCCTCTCGACCTAGGTCAGACTACCCCGGCATGGTTTGCCTGGATCCTCTGACTAGGCCTGAAAAAATAACTCAAGCAAAACTCCTCACTACCTCCTAAGCAAACCATAAGGGACGGCCTCCCGAGCTCTCTGTAGAGAGCTGCTAGACTCTCAAGGGGGACGGCCATTCCAGACTCCTCAAAGGGAGGGGCTGTATTTGAATGGTAACCTCCCCCTTACACTAACCTGCACTTACTAACTGAACTAAAGGTTCACCCGGACCTCAATGGTAACAGACAAAGGGGTCTATTACAACTGTAATACAGCACATTAAGCATTTTCAATAAATATTTTCAAATCTTTGTGATATTTTTAGATCTTTAATTCTTCACAATATTGCTACCTCCCTATCAGTTTTCATTGGTGTGACCTTTCTATAGATTTTCTAATTGTTTTTTTTGTCTTCTATGTATTTTTTTCTTCTGTTTTCTATTCCCTATTTCATTTACCATTATTTGTTATATTTTTTTCTGTCAATTTCTCTTACTTTCTTCAGTTTTTTCTATATTTTTTCCTCTGGTCTCTATCCTAGTACCTTTAATTCTATTTTTGTTGCCTTTTTTCTCATTTGTGTTTTTGACAGCACATTCTGCCCCTTCTCATTCTATCTACATTATTTTTCCTTTGCCATTTTTTTTTTACCTATTCTTACTCTATCATTTTCCTCACCTTCATTTTCCCCTATCTCACTTTTCCTCTCACTGTGTCTTCACTCATCTTTCCTTTCATAGCTTTGTCCTCTCATCCTGAGCACTGTTGCTGTCACAAAGAAACAAGAAGGTTCAGAAGAGAACAGGGACCAGGATGAGAGGCAAACAGCCTGACCTATGCCAAAGAGGAGGTAGGAGAAGGACCTGCTGGAACTTTGAAAGGGAGATTTTTCTGCCAGACTTGTCAAGGGGGGAATTGCTGAGCACTATTATGAGGTAGGATGGGGTGACTGGTGTTGGGCAGTGGGAAGGGGGAAGGGGGAAGAAAGGTTCAGGGCAAAGAGAACTGGTGCTCAGCAGCAGGAGGGAGGAAATAGGGTTCACAGGGCCAGTGGAAGCTCTAGGTAGCCTAGGCAGCCACCTAACATGTTATGATTTCTTGGGCGGCAGCAGAACTGAGCCAATAATCAGTTGGGCCAGCCGCTATCCAGTATCGCTCACCCTTGCAGAAGTGAATCCTGAGATGAGAGGAACTGAAAACAGCCAGGCATAGACAGCAATAGATTGGGTAGGGGGGATTGAGCCAATAGAGTCAGGCACCTATCTTTTCCCCCAACTTCCTCATCACACATTGGTGCCTGGTGCTCCTCTGATTGCTCAGAAGCAGCAGAGAAGGACAGGCTAGATCAGGGAAGGTGAACTCCAGTCCTTGAGTGACACAAACAGGCCAGGACTGTTTGTAGTACTCGAGGACCAGAGTTCATCATTCCTGGGCTAGATGCTGCATGCACACTCAGGGATAGCAGGAAGAAACAGCAGGAACAGGGCAGAGTGAGAGGGAAGAATACTAGGCCTGATTCATTGTCCAGCTCCTGGTGCATTCCATCCATTGGAGGCTGGATCACTGCTGAAATGTGAAGTTCAGTCTATTTGACCCCTTCCACCTTCTCCACTTTCCTTGCTGTGGCTGCACTGCTAGCATGGTTCTAAAAAGGACTTACAGCTAGGCTGCAGGTAAATCATCCAAGTGCCCCCATTCCCTGCCCACTTGAAAAAAATTGCTGTGCTCGGCTGCTAGGTCCCTTAGTGACACTTAAACGCTGAAGTGTGGAGCCAGTGCAGACCCAGATCTGAGCATATAATGTACTTTTATGGGGACATCCAGCTCAGCAAGTATCAGAGATTAGCAGGGGTGGATTGTAGTAAAAAAATCAGCCCAGGAATTTTTTTAAAACCAGCCCACCTTGGGGTACATGTCTGATGCCCTCACACACTTTTTCTGCAGCATGTGCTTCAAGAATTCATTCAAGCCAAGCCAAACCTTGAGAAGTACATCATTTGACCAAGAGCCTGACAGAATTGAGCCAAAACATCTCCATCACAAATTTTTCCTAAATAACTAAGTAAGTACAGCACACCCTACACAAGGAGTGAACACTCTGACCACAATTTCCCTTCCATCCATTCAACAGATTGCCCCCCCCCCCCCTAAGGTTTGGTTAAATAATTTTTAGAAAGATAGATTGATAATCCTGGCCCGGTGTTAAAATCTCTTACCAACTAATCAGTTCTTGAACCAGCTGCCAAGCACTGAAGCAACCACACTGCCAGCCAGTGTCTCAGACAGATGTATATACACATACACTTTGTTGTTGTCCTGCTGCTCATGTGCTCATTCAACGACTGCCCCTCTACCCTAGCTCCACTACATCATTATGTAAAGTTCTTGCTTGCTGCAAGCCCTTCCCCAGCCTTCAGAAGCCCCTTCCTTTCTCATTCTCACTCTCCAGGAGACTCAATGGTTCATAAAAGCATAAGATTTTCCATACTGTGTCAAAATAAGGGTTCATTAAGCCCAGTATCCTGTTTCCAACAGTAGCCAATCCAAGGGGCCGATGCAATACAGTGCACTCAGGCGAGCGCACTGTTTAACCCACTGTTGGACGCAGGTTAAATAGGCGCTAATCCACCCCCTAATGCAATAGGGAGATTAGCGCCTATTTAACGTGCATCAGACGTGGAGTGAATGAGTTAGCACTCATCACATGCAAATGCATGTGAATGAGGCTATTACTCATTCACTCCAAATGCAAAAAGATAAATGTGCATCTCAGATGCACATTTATTGCTCAGATATTAATGCCTGCCTGGAGCAGGCATTAGTAGCTGAGTGCATTGAAAAGAAGTACAGAAAAGCAGAAAAAACTGCTTTTCTGTTCTTTTTTTAAAGTAAAAAAAATTAAATAAAATAACTTGGCAGACCGCCGAGTTATGAAGACCGACGTCGGTAAAATACTTGGCAGGATACCAAATAGTAGATAGATCCCATGGTGCTGATGCCCAGGGATAAGTAGTGGCTTTCTCTAAGTCTACCTGGTTAATAACAGATTATGGTCTTCTCTTTTCTTCTAGGTACTTGTCCAAACCTATTGTAAACACATCCAGCTGCCCCTCTCAGAGCTCAGCCCAGTCACCTCAGACAAAAGCCTCACTAACAGCTCGATCCAGTAAAGTCCGCGGGAGAGCGGACGAACGCCCGCTCTCCCGGCGCGCGCACCGGCCCCTCGCCGGTGCGCGCTATCCAGTATTTAAATGAGGCGACGCGGTGCAAACGGGGAAAAGGAGGCGCTAGGGACACTAGCGCGTCCCTAGCGCCTCCTTTTTGTCAGGAGCGGCGGCTGTCAGCGGGTTTGACAGCCGACGCTCAATTTTGCCGGCGTCGGTTCTCGAGCCCGCTGTCAGCCACGGGCTCGGAAACCGGACGCCGGCAAAATTGAGCGTCCGGTTTTCGGCCCGACAGCCGCGGGCCGAATTCAAAATTTTTTTTTATTTTTTTTTTTTTACTTTTTTTTACTTTTGGGGACCTCCGACTTAATATCGCTATGATATTAAGTCGGAGGGTGCACAGAAAAGCAGTTTTTACTGCTTTTCTGTGCACTTCCCTGGCGCCGGAAGAAATTAGCGCCGACCTTTGGGCGGCGCTAATTTCTTAGAGTAAAATGTGCGGCTTGGCTGCACATTTTACTTACTGGATCGCTAGGGAATACCTAATAGGGCCATCAACATGCATTTGCATGTTGAGGGCGCTATTAGGTGCCGCGGGCGGGCCGCGTGTTTTCCTCCCCTTACTGAATAAGGGGTAAGGGAAAACACGCGTCCAGAGCAGGGTGACAGTGCGCTCCGACGGAGCACACTTTACTGGATCGAGCTGTATGGCTGCACAGGCATTCCCTGCCTCGCCCTCTCTCTTTCTGTGACTGTAGGAGGCTTACACTTCTCTGGATCCCCTCTCTCCCCACTCCAGCGTATTTCCATTAACTATGTGTTACACATAGTCTGCTGCTTTTATGGTTCCCCAGGCTCTGCCCTGCCTACCTACTGCAGGGGAGAGGAGATTAAAAGTGATCCATGTTATCAGCTTCCTCTGGGGCTTATAAAAAAAAGAAAATTTAGCTCACAAGCAAAGCTTTTTGCACACAGCAACCCAAACATTAGAAGAAACATTGCTTGCATCCGCACCCAGATCCCAGTCTATCCACACATAATTAAAAATTATGCATTTATGATAACAGATTTTACATGTAAAAGGGCATTGAAAAATACTATCTTCTGAGATAAAAATATCTCTTATATTTATATACACTGCTGTGCTGCCAACCAGAAAACCCTGCAAAAAGATACTTGGACCCCATAATTATTATCCAACCACCACCTTGACAAGCAAACTATTACTGTATGTTATAGAGATCACTCGAATATAGACCAGCGCACTGAAAAACGTGAATAACCAATAACCTAAAGTGGACAATAATTATGTGCATGTGGGGTTTTTTCTCATAACAAATGGTAACCAGCACTTACTTATTTCTGATGATGGTGCCATAAATCATCATTGTAATCTAAATAGCGTATATTATTCAATGCTATAATGTTATGTTAAAGCAATACATAGATGTAGTTTTTTACAATTTTTACAATGTTACAATGTAAAGATAATATGACCGCCATCACATTATCAAAAAGTTATAATGTAAACCGATGTGATACCCATGTGTGAACGTCGGTATATAAAAACAAACAAACAAACAAACAAACAAATAAATAAACAAACAAATAAATAAATAAACAAACAAATAAATAAATAAAAATACCATGTGTGTTTAAGTTCCATCAACTTTTTAGATTTTTTTCTTTTTGCAATTAAAACAGATGGCTTAACTTATGATATAATATTCGGTATTTCGTAAACTTAAAACTTATCTTGCAGTGTAGTTAGTCCATGCTGCAAGATAGGTTTAATGAAATACTGAATATTAATGTTGCGGTTTCCAGCCATAGTAGGTCCTGGCCGGGCCCTCCTACCTGCTCTCCTGCTCCTCTTTGCCGCGGCCCGGCGCAGCGCGCCCCGCTCCGCAGCAGGCCATCCAAGGCCTGCAGCATGGCCACCTACGCCGTCTTCCACCCAACGGGGCTCTCCCTAGGCGCACGCACGCAGGAAGCCCCGCCCTTTAAAGGGGCCATGGTAGGAAAGCTCAGCCCAGCCCCAGAAGATGACATTACCAGGGAGGGGTATTTATACCCCACAGCTGCCTGCAGGACTTTGCCTTCGCAACAAGTCTTCTCTACTCCCCTGCTCCTTCTTTTCATGCAAATTTTCTCATGCAGAAAAAAATTAACTTTGTACTACGCTACCGCCTCGCAAAGAAGAATACCCGAGCTAATGCCCTTTCTAGGCTTCACAAGGCTGAAGACACACAGGATCCACCCTGTTATATTCTAAACCCTGCCAAGGTTCTACTAGCAGTGACGAATACAGTGCCACCAGGGAAGACGGTGGTTCTGCTCCATCTTCGACCCAGGGTGCTGGCTTGGGCCCATGATTCCCTCACTGCGGGCCACCAGGCAAGCACGGACCTTAGATTTGCTGTCCCATTACTACTAGTGGCCTTACATGAATCAAGATGTACGGCTTATGTCAGTTCCTGCCCAACTTGTGCCCAACAAAAACCGCTACCCGGATGGCCATGGGGACTACTGCAACCTCTTCCACCTCCATGAGAACCATGGACCCACATCTCCACGGACTTCGTAGTGGATCTGCCCATCTCTTCCGGCAACCAGGTAATATGGGTTGTTGTCGACAGGTTCTCCAAGTTGGCACACTTCATTCCTTTACCAAAATTGTCATCAGCGCCAGAGTTGGCACAGTTGTTTACCCAGCATGTGTTCCGATTATATGGTCTTCCTCTGCACATAGCGGCAGACCGGGGCCCTCAATTCACAGCCAAGTATTGGGGGGCTTTGTGCAAAAAATTCGGAGTGCAGTTGGACTTCACCACAGCCTTCCATCCTCAGGGGAATGGACAAGCAGAACGAGTCAACAGGGGATTAAAGACCTTCCTTCGCTCATTTGTAGGTAGCCATCACAACGACTGGGCCACGTTACTGCTATGGGTGTTCTCGCACAATTCCCATGTGCACTCCGCGACTGCAACTTCTCCTTTCCAGGTCGTGTGTGGCAAACTTCCAAGACCTCCCTTGCCGTTGCCCCTCTCTATATCTTGTCCAGCAGCTCAGCTCACAGCCGAACAACTACACGATCTTTGGGTCTACCAATGCCAATTTAGTAAAAGCTGCCACTGCTGCCAAATGAATGTCAGATAACCACCGTCGCCCCGCTCCTCTCTTCAATCCAGGGGGATCGGGTTTGGCTCAGTACCCGCCACATCCATCTGAGGGTTCCTTCCATGAGGCTGGCCCCTAGGTACATTGGACCTTTTTCTGTCAGTGAATGCCTGCATCCAGTGACATACCGCTTAAGACTTCCCACTAGCTTCCGAATACATAAATCACTATTGAAACCGTTAATACCATCTCCTTTCCATGCTGCTCCGCCTAAACAGCCAGAAGTGGTCTCTGA
This sequence comes from Rhinatrema bivittatum, assembly GCF_901001135.1. NCBI lineage: Eukaryota > Metazoa > Chordata > Amphibia > Gymnophiona > Rhinatrematidae > Rhinatrema > Rhinatrema bivittatum. Next base: position 444,001,673 of record NC_042617.1, read on the forward strand.
TGATGACCCTATCTACCAGGTCCGGGAGATCTTAGATGTCCAGCGGCACCATAGACACTGGGAATATTTGATTGCCTGAGTAATTGATTGCCTGAGTACTGAAGAGAACTCTTGGGAACCATCGTCCAATATTCTGGACAAATCATTACTTCAGCACTTCTATCGCACACACCCTGGCAAGCCCGATCCTTCTGTGAGGGAGCATAAGATGGGGGGGAACTGTTGCAGTTTCCGGCCATGGCAGGTCCCGGCCGGTCCCTCCTACCTGCTCTCCTGCTCCTCTTCACCGCAGCCCAGCGCAGCGCGTTCCACTCCGCAGCAGGCCTTCCATGGAATGCCGCATGGCCACCAATGCCATCCTCCTTCACCCAGTGGGGCTCTCCCTAGGGGCACGTGTGCGGGAAGCCCCACCCTTTAAAGGGGCCATGGTGGGAAAGCTCAGCCCGGCCCCGGAAGAAGACATCACCAGGGAGGTGGTATTTAAAGCCCACAGCTGCCTGCAGGACTTTGCCTTTGCAACAGGTCATCTCTTCTGAGTGCTAGTTGCTGTTCCAGTTCCTGCCTTCATTCCTGCTCCAGTTCCTGCCTTGTGATCCCGCTTCCAGTTCCTGCCTTCCTGACCATGCCTTCGTTCCTGCTTCCAGCTTCGTTCCTGCTCCTCAGTTCCAGTTACCCAGTCCTCGGCTTGATCTCCAGGTTTGACCTCGTCTCTGCTTGTCTACTGCCCGTCTCGACCCCTGGCCTAGTTCTTCATTCTTGTCTGTCTGCTGCCTGCCCCGGATCTTCTGCCTGAACTCTGTTAGGCTTCTTTGCTGCCTGCTCAGACTCGGACTGCTAACCCTGTCTCTATTTTCCTCTTCACCTGCTTCACCTGCTTCACTGAGGCATCTGCACCTAAGTCCTGCCAGCCCCGGCACCCAAGGGCTCCACCTGTGGGGAACGAGGGCTGCTATAGGTGAAGGTCCTGCCATGTTGTCCTCACCAGCACCATCTCCTGGAGATGAGATCCATTGGGGGCAATCTCTCAGTGGTCATCACTACTCGCTCCGGCTCAAGGGTCCATGATCGTAACAATTATGTCACAAGTTTAGCCATCTGTTTTAACTGCGAAAAAAAAACCATCTAAAATGTTGTTGGGACTTTAAGCATATGTGATGGTTTACATTGATGATTTATGGCACCATCATCAGGAAAAAGCTCCACGTGCACATAATTATTGTCCACTTTAGGCAGTTGGTTATTCATATTTTTCAGTGCATCAAGTCTAGATACCAGTGATCTTTACAACATATGAGGCCTATTGTAACATGTGTTGTGTGGGCTTGGCCCTGAGAAAGCCATGAATTCTAATATGGTAAACCTTAAACATGAAACTAGCACTAACAGCCAACACTCTAACAGCAATAACTAACCTATGAAAAGGCAACACTGCATATATTACATCAGGCCCTACAACACCAATACAGCTCCTATCTGGAAAATAGAACAAGCCAAGCTGTTTACAGATCCCTTCACAGAAACTACATGCTAGCCAAATACCTCACTTCGATCACACATGCAGAACACAGTCAGATTTTCACCAAATACAGAATAAAGATACCATAATGTATAAATAGAACTGTGCAGACAAAAACTAAACTAAACTAGAAAGCACAAGAAGCCAACTCTTCAGTGCATGCAACAATGGAAAAACAAAAACATCACCATTCCTCATAAAACATCAAATAATAAAATGAAGAAATATAAAACATCAATCATAATAGTAAAGCCATACTAATAAAAAGATTAAATATTACAAAGTAACTGACGAAAAGGATATCCAATAATTTAAAACTTGTATAAAATGTTCTAAAAGTTCCTAACAACAATAAAATATATCAAAAACAGCAGACACATCAAATAACAACCAATAATTACAATTAATAAGGATTTTAAAAATTCCCTTTGCTCCATGCCTGGGAACTTTTGATTCCAGTCCCACAGAGATTGTCGTGGCATAGTCAGGTGTATAGGGTGCACACAGACTTTCTCCTCTTTCTCTCATATTCACAAGCGCATTCACAAACATGCTCACTGATTCATTCATGTTCGCTGGCACACGCACATGCTCGCTGACACACTCATATGCTTGCTTGCACATGCTCACTGACACATGTACATATTCACATACTCGCTGACACATTTACACACACATGCTTGCTGATTCATGCTCATTGACATGCTCCCGCGCACACACATGCTCACTGATTCACATACACTCGCTCATCAACTCATTCATTTAGGTTAAAAACAATGCATTTACTTAGGGGGGATCTAGATAAGGCTCCATTGAAAATGGCTTGGATGGGCTGACAACGCTCTGAGAGAAGGTGTTCCTAGTCATGGGAAGGGGTGAGTTGCATGACCCCCAATACTTTTCTTTTCTTTCCTTTTTTTTTGCCACAGCCCAAGGATGAGAGGGCAAGTGGCATAGAACAGCGGAGGCCTTAGGACAATAACGGGAGGTCTGTGGGCTGCCTCCCACTTGGAGAGGCAGAGCAGTTGTGAGGGGAGGAGAAGGAGTGTTTCTTACTGCCGAGGCTGGGGTGGGGCAGGGTGTCTGAGAGAGCAGCAGAAGATGGTACAGGAGACTCTAATGCTATGGAGACAGAAGATGGGGGGGGGGGGGGGGGGCTGAAAGAGGAGCAGGCCCAGGGAGCTTCTGTCATGGGGAAAATAAGAGTCTGTAGGAAAAGAGCTGTGGGGCCCGGCTTTGGTTGCAATGTCTCCACAGGCATGGGCCCACTGCGACCAGCACAAGCTACAAGAGTGGCCAGCCTACTCACGGGGGCATGCCCAAATCCCCTATAGGCAAATCCTCCCCTGGAGACTAGGGAAGAAACTGGCTCTAGTCAAAGATTGGGGGAGGGGTGCATGGCCTAAGGTGTTTTAAACCCTTGCACCGTCCCTGGGGGTTCATGGCAGAGAGAACTGGACAGCAGGAGGGTGAAAGAGGGGTTCAAGACAAGAACTGGTGCTGAGCAGTGGAAGGGAGAAGAGGTGTTCAGGGCATGGAGAACTGGTGCCAGATGCTGGGAGTGTTGGGGGGGGGGGCAGTGCTTCAGGGAAGAGAGAACTGATGATGGACAGCGGGAGGGGGGGCAGAGGGGGGCACAAATGCAAGCATTGGCCCCCGGGTGTCGGAGACCTGTGGTACACTTCTGAGTACATGTTCCTCTTAGTTCATTTCTACTTGGGTAATGAACCCATGCACGCACTGTATTTAGCCAGCAAACCCTAGACACGGGAACCTGCCGGATACCCTGTTATGAGCTTAAGCCAGCAATCAGAACCTCAGCTGGACTATGTACCATATAGAGTCATTTCTCTTATTACAGATTTTAACTCAGACAGAAAATCCAAATTTTACAATAGAATATCTTACATACCATCCTGTTACTTCTGACTGAATATAGGATGCATTTACCAGATGTTAACAAAACCAGTTTAATGAAGCAACCTGGAGAAATAAAAAAAAGATAAATGTGTGATAAATGTGCTTACTTCTATTTTCTAAGTTAACTTGAAGAATTACAGGTAGTGCCTTTAGATCAGTGTTAGCTGATTATTATGGCTGATCATTTTTTTATCTGGACTTTTATGATAAACCATTGCAGAAATGTATGCTGTCATTTCTGTGAAGGGCTTGAGATGGTGTAAAATCTTTGATAAATTGGCTCCAAAGTATCATTTCCGAATACTTCATAGAGTAACTGCTCCAGCATCTATTATATCCTGATACTGACTGTCCATCTTACTTAGAAAGTGCCATGATAACAAATTATGACTACTCAGAGGAAGAGATCAATTTATCTCATTGCTTTGTCAGGTTTCTTGAGAATAATCCTGCAATTTTATCTGGCGATTCCTAGTGATTTCTCAGGTATTTTAGGCTCCTGCAAGTAAATTTGTTGCTCCTGTCCCCATGAATACAAAATGATTTCTAGAAATCTTTTTTTCCCATCCTTTTAATGTATTGTTTTAATTATCCCATGTTTTACTTTTTAGCAGCTACAATCATGGTCCATGTAGTTGCTTCTGGCTTTTGCAAGCTTAAAGTTAAAATTTGACTCTTAAGGCCAATGAGCATACCTGGGAACTTTTGACTTCCAGTCACCATGAGATTACCATGGATTGGAGGGGGGGAGGGGAACAGGAGGAGGGCAACTCCACAGTGGGACCGGATGCTCACAAATTTGCTCTCATAAATACTGACATGTTCACACTTACTTTCACTGCTCATTCTCTCACATTCTCACATGTCCATTTACACCTTTACTTCTGCCATTCTTCTACCACCACACACACACTCACTCACTCACGTCTCTCCCTCTTCCATACACACATGCACACTCACTTTCACACCCATGCTCACTTGCACTCAGCTCTCTCCTACTCAGCTACATACACTCTCACATCTCTTCTTCCTACACAAATACACACTCACTCACTCTCACAGACATGCTCATTCATTCTCTCTCCTCCCCTTTCAAAATACATTAGCAATAGCAGACTCTAACTTGGGCTCCTGGAGCAGCAGCAGCCTCTTCCTGTGCTGCGGAAGTGGACGCTGCCTGTTTCTTACTACTCGTTTGATGCATGGGCAGGAAATCACGATGTCGATTGGTCAAAGCAAACAGGATGGGGCAGGCAAGTGGCTGGATACAGGAAACAGGCTGTGCAGGAGCAGGTGGTGTCACGAGGAAGTGAAGTTAAGAGTTAAAAAAAAGGTCCGGAGATGGTAGAAATCACTGTCGAGTTCCTCCTTTTTCAGCCGCGCAAGACCAATGACGTTCCTTTCTTATTTCCGGGTCCAAGCAGATTGGTTTTGCTGCAGCACCCGGAGATTTCCAGTATTGGCCCGGAGACCCGGTAGTTCCTTTAACATTCCGAAGTCTCTGAGCCAAATCCGGAGAGTTCCCAGGTATGCCAATGAGGTTTTTAAAAATCATCATCATTTGCTGTCAGGATGAAAATATTGTTCAATTTCAAATATCTGTTTCCTTGAAAAAGTTCTTTAAAAAGTAATGGTTCCGCTTCATACTGCTCTGATGTCTGCTTTAATTTATGTCTGCAAATATTTTCTAATCAGGATCTGCAATGATTTGTTAAATACCTTGAAAGGGATTGCCTCCATTATTGTCTATTGCCTATCTTAGTATCTTATAACACTTATCCACACTCACACAGTAGGCAATAATATTTATAATTCATGGAAAACTGCAGTGTATGGAGTATAATACAGCACTTTCTGGTATAAAGTGGTATTGCTCTTACTACAATGAGATAACCTTCCCAAGAACCGAATATGAATGGCAGTATGTTTGCAAAGATATTTAATTAATGGTCTATTAGGCTGTTTGGTTTGTAGTAAAACTGTCACAATCTCTTGTTGATGTTGACCTATGTAAAAATTACTCTCTCAAGCTACTGATGCTATAACTTTGATCACAATCTGTATCTTTCATGGTCTTTCTCATAACTTCTCTTCCAGTTCCAGAGAAGGGCTTAGAATTCTTCATTTAAACTGCTACCTACAGGTTTATTAAATAGTAACCCATATACAGAATAAAACTATATATCATTATGGTAAACTTTAACCTAGATAGATAGATATAGATAGATAGATATTCTCCAGGATATTCTCCAGGATAGATATAGATAGATAGATATTCTCCAGGAAAACAGTTTTCTGAAAAGTATTAAGCCTTTCTTTGAATTGAAAGGTAGCTATGAAAAAGATCCTATTAATAATAACCCCATTAGATAACGCAAATCATCACTAAATGCTTGCTAAATACACATTAAGGGCCTGTTTGCTAAAGTATATTAACACCTTAATGCACATTAAATGTGTTTTGGCAACTAAAGCATATTAAACACCCTGCACTAATATGTTTTAAAAACGGGTTGTTAAGGTGAGTTTTTCATACATTTTTGTAAATAGACTCCTAAACTATTCCAAATCTTAATTATTGGGATGAAAACAAACTCTAAGCATAAAATCTATATTACTGAAACACAATCTTTCACGGTGGCTAATAAGGAACTATTTTTAAAAGCTATGCATTAAAAAGCAGATATGTTAAGAATATAAGAGCATAAGAAGTGCCAGGCTGGGTCAGACCAATGTCCATTGAGCCCAGTATTCTGTCTCCAAAGTGCCCAATCGAGATCTCAAGTATCTGGAAGATCCCATAAAGTTGATCATTTCCTGTTACCACTCCCAGGGATAGAAATAGTTTCCTTAATGTATGTGGCTAAGACTGTGTTATGGACTTTTCTAGGAACTTGTCCAAACCTCTTTTAAACCCCTCTATGCTAGTCACCTTGACCACATCCCCTGGCAACAGATTCCACAACTTGATATTGTGTGCTAAGTGAAAAATTGTGTTATACTTTTTGTTTTAAATATGTTGATTGTTAGTTTCATGGAGCATCCCCTTGCTTTAGTATTATTTGAAAGGGTAAATAGCCATCTTCTATGTCCTTCATGACTAAGGTTATGGAATCATCTGTATGCTAACAAATTATGACTACTCAGAGGAAGAGATCAATTTATCTCATTGCTTTGTCAGGTTTCTTGAGAATAATCCTGCAATTTTATCTGGCGATTCCTAGTGATTTCTCAGGTATTTTAGGCTCCTGCAAGTAAATTTGTTGCTCCTGTCCCCATGAATACAAAATGATTTCTAGAAATCTTTTTTTCCCATCCTTTTAATGTATTGTTTTAATTATCCCATGTTTTACTTTTTAGCAGCTACAATCATGGTCCATGTAGTTGCTTCTGGCTTTTGCAAGCTTAAAGTTAAAATTTGACTCTTAAGGCCAATGAGCATACCTGGGAACTTTTGACTTCCAGTCACCATGAGATTACCATGGATTGGAGGGGGGAGGGGAACAGGAGGAGGGCAACTCCACAGTGGGACCGGATGCTCACAAATTTGCTCTCATAAATACTGACATGTTCACACTTACTTTCACTGCTCATTCTCTCACATTCTCACATGTCCATTTACACCTTTACTTCTGCCATTCTTCTACCACCACACACACACTCACTCACTCACGTCTCTCCCTCTTCCATACACACATGCACACTCACTTTCACACCCATGCTCACTTGCACTCAGCTCTCTCCTACTCAGCTACATACACTCTCACATCTCTTCTTCCTACACAAATACACACTCACTCACTCTCACAGACATGCTCATTCATTCTCTCTCCTCCCCTTTCAAAATACATTAGCAATAGCAGACTCTAACTTGGGCTCCTGGAGCAGCAGCAGCCTCTTCCTGTGCTGCGGAAGTGGACGCTGCCTGTTTCTTACTACTCGTTTGATGCATGGGCAGGAAATCACGATGTCGATTGGTCAAAGCAAACAGGATGGGGCAGGCAAGTGGCTGGATACAGGAAACAGGCTGTGCAGGAGCAGGTGGTGTCACGAGGAAGTGAAGTTAAGAGTTAAAAAAAAGGTCCGGAGATGGTAGAAATCACTGTCGAGTTCCTCCTTTTTCAGCCGCGCAAGACCAATGACGTTCCTTTCTTATTTCCGGGTCCAAGCAGATTGGTTTTGCTGCAGCACCCGGAGATTTCCAGTATTGGCCCGGAGACCCGGTAGTTCCTTTAACATTCCGAAGTCTCTGAGCCAAATCCGGAGAGTTCCCAGGTATGCCAATGAGGTTTTTAAAAATCATCATCATTTGCTGTCAGGATGAAAATATTGTTCAATTTCAAATATCTGTTTCCTTGAAAAAGTTCTTTAAAAAGTAATGGTTCCGCTTCATACTGCTCTGATGTCTGCTTTAATTTATGTCTGCAAATATTTTCTAATCAGGATCTGCAATGATTTGTTAAATAACCTTGAAAGGGATTGCCTCCATTATTGTCTATTGCCTATCTTAGTATCTTATAACACTTATCCACACTCACACAGTAGGCAATAATATTTATAATTCATGGAAAACTGCAGTGTATGGAGTATAATACAGCACTTTCTGGTATAAAGTGGTATTGCTCTTACTACAATGAGATAACCTTCCCAAGAACCGAATATGAATGGCAGTATGTTTGCAAAGATATTTAATTAATGGTCTATTAGGCTGTTTGGTTTGTAGTAAAACTGTCACAATCTCTTGTTGATGTTGACCTATGTAAAAATTACTCTCTCAAGCTACTGATGCTATAACTTTGATCACAATCTGTATCTTTCATGGTCTTTCTCATAACTTCTCTTCCAGTTCCAGAGAAGGGCTTAGAATTCTTCATTTAAACTGCTACCTACAGGTTTATTAAATAGTAACCCATATACAGAATAAAACTATATATCATTATGGTAAACTTTAACCTAGATAGATAGATATAGATAGATAGATATTCTCCAGGATATTCTCCAGGATAGATATAGATAGATAGATATTCTCCAGGAAAACAGTTTTCTGAAAAGTATTAAGCCTTTCTTTGAATTGAAAGGTAGCTATGAAAAAGATCCTATTAATAATAACCCCATTAGATAACGCAAATCATCACTAAATGCTTGCTAAATACACATTAAGGGCCTGTTTGCTAAAGTATATTAACACCTTAATGCACATTAAATGTGTTTTGGCAACTAAAGCATATTAAACACCCTGCACTAATATGTTTTAAAAACGGGTGTTAAGGTGAGTTTTTCATACATTTTTGTAAATAGACTCCTAAACTATTCCAAATCTTAATTATTGGGATGAAAACAAACTCTAAGCATAAAATCTATATTACTGAAACACAATCTTTCACGGTGGCTAATAAGGAACTATTTTTAAAAGCTATGCATTAAAAAGCAGATATGTTAAGAATATAAGAGCATAAGAAGTGCCAGGCTGGGTCAGACCAATGTCCATTGAGCCCAGTATTCTGTCTCCAAAAGTGCCCAATCGAGATCTCAAGTATCTGGAAGATCCCATAAAGTTGATCATTTCCTGTTACCACTCCCAGGGATAGAAATAGTTTCCTTAATGTATGTGGCTAAGACTGTGTTATGGACTTTTCTAGGAACTTGTCCAAACCTCTTTTAAACCCCTCTATGCTAGTCACCTTGACCACATCCCCTGGCAACAGATTCCACAACTTGATATTGTGTGCTAAGTGAAAAATTGTGTTATACTTTTTGTTTTAAATATGTTGATTGTTAGTTTCATGGAGCATCCCCTTGCTTTAGTATTATTTGAAAGGGTAAATAGCCATCTTCTATGTCCTTCATGACTAAGGTTATGGAATCATCTGTATTATGGCAGCTTAACAAATTTTTATAGGATAGCATGACTTTAGACCAGTTCCAATTTCGGTTTCATAAATCTCTAAATACCAACATTTTACTACTATCAGGTACAGATATGGTCAGAGGAGGATTCAACAATGATCAGATTTTCATCTACTTAACACCATTATGCAAATTGCTTACCAGTCTTTCTGTGGGATACCGACTGCATACGGATAATATTCAATTCTTCATCTCTACAGCATCCTCGTGGTCCAAAACATTAGTGTGACGGACTCTTTGGTTGCATCACCATTAAGCCCTGGGTATTCCTATATTCAGAAAGCAGTGTAGGTTGGAAATAGGGTAGGCTCCATTCAAAAGAAGCCCCGCCCTTTGAGGGTGCTGGGATGGTCCGCCTCCTGAGAATTAACAAAAGCACCTGGTAAGAGTGAGCTCTAGGGGCAGAGCAGTTCTGAGTTGGAATTATGAGGTAGTGTGGAGTTTTTCTCAGTTGGATTTTTCAGGCCCAGTCAGAAGAGCTAGACAAACCCTGCATGGTGGTACTGACCAGGGTTGGGAGGGGTTTCCTCTTCCAGTCCACTTACTGGCTGGTTGGGATTTTCCCTCTGGGTTGTTTTCAGGTTTTTGCAATTTTCATGGTAGGATCGTTGTGAGACATCTGGGCCTTTCTTGGGCTCATGAAATGAGGAAATCTATGTTTAGGAAGCCCAGTAATAGGGAAGACCTGCCTTAAAGGTGGTGACCCACTGCACAGAACAACTCTGAGGTTAATATCGGTTTTTGGGCTAAATGCCATTTTGTAGAAGATCTGGGAGGAAGATTTTGGCTACCCCTTGTTTATACCCTGGTAAAGGAACATCAAAAGCTGCATGTTCCAGGATCCCTTCTCAACTGGAGTTCTGAAAAAGTGAGCGAGATCGAGAAGGACTGAAGAGAACAGTGAGTAATACTAAATTTGAATTATATCAGAGGACTCCCTGTTGCATTGACAGAGGAGTTGTGAACCCTTTGCCCGAGGGGGAGTTGACACTACCTGAAGGAGCAAACTCCCACAGGTCCCCACCGTCAGGAGGTGAGGCTGAACTGAAGCAAGGGCAGGCTGGACTGAGGTGGATCCTTTGGAAGATGAAGACATCACCAAAGTTCAGTCCTAGGTCAGAAGCTGGAGGATCACCAATCACCAGTCCAAGATCAGGAGCCAGGAATCACCAATCGCCAATCCGAGGTCAGGAGCCAAGAATCACCAATCGCCAGTCTGAGGTCGGAGCCAGATATCCATCCAGAAGCTGAGGAAGAGCAGCAGGAACAGGACTTGGAAGGGCGGGCAGGCAGGGACAGGACTTGGGAAGGCAGGAGCAGGACTCGGGAAGGCAGGAGCAGGAGCAAGAGCACAGTGAAGCACAGACAACTCACAGAAGCGAGCAGACTCGTTGCCAAGTTGGAGAATGGGAGAAGGAGGCTCCTATAAATAGTCCCTGAGCCCTGACGTCATCCAGCAGCTGAAACAGGTTAAGGTGATATTGGCCCTTTAAGAGAGAGCAGGAGGCACAACCGCGCAACTAGGAAGGAGGCAGCTTGAAGCAGGAAGTGCTGGCATGCGGCTCGTTGCCGTGAAGAGGAGGTCGAGAGTCATCGTTCCCCCCGCAAAGTGCGGAAGGAAGTCAGCCGCTGGAGCAGCCAGGCAGGAAGAGGCCAGCAACCTGCATCGAGGACACTTCCCTGCCACTGCAGGAGTGCCGGTGGTGGTCCCAATGCCGCGGATGGAGATAGGGGGGCCAGCTGTGGCCGCCTGCGGCTGGAAATCCTAACACTCCCATTCAGAGTCTTCGTTCCTGGGAAGAGTGATAATTGAGGATACTGTGCAGAGACTATGTGATAGATTTTTGGCCAGCTGGAAGGAGCTTTTCCGTCTCAACAAAGATACCCCTGCCCACTTGAGACTCTCATTAATTCAAGCCTTGGATGGTGAGTGTTTCCCTTGCCCCTGGACCAGAGACCCTTACACAGATAGAAAAAGAAATAACTGTAACAGTCACCTATGGAAACTAAAGGAATTAAGTTGAATTGTGCCATTTTCCATTTGATTACCCATCAGTAAAAATATTGATTTTGGACACTCAATCTGAGTCTCCTGTGTATTCTTTCTGGCACTTACAGCATCCATAGCGTGGAGAGAAAGGAGAGAAGTGTATCTCTCCCAAAGAATGCAAATAGGAGTCTCCCATGTTACATTGGGCCCTGTAAGTTAATCTTCTCCCCCACCTACAAAGGATTCAGCCCTGGGAGTAAAAGAGCTTGTGAGAGAGTTAGGTGAGTGGTTCCAGCCCCAAAGAGAAACAAATTATTTTATGACCCCACCCATGCAGGATAGACACACTGGGGTGGGGTTACATTTAGGATAGTTTCTGTTGCGGTCCCGGGCCGTGCCCCGGTCCCTCCACCTACCTCAGGGGAGGCCCGGGCCGTTTCGGGTCTTCCCCGGGCCTGCAGGCCCTCCAGCATGTCTCTCCTTCCCCGGGAGAGACGTCGACGACTCGGCATGGCTGGCCCCGCCCCCTGACGTGCACACGCGGGGAGGAGCCTTTCTTAAAGGGGCCAGCGCGGGAAAATCTGCTGAGCAGCTGGGGATGACGTCAGACGCCTTCAGCGTCTGACGTCATCCCCAGCTGCCTATCTTGCTTCTAGGAGCCTCCAGTGCCTTGCAACAAGGTTCCTGGACTTGTCCTGTGTTTGCTGCATTCCTGGTTGTCTTCGTCCCGCCTCTGCCTGCTCCCCTTGCTGTGGATTCTTCTGGTATTGACCTCTGGACTGGCTTTGGATCGCTCTCTGGCTCTGACCCCCGGACTGGCTTTGGATCGCTCTCTGGCTCTGACCCCTGGACTGGCTTTGGATCGCTCACTGGCTCTGACCCTGGACTGGCTGTGGACCGCTCTCTGGATACCGACCCCTGGACTAGCTGCGGATCATCCTTGGACCCTGACTCCTTAAGTGACTTCAGGATTTCCTACGACCTGCTGGAGGCGCCAGCCGTCCGGAACCACGACCTGCAGGAGGCGCCAGCATCCGGACCATCCGCATCAGCAGGAAGTCGCCTAAGTCCCAGCGGCCGTGTCCCTACGGGCTCTTCCTGGGGGGACTTCGGCTTCCAGGGTGAATCTCCTAAAGTCCCAGCGGCTGGACTCCTAAGGGCTCCTCCCGGGGGAGTGCTGGTCTCCAGGGCGAAGACTCTTCTTCCTCTCCGGTCCAACACCGTCCATCCGTCCAGGGAGGGTCTTGTCCTTGGTCACAAAGGACTTCACCGTAGACCAGAGCGTCAGCCAGCACCGAGCTCCCGTACCGCCTCCTGGTTGGGACATTCGCTGTGGACTTCCACAGCACTCCATCTCCTGTCCCAACCAGCCCAAGGGTCCACGAACATAACAGTTTCGATTTGCCTGGCTGTTATAAAGCATTGGCTAGAAGCCAAAAATTATTTACTAAATCTAAAAAAAGAAAGATGAGGGGTAGATTTTCAAACCGCGCAATTTGGCCTACTTTTGCTGGCGCATCAGGCGCAAGCAAAAGTATGCTGGATTTTAGTAGATACGCGCGGAGCTGCGCATATCCGCTAAAATCCGGGATCGGCGCGCGCAAGGCTATGGATTCTGTATAGCCGGCGCGCGCCAAGCCGCGCAGCCTACCTCCGTTCCCTCCGAGGCCGCTCCGAAATCAGAGCGGCCTCGGAGGGAACTTTCTTTTGCCCTCCCCTCACCTTCCCCTCCCTTCCCCTACCTAACCCACCCACCCGGCCCTGTCTAAACCCCATCCTTACCTTTGTCGGGGGATTTACGCCTCCCAGAGGGAGGCGTAAATCCCCGTGCGCCAGCGGGCCGCTAGCGCGCCGGGATGCGACCTGGGGGCGGGTACGGAGGGCGCGGCCACGCCCCCGGACCGCCCGGGCCGTAACCACACCCCCGGACCCGCCCCCAAAACGCTGCCGACACGCCCCCAAACGCCGCGACGACCGGGCCCGCCCCCGACACGCCCCCCCTTGGAGAACCCCGGGACTTACGCGAGTCCCAGGGTCTGCGCGCGCCGGTGAGCCTATATAAAATAGGCTCACCGGCGCGCAGGGCCCTGCTCGCCTAAATCCACCCAGATTTGGGCGGATTTAGGCGAGCAGGGCTCTTAAAATCCGCCCCTTAATGTGTTTCAGAGATCTGAATGGTTAACAGCACCTAACTCTATCAAATTCCAAGATACTGTTATTCCAGTGGTTCCCTGTACTAGAATCCTAGCAGTCATGTTTTACTCAAACGTAAACATGCAATCACAAATTAAATCGATACTTAACTCAGGGTAATTTAAACTTCGACTGTTGAGGCCACTTAAATTTTTTGTGTCTGATTATGATTCTTGCAGTGTTGGTCAAGCATTGTTATTACCCACCATAGATTACTGAAATGTCCTCTTACTTGCCATTCGAAAAAATGCCTTGTGAGCTGAACAAGTTTTGCAAAATTCTGCTGCTCAGCTCATCTGTGGCCTAAATAGAACTGCACACATTTCACCAGTTCTCAAAGAGCGCCAGTGGCTTCCGATAGAACAAAATATCCAATTTAAAATGGTTCTTTTAATCCACAAAATGTTTCAGATAGACTCCCTCCCATGGATTAACCAAATGCTCTGCATTTACAAGCCAATGAGACAATTGCGCTCCTCTCAAAGAGGTTTGCTAGACGTACTGTCTGTTCGTTTGATACGTCTGGCAAAATCAATCTTTTCCAAGGTAGAACCCTTGCCTTGGAACTTGCTCCCTTGTGACATACAAATTACAGAGTGCATGAAAACCTTTAAAAAAATGTTGAATACTTATTTGTTCCGGCAAGCATTTGAAGCATAAGGCTATGGCTGGAACTTCAGTTGACTAATTGATCTATGAGGCATTTGATGGATGTTATCTTCCTGGTTAAAGATTCCTGCTGATCAAGAATGCTTCTTTATGAGTGGTAACTTTCCTTCATTTTATATTATGCATATTTTGTGATTTTATGACTGTTATGACTGTTATGATTTGAGCTGCCTAGTGCTATGTATAGGTGGCTTATAAATATTGGAAATAAATAAATAATCCAATTTCACCCCACTCCTGATTTTATGAACTTCTATCTTATCCCCTCTCAGCTATCTCTTTTCCAAGCAAAAGAGCCCTAGCCTGCATATCATCTTATCATAAAAGAGCTATTACATCCCCTTTATCATCTTTTGTCGCCTTCCTCAACAACCTTTCTAGATCTGCTATGTCTTTCTTGAGATGGGACAACCATACCTGCACACAATTCTTATGGTGTAGCTGCACTATGCCTTGATACAAAGACAATGTGATATTTTCATTTTATTCTCCATTCCTTTTCAGGAGGGGAGGATTTATGCAAACTTCGTGTGGCAACATATTTCGGCCTTCCCTAGTTCCCTCCCAGTCCACTCCAATTAAGGAGTGGAGGGAACTTCCCTACCCCTACCCTAACCTCCCTTCCCCTTCCCCTTCCCCTCTCCTCCCCAACCCTTAAATCCTACCTTTTTGCATTTATTTTTCTTGTTTTCCATCTTTCTTCAGGGCCTGACCTGAAGTAATTTGCACGTTCCAGCAGGCGACCAGCGTGCGAGGCACCAGAAAAGCGATCAATGGTGCTGTCCAGGCCCCCCTGCCCTGCTCCTCCCCACCCAGAATTTTCCCCCTGCCTGCCCCGCCCCTTGCAAGAAGGCCCGCACTTATGTGCATACCGGCCTTTATGTGTGTGACCAGGCCTTTCGGAAAATAGGCTCGGTGTGCACAAGGTCTGGCCACGTGCGTAAATTTTACGCTCGCGGCCTATTTAAAATCTACCCATAGGATTACTTCCTGTTCTTTGAATTCAAGACATTAAATAGTTATATTTTGCAACACTTGTCTTAAACCTGTACATCTTCAGGCATATCTGGTATTTTCCAGATCATTTATGAATATGTTAAGCAGCACAGGTCCCAGTACAGATCCCTGTAATTCTCCATGAATGACTTTTCTCCATTTAGAAAACTAACCATTTAGTTCTAATCTTTGTTTTCAGTCTTTTAACCAGTTATCAATCCACAATAGGGCAATGCCTGTTATCCCATGAAGAGTCTCTCATGAAGGACCTTGTAAGAATACTGAAAATCCAAATATATTATATCAAACAGCTCATCTTTATCCACGTTTATTTATGCCTTCAAAAGAATCTAAAAGATTGGTAATGCAAGACTTTCCTTTTCTAAAATCATGTTGACTCTCCCCCATTAAGCCATGTCTATCTATATGGCCAGTGATTTTGTCTTTATGAATGGATTTTACCATTTTGTCCAAAAACAATGTCAGTCTCCCTGGTCTATAACTTCTGAATCACCCCTAGATTTCTTTTTAAAAATCTGCGTCACATCGACCACCTTCCAGTCTTCAGATATTGTGGCTATTTGTTTCAGGTGTGGATTTGTTCCCGACATCTCCTCAGTAAAAACCAAGGCAAAGGATTTGTTCAGTTCTCCTGCTATTTCTGTCTCCTCTCTGAGCATCCCTTTTGCCATTCAGTCATCTAGCAGCCCATCTGACTTCCTAACATTTTTGTGTGAATGTATTTTTTATTATTTTTGGCTTCACTGATAAGCTTTTTCTCACATTCTCTTTTTGCCTACCTTACTACTGTTTTACATCTAACTTCACAGTACTTATGCTCTTGCCTATTTTCATCATTTGGGTCTGCTTTCTATTTTTTAAATAATGCCCTTTTAGCT
Source organism: Rhinatrema bivittatum (assembly GCF_901001135.1). NCBI lineage: Eukaryota > Metazoa > Chordata > Amphibia > Gymnophiona > Rhinatrematidae > Rhinatrema > Rhinatrema bivittatum. Next base: position 444,017,763 of record NC_042617.1, read on the forward strand.
TTAGCAGCCTCCTTTACCTCACCATTAAAGCATGCTGAAAGTCATTTGGTCTTCCTTCAATCTTTTTTAATACATGAAATACATTTTATCTGGGTCTCCAAAATTATATTTTATGGCAGAACACAAAAAATATGTGTGCATATATATCTTAACCAAATTTGTGGAAAAGGACCATCATACCACCCTGTGGTAATTGAACTTAACTTTAGTTCAGTACTTATACCGGCATGGGTCACTTATAATCAACAGTCCTGGGATGGTAGGTATCCATATGATAAATTTTTTTGATAATTTTTTTAGAAATGCTTATTATATATTCAGAAGACATAACATTCCAAAAAGCCAAATGCAAAAGAACCCACATGGGTACTTCCCTTCAAATGGTCCAATGTGAAAATGCTTGACATGATATCATGTTTCATGGTAAAGTGCTTCAGGGGCTCCCAATGTAGGTTGAAGGGAAGTAATTTTCACATTGAACCTTTTGAAGGGAAGTACACACTTGGGCTCTTTTGCATTTGGCTTAAAGTTGCATGTTATAGCAGTAGATTTACTTAATGTCCTCCCTCCAGTGACTATGTCAAATTTGATAGCATTATGATTGCTATTACTTCATGGCCCTACCACAGTAACCCTTGTACTAGGTCATGCAGTCCACTGATGACTAGATCTAAAGTAGATTCCCCTTGCATCAGTTCTAGGACCAAGTGCTCCATAAAGCAGACATTTATGGTATTTAGAAACATAACCTCTCTGGGGGGAGGTGAAGGCAGAGATCCAAGATGGCGTTGGTGTATTAACATCGTCAGCGTGGAGCTCTTACCTTTGGTTTGTTTCTTGAAAAACGCTGTTTTGAAATGCCCCATTTGACCAGGAAAAGGCGAGCCCGGGAAAAAACTATCCCTGAAGTTACTCTCGGGACCCCCAGAACTGGTCCGATGGATGTCCACGTTCTTAGAGGAGCAGCAGCATCGGGAGTTGAGTCGCATGGGCAGGGAACTGAAGGAGAGGAGCTAAGTTCCCTACCGGACTCAGAAACAACTCTGTCCCCGATGCAAAGGCAAGTGCCAAGGAACCCAGCGACGCTGAGAGACCCGGATGGGAACCCGGAAGAGCTGCAGGCTGAAAGTGCTAGCGGCGAGAGCCGGTCAGAGAGTTCACCAACGGGAGAAAACAGCGGGGAAGAACAGCCCGGAGGGCTTGAAGCTGACCTTGGCAGCCCAGACAGAGGCGGAATAGAGCTCAATCAACCTGGGAGCACATCTACGCCACAGCAGTTAAGTTTAAAAATGTCTCCTTATAATCCACAAAAACCGGAACAGATAACGTTAGAATCTTTGTGGGAAACTATGGTCGAGTTGGGGAATCTGATGATAAAACAGACTGAGCCATTTAGAAATAAGATTGAAGATCATGAAAACCGAATAAAATCTTTAGAAAATACGATAAAAGCGATTAATAGTTCCGAAACTGAGAAAAAAGTGTTATTGGAATCTGTGAATACCAAACAAGAATATATAATTAAAGATAATTTGGTCTTGTTGGATAAAATAGAGAACATGGAAAACTTGCTAAAAAATAAAAATTTGCGTATAATTAACTTTCCAAAAATCTCTTATATAACACCGAGAGATATGTTTAAGAAATATATACAAGAAATCCTAAAAGTTTCCTTAGACCAAATTCCACCAATTTCACGAGCTTTTTATGTACCTGTGAGAGGGGCCATAAGAAAGATTTCCAGTGAGACTTTTGACCCTGTAAAGGGACCAGTAAGGAAAGAAAATGGAGCTGCAGATTTAAATCTAACAGACTTTTTGGAAACATCAGATCAGACCCTAGCTGAGCCAGCCACATTGATAGTAAATTTTGCAATGGAAATGGATAAAGAATGGATGTTAAAGTTATACTTTAAACATCGCTTAGAAAAATTTATGGGATTACAAATAAGGATGTTTCCTGATGTTTCTAAGTCAACGCAGAAAAGGAGGAAACAGTTTTTACTGCTGAGGCCTCAGGTATTACAGATGGGAGCAACCTTTACATTAAGATTTCCGTGTAAATGTCTAATTAAGTTTAAGGATAAGTCTTTTCTTTTCTTTTTACCATCTCAATTAACACAGTTTTTGTGTGATAATCTTGGAAGTCGGCGTATGTGAGCACCAGCGATTTAGTTTCTTAGCCTTGAAAATGTCTGGGTTAGTCTTACCTTATTTTTGAATTTAAGCCCCTGCCGATGTTATAAAGATTAAGGTTATTTTATGAAGATTATAATGTGATGACCTCTTGGATCTATATTGTGGACTTGTAATGCTTACATACAACTTAAGAATTTTCTTAAATTAATATTGAAAGTTATGATGTAAACATATGATTTATTGTCAAGAAATTTATCTTGATATGTTATTTAAAAATTAATAAAGATTAAATTAAAAAAAAAAGAAACATAACCTCTCTAGTATGTCCCAATGACCCAAACAATAATGATGTAATTGAAGTCTCCCATTATTATTCCAAATGTATTTGCTTTTTTAAATTTCAGCTAGCATTTTCCAGTCTGTTTCTTCATCTTGGCCAGGTCACCTATAGTATACACCACTGCTATACTCTTATTTGTCACGTGGAATTTCTATATATAATGATTCCATAGTGTATTTTGTTTCCTGCAGAAATTTTATCATGTATGTCACCTCTCCCCCCCCCCCCCCACCCCCACTTTTCCTGCCAATTTGATCTGCCTTATCACATCAATATAATTGATATCCCATTGATTGGTTATCCTTTTTCCACCTTGTCTCTGAAATGCCTATAAAAACTATATTCACATTTATGTGCTCTTTGTCTACATCTAGCTGGGCTATTTCAACTTTAACCACAACCATTGTCTCATCCACGCATTGAGATTCTGGAGGTAAGCTTTCCTTTGGCATCCTGCATATATAATTAAAGCATTTGTCAGACTTCTAACCTAGAGATTCTGTATTTCAATTTCTTACCTAAATGCTTAAGTTTAGCCTTCAGAACCTCCCTCCTTTACCTTCCTATAACATTGGTATCTAAATGTACCATGACAGCCTGCTTCTCCCCAGTGATCTCTAAAATCTTACCTAGGTGGCACATAAGGTCCATTACCTTTGCATCAACCAAGCAAGTTATCAAGCAATTTTCATGCCCACCAGCCACCCACTTATTGATATTATTGATTGAATCACCAACTAAAAAAGTCATCCTATAACTTCATTCCTGAGCATATGTCCCTGGAGGCACATCCTTGGTTTGAGAAGATAAAGCATCACCTGGAAGGCAGGTCCTAGCTATAGGATCATTTTCTGCCACACCAAGGTGATAGTTTCCTTCAGATGACCTTTCTGCTCCAAAGCAGCACAGGGACTGCTTGACTGGAGTTGGGACATGTTTTAATATGTTTCTATAAGTCTATATCCTCTCTGTCTGCCTCTTCTCCTCCATATCTGCTGCTGTGGTCTTTAAAGATTGGACTTGTTCTCTGAAAGCCAGAGGCTCTTTGCACTGGGTGTATAAAGACAATTGCTTACCAACAATGACTAGTTGCTCAGGAACACGTACTCTCACCTTCTCAGATCAAGTAAGTGACTTTTGTAAACTCACAGTTCTAAAAACTCAAAAACAGAAATAACCATAACAAGTCAATGCATAAACAATGCTTAAATGGAGGCCATCATCTCCAAATATTATTGGTAACAACGCCGAATTTTAATTTATGCCTCTTCTTTATAATCAGTCTCCACAATAATATCTCTATGAATTTTTTATAATTCTTCAAATGTTGCACTTAAAATATGCTTTTAAATTGCAACTGTCAAACTTATGACGGATTCTTCTATCGCAATATTTCAAAATACCATCATGTAACTCCGAAGATAGCTCTAGCCTAGTATATTTTTATATTGACAGTGCCAATTAACATATGTTGGACGCACAAGCAGGAAAATTAAAACGCGGCTGGTTGAACATCGGAGCCGCCTTAATACCGCAAATATGGAGGCACCTATGGTTAACCACTGTATCACATTAGGCCACACTTTTGACCAACTCCGATGGACAATCCTGGAACAAATAACGCCGAGTTCCCGCGGTGGCAACATTAATCAATTACTGAATTTCCGAGAACAATGGTGGATCTTTACATTATCATCTGAATCACCTCTTGGTCTCAATGAATCTGTGGAATGGTCGTCGCTCATTTAGTTAATCCATTTGAGTTAAGTGGTTTGACGTCAGCATTAATTGTTTCCGCCCTCAGAGGTAGGTACAAAACAGGTAGTCTAAAATGGCAGATCCTGCTGCCCGAATATCGCTGCAGCCCCACAGCAGAACATACCGGCAGTCTTGGGAAAAAGTAGGTACCGAGCAGCTTGCAGTTTATGTTAAAAATTTCTCGTTTCAAGTCTTAACCTAGTTTTATTATATTACAGTACTGGCATACTGCGGCCCCTGAAGAAGGTTCCCAGAAACACGAGCCGTGTCGGGCCAACGCCAGAGCTTTAACCCTGCTGCACATCTGCACACTGTGCCACGATAAGTGTTCACCTTTTCCACTGCCCTTTATAATATGGTGTACATTGACACAAGGACTTACTACTAACAATTGTCAGAGAGACCGATGATTATAACATTTTGATACGGTGAAGCTGAAATTATATCACCGCATAATATTGACATTGGCGTTCAAGGGCAAACGGATTAATAGCCCGCCATAATATATGAGGTCTCACTGTCAATATAAAAATATACTAGGCTAGAGCTATCTTCGGAGTTACATGATGGTATTTTGAAATATTGCGATAGAAGAATCCGTCATAAGTTTGACAGTTGCAATTTAAAAGTGTAAAGTATTACTGTTATTTAATATGGATCCTGCCAAACTTAAAGACACGTTCAGCTACTCAGCAGACTATGTAACCACATTGGTGCAAAGTCACTCTTTATTATGTGAAGATGCTGGCGTATCGAAACTAAACACTGAAGTGGAATACATGGAGCTCAATAAACAACTGATAAGATCGCAACTCCATTCAGCTACTCTCGTACAATATCTTCACCAACAGATTATTCCCCGCGGCCTGCGGGTAAATAAATCTCCCTTGGTCTTCAGAGAAGACGATGATTTTGTAGCACGGTGGATTTCAATTTTGAATAAGTGCTCCATTGACCTAATGGTGCTAATTGTGGAACGCACCAAGACATCCATCGACGAAACCACAGAAAAGATAACATCACTTAAATCACAGATCACTCAAGAATATTCAGCCGAACGTTTGCAAGAAATTATAGATAAGAACAATGACAAATTGGATGAATTTAAAACCTCTGTCAGACAACTTAAACTCAAGACCCTGAAAAGGGATGAAGAAGATTACGCGACAAACAATGTATATCGCTGGCTCAACAAAGAAGACAATTCATCGGGTAGAAGAGTTAACTTCGAGGATTCTGAAGGCAGCGGATCAAACGAGTCGGACGAGGGTGAAGCCCCAAGATATATGAAAAAAGGCCCTCAGTCACAGCCTTTTTTAGGACGAGGCCGCCAAGGAAGGTGGCAACGCTCGACTCAACGCAAGTCTTACCGGACAGATCCGGTTACCCAAGCGTTTACACATCGCAACGAAACATCAACCTATCCTCCGGAGGGTCCTCAAACCCGATCGAGGACCAGGTACGATCCGCAGTTATAAATTTATCTCAGCACAATCTCACGGAGACCCAAGAAAAGGTGCTCAATTTGGGACTATCGTTCGTCCCTCATCAGAGACATGATCCGTTTACAAGTCGGATTATGTTAACAAAATTTATTCGCAAACTTCAAATTAAATTATACTGTGCCAGCAATGAGATTCCCAGCGATAACATTTCTATAGTCAGAGGTAAATCCAAATGGATACCACCAGGTCCTATGGACCATAATATTTGCACGTTTCGGGACCTCATTTTAAAAGATATGGAAGTATTTGAAAATAGCAAAACCCACCCATACATCAATTTTTCCTATCACGATCGTCTAGCGTTACGATCCATAGCTTCAGATTCGACCACAATTATCAAACCCGCGGATAAAGGGGGCAGCATTGTTATGATGGATCGGGACCAATACATCACGAAATTAACTATTCATTTATCTGACTCCAAATATTACAAGAAACTAGATAAGGATCCTACGGAGGAACTAACCCGTACCATTGAAATCCTATTGGAAGAAAAAGTGACACCATTCCTCACTCGTAAAGAACGCAATTTTCTATTCCAGCAACATCCTCGCATTCCCACATTATATGGAATACCCAAAGTTCATAAATCGTCAACTGACCCTCCTTTGAGACCCATAGTTTCTAGCAATGGGTCTTTACTGGAACCATTAGCCATCTTTCTCGACAAATTTTTGAAACCTTACGTTCAAAAAATGAAGTCATATATTCAAGACACTACAGCAGCTTTAAAAGAGTTGGCGAATTATTCAGTATTGACGGAACCCATAACTTTAGTCACGATGGATGTGGTCTCATTATACACAAATGTGTCTCATGTCACAGCTCTATTAACCATAGAGGAAACTCTTAAAAATAACATGGCAGGCTCCAGAATCCCGTTCTGGTTCATATATGAGGTAGCCAAATTAGTCATTCAAAAAAATTATTTTTCATTTAACACCCAATTTTATTTACAAATCCATGGCATAGCAATGGGGTCTTCAGCAGCCCCTTCAATTGCTAATTTGGTCATGGATAGACTTGAAAGACTTCACATATATAGTTCCCATTGGTTCAGCGCCGTGGCTCTTTGGATCCGTTACATAGACGATCTTCTCATTTTTTGGAGACGAGACAACTTTTCAGTTCAAGAATTTTTTGTTTGGATAAATACTGTAGACAGTGATTTGAAATTTACCACACAACACAGCAACACACAGATATCGTTTTTAGATATTTCCATTTTCATTCATAATCAACACTTACACACTTCCATTCATCGCAAAGATACAGAAAGAAACAATCTTCTTAGATATCACAGTTTTCACCCTAGAGCATTTAAACAAGGCCTCCCCGTCAGTCAATTTTTTAGGCTTAGACGCCTATGTTCATCTGATCTCGACTTTAAAACTCAAGCAGGTAACCTTGCAGAGAGGTTTTTTTCTAGGGGATATCCTTACAGTGCAGTATACAAAGCCTTCAAAAGAGCGTGGCACTCCCCACGATCAGGGTTGTTGGAATACAAAATTCAGGCTCCTGTCACCACTGACATTTGTGTACTCACACACACTGATAAATCTTATTTAATTATGCAAAGCATAAAAAGACATTGGCATGTTTTGCAATTGCATCACATTTTTTCTGAGCACCCGTTGTTTGCATACCAACGAAGCAAAAATTTAAAGGACTTTATAGTGCACGCAGCAATCACTGGTCAGAAAACAGTCATTCAGCAAGGTAATCACATTGGATGTGGCAGTTGTGGAATGTGTGCCACCACAATGGAGGGATCATCTTGGCAACATCCCCGCACAGGCAAGATTTATTATAAAAGATCAGAAACAACCTGTAATTCCACATCGGTGGTTTACTTGATACAGTGTCCGTGCCAATTAACATATGTTGGACGCACAAGCAGGAAAATTAAAACGCGGCTGGTTGAACATCGGAGCCGCCTTAATACCGCAAATATGGAGGCACCTATGGTTAACCACTGTATCACATTAGGCCACACTTTTGACCAACTCCGATGGACAATCCTGGAACAAATAACGCCGAGTTCCCGCGGTGGCAACATTAATCAATTACTGAATTTCCGAGAACAATGGTGGATCTTTACATTATCATCTGAATCACCTCTTGGTCTCAATGAGTCTGTGGAATGGTCGTCGCTCATTTAGTTAATCCATTTGAGTTAAGTGGTTTGACGTCAGCATTAATTGTTTCCGCCCTCAGAGGTAGGTACAAAACAGGTAGTCTAAAATGGCAGATCCTGCTGCCCGAATATCGCTGCAGCCCCACAGCAGAACATACCGGCAGTCTTGGGAAAAAGTAGGTACCGAGCAGCTTGCAGTTTATGTTAAAAATTTCTCGTTTCAAGTCTTAACCTAGTTTTATTATATTACAGTACTGGCATACTGCGGCCCCTGAAGAAGGTTCCCAGAAACACGAGCCGTGTCGGGCCAACGCCAGAGCTTTAACCCTGCTGCACATCTGCACACTGTGCCACGATAAGTGTTCACCTTTTCCACTGCCCTTTATAATATGGTGTACATTGACACAAGGACTTACTACTAACAATTGTCAGAGAGACCAATGATTATAACATTTTGATACGGTGAAGCTGAAATTATATCACCGCATAATATTGACATTGGCGTTCAAGGGCAAACGGATTAATAGCCCGCCATAATATATGAGGTCTCACTGTCAATATAAAAATATACTAGGCTAGAGCTATCTTCGGAGTTACATGATGGTATTTTGAAATATTGCACTTAAAATATGTTCATATCACTTATCTTTTTTCAAAAATCTTCATTCTACCATCCAGCACAGGCTGATGTTTCGAGATCTGCCTCAGGGGTATGCTATGAATGGGATTTCTTCTACCTGTACAGACTTAAGTGGATGTCAGCATTTTCTCAGTTCTTAATATAAGTGATGATGTCACTTAAGGGACCAATCAAACTGTATCTTATTAGTAGCCAATCACCAAATTCACATTTCAAAGGTACCATAGTCCAATAGCAGCTCATAATAAAAGCACCACCAACACATACTTAAACCTAAAATGTTAAAGGAAAGTAATAATAATAATAATAGTAATAAAAATTATATTAAATAATGATGGCCCATTTTATCTCTTCATCTATTACTTAAGGGATAACAGAGTTCCATATGGAATGCCCTTCTGGAGGAAGTGGTGAAGACCAGAACTGTGAAGGTCTTCAAAGGGGCATGGGATAAACATTGTGGATCCATAAAGTCTAGAGGTCGTGAATGAAGAGTGGGTGGCTCGCGGGAATGACGGCTAATACCCTTATTCAATAAACATACACACGGTTAATGTGACTCCAACATTGCTCTAAGCTTCAACGGCAAGAGGAAATGTGGAAAAAAGGATTTGCATTCACAAAAAAGCGGGGAGTAGCTTGCTTGTTACGGCGGCTACTACCCCAAACCAAATAAGCCTGATACTTCACTTTCAATGCATATCCAGCATAGCTCTCTGCTTCAACAGCAGGGGAGAAAGACTGATACTTCAAGCATATCCAGCATAGCTCTCTGCTTCAACGGCAGGGGTGAAAGTCTGATACCTCACTTTCAATGCATATCCAGCATAACTCTCTGCTTCAACGGCAGGGGAGAAAGACTGATACTTCACACATATCCAGGATAGCTCTCTGCTTCAATGGCAGGGGGGATAATCAAAGGTGGATCTATATACAGACAACAACCAACAAAGACTGAATTATTTAGTCTGGGTGGGCAGGTGGGAGTGGGTGTGGCTTGCTTATTGCGGTGGTTGCTACCCTAACTAATTGGGCTAGATATTTCACTTAGATGCAGTTCCAACACTGCTCTCTCAATAATGGTGGGGGTGGAAGGGAAATAGAACCAAAAGGTTACTAAGAGCCAAGAGTAACATAAGTATGAGAAAAAAAAAAAGTGCAAAACTTGCTGGGCAGACTGGATGGACCGTTTGGTCTTCTTCTGCCGTCATTTCTATGTTTCTATATGTAAATCCATAATTGCTGTCTCCAATTTAATATTGATGGCAAAATTCCCCTCATTTAAACATACAAATTTGTTCCCTAATGGACCAGTGTAACTCAACAAAATAGCATTGGTATGATTACGCAGTGCTACACTGGGTACTTAGGGCATCCTATGCTTAATAATGGACATGGACATTATATATACTATATTAGGTGAATTGCAATCTGTATTCTGTCACCTTATAATCTTATGATTCAAGGTAGGATGTTGTAAGACATTGCGCTTGATGGTTTATGCACAAATATCACAATGTCCACATGCTGAATAACAGCATATTGTGGAATTAGCGGGCAAAACTGCTCTAATAACCCAGTCATATATAGATACCTCTGATATACATAATCAGTGGAATGTATAGAATGCATAGAAAGTATATGCCAGTGCTTTCATAAACTGGAAGCTATGGATAATACTTTTGAAGTATATTTTAAAACATATACTGTACTTTAATTATTTATTTATGTTTTTATATAACATCATTCCAAGTGAGAATCACCAGATCACAACGGTGTATAAGGTTTAACAAACAAAAAATGAATAGATATAGAGTTGAAAGGTAGACATATAAACTGGATGACAATAGGGGATATATATCAAGGATTAAGGGGGAGCTATAATTAAAGAGAAATAGAGAAAGCGTTGTTGAAAAGCCAGGTTTTCAGTTCTTGCTTAAATTTCTTGGTGTCAGTAGATGTTCGAAGGTTTTCTGGTAATGAGTTCCAGAGAGTGGGGCCAGCTATTGATATAGCTCTGTCTCTTGTATGTTTTAAGTGGTAGTTTTCTATAGTTGGGATTTCAAGTAATCCTTTGTCGAGGGATTGAAGAGAACGTGCAGGAGTATGAGGATTAAAATGTATTCCTAGTAGTTCATTGTTAGGATTCAAATTATTGTGAATTATTTTTAGGACTTTGTATATTATTCTGGATTGCACAGGTAGCCAATGTAAAGCAAACAGAGTCGGGGTGATGTGATCAAATTTTCTTCAGGTTTGTGGTGATTGGCTGGAAGTCCTAGGAGTAGGGATTTGCAATAGTCCAGGTTAGAGAATATAAGTGATTGTAGAATAGTTCTAAAATTTGATAATGTCAGTAGGGGTTTTAGGCGGCTTAGTATTCGTAGTTTTAAGAAACCAGATTTGATTAATTTGCTTATGTGAGGTTTCATGGATAAATTTTCATCAGTTTGTATGCCGAGATCTCTTCCTTGAGTTGCAGGGGAGAGAAGATAGTTTCCAAGATCAATGTTGGGGAGAATAGTTTTAGATGGGCTTTTGCTTAGCCAGATTGGTTCAGTTTTTTGGGGGTTCATTGAAAGTTTCAATTGAGAAAGGTTCTCTTTAATGGTGGTCATATATTCAGAAATAAGTATGGTTGTTTTGTCAAAAGAGTTTGTAAAAGGGACAAGGAATTGCAGGTCATCTGCATACAGAAAGAAATTCAGTCCAAGGTTAGTAAACAATTTGCATAGAGGAAGCAAGTAGATATTAAATAAAGTTGCTGAAAGTGAGGATCCTTGCGGAATGCCAGTAGTTTATTGGAAAGTGTGAGAAAGTTGATTATTAAGTTTTACTTGGAAGGATCTGTCGGTAGGAAAGGAGGAGAACCATTTTAGAACATTGCCTTCAATTCCTATGTTTTTTAGTTAGAGGCATAGAAGATTATGGTCTACTGTGTCGAAGGCAGTGGTTAAGTCAATCAGAATTAGACAGTAGGGATGTGAATCGTTTTTTAACGATTTAAATTATCGTCCGATAATTTTAAAATCATCATTAATCGGTAAGGGACTCGATACAATAGGAATTCCCTCGATTTATAGTGAAAAATCGTTAAATCGAGTACGGGAATTATTTGGGGGGAGGGCGGGAAAACCGGCACACCAAAACAACCCCTAAACCCACCCTGACCCTTTAAAACCAATCCTTTACCCTCCTCCACCCTCCCGAACCCCCCCCCAAAATGTTAAATTACCTGGTGGTCCAGTGGGGGGGGGGGGGCGGGGGTCCCGGCGCGATCTCCCGCTCTCGGGCCAGTGGCGCCATTTTTGCTACCACTGATAAAAATGGCGCCGATGGCCCGATAAAAAAAAACCCACCCGACCCTTTACAAATTACCCCTTTGCTTCTCCCACCCTCCCGACCCCCCCCAAAACCTTTTACATGTACCTGGTGGTCTAGCGGGGGGTCCATGAGCCATCCCTTCAATCATACCCTCGGTGCCGGTGCTGGACTGGTTTCAAAATGGTGCCGATCGCCTTTGCCCTCCCTATGTCACAGGGAGCGACCATCGCTCCCTGTGACAAAGTGAGGGCAAAGGCAATCAACTGCCAGTATGGCGCCGATCGCTTTGCCCTCACTATCCAATCTGTTATAGCGTTTTGACTATTTGAGCAATTTATGTGCATTAATTCTTTATTTAATTTATCTTTAAGTATTTCAGTGTTGAATGGGGGGCGATATGTGAATTTATCTGGTTCCTTGATCTGTTTCTGTATTGGTCCTATGTGCTTGATCTGTGAGTTAATAAGGAAGTGGTCTGACCAAGGGATTTGCATGTATTCAGTTTTAATGTTTTCAAGGAGATTACTGTTAATGAAGGTAAGATCTAAAGAATGTCCTGCTTTGTGTGTTGGTTTATCTGTGAGGAGTTTGAAACCAAGTGCAGTCATTACGTCAATTAGTGTTTGGCAGGTGTTTGGAGAGAGGGTGAACATCCATATGGAGATTAAAATCCCCTAGTATTATGGTGGGCTTAGAAGGGTTGAGATGGGTTGTGAAGAATTCTATTAATGGGGAGATGTTAAGTTCAAGGAGACTGGGAGGGCAGTATACTAGGCATATTTGCAACTGGTTAGTGTCAAACAGGGCAATTTCATGATTTGTTGGTGTTGTTATTGAGAGTAATTTAGTTTTAAATAATTTTTCAATAATTAATAATAATCCCCCTCCTCTTTTGTTAGTTCTTGGGATCGAGAAGACATCGTAGTTTCTGTTAGGTAGCTGATTCTTTAACACTGTATCTGATTTTTTTAACCAAGACTCGGTTATTGCTATGAATTTAGGTTTATTGTCATATATCAAGTCCGTGATGATGGGAAATTTTTTGTCACTGATTGTGCGTTCACAAGAATAAATGAGATCAATATAAGGCTTTTAAATTTCGTACTGGAGGTATATTTCAATGGGATTAGGTTCTTTGTGGTTGTCTTGCTAGTTGCTTTTTCATTGTGCCGTTTATTGTATTGCAGCCTTTTTGTGTCAATTGCATATTTACCGTATCCTGTGCATGTTTGGATGTTAAATGTAGCATTTGAGTTCGTTGTTATAGTTCTGATGCTGGGTGATTGTTGTCATCAAGGTGAGATTCCAGTTGAGAGAGAGCAGCCTTTTCAAGATTTTTGCAAGGAAGGTTAAGTTGGAGATTGGATGATAGTTATCCCAATTGTCTGGTTTTCCAGATTTGTTTTTTAAAATTGGTTTAATTACAGCTTGTTTTAGCTTATGAGGCACAAAGCCTTCCATGAGGTTGATGTTAATCATAGTTGTAATTGGGGGGGGGGGGGTTATGGATGCTTGATTCTAGTCAAGGGGGTGAGTAGATGGTTTAAGTTTTGATATGATTTTGTTTATTTCTAATTTTGAGACTGTGTCGAAGTCTGACCATTTATCTTTAGGATCAATGACATCATAATTAAAGGAAGAGATGTTGATTGGGAATTGTTTAAGGGGGTCATTTTCTAAGCGGATCGCACGCGAAAAGTCCCTTATTGCGTGCGATACTAAGATCGGGGTGGAGTCGGGGTGGCGCCAGCCCCAGAAGAGGAGGACTCGGGGCAGAGTCGGAGCTGATGCCATGAAGACTTCGCCGACAGCGAAAGGTACACTTCGTTTTCACTGCCAGTTTCGCGCCGAATAACTACACCTTTTATGGTGTAGTTATTTGGCCCGACGCCGGCAGCAATCGCATCGCAGAGATGCGATCTCTGCCGGCTATCGCAGGACTGCCCCCGCCCCCCGTTACCACCGAATTCACTATGCCTTGCGGCATTAGAAAATCCAGCCCTAAGTTTCAACATTTTTTTAGATAGGGCAGTTACATATTCTTTACAAGATTTTTTAGAGAAAGTAGGGTTGGATATTTGATGACAAGAAGGTTCTTTGATCTAATTCTTTATTGTATCGAATATGAGTTTTGAGTTGAAGATTACTCCATGAATTAGTTTTGCATAGTAATCTTTTTTAGATTTATTTGTAAGGTTTCGATATTGAGAAAGATGAGTTTTGTATCTTTTTAGAGATTCTTCAGAGGGATTTTTTTGCTTTTGTTTTTCAGGTTTTCTTAGATGTTTCTCTGATCTGTTGATTAGCTGACTTGTACTGTAACAACATGTCAAAGTCCAAATACAATGCACAATAATACACCACCACATTATTACCAATAATATTCTTGGATGAAGATCTCCATTAATTATTTGTAGTGGTTATTTTTGTAGTGGTTATTTTTGACTTGTAGTGGTTTCATAAGAACATAAAAACATAAGACATGTCATACTGGGTGAAACCAAGGGTCCATCAAGCCCAGTATCCTATTTCCAACAGTGGCCAATCCAGGTCATAAGCACCTGGCAAGATCCCAAGGGGTAGATAGATTCCAAGCTGCTTATCCCAAAAATAAGCAGTGGATATCTGCAACTCCACCTAATGGTTTATGGACTTTTCCTCCAGGAACTTGCCCAAACTATTTTTAAACACAGCTACACAAATAACTTTCACCATATCCTCTAGCAATGAATTCCAGAGCTTAATTATGCATTGAGTAAAATTTCTCTTATTAATTTTAAATGTATTATCTAGTAACTTCATGTGTCCCCCTAGTCTTTTTAATTTTTGAAAGAGTAATTGAAATGTAATTACATTTGAAAGAGTAGTTGAAATATTTTTTAACTGTGCATTTGATAATAAGTTGTAAACTGATGTGATGTTTTCTACGAACACCGGTATAGAAAAACTAATAAATAAATAAACTGATTACAGTTTACTCATTCCATTCCACTCATTATTTTATAGAACTCTATCATATCTTCCCTCAGCCATCTCTTCGCCAAGCTGGAGTCCTAACCTCTTTAGCCTTTTTTCGTAGGGGAATTATTCCATCCCCTTTATCATTTTGGCCACACTTTTCTGTTCCTTTTTTAATTGTTATTTTTGTATTCGCATGCACTGGAATGTGCCATCCTTCCTTTTCCAAAGGAAAGGATTCAGTTAATTAGCACTACTCTAGTAAGGCTAGGGGGCCTTAAAATATTTGGGTTAAGTCCTAGGAAGTAGATTCATGGGCAGAATTAGTGAAGTCTTTATGGAAGCCCATCTTTAGGGGCACAAATTTATTTATACAAGTCATAACATGTTTTTTCATCCTGCCATGGCCTGAAGACAACTCAGGAGGCCCGCAGGATCATGGTAGAGCTCATTCCACTGCGACCCAATGATAACAGGAGACTAAGTTTGTGTGTGTGTGAGCTTGTATGTATGTGTGAATGAGTGTGAGCCTGTTTATGTGTGCTTGTGGTGTGTCTGTGTGAGAACCTGTGTGTGTGTGTGTGTGTGTGACTGTGTAAAAGCCTATGTGTGTGTCTGTGTGAGAACCAGTGTGCCTGTGAATGTGTCTGTGTGAGAGCTTGTGTGTTTGTGTATGTTTTGTGCCTGTGAGATCTTATGTGTCACATATAGTCTCTCACAGGCATGCACACACACACACACATACACACACACACACATATAATGCATCTGTGAGGGTGAGGGAGAGGCAGCCTGTCAATGTTAGAGAGATGGAGTGTGTGAAAGAATGAATGTGTTATTGTGCATTTGTGTGAGAGAGAAGATAAAATTTTTGCGGTCTTACCCACCCCAATCCACGATAATCTCAGGGTGACTCGAAATCAGATCCCAGGTATGGAGAGCAGATTTTTAAATCCTTATTAGTTTTAATTATTGGGTGTAATTTGATTATTCTCTTTTGAAATATTTTTTTTTGAGCGGGGGGAATAGAAAATTTTTTAATTGGATTTTTTAATCTCACTTTTGAAACCTTTTTTGTGTTTGGGAAATTTTATTAGCTGGTTCATTAGCTGGTTTGAAATATTCTTTTTATGAATATGACTTTACTCTTATATTTAATGTTTTATATTTCTTGATTTTATTTAATATTTAATGCTTAATGAAGAATGGTAATGCTTCTATTTTTCCATTGTTGCTCTGCATGTAGAGAGTGGCTTGTTGTGAGTTGCAGTTCACTTCTTCTCACCACTTTACTGTTTATACTTTCTGATCCCTTTATTCTGTATTTGGTGAGGGTCTGTCTGTGTTCTCCATATGTGACCGAGGTGAGGTATTTTGTTTTGCTAGCATGTAATTTCTGTGTAGGGATCTATAGCAGCCTGGTTTCCTAATAAGAGCTTTCCTTGGTGTTCTAGGGCCTGGTGTAAATATGTGTAGTGTTGCCTTTTCACTGATAAGGTTGTTAGGGTTGTTTTGGTATGGGAGGTTTACTATATTGTAATGGTAATTCTGTTTATTCATGGCTTTCTGAGGGCCAAGACCACATCCAGCATGCATAACAAAAAGTCTCATTCCATAGGAGTTCCAAGTGTCTTTTTTTGTAGAGTTTTCTGGTTGGCACCACAGGAGTACATGTAAATATAATATGCATGTTGTAAGTGATATATTTGCCTCAGAAGACTGTACTCTGTATATGCCATTTTTTCATGTACAATTTGCTATAAATGCATAATTTGTGTGTGTCTGTATAGGGTGGGGGGGGGGAGGGTGGCTTATATGCAAGGCTGTAAGGTTTGCTAGGGTACCTAATACACTTCCTAACCTATAGGTTCTGGGCAGGAGGGTTTGTCAGTTTTTAAAAATATAGATTGCTTTATTTGATGGGCCCAGGACAGGCACTGAATGAATTGGGGGGGGACAGCACAGTAATTTTTCGCATAGGGCAGCAAAATACTAGCACCAGCCCTACAGTTGACAGACCTAGCTCTAGTCTGATAGTGCATAGTGATGCTGGGTGCTGGAAAAAACAAATCAAATAATCTGTCCCTGCTTCTGTATCCTCTGCATCAATAAAGTCACAATTAGAGATGTGTGAAAGAAGTTCAGTTAAAGCTCTAACCAGGTATATTTCATCTTGCTTTGTGTTTGAAATAAAAATCTTTTATTTTTATTTTATGCTGCAAGCCTTAGAGAAATCCATGAAAATCTACTTGGATCTGTGGAAGTCTGACAATTTACAGACATCCACAGTGGATTTCAAGTGGATCTGCTGGCAGATTTTGTCAGATCTGCTCTGGATTTTGTCATCAGCTTCTCAATATTTTTTTTAAAAGAAGCTCATGAACATCTCTGAAGGAAGTCCAAACATCCCCTGTCTCAGTATTCACACAAGTTGCAGCTGTGTTACGTTGTTAATATGGGAGAAGAAAGTATGAGCAAAACAATTAAAACTAAAATCACAGAAAATTCCTAAATCCCTCTATCTCAACAGACCTTCTTAGGCCTAGTGATTCAGAGCCAAAGTGAGCTTACCACTGAAGTTTAAACATTTTTTTTCCATTTTAATGTTCTCGCAGATGTTTAGTTAATGAATGACAGTCTTCAGGCACCTGCTTAGGCAAAGAAACAGGTGCAGAGGAAGCAATGAAGATCAAATGGAAACTAACTTAATGGAATAAGATAGCCTCTGGCAGATAGAATGAAGATGAGGTGATTGGCTCTTCACCTTGTGGGCCATATGACAAGATCTCTCACACATGGACTCTAACCTATCTAATTGGAAATAGATGCAGTGAAGACATTCTTGAATAGTTGGCCCACAAGCTGCCACAATTTCCATACACTGTCTCCTCTATTTAGACATGGATTCCCTCCAGTGTCCCGCTAGGATGAATCATTTGGGCTACAATATTTCTAGCTGTCTGGTGTGCTTGCTTACCTTTGAGTGTAAAGGATCAGGAGACTATAGTATGCAGCTAGTGATGTTCTAGTAAGTGCAGGTCCCACTGACAGGGTAATTTTAAAAGGGACTTGCATGTGCCCATAAATGAGTGTATCAACGCGTGAGCGGAAAGATGCTGCAATTTTAAATTGTGCTCGCAAGTCCACACGTATCACTTAAAGTACCCCTGCTGTGCATATTTCAGCTAGGGGTTTAGTGGCTTTTACGTGCCTATGCAGGTGGATTTTAAAACATGCTTACGTGAGTGAAAAAACAGTTTTTCCAAGTAGTCCACCAGTTTTTCCAGTTCATATCAAGGTCTTCCAGACTCCTCTGGTTCTTCATCCTTGACCCCAAACCCTCACGCTGTGCTAAATTCCCTAAAGCTCTAGATCTCCAGACTTGCACCTCATCAAGACCAGAAGTACAAGTATGCGGATAACAAGCCAATAAGCCTTTTTAAAATATAGACTTACGCACATAAAACTTGGCCGTGCTCTAGAATATCCATTCCCCGCCCATGCCCCTCCCCTTTTCCGTCCCCTTCTTGACGCGCGTACAGGTATGTGCGTCAAGAAGGGGACATATGTATATGTTTACGAAGTACGCGCATACAGGTATGTATGTGCGTACTTCGTGGCTCCTTAAAATATGTGTTGCTCACGCGAGGGCTGCATATGCATGGATGTGGCCATTTTGGCATGAGCAGCACTTTAAAAATCAACCCGGGAGGTTTAAGAATCAAAGAAAAAAATATATATATATATATATATCATCCTTATGGTCCTGTCTAGCCTCTCTGACATAGGTAGACTGAGAAAGGTGATTAGGTGCAATGCTGAGGCTCAGAACAGCTGCTCCACTTCTTCAACGGCAGGGGGAATGAAGAAAAGAAGATTTATATTCAGACAACAACAAACAAGGACTGAATTGTACAGTCTGGGTAAACAAATAAGAGTGGGAGCAGCTTGCTTGTTGCGGTGGTTACTACCCCTAACAAATTAAGCCTGATACTTCACTTTGAATGCATATCCAATGCTGCTCACTGCTTCAACGGTAGGGGGGAATGAAGAAATAGGATTTACATCCAGCCAACATCTAACAAGGCATTGATCTGAGCAGTATGAGTATACAAACATTGGGGTAAATTGCTCAATACGACGGTTACTACCCTCAAACATTAAGCCTTATACTTCACTTTAATATAGCTCCAACACTGCTCCCTGCATCAGTGGTGGGGGTGGAAGGAAATTAGAATCACAAAGCTACCAATAAGGGCCCTGAACTCAGCGGTCAGAGTAACAGATAAGTATGAGAAAATAAGTGTGAAAGATTGCTGGGCAGACTGGATGGGCCTATTGGTCTTCTTCTGCTGTCATTTCTATGTTTCTATATGTTTATCTGGATAGGTGTTTCTCCTCACCTCCCTGCTGTAGACTACTGAGTCCTTCTGAACATACTGAGACTCCTTTCTGTTCAGCTGTTATTTCAATCTGACTCACTCACCCATGAAGTGCTGTGATCAATCATGTGGCCAGAGAAGTGGCATGTTGCTGAGGTAAGACAAGGTTCATGCAGAGTAGGTCTCTTTTTCCACATTCAGCCTCCTTTGGCTCCTACTGGTGCTCTGGATGCACTACAGAGAAACTCCAGCAGTGCTGGCACGTATCTGCCTCCTCCTCTACTCCCCTAAGGCAGGGATGGATAAGGGGTAAGGAGGGCAAATGGTCTAAATATTGCACTCAAATTCAACAAACCTCTTCGATCATTTAAATCCATTGGTTGGAATTTACTAGATGTGCCTTCTGTACAGATGATCTGCTTAGTAGAGTCTTGAAAATGGATACTTTAAGTAGCTGGTCCCATATACTGGAATTCCCTTGCCAAAATTTAAGAAATGAACAGCTTTTTAAAACCTTCAGGAAGAAAATAAAGGCATTATGGATATAATGCTGTTATCCGGATTAGTAGATAAGCAGAATACAAATATTTTAAAATAAATACATTTGATGTAGAATGCGGCCCAGGTGGCCATATTCATATGGGGCTGGTACTACATAAGATCCACGGTGCTGCAAATTAATACTTGTGTTTTGCACCTTTGTGAATCATATTTAATCATTGGTCTATTAGTCCATTAAGTAAACACAGAGTTATGTGTGTTTTGAGACTTTAGTCTTATATTTTTCCATGTTTAGTTAATATAAAACTGAAGGGATTACTTCCCTATTTGTGCTCAGCTCAGCAGGCGTCAGGCATCCGACGCACGAGTTTCGCGGCCCGCTGCTTCAGGGATGTTTCTGGCTGACTTGCATTGCCCGGCGCACTTCGCCGCAGTGCTGCTGCGGGTACAAACTCCACTTTGCAAATTCACGGAGGTCCTGTTAGTTATTTCGGACCTGTCTTCGCATACGATTTCGCATGAAACACCGAAACCGTATATAAAGACAGGTCCGAAATAACTAACGGGTCCTCCGTGAATTTGCAAAGTGGAGTTTGTACCCGCAGCAGCACTGCGGCGAAGTGCGCCAGGCAATGCAAGTCAGCCAGAAACATCCCTGAAGCAGCGGACCGTGAAACGCGTGCGTCGGACGCCTGACTCCGGCTGAGCTGAGCACAAATAGGGAAGTAATCCCTTCAGTTTTATATTAACTAAAAATTGAAAAATATAAGACTAAAGTCTCAAAACGCATATAACTCTGTGTTTTCTTAATGGACTAATGGACCAATGATTAAATATGATTCACAAAGGTGCAAAACACAAGTTTTAACTGTTAGTTATTTTGGACCTGTCTTCGCATACGATTTCGCATGAAACGCCAAAATCGTATATGAAGACAGGTCCAAAATAACTAACGGGTGGATGTTATGAAGGTCCCAAAGCTATAAATGTGATATGCAAATATGAACAGTACAGTTTAAGTGTTGATACCTATCTAGTCAAATTCTTGTTACAACGTTTGTTTTTTTTCGAGGTCATACAACTTGACCTTATAAGTGTTGAAACTTCTAAAAAGAGGAGTTGATTTGTACACTGCTAGCTTCATTGTACAAATCATCTCCTTTTCATCACTTATAAGGTCTAAATTTCTTTAATGATGACAATTTTACAATGGACACCTCTGAATGGGGAGGAGGAGAGAGTGGGACAGAGGAGAGGGCTTGGATATGGTGTTTTAAGAAATGAGGGAGAGGGGTTGGGGCTGTACCTTGACAGACAGGTCAGCAGTTTTATTAACATCTTTTGGGATGTTTTCAGGGACAAAGGAGTAGCCTAGTGGTTAAAGCAGTGAGCTATGAATGAGGAGACCAGGGTTTGAGTCCTTCTGTTGCTCCTTGTAACCTTGGGCAAGTCACTCTACCCTCCATTGTCTTAGGTACAAACTTAGAGGTGGATTTTCTAAGGTTGCAGAACTTAGAAAATCTGGCAGGGGTGAGGTGGTGAAGCAGCAGGTGGGCCTGCAAAGGCTGGCAGCGATCGCACCTCTGCAGTGTGATCACTGATGTCTTTTGCACCGAATAACTACACCATAAAAGGTGTAGTTATTTGGCGCGAAACTGGCAGCGATAAGGAATCTTACCTTTCACTGTCAGCAGAGGCTGCCCCGACTCCTTCCAGTTCCAGCGTCTGTCTGTTCCTCTGTTCCCCCAGGTAGTACCTCTTGTACTGACTCTCTGGTACAGAACGCTGCCTGTTCTTGACTTTGCCGATCGCTGCCCGGATACTGACCTCTGCTTGTTCTTGACTATACTGATCGCTAGAGATGTGAATCGTGTGATCGATCGTCTTAACGATCGATTTTGGCTGGGGGGGGGGGGGGGGGGAATCGGATCGTCGCGGTTTTGGTTTTTTTTTTTTTAATCGTGTAAATCGTAAATCGGGGGAGGGCGGGAAAACCGGCACACTAAAACAACCCTAAAACCCACCCCGACCCTTTAAAATAAATCCCCCACCCTCCCGAACCCCCCCAAAATGTCTTAAATTACCTGGGGTCCAGTGGGGGGGTCCCGGTGTGATCTTCCACTCTCGGGCCACGGGTGCGTTAATAGAAATGGCGCCGGCGCTACCTTTGCCCTATCATATGACAGGGCAAAGGTAGCACCGGCGCCATTTTGGTTCCTGTCCCCCGACGTCACGAGCGCAGGAGATCACTCCCGGACCCCCGCTGGACCCCCAGGGACTTTTGGCCAGCTTGTGGGGGCCTCCTGACCCCCACAAGACTTGCCAAAAGTCCAGCGGGGGTCAGGGAGCGACCTCCTGCACTCGAATCATATTGCCGTATTGCAAAATGGCCATACAGCTGGCGCCATTTGTATTGCAAAATGGTGCCGGCCGTATGGTCATTTTGCAATACGGCAATACGATTCGAGTGCAGGAGGTCGCTTCCGGACCCCCGCTGGACTTTTGGCAAGTCTTGTGGGGGTCAGGAGGCCCCCCCAAGCTGGCCAAAAGTCCCTGGGGGTCCAGCGGGGGTCCAGGAGCGATCTCCTGTGCTCGTGACGTCGGGGGACAGGAACCAAAATGGCACCGGCGCTACCTTTGCCCTTTCATATAACAGGGCAAAGGTAGCACTGGCGCCATTTCTATTAACGCACCCGTGGCCCGAGAGTGGAAGATCACACCGGGACCCCCCCACTGGACCCCAGGTAATTTAAAACATTTTGGGGGGGTTCGGGAGGGTGGGGGATTTATTTTAAAGGGTCGGGGTGGGTTTTAGGGTTGTTTTAGTGTGCCGGTTTTCCCACCCTCCCCCTTCCCCTCCCCCTTCCCCCGATTTATGATTTTTTACGATAAATCGGGGGAATTCCTATTGTATATCGCCTCTAACGATTTTTGATGATTTAAAATATATCGGACGATATTTTAAATCGTCAAAAAACGATTCACATCCCTACTGATCGCTGCCCAGATACTGATGTCTGCCTGCCTGCTCGACCACGTCTGACCTCTGGAACCTGAACTCTGCTTTGGCTGACTACTCTCGGACTGACCTTTGGAACTTGATCTCTGCTTTGGCTGACTACCCTCGGATTGACCTTTGGAACTTGACCTCTGCTTTGGCTGACTACTCTCGGACTGACCTGTGGAACTTGACCTCTGCTATCACTGACCACGTCACCTTGATTCTGGCCTTGCTCCTAGCCTTGTCATCACAGACACTTCTGGCCTTCTCTGATCCTGCAGGTCTCCAGCCTAGACGTTGACCGCGCACCCTTGATCCTGGTGGGCACACCTTTGAACTTCCTTTCTGGGAGATTCTGCGAGGCCCACCTAATTCCAAGCGGCCCGGGAGCCAATGGGCTCCACCCAGGGGGACTGCGGGCTTCCAGTGGTGAAGCTCCAGTAGGCCTCTGTCTCCTCCTGTGCTCCTCTTCCTGGTGGCAGGTGCTTCCTAGGCCCGACCAGGGAGTCTTCCTACACTGTTCCAGGACAAGGGTCCACCTCCAAGCGCAACAGGAGTTGTATATGATGGGGGGGGGGGGGGGGGGGGTGAAGGTCTGTTGTGCACGGAGCAAGAGAGGTGATAGTGTCTAGAGATATAAAGACAGAGAATCAATGTGACAAGGCAATAGCTAAAGCCAGAAGAATGCTGGGCTGCATAGAGAGAGGAATAACCATTAAGAAAAAGGAGGTGATAATCCCCTTGTTCAGGTCCCTGGTGAGGCCTCACCTGGAATATTGTGTTCAGTTCTGGAGACCATATGTCAAAAGGATCAGAGACAGGATGAAGGTGGTGCAGAAAAGGGCAACAAAAATGGTGGTGGGGTATCCATCAAATGACTTATGAAGAGAGGAGAGGTTGAAGGCCCTAAATATGTATACCCTAGAGGAGAGGAGGTGCAGGGGAGATATGATACAGATTCCTAAAAGGTTTTAATGATGCACAATCGACAAACCTTCTCCATTGGATATTAATCAGTAGAACTAGGGGTCATGAAATGAAACTCCTGGGAGGATGACTCAGAACCAATGTCAGGAAATATCTCTTCACAGAGAGGGTGGTAGATGCCTGGAATGCCCTTCTGGAAGAGGTGGTGAAGACAAAAACAGTGAAAGGTTTCAAAGGGGCATGGGATGAACATTATGGATCCCTAAAGGCTAGAGGATAGAAATGAAAAAAAAGAGTGCATGGGATAACTTGCTGGTGTGGCAGTTACTACTCTTAACCAATAATCCTTCATACTGTTGATGCAATTTCATTATTGCTCTCTGCTTCAACAGTAGGGGGAAAAGAAGAAAGGGGGAATTAGTTTCAGACAGTGATCAACAAGGACATTGAATTTTATGGTCTTGGAAAACAAATAAGCATGGAGGTAACTTGCTGATGCAGTTATTACTACCCTTAACCAATAAGTCTTATACTTGTGATGCAACTCCAACATTGCTCTTTGCTTCAACAGCAAGAGGTATCGGGGAATTGGACTCAGACAGCAACCAAGAAGGACCCTGATTTTTTGTTTTTATAATTCTCTCTTTATTAAATTTCAAATTAATCAAAAATGAAACAATTTTTTCAAAACATAATATTTGCAAAGTTGTGTACAACCAAAGTAAACAATTATTAGGAAAATTAAAAAAACTAACATATGATTGACACAAAACTCCAATAATTTGGGAGCCATTTAAGCAATAAAGAAAATAAATCTTAATCAAGCAAATTTCACAGAAGAAAGGAGGTTATTTCTTTATGATGACCCTAATTCTGCTACTATAGCCTGGTTCGAATTCTCTACATTTTTATCTCTTAAAACGTTTCTAGGTGAGATGGTTCTGAAAAAAATAAACATTTTGCCTTGAAAATTAATAAAACATCTGCAGGGGAACTTTAAATAAATGTTGCACCCAAATCTAGAGTTCTAGTTTTCAGGGCCAGAAACTGTTTTCTGTGTGGACCTAGAGACATCAGGGAAAACAAAAATTTTTTGACCACAGAATAGTAGATCTTTATTTTTAAAGAATTTCTCAAATTATGAATTCTTTTTCTAAGGAAAAAGAGACAAACAAAGTTGTTCTTTTATTTATAATATCTGTGGATTCTTCAAGAAAAGTTGATATACCTGGGAACTGTTTCTCAGTCCTCCCAGATATATTGTTCGATAGGATAGGGAAATAATAAATTTTTGATATGGAAGGAATCTCATTATCTTTATAAGCAAGGTTTTCCCTCAGGAGCTTTACAAACATCTCATATGGAGATAACAGTGTAGTAAATGGAAAATGTACAAAAATTAAGTTCTTAATTCTTATAAGATTTTCTACATTCTCTGTCTCTTTATGTAATGACAAATTGTCTGTTATATGCATACTCTCAATATCCTGAACATTCTGCACTTTTAATGACAGATTTTTCACTGAAGATTCCTTAATAGCCACTCTATTCCCATTAACCATAGCAGAAAAAGAAGAATTCATCTGGGTAATATTTGAGTCAAGCTTTAGTAGCATCCTCCACAGATCTCCCAGTGTAACACTGGAAGCATCTACGGTATTTACCGTAGATGCTTCTGTAGGATTCTTTTGTCACCTTCCTGATGATTTAAAGCCAGGGATAGAGGAGCAGCAAGTTTCACCAATGGAGAGACAAACTCTCGGTCACTTACGTTTGCTGTTTCACTCTCAATGGAATTCTCCATCTCTGTAACTCCTGGGGGCTATAGAGGAGTTGGTCCTATGCCAGGACTCAGAGACATCTCACATGTCTCTGGCGCAGTCCTCTCAGGGCAGATTGAGCCTGTTAATATGTGCATCCACTAGGCCGAGCCTTAAAGGGACCAGGGAAGAGGTAGAAATTTCCACCTTCCTCTTGTGACCCATAAATTCCAAAGCAAACAGTCAAATATTCCTCAAATGCAGTCAAAGGCGGTCAAAGCCGGTCTAAGCCGCTCACGCGACCCTTTGGCGTGCGCGGCTTAGGTGGCACGCCGGCGGCGTCTGTGTGCCGCTCCTCATCAGGTTTTAAACCCGCGGTCCCAGTCAGATGATGTCAGCGGGCCAGACCTCAGCTGAACAGCTGGTTGCAATCAGGGCTCACTGCTTGTGCCAGGTAGGCTCCTTTTCCTCCTCTCCTCTTTCTCGGCCCCCAAGGACCCTGATTTTGACGGTTTGGGAAACTAAGGATGGGGATGACTTGTATGGTATGGCAGATGCCACCATTATGGAAGAGACCCGTATGGTGCAGCTGATGCTACCATAAGCTTGCAATGGCAGAAAAGGACCAGACTGTCTGGTCCTTTTCTGCCATTGTTTCTATGTTTCTATGTTCTTCCTCTTTACAAGAGCAAGGAATATAAAACTGTACATCATCTGCATGCAGAATGGTGTCAAAAGCTGAGCTGACATCCAATTGCACCAGTATTCCAGTGTATCTACAATCCAGATCCTTATACACCTCATCCAAAAATCTTTTCCAAACCCAAGCTAATCCTTATGTAATACTTCATTATCCTCCAAAACATTTTTGGCAACCCATTTTTCTAATACTTTACATAGTAACCAGATAAGTTATCCATTTGCTGCTTTGCTGAAAATTGGCCTCTGTGAATTCCCTTTGTATCTTATTCTCCCTGTGATCTCCTACTGTCCTGAAATTACTATGTGAAGGGTCCTATGGTCCCTTCACTGGGTCTATGCGCCTCCCAGCAGAAGACATTGAGAATGTCAGGGTAGTGTGTTCCATTATACCGTTTGCTATGGCACTTCCTTCTAGGAATGGCTGGCTACAGCAGTGCAAACTAGGTTGGATTAATGCAGCCCAAGGATTTTATTTAGAAGGTTAAGATTAGGGGGAGGAAGAGAGAAATTAAAACTTTCATATTTCTCTAGTACTGTGGAATTTGGGAAAGGGTAAAACTTGCCTGTGTTCCAGGTTGCTTCATCATCTTTGGCAGGAAAAGAAGGATACACAGATAGTCCCCTGTGGGTGGTGCTTCTGATACCTTTCCAAAAGTAACTGTTCCTGTTTTTACCAGTGGGGTGAAAGGTTAATGAAAGATGATGAAGAAAACCATTTGCCCTGGGCCTGTCTTCCTATGGGGAAAAGGAGACCCTGATCCAAGTTCATGATGAATAAGAATCTCCACAGGAACCAGTGAGAAGG
The DNA here is from genome assembly GCF_901001135.1 of Rhinatrema bivittatum. NCBI lineage: Eukaryota > Metazoa > Chordata > Amphibia > Gymnophiona > Rhinatrematidae > Rhinatrema > Rhinatrema bivittatum. The sequence continues at coordinate 444,044,641 of NC_042617.1, forward strand.
GAAGTGCCAAGTGACTGTTCAGAGGTGTCCGTATGTGTGAGAGGAGAGGAGGAGTGAGCCACTGATCTGATGCTGTATTTCCAGAGATCCAGGAGAAGGAATCCATCAAAGCCCAAGAGGAAGAGAGGATGAGGGATTTAAGAATTGAAACATTCATGTACATCAGTGGTTCTCAACCCTGTCCTGGGGACCCCCCCAGCCAGTCGGGTTTTCAGGATATCCACAATGAATATGCATGAGAGAAAATTTGCATACACTGCCTCCACTGATGTACACCAAGGGTCCTTAGAAGGCAGGGAGCCCATCAATTGCCATGGGAATCTTCAAATACCAAACAAAGGAGTGAGGGGAGCCCAGGAGGCAATAGAGCAAGGATCAGTAGCCCTTATACTTTTCTGTACCTGTATGGGGATTTGAAAAGTAAACATTGTACAAATTTGCCATTTTTCCACATTGCATACCATTTAGTAAAGACTTTTATTTTTGGAACACCATACCTGTGTAAAGTGTCTCCTTGGTGTCACATCATCTAAACACATTAAGCCCTGAAGGTTAATTCTCCGTCTGCCCAGCGCTTTAAAAAAAATCCACACCAGGGTTTCAGGACTGAGTCACGACTATGTCCTGGTACTGAATGTGCCCCCCAACAAACTGCTTGCACCAGGAAGGGGAGACTACACTTAGAATAGGGACACCCTAGTCCAGACTGGGACACCCTAGTCCAGATGACTGATCCCTCAATCTCTAGTCTCTCAATTTAACCCTGGATGTGAAGTACCTGCTGTACTTTTCTTTCAGTAAGCAGAGCTCTCACAGATGCAGCCATACTGGAACTTGCTGTACTCAATATGTCTCACAAAATACTGAAAGATAATTCCCAGCAAATCCCCTCTCTAACATAACCCTATTGAAAGGCCCTTGCAGCTGTTTTAAGCACTCACTTTCTGGAGATCTAGAGGCTCTGACTTTGAGCCCTGGATCCTTTGCAGAACCCACTGGGCTCTTGTTTATTATTCTAAACAAACCTCAGGCATCACCCACTGGGGTGTGTCTGCATTACAGTACAGTCACATGATCTCCTTTCTGGAGACATTTTTCCTAGTAAGGGATCTGTGGGAACCCTTACGAGACCAAGAATGTACTATTCATGAACTTTCTTACATAATCTATATCACTTTAGTTTCAGATTGGGAGAGTGTTCTGGGAGCAGGACTGACCCTACAGGGCTATGGGACTGGGGTGATTCAGCTCCACCAGCCCCCATCTCCCTCAAAATATTGAACAGTGGAGGGGGAGAGGCACTGAGATTGAAGAATAAGGGAAGGCGGCACTATATCTTCTGACCCAACTCAAATGTCTCCATGCATCAATCACTGTAGCTCCGGCCCAGCCGATACTTCCTAGCAGTGGCATCTCTAGACAGAAGTAATCGGGGGGGGAGGGTGATGGATGGGGCAATATGGTCCCCAACTTTTAAAATGGCTATAAGACAATAAGAAAAAGGCCCAAGGGCCTTTTGTGCAATTTTTAAAAATCTGGTCAATTTTAACCACCCATTATAATTATTGGATAACCTCATTCAAACCAATTCTTCTATATGGACATGAGAGTGAAATCTGGAGTCCATAGAGGAAGAGAATGAATCTCAATATAAGCCTGCAGGTTTGTAACACACTCCATATCCATAGCAATTCCCCTAAGAATGAATCTTGGGCATTGCCCCTTAAAACTCAATATACAAACAAAATGTATTTGTATTCAGGTGCAACTTCAGTAACAGATCAGACTGGGTTGGTGAAAGGATAAAATTCCTTTACTAATAATAGACAATTGATGAATATAGTTGAGATGACCAAGAAATTAAAAATCCCTGCTGCCATTTTATCCCTAGATGCAGGTAAAGCATTTGACTGGGTGACCTGGCAATATTTATTTATGGTCTTACCCCACTAGGGCTTGCCTGAACAGTTCATCAAGTGGATATCGGCACTGTATAAGCATCCTAAAGCCCAGATACTTGTGAATGGGTCTCCTTCTGACCCATTTGGTATATTTAGAGGACTAGCCAGGGGTGCCCACTCTCTCCTTCCTTATTCAATTTGGCCTTTGAACCATTAGCACAGGGAATCAGAGGATCCACTGAAATTCAGGGTTTTTATGTCAGGGTCTGTTTCTCATAATTTATTATGCTAAGACAGGTCAGTTGAATCCCATTGTATCACATACCTTTAGGGTTTGACGTACTGCGATGGTTATTATGCTGTCAAAGCAAGGGACTGTTCCCTATTTCAAACCTTCAGGGTAACCCAGTCCTATCCCATATTACACTCTCTCTGGATTTGAAGGCCTGGGGGCAGGAGGGATTGTGATTTTTAGACCAGATTTGGGTAGGGGTCATTTTAGGAGTTTCGGGGATGTTCATGTTAGGGAATGTCAGTTTAGTGGACGCTTGGGCCGACCTGCAGGAGACTGGGAAAGGTATTCAAAAGTCTCTAGTATACCACAGGCCGGGAGGCAGATGTTCAGGCTGGACGTAGAGGTGCTCTTCACCCTGGAAGCTGGTACTCCCCCTGGAGGAGCCCGTAGGAGCCCAACCGCTGGGACTTAGGTGAGGCTTCACCCTTGGAAGCCGAAGCCCCCCCGGGAGGAGCCCGTAGAGGCCCGGCCACTGGGACTTAGGCGGTAGTGGATCAGGGCTGGGAACTGGAACCAGACTAGGACATTAGGTCAGTACTGTAAGGGGGCTCGGGTTCTGGAACCAGGCAGGAACTGTAGCAAGACTCGGGTACTGGAACCAGGCAGGTACTGTAGCAGGCAGGCAGGAACCAAGCAGGCACTGTAGCTGGCAAGAAGGAACCAAACAGGCACTGTAGCTGGCAAGCAGGAACCAAACAGGCACTGTAGCAGGTAAGCAGGAATGGAGCGAGTTCCAAAGGCAGCTCACTCCGGGGCACGGAGCAACAGGGAACCGGATGTTAGGCCCGTTGCAAGGCAAAGACTGGGTGGCCGCGGCCGGCTTAACAAGGCCGCGGCGTCTGACGTCAGGAATTGGGCGGAGTCACCACTGGCGGGAAACGGCCTAGAAAAGCATTCAAGTGGCGCGCGCCTAGAGACAGGGCGTCCATGGAAGGCTTCCTGGCGGTGCAGCCCTCACCAGGATGCCACCAAACAGGGCAGGAACTAGGCCAGTGAAAGCGGGAACAGGTCCAGAAACACGGAGGTAAGGGTCTGGTCGTGGCACTCGTGGCCAGAACCGCAACAGTTGAAGTTGAATTTTACATTCCAGAACATACATGATATGTTTTCTTCACAATTGCAAAGAGCTATAATGTGGCACCTGGAACATTACAGGTTGTTGTGACCGCACGCACAGAACTGGAGTTCTTATTGATTTGACCTGGGTTTCAAAAAGATTTGATTTCAAGGATGCATATATTCTCCCTCTTTCACCTACTCCCTAGTCCATGTACCCCTTTCACAGACCTATCTCTCAAAACCTTCCCAGTCCCTCTATGTCCTTGACACCATCTCTCCATCCTTCCCTCCCTCCAAACACTATTTCCATCTTCTAATTCTCTCCCTCCAACATTCCTCCCCCTTCTCACTGACTTTCTCCCTCCCTTCAGATGCTCTCTTCTCTTTCTCATTCCCTCCCTTTCTTCAAAACCTCCACCCTCTTCCCATTGCATCTCTCCTGAGACTAGTATACCTTCATTCCCTTCCACCAAATGCTTTCACCCCTTTCCTCCATGCAGAGGGCCTTCCCTTCTTTCTCATCCCTTCCCTTCTTTCTTATCCCTTCCCTTCTTTCCTCCCCTCTTCTCACCCCTCCTCCTCTAGAGGTTCTTCCCCTTCTCACCCTCTCCCTCCCACTCTCTGCTCCCCTTCTCACCTCTTCCATCCTCATCTCACTCTTTAAGTCTTTCCCCCCTTTTCTCACCTTCGTCCTCCCTCTAGACTAGAGGCTCTTCCCCTCTTCTTAGGCTTTTCCTCATCTTCTCACTCCCCTTTCCCTCATCTCTTCGACACGTCTCATCTGCTCAACCTCCAGATTCTCTTCCCCCTTGCTATGCTCGTCCCCACTTCTCACTCTGTCCACCCCATGAGGCACTTCTCCTTTTTTACACACACACACCCCCCCCCCCCCATCCTGAGACTTTTCTCCCTCCTCTTCTCAGCGCAGGGGCTGAACAGGGTGCAGCTTCTTACCCTTTGGATCCTCAACCATGCAAGTCGGCAGCAGGCGCGCATTTAAACGAATGTCATTTCCTACTGTCACAGGTCCAGTCTTTTGGTAAGAGCTGTGAGACCGTACTGCTCCCACCATGAGACTGGAAATACCATTTGTTTAAATGCTGCTCTTGCTGCCAGTTCCTATGGGGAGAAGGGGGATGATGGGTGCGTCACTACTATACCACATCGGATTAGGCAGGGTTTTGAGTTATCTTGGGCCCAATCAGATGTCTGAAACCAGGATGTCAATAGGGTGACATGCCTCCTTTTTGGGCTGGGGCTTGCCACCTCTTAACACACTATAATGACACCTGTGTTCCTGAGGAACATGATGTGCTGTCAAATGTCAAAAAGCAGAGCTACCACAGCAGTGCAGTCACCCCTAATTCCCCCTCCCCACCCATCCTCCCACTGACAGTCCTGCACAGGGCTGGTTGTGGGACCAGACTTAAATCAGCTTGTAACAGATTTCACAATCACAGGAAGGTATTAAAAAAACAAAAGAAGCACTCAGAAAAATTGCTCTGCAACTCTTTTCTTATTTGTTTGTCTTTCTTTTAAACCAGGCTTAACATATGTGTGGTGCATCCCCTAAGCAAAGTTAAAAATAATTTGAGTTTTTGCATATAAAAACATAGAATGTGAAATAACCATTAAAAAAAATATAATAATATTTTCCTGACAGTTAAGCAGATTAGTTTTGGTAGGCTATTTTTAGCATATAATACCTCACTGCAGCGATATTCTAATCTTAAAATACATAATTTTCAACAAATTATTATTTTTGACACTGCTGCTGTTTCAAGTACATGCACTTTGCACAAAAGGCTTTGTGCCAAGAGGAAGGACCAATATCAATTTGCAATCTGGAACTCAGCATCTTGCCAACAAATCCAGACTCTATTCAATGCAGATTCTGGTCCGAAATAGCAGGTAATGATGGTGAAAATGTACAACAGGGGGCAAGTTCCTTGCAATGTTTCTGGCATCAACCAGCTGTTCGGAGCCATTTCTTGCTGCCTTATTGAGCAAAATAGAACAGATTGCAATTTTAAATAATTTTATCCTTTTTATTGTGCTCTTTTCTTTTTAAAGATTTCTCATCCTCTTGCAAGGAAATGTGGTTGCCGTATTAGCCCTTTTGAATTTGTGTTTTTGAGGGACAACAAATAAGTTGCGGGTGATACCTTTTTACAGGACTAATTTAATACATCTGTAATGAGCTTTTTTCATGACTTATTCTCTCTTCATCAAGTCAGTGAAGAAACCGCGCAGTTACACTGGGTTTAAATAGTAGAATCATCTAGGTCTTAAGCTGCCTGCATGCTCAGGAAAGGGAAGGGAAGGTTGAATGACAGAGGTGATGAGACAGTAAAACTTTGCAGTTGAAAGGGCCTATGTCTCATAATGGGTGAGAAAGCCAATGAGTCCTTTTGTGTTTATGTTAAAGTTGATCTGAGGTATCTTTTATTCTGATATCCAAATTCACATCTGCCTAACTGCGGAGTGTGGATTTCACCAACCTAGGCAAAAGTGTTTTAGTTGCCACGTTAGTCCACTTGAATATGGAGAAATAAGGGTCCACAAATATGTTGTGTGTGAGAAACATTTTTACTGGACTATCGCGATACATTTCTGCCTAGCTTTGGAGGACTATGCTGTCTTCACCAGGTCAGTGACTTTACCTAGTAAACTGAGCAGATGTGCTTTAGTTTGCCACAATTCTGTGGCTGCAGTAACTTCTGCAGAATATGAACTTTGCCACAGGAATTTACTTATTTATTCATTACATTTGTACCTCGCATTCCACAACAGACCTATGCAACTTACAATAAAAGTAAATACATGCCATAAAACATAAAAAATAACATGGGAATACGGGTTTGAAAAGAATCATATACAACACACATGTAATGTGGCAAACTGCCGCTCTGCCTGTGGCCCTGGCCACCACGGTCTCCCTCCTGCCATTCCATGCCACTTTTGATTTTTTTTCGCCTTGCTCCTGGACAAGGCTGGCTGCCACTTGCCGGGCCACCACTGCTTTTCTTACCACAGTCTGGGCTGCCACTGCCCCAGGACACCAGGGACATTCTCACTGAGACTCAGATTACTGGTGCCTTGGGACACCGCTCACTCTCTCCCTGCTACCCAGTGCCCACTCTGCTTTGGGCCACTGCTCACTTTCTCCCCAAAACTCTATGCCACTGCTGCAGCTTCTCCTTCCTGATGACCAGGACCATGTTTGCAGCTTCATTCTTCTGGTGCCAGGGCTGTCACAAAGGGTGGCAAGCAGGGTGACCATCTGAGGCACCAGGCCGGAGAGGTACCATGCTGCCCTCTTTAGTCGGTCTGTGAGCCTGAGAGCGTGCAAGCCGAAAAGGGAAGGGGGGCACCAAAAGCAATCCTTGTCCTGGGTGCTATTTCAATGCCTGCCCTGGTCTGGGGCCCAGGCTTACCATTGCAAGCCTGCCTCCCATCAAATAGCGCCGGCAGGAGCAAAAAGGCCCCTGTGGCAATAATTTGTCAGAAAGGCAGAGTTGGAATAGAAGAAAATGGGAAGGAAATAGAAAGATAAAAGGGATAAGAGAATGAAGGGTGAGAGGCTACTTGGGAGGGGAAAGCAAGATTAGAGGGAAAGAAGAGATAAGAGGGTTAGGACACTGTAGTAGAGGAGGAAAGAATAAGAAGTTGATGAGATGGGAATAAGGATATTCTGGAGGGGAAAGAAGGAAGCAAATGTATTTATTTGTAGTACTTATATACCATTGTTCTGAAATCAATCACAATGGTTTACAAAGTAGAAATAAATAACATAATAACGGGTACATAAAATTCATATAATACAAAGTAAAATCATATCAAAAAATAAAAACAAGCATAGCAAGGATAAAATATTATGAGATAAAATAACACACAAAAAAGATATAGTTAAAATATAATAAGGAAAAAGGAAAAGGAAAGGAAAAAGGTAGAAAATCACACCTAGTCTAAAATCAGAACGTCCTGCTAGCCAAAATAAAACAAACTGCCTTAGCTAGACATTGTTCTCATAAGCTAATTTAAAAAGCCAAGTCTTCAGTCCTTTCTTAAAAACAGAAGTCTTTTTGCAGCCTTAATTCCATGGGCAAAGAATTCCGTAATTTAGGACCGGCCACTGAAATAGATCTCTCTCTCTCTCTCTTGTGCAGTGCAAAATGAAGGAACTGTCAAAAGGCCTTTATTTATGGATCTTAACTTCTGTTGAAGAGTATGTAAATAAATGACTGAATTTAGCCATTCAACCTTTTCATGTACATCAATTTGTGTTATAAACATAATGCTTTAAAGTCCATCCTGTATTTTATCGGTAGCCAATTTAATGCAATCAAGGTAGGCGTGCTGTAATCATACTTTTTTCCACCTGTTAAAATTCTTGCTATGGCACTTTGAAATAATTGGAGAGCCCATTAAAAGACTCAAGGGAGGGAGAATGGATGAAGGAGCACCATCTAAGAAGAAAAGAGGCAATTGTGATTTTCATGACTGGAAAGTCATTTTGAAGCTAAGTTGTCATAAATGTTCTAATTAAATATTTCTGTTTAATCATTGTATCATATTTTGTTATGATAGTAACAGAACAGTATCATCAAATCCGATACAGTGGAACAAATTGTTGCACAACTGATAATCTGATATCATAGTAGTATTTTCTGCCGTGGTTTTCATGAATTTAACCCCAACCTATCCTATCACCATTTATCTGACAGTTTATCATTTCTTGGCTCAGATGAAGTGACTGCTTGGTTCATGACTTCATCCACTCTATTAAATGATTTCATTGTAGGCAGCCGGATTGCAAAAGTTGTATTAATGCCATGAGTTTATGCTGTCTTATAAGTAACATCACCCAATACATTGGATTAAGAGTATATTATCCAAAAGTCCGTTCAAGAAATGGTAAAAGAATCCATTGGTAACATCTCCCTGTAGAGGATTATCCACAATGCTTTCAGCTTTTCTGATGCCAAAAAGTAGAGCAACAGAAAACTAAAAGAAATGGCAGAATATTTTGGCCCAGAGATAACACTACCCAAAATTAAACAGGAGAACCAGGCTACTCAATATTAAATTAAGTATGGAGCTGGACTGACTGATTACTCAGTCAGTGCCTGGAAATTATCAGCTGGAGCTCAGTGGAAAGAGCTGTGACTCATTGCAGACAGCTCAGTAATCTCATTAGGTGCTTGATTCACCCCCTGCATTCATGGCTCCAGAGAGAAAATAACTCAAGAGAGTTGGAATCTGCTGAATAGCAAATGTTATAAAAAGGGTTGTTCAGGAGATATTCAGGGTGTTCAAAAAGATATTCAGCATGGCTTTATAAAAAAAAGATATCTAGGTGTATCCCAGACTACGTTTTGGGTTACTAATAGGTCTTGCAACTGCCTAGTGCAGTTAGGGAAATAATTAGGGGAGTACCCATTCCTGGACAGCCCTCCCACTGGCAGAGCTGTAATGGATGTCCTTGGTCCAGAGGTTTTATAGCAATTTGTTTTCCAACATCTGAGAGGAAGTGTTTTTCTGCCCCTCTTCCTGCCCATGAAGGGGACTGGCAAGAAGAACTGCATTCTGCAAGGATTCCTACCACCAGGGATCCCACCAGAAAATTAAATAATCATCTCACACTTCCAGAATACATATCTCCAGTTAGGCACCCAACATCCTCTTGTTCTGTGTATTGATTTCTTTTTGCTACCTATTTAATTTTAAACAATTTGTTATTTTATATTAATGAAAATTTTTGTAATTTATATTTTTATATGTCAACCCACTTTCAATCATTATTATTCTTACTTTTAACTTTTACTTTAATTTTAATTTGTTTTTATTTTTCATTTTATTATTTTTGATATATGTAAACCGTTTTGACTAAACACTGTTTGTAAAGACGGTATAAAAATACTTTTAAATAAATAAATAAAATAAAATAATCTGCCGAGTAAAAGATATACATTCAAGGGAAGACACCTATCTGGCATCCACAAAGAGCCCAGAGGGATAGAGCCATTAGCTCTCTGTGCCAAGACAACATTTTGTGCCATCCGGGAGGGGTTTTTTCCTGCTTCCAAAGGGACCCTAACCCATGGGGAACCTCCGTACCATCAAATCCAGAAATGCGGATGGATTTCTGGCCTACTAAAGACTAGTGCACAGATAGAGAAGAAAAGATCTAGAATTAAGAGAGGAATTGCAGAGAATGTGGTGTGTGATTTACCATATTCAATTGTGTCATTCAACGAAATTGCATAAGTAAAGCATTATTTTGGACACTGACTAAATGGTCCAAGTGGGGGTTTTTTTGGCACACAACACACAGCGCACAGCAGACTGAAGGGAGCTCAAGCACAGCTCACTAGTCACCCCGGAAAGGACTCCTTTCCACCCTTTGTCTGAAGGACCTACACCTTGAAATGGGAAGAGAAGTAAAAGCTAGCCAAGGCCCCTGCCCCAAAGAACTTACAAATAGCTTTATGTCCTCTTCTGTACCCGATTGGTATTTTAGGGAGGGGTTACATAGGGATCACTACAGACCAGAGGTCAGCAACCCCCGGGCATGTGTGCTACATGAACACATTCCATCCAGCATGCCAAATGTCAGCCCTACACACACACCACTGTAATGCTGGCACAGTGAGCAGTTTCAAAGCTCATGGCTCTACTGCTTCTAATACTGCTTATCATCGCTAATGTGCTACTAGATGTACATAGCACTGCACAGATACATATAGGAGGCAAGCTAATCTATTCAAGACACACAAACAAGCCAAATAAGAAACATTAGGAAAGTTATTTCTTATAGAAAACATGGTTAAAATCAGCAAATTTATGCTCAAGGGCAGCCACGGTTTAAGATTTAACCACAGTCCCAAAAAGGTGGGATTTTTGGCAGGTTTTGAATATGGCCAAAGAGGGAGCTTGACACTCCCCACTCCAGTTGTTTCAGGCATATGGCACAACAAGCTGGAAATGGTGGAGTCTGGAGTTGGTGATGGAGCAGAAGGGCACAGATTAGAGCAGCTTACCCGATTAATTCAGGTCACAAGGAGGGGCATTGGGAAAGATTCAAAAAGGACAGTTAATGAAGAGCTGAAGAATAAAGGCGTTTGTAGGTAAGCAAGAGAAGCTTGAGCTGCATGTGAAAGTGGATCAGGAACCAATGTAGTGACTCGAGAAGAGGGTTTCGGAGTTTTAATTAGGGATGTGAATTGGTTTTCTAACAAACTGAAATATTGTACGATATTTCTAAATTTGTTAATATATCGGGTAAAAAAAGAAATGATCAATTTTCCCCCGAATTTTCGTAAAACTCGTGTTAGCTAACTCCTCTTAACGCGCACTAACAAAAAAATGTTTATTTTTGTTATTTTTTGCTATTTTTGTTAGTGCGCGCTAAGAGGAGTTAGCGCGCACTAACCTGAAAAATGATTTTTCACTAAAAAAAAAAAACGGATCCATGGGAAAACGAGATTTTCCCGTGGCCAGACGAACCCAAAAGTGGGAACGATTGGGCACCCGATTCACATCCCTAATTTTAATGACAACTGAATTTTGTAATGGAGAAAGGAGGTTCGCTGAGAGGCCTGTGAACTGTAGGTTGCAGTAGCCTAAGCGGTAGCTGATGAGAAAGAGATAAGAGTTTTGATAATGTGTTCAGAAAGGAAGGGATGGATTTTGATAATGTTATAGCGGAAGAGAAGTGACACTTTTTAGTTATGTTTTAGATGTGTGCAGAAAAGGAGTGAGAGGAATTGAAGTTGGTCCCCAAGGTTGCAGACTGAGAGGACTGGAAGGAAGAAGAATGGCATCTGCACAGCTGGTCCATGAGTTTTGAAAATGATCATGGTGCTGTCATTCAACTGTGTGCAATGCCGACTTAAAGCATGCTGAGCACATACATTTGATCAGCAGGATTTGATTTGGGCCATCCCTCCCTGTTCCCACTCCTTAATGACAGTGTTCATTCCCTAGTATACTTCTAAATACCATCATATTAAACCGAAAATAGTTGTGATAGCCTATGTAGGTTATAGACAGTGAGACCTCATATGTAGTGTGGCGGACTTGTGGTGGAATTGCCCCAAAACGCCACTATCAGAGATAAGCGGTGATAACTTCACTAGTGCACCGTCTGAAGATTTTAATCATTGGTCTCTCTGTCGAGTTTTTTGGAGTTTTGATGATGACAATTTATGTCAGTTTACATAAAATTAAAGGCAGTGAAAATGCACTTATCGTAGCACGGTATGCAGCAGGGATATAACACTGGCGTTGCCCGACACGGCTCGTGTTTCTGTGAACCTTCTTCAGGGGCCGCGCTATGCCAATAGATTCCCAGGACTGCCTACTGGTTCTGCTACTGGCAGTCCTGGGAATCTATTGGCATAGCGCGGCCCCTGAAGAAGGTTCACAGAAACACGAGCCGTGTCGGGCAACGCCAGTGTTATATCCCTGCTGCATACCGTGCTACGATAAGTGCATTTTCACTGCCTTTAATTTTATGTAAACTGACATAAATTGTCATCATCAAAACTCCAAAAACTCGACAGAGAGACCAATGATTAAAATCTTCAGACGGTGCACTAGTGAAGTTATCACCGCTTATCTCTGATAGTGGCGTTTTGGGGCAATTCCACCACAAGTCCGCCACACTACATATGAGGTCTCACTGTCTATAACCTACATAGGCTATCACAACTATTTTCGGTTTAATATGATGGTATTTAGAAGTATACTATTATAAGATTACATCATAACCCAACAGTTCTTTTTCATAGTGTTCATTCCCTAGCACATGAACATCTCCAAAGGAGGTATTGGTTGCGTTGGCACACCAGCAAATGATATTGCTGACCCCTGTTACAGACAATTAGTTTCATATAGCATCCTAAGCTAGAGTACTATATAACAAATTATATACAGGTATAAGCCCTTGCCCTGCAGAGTTTATTATTTGGGCAGATACCTGGAACAATGGAAGATAAGGTGACTTGCCTGAGGTCACAGCAGATGGCAGTGAGAGAAGCAAGATCTGGTTTCTTGGTTCCTAATCCATTTTTCTAACCAATACGCCACACCTTCCACTATACCCACAGAAAAACCCAAAAGCACTACATAAACAAGATTTTATTAATTTCCCAAACCCCCAAACCTACATATATTTACTTCTTTTTGAGGCTGGAATATCTCTGAAAGGTCTTTTGCTGCAGCTTCATAGCTCCTATTATAGTACATGGAAGCAATTGTATCACTTTAATCTTATCCTCTCATAGCAAAAATTAAAATCCTACCAAAAACATGCCCTGCCATTTCACTTTATCACATGAAATGTGAAGGAAATATGTAAATACCTTCTGCTAATTAAAAACCCCTGGCTACTGTTTTTCTGTGGCCAAAACTGTTTTTAAAGAGACAGTGCCACTTTCTCCTCAAGAGATCACAGCCATGAAGTAAAAGTTATTTGCCGTGGGTGCTAAAATTTAAATATCTTTCATGACCTTAAATTGAAATCGAGTTACGATGCACAAGATGATGGCGTTAAAATTTAAACATTAGAAAACATCTAGAAGTGAAACCGCAAATAATCGAGAGGTCCAGAAGACCTTGTTGGTGGTCGTGGTACTTCGTCTGGCTTGCTGATATGGCTTCATTAAACAAAAATAATTAAAATAGTTAAAATTCAAAAATAAAACTCTTTATAAATATTAAATAATAGGAAATTTAACAAATTAAAATTGAGTTGGCGGTAATACAGAGAAAGGTTTATTGATGTTCCCCTTTTTAGACTAAATACACAACCAGGTATATAATATAGTTGGATATGGAAATAGGATTCCTAATTCTTGAGGGGGTATCCGAGGAGCAAGACCTTTTAGGACACAAGAGAAGTCCCACATTTTTTGCCACTGAACTACTCCAGGTGCATGAGCAGGGTTGGTGCAAACATATTTGGTGTCCTAGACGAATCTTTGTTCATTCACCCTGCCCCCCCCCCCCCCCCCCCCCCCCACCTTAACTACCAGAAACAGTGGCTCCAGCACAGCACTTCCTTCTTTGACAGTATTGGCTGTGGTACAGAAGCTTCTAGACCAGTGGTTCGCAACCTTTTTTGTTTCTCCCCCTACTCCTTGTCATCATCACCTTCACCATTCCCTCTTCCCCAGCATCATAAACATGCCTGTCCCCTGGCATCATCATCTTCTTCCCTTTTCTATCCCTCACCCTCCTAGTATCATGTAGCAGGTAGGAAAATTAGTGGTTATTTTATCATAGATTAGACAACACACTTATTTATAAGTATAGAAGTTTTACTTAAAAGCCTGAGAATAAGCAATAAAAGCATTAAAGATTAGAGTTTGCATTAAAGAATGACACAAAAATACTTCCCCTCACAGTTCCCAATGTGAGTCTGATATATCTTTGGAAATCCCGGAACACAGAACCGGGAAACCAACAACAGCTCATCAGGCATTTCATTAACCACTGGTAATGTCCAAAAGCTGATCTTCTGAGCTGTTCTTTCTCTGATTTCAAACAGTTAGCTTGAAGTAGGTCTTTTTATGTTGATTCTGCTGACCTTTGTCCTAGTTTCAGTTTTTCTCTGGGTTACTCCCATGTGTTCTCGAGGCCCCAACTGTCTGTTCTAATCACATCACCAAGTAGTTAGGTGTGGCCAAGTAGCTACTGTCCTGTTTTCCTCTGATACTTGCATAGTTAGTCTCCTGAGTAACTGCTCTTTAATATATCTGATCTCATGACTTGATTTTGTTACAAGCAGGCTAAGAAAAATAGTATATTAATTCTCAGAACTCATAGGCTTTATATCAAATAATTACACTGATAATATCAGTGATTCTCTGCTTCAAAACATTCTATCACAGTACAATATTCTTCACATAAGCTAGCTTGCTGCTTAAAATAATTACCCATACATTATCACCTTCCCTTTCCCACCATCTCTTCCCCATCCCTAGTATTATCATCATTTTCCTTCTTTCTCACTCCCTGGCATCAACATTACATTCTCTCTCCACCTCCTCACCCCAGGCATCATCATAATCATCATCAACTTTCCTTTCCTTCTACCCCTCTCCCCCACTCCCTGGCATCATCACATTTCCTCTCCCACCACCATCATCATCACCTTCTCTCTCCTTCCACCACGTTCTTGCACCCCCTGGCATCATCACCTTTTTTCTTCTCACCCCTGGCATCATCATCATCATCATCACCACTTTCCCTTTCCTTCTACTCCTCTCCCCCACCGCCTGGAAAATCATCATCTCTCTCCCTTCTCCTTACCTCCAGTGTCATCATTATCACTTTCCCTCTCCCTCCATCCCTCTCCCCATCCCCAGTCATCATAATTACCTTCCCCTTTCCCTCCATCCTTTTTCCCCTACCCCATCCATCATTACCACCTCTTCCCCATCCCCTCACATCATCACCATCATCACCTTCCCTCTCCCTTCACCATCCATCATTATCACCTTCCCTCTCTCTCTTCTCCTCACCCCCTGGCATCATCTCCTTCCTTCTGCCTCTATCCCTCTCCCTTACCCCTTGGCATCATCACATCCCTCTCCCTCCATTCCTCTCCTCCATCTCCAGACATCATCATCATCACATTCCACCACTTCTTCCCCACCCTCTTCCATCATCATCACCTTCCTTCTCCCTTCACCCCCATCATCATCACATTCCCTCTACCCCTGACATCTTCTCCTTCCTTCTGCCTTCATCCTTCTCCCTCACACCTTGGCATCATAAGAACATAAGAACATGCCATACTGGGTCAGACCAAGGGTCCATCAAGCCCAACATCCTGTTTCCAACAGTGGCCAATCCAGGCATTAAGAACCTGGCAAGTATCCAAAACTAAGTATAGTCCATGTTACTGTTGCTAGTAACAGTAGAGCAGTGGCTATTTTCTAAGTCAACTTAATTAATAACAGGTAATGGTCTTCTCCTCCAAGAACTTATCCAATCTCTTTTTAAACACAGCTATACTAACTGAACTAATCATCATCATCATCATCCATCATCCACTATCATCATCATCGCCATCATCGCTATCATCGCCATCATCATCATCATCACCACCTTCCCTCTGCCTCCATCCCTTTCCCTCCATCCCCTGGCATCATCTCTTTCCCTCTTCCTCCACCCTTCTCATTCACCCCCTAGCATCATCAATTCCCTATTTCTCTATCCCCTGGCAATATCACTTTTTCCCTCTCCCTCCACTACCCATGCCAATCACCTTCTGTTCTTTCCCTTCAATCCTGGCACCACTTGCCCTCTCCTCTCCCTCACTTCCTGGCATCATCACCTTCCCTCTCTCTCCACCCCTCTCTCTCTCTCTCTCTCTCTGACATCATAATCAATCTTATGTTTCCCCCACACTCTGGATACCTTCCCTCAACCTCATTCCCTGGCATCATTATCACCTTCCCTCTCCTTCCACCTTTCCTTCCCACCCCTTTGAATCATCATCTTTCCACTCCTTTTATTCTTCTCCACCAACCCCTGGTATCAACAACTTCCTTATCCCCCATCTCCTGGCATCATCATCTTCCCTTCCATCTCCCCACACACACTGTGGCACATTCATCTGTCCCTTTCCCCACTCTATTCCCAATCCCTGAAAAAAAAAGTTTGGGAGCAGGTTTTTCCCTCCTTTACCAGCCTCCCTTTGCAATCTGAACTGCATGGGGCCAGCAGGTCTCGTAAGCCTACAGAGCCCCATGCAGTTTCTGTTGCACAGGAGAGCCAGCAGAGGGGTAGAAGGAGCAGCTGCTAAGTGCCTCTCTCCCACACCCCCTGCTGGCAGGAGGACATTCTGCAGGCCAGGAGGGAAACAGTAAATGAGACTTTAGATGTGGCACACCTACACTTCAGCCATGGAACATTGGCTGGGAAACACTGTTCTAGAAATCACACTGGCAGTATTTTGCCTCCCCCAAAATCTTGGCACTCTAAGTAACTAGTTAGTTTGCCTAATGGAAGCATCAGTCCTGTGCATGAGGAGATACAATATGTGCTTATAGATTGAATAAATACTGGGTTTGACCTGTTTTTGAGTCTGCTATGTTCTTTTGAATTTTTCTGAACTGTAAACAGTTCACACATCTTGCTGTATTAAATTGTTTTTACTGCTGAACTGATTTATTTTTTTATATTCGTAAACTTCAGCTTCTTATTACATCAGCACCTTTGTTTTGGAACATACCTCATGATATGCAGACTGTTCTTTTTTTTTTTTTTTCCAAGAGATCCCTTGGGTCATACAGGTTAAGCCTGTCCTCCATAGCATAAATCTGTTTTTTCCAGACCCTGTCCTGACTGGCAACAGAGATTTTTTTTTTTTTATTCAGCAGTTTTGACTTTCAAAATGAAAAGAAAGTAAAACCAAATAAATTTTGTTGGTTTTTTTTTGTTCTGTTTTAAAAATGAAACAAAATGAAATAGGACATTTTGTTGACGTTTCCTATTTTATTTCAGATGAAGGCTCATGCCTAATTAATAGTGCTCAGCAGTCTCTGAAGTGTGGCCCCCTACAAAGGAGGATTACATTTCTTTTGAAAATTACCCAAAGACTAAATACCCACCGACATTTATACCTGCTTTCTCTACAGATACGTTTCCAACCAAATTGCATGCATAATTTTGAAATCCAAAATTATGCTTATAATTTTCATACCCAACCTAACCTACCTCAGGAACATTTCCACTATAATGCAGGTAAAAACCTGTGAGTTTGTGGAACTACATACATATTTTTAATTTTAAGAGACAGAGAATTCATGTGGGTAAAATACTTTTACCACTGAAAGGCCCTTGAATACTGCCTACCCTGCATACTAAAAATCTCATCTTTCCTATATCTACAGATGACTATTGCAAGCACACTTACAGCTCCATCACAATTCCACATTGCGGCATAGCTCTATATTCCCTACACTTTAGCTACTTGTACCACACATCTAACTCTGACACATCCATACATCTCTCAGCCATATCCACATTCATTTCTTCTATACCCTACCCATCACCTCCTATACAACTACATATAGAGGAAAGGATTCTACATGGTCTAGTCATACAAAAATGAGAAATAAACAAATTTGCTGACAAAAATTAAATTTTATTTTAAACAATTTTAGTTTTAAAATTGTATTCATCCCCTTTTGGACTATGAGTTTATGTGTGGGAGCTACAGGATCTCTTTTACCTCCTCTGGGAGGGCAGGGGGCCTTCTTCCTCTTCTCTGGCTCTGGATCCTTTTCATCCTCAGACTAGAGAGCCAGAATGTCATGGTAGGGTTGAAAGGTGAAAATAAAAAGTTAAAAACAGACTCAACAGACTTTATCCACATCCAAATGATTACAATGCAAAGTAAAGCAACACAGTAGGTAACATATATAACTTCACATGAAAAAGGACCATCTGTTTCACTCTAAGCTATACCCCAGTACATGCAAGCATATTGATGTAAAAGCCAGACTGGAGGAGGCAGAGACTCTTTACACACAGAGATACGTGGTCAGCCTAAAGTCAACAAACCCATTACAAGATATGATACAGTTGTTCCATTAGGATAATAGTTAAACTGGGCAGAATTATTCTTTTTGATTACTCCTTTGCAAACTATACCAGAAACTCATGTACTCAGTGTCTGTATATATCTACTACAAGACAATTATTGTGTTACTCTTGAAGTAAACAAATACTTGGGTTTTGATTTTCATGTGGACCCTGAAGTGCCATATACCCACCAATAGGGACTTGCGAGTAAGTTGGAAAATGTATGCATGTGTCTTTTAAAATAGCAACTTATACGCATAACTGTTAGGCTAGTCCCAGAACGCTCCTAAACCACCAATCATCACCAATCACCACATATCATGCTTCCTGTAACATGGTTCCCCTCTCAGCCTTCCCAAAACTACTGGAGCACCTTCTGGTGCACAAACAGTCCCTCTATATAGCTAGAAGACAGGTACCTCACTCTAATCACTGGACCCGAATCTAGGTGGAGACTAACAAGTGAATTCTCAAAATGTTGTGTGCATACAATATAGTATAAATTGTGTTAAACAACTGGCATCAACCCTCAATTGTTAATGTAACTACAAAAACTCTACCCATATGAGGGAAACTATAACTTACAGTATAGATTTTAATGTAATTATTAAAATATTGGGAATTGGTATCAGAATAAAGAGTGCTTTACTACAATCTTCTGGGCTCTTGCCTGCAAAGGGCTACAACCCATCTCATGTGTATGCACCAGTTGTTACGTCATTTACTTCATCCCATTTTAAAATATTTTTCTTTTGAATTTTTATACCACTAAGGGCCTCATTTTCCAGTATTGCATGCGATACCAAAAAGGGGTGTTACCTTATGCAAACTGTGATAACAGCTATGCAACACACTCTATTAACCCAATTTGGGCTACATTGCCAGTATATATCATGGTTCACAATGTTTCTGGGAGAGAGAGAGAGAGAGAGAGAGAGAGAGAGAGAGAGAGAGAGAGAGAGAGGAGAGAGAGAGAGAGGAGAGAGAGAGAGAGAGAGAGAGAGAGAGAGAGAGAGAGAGAGAGAGAGACTTGCTATAGTGTCTCCTCCCTAGACAGGTATTTGTATCCCTATGGTAGGCCCACCTAGAAACTCGAGGTGGGGATTAGGTATTAGTGTAGGGGGTTGGGGGCCACTTTCACATTCAACATGAGATGTACGAACAGAACAGTGGTCTCTTGTGAAGATTTGATGGCCTTCGGAGTGAGGAAACTCACTCCAAGATGAGATTTGGACAATGTTCTCTCCACCTAGCTTGATGGACACTCTACCTGGGCAACAACAAGCTAGGTGGAGAGAACATTGTCCAAATCTCATCTTGGAGTGAGTTTCCTCACTCCGAAGGCCATCAAATCTTCACAAGAGACCACTGTTCTGTTCGTACGTCTCATGTTGAATGTGAAAGTGGCCCCCAACCCCCTACACTAATACCTAATCCCCACCTCGAGTTACTAGGTGGGCCTACCATAGGGATACAAATACCTGTCTAGGGAGGAGACACTATAGCAAGTCTCTCTCTCCTGTCTAGAAACATTGTGAACTGCAATAAACCTTGCCTGGCTGTTAGTGGAATTAACTCCTTGGAAAATGACCCCCATAGTTCCTCAGTCTACCCCTTGGAGTTTCATACCATGACCTCAGGTCCTACAAATTCCTTTCCCTCAGAAAAGGCATTTTTATGTGTCATTAATACAGGTATTTGAAAGTCTGCATCATATCTCTTCTCTCCTCCAGGGTATATAATGTGGTCTCCAGTTTCTTCTCCTAAGCATTCCAGTGCAGACCCCCATCAATTCTGGTTGCCTTTCTCTGAACCGCTTCCATTCTATTTTTATCCTTCTTCAAATACAATCTCTAGAACTGAACATAGTACTCCAGGTGAGACCTCAGCAAAGATCTGTACTGGGGCATTATCACCTCCTTTGACCTATTGATTACATATCTCTCTATGCATCCCAACATCTGTCTAACCTTAGCAACTGCCTTGTCACATTGCTTTGCTAGCTTCAAATCATCTGACACTATCACCCTGAGATCTCTTTCCCAGTCCATGTACATCAATATTTCCCCTCCCCCCCCCATCATGCGCAGCTACTTTCAATTACCATACCCCAAATCATGACTTTGCAGTTGTTGATATTGAATCTCAGCTGCTAAAACTTTGACCACTTCTTGAGCTTTCTTAGATCACTTTTCATTTTTCCTACTTCGTCAAGGGTATCTACCCTGTTGCAGATCTTAGTGTCATCTGCAAAAATAAAAACATTATCTTCTAATCCCTCTGCAATATTGCTCATAAAGTTATTAAACAAAACCGTTCCCAGAACCTATCCTTGAGAAACTTCACTTATCACTTTTCTCTTTTCAGCATAAGAACTATTTACCATTACTCAATTATGTCTGTCAGTCAGCAAATTTGTAATCCATTCCACCATCTTGGAACCCTCTGCCAGTCATCTTATTTTATTCATGACCCTCCTGTGGGGAACCATATCTAAAGCCTTGCTGAAATCCAAGTAAACCACATTGAGTTTTCTTCCTTGATCTAATTCTCTAGTAACGCAATAAAAATAAATCAATCAGATTAGTTTATCTTCCTCAACAGGTATAGTCCAGTATGGCTGTATCCCATTCATGAGATTTCTGAACCATGTCTCTGTAGTAGCAACAATATCCAAGTCCACTTCCATCATTAGGATCTACTGATCTGAAATTATATTGCCCAGATACTTTCAAGCTTTTCTCACTCAGGAGGTCATTTTTCAAATATTTTTCAAATAGCGTTAGGGCCCATTTCACAGGTATTAGGGCCCTAACGCCCATGATAACACCATAACACATGCGATAAATAACGCAACACAAGATGTGTATGCAAATTTTAAAAATGTAGTCAAGTGGGAGGAGTTTTGGAGGAATTTATGAAAATGAAGGTTACTTAATGTTGTGTGTGATAACGTAATGCATGCTATTGTGGGATTTAATGCTGGAAATAACTACATCTTTTTTCTGGCGTGACACCTGCGATAGCTGTGTGTTATGGCCAAACCAGGATTTGTGATAACTATCGCAAATCCCATTTTGAGTGGGGAGAGGGAGGGGGAGGGGAGAGCCTTTGGGGAGGCACAGATATGATTCGACTTTTTATACCACTGTAAGAGGGCATTCTGAACTCGGGGTGAAGTTTTGGTGGTTTGCTAGGATTTGAATGGCAGTTTTACATGCACAGTCAGAGGTATGAACAGTACAGTATTTATCAGTGAAGATTTTATGTGATTTGGAGTGATGAAAGGTATAAAAAGATGAGATTTGTACAATGTACTCTCGACCTAGCTTGATGCACTCTCTACCTAGCTGCTATCAAGCTAGGTCAAGAGTACAATGTACAAATCTCATCTTTGTGTACCTGTCATCACTCCAAATCACATAAAATCTTCACTGATGTCTACTGTGCTGTTTGTACCTCTGACTGTGCATGTAAAACTTCCCCCCAAAACCTAGTGCACCACCAAAACCTCACCCAGAGTTACTAGTTGCCCCTCTTACAGTGGTATAAATAGTTTACTTATATGAGAGCCTTATAAAGAGTATCTCTTTCTCTTCCTCTCTCTCTCTCTCTCTCTCTCTCTCCTGTCTGGGTGCTATTATAGCAAAATGATAAATCTAGGCCTCAGCTTGCTGGTGGTCTATTGCGTTGATTTTTGTTAATTACCCCACTTCCTATATTTTTTTGAGGTGTCATTCTAATTTTCTTCTGCCACTCCAGTCCACTAGTTTAAATGAATTATGACATATGATCTGAATTTTTCACTTAGGATCCTATTTTCTTTCACACACAGATGTAAGCCATCTTTACAGTTTCATTCACAGCCCCAGCCACCAATGTATCTAAAACCTTCTTCTTTATACCAGGTTTTGTGTCATGTTTTGAAATTGTCTATATGACTTCGTGTTTCCTTCCCCTTTCCATAAACAGGTAATGCTTCTGAAAAAGTGCCCAACCTAATTCCTTAGAGTCTTGAAATCTCTCTGTACTGCTTTGATGCTGTTTCTGCCAAGCTTATTGGTCTCTGATTGGTGATAAAATATATATTACAGTCCTTACCTTCTTATTTAATTGCATTGACTATCCGGTTTACATTTTTGTTAGCTGAGGATCCTGGAAGGCATTTAGCTTATTGTGTCTCCCTCTAAATGAGTTCCCAAATTAGTGCCTCTGAAGACCAAGTTTCCCAGCACAAGGAGCTTTCTGACATGAAATTCGATAGTGTTATGGAGTTTCTGTGTGCATTGGATATCTTCCATCCTTTCAAATGCCACTTCAGTTTCCATTGCTGGGGCATCTTCATTTTCCATTGCAGAAAAGGCATTTTATAGGAGTATCATTGGAACAGAGGATACGGATATTTATATTTATTGAACTCAAATGGATAACTTCACCACAAAATTTGTGTAACTCAAGCCCTCACAGCATTTAGTAAATTTCTTTATAAGAACATAAGAAATTGCCATGCTGGGTCAGACCAAGGGTCCATCAAGCCCAGCATCCTGTTTCCAACAGAGGCCAAAACCAGGCCACAAGAACCTGGAAATTACCCAAACACTAAGACCAACACTCTATGATTTTGCTCTATTTAAAGGTAAAAGTATGATAATTCTCTTTAATAAACACATTTTTATAAGGAAAAATGGGTCACAGTGTTCTTATTTCTTTGGTCCACTTTACAATGTGTAGATAGATAGATATTGCCATTGCATCAGGAATTCCAGAATTGCATTGTCCAGAAACTGACCTTACCATCAGGCAGTGTAGGAAGGATGTGTCAGCTCTATTTCTGGCCATGCACTTTCCCCTCCACCCCACACACTGGCCGTCCAGTCAGAGGCACTTGCCGAGGCTTCCAGCTGGAAATAAGCAGAGTGCTGAAGTAACAACTACACAAGCTAGCAAAGAGATCAGGGGGAGAGTTGCTGCGATGGCATCAATAGAATAAAATGAGCACTTCAATAGGATCTGTGTCTCCAATTCTCACAGTAAACATCCCTGCATGTATGTATTTATATTGAAGTCACAGCTTTGCCTTAGTGTTGATAGCATTGGCAAGAAATATTTGTTTTTTCTTAGGATGCTGGTTTTCACATTCATTGCTCTCTCAGAATGACTATAGTAATCTTTATTGCTCATTTAACCCTTTTAAAGCATCCATCAAGAAAACATATTGTCTGATTCTTTGTTTCCTTTTGTCGATCTTATTCATGTGCAGTTGGACAGAAGGTTCAAATTGTTATATTTTTTACTCAAAACCTGGACACAAAAAAAGATTAATTTTTCTTAAGGCTATGAGCTCCGTTTTAAAAATCTACTCACTCAGGGTCATTATTCAGTGTTTATGCTGTGGTCATAGTTCACATGACCCAGCCAGTGGTAACACAGGTTGCTGATAATAATCAACACTGCAGTACCCTAAAAACAAGGGAAAATTAAAGGTAAAAAGATGGTGAGTTAAAAGAAGACAGCAGGAAAATGGAGCAGATCATGCCTCCAACAGAACTAGAATTCACTGGCAGCCAGGGAGACAATTGAATAATACATCAACAAAGATTCATATTTTATCTGAAAGCCATCTGCGCTCAAGAGAAAAGTGATGAACAAAAGATAACATTATTCCTCAGCAGAGCAGGTGCAGATGCACTCAAAGCGCCTTACAATAACTTCCAGCCCATGGAAGTAGAAAATGATTACAAGGTGGTGCTCCAGAGATTTGAAGCATGCTGCACACCTAGAAAACATGAATTCTAGGAAAGAAATGTGTTCTACTGCTGAGTACAATGTGAGGGAGAGTAAATAGAACAGTTTGCAATATACCTCAAAGGTCAATCACAAAAGCTTGGTGGTCTACCTGGATCTCAGATAAGAAGCAGAAAAAAAAATGACCAGGATCAGACAGAAAGTAAAGTGTGAATGCTATAAGAAACAGCTTTCTTGGAAAAAAACAGCAAAAATTAGCCAGACAGATGAAATAACTCTAGCACAGATACAGTCCATGAAATCAAAGGAAAGGAAACACCTGTAATAAATCCTATTCCAAAATGAAAAGTGAATCATAAGAAATGTAGGGGAAAAAAAATCACAGAAAAAAAGAGTGCATCAGGCTATATGCAAAGAAAAAAAGCCAAGGAAGTATGCTACATTCAGACAAGAATATAGGCAATGACCAACATGAAGACCGAAAGTGTAATGGGGAGAAACTGGGTGTTTTGCAAATGAAAAGTGACCTCTTATAACTTTGGTGGGCTTTGGGAGCAATCAGCAAAAAACTGCAAAACCTTTTAAAATGGCCTTCATTTCCACTGTCACCAGAGGAGAGGAAGAGAGCGCACCTAGATTTGGGGAAGAAGGAGGAAGTGCTCATATGCGTGACATCGGCTGCTGTGAAGTCAGAGTGCAGCCTGGGAGGAGCCATAAAAGCAAGATCATACTTCGCACATCAGCCTTAGCACAAGGAGTGAAGGAGGAGCAGCATGCAGAATGCAGCCATTGACTAGAGCTGATGCTAGGCCCAATGCATAGCACTAGCATAGAATCCATGAGTAGGTTTCTACCTGAAGAATTAGATGCTAATTGGATAGCTGAGATGTCCGATCCCATCCAGTCTAGGATGGGAGTTGGCAGTCTGCCACCACACCATTAGGAGGAAAGGTCCTTAGCAGCAGGAGCACCCAGACTGAGCATGAACCTGATTTTCTCATCCAGAGCAAGGAGCACTTACAGACCCCTTAACTACTCATAGTTTCTCTGCATTATGGGCCAGATTCATTTGACCCTCATAGGCTGTAACATGATGGGGTCCACCAAATGGGTGGAGTGCACTCCATTGTAAAAGCCAGAACCAGTGTTTCCAAAAAACAGAATTACAATTACAATATAATAAAAAAAAAACCCATACCAAAACAGTACTAACTGACAGCACTCAAACAGCCCTACCTATGAAAAGGTAACACAGCAAATTTTACCCCAGGCCCTAAAACACCAATATACCTGCTATTAGGAAAACAGAACAAGCCAAGCTGCTATATATCCCTATATATAGCTTCCCCCAGATCTAAGATTAGAAACTAGTCACCAAGAATTCAAAAAAAGACTTAAGACCTTTCTTTTCAAACAAGCCTTCCCAGACGCTTAATTCTACTCTGACGGACAGACATCCTATATATTAGGTACCTCCTAATCATGGACACCACACCAAGTCCTTTTTTAAGACTCTGCAACGGAACAACTATCTTTGAGTTCAAAAAATTCATTTCTATATATATATTTGGCACTGTTAATACGCCTTTATTCTACATTAAATAGTTATACTGCTTATATTAAATAATATAATTTTTATGTATTACCAGTTAAACTATAATTTATTTTATCACTATGTTAAATTGTCATCTAGTTAAATTGTCATCTAGTATTACCAGTTAAACTATAATATTTATTTATCACTATGTTAAATTGTCATCTAGTTATATTGTTCCATATGTTCTACTGTTCTATGTAAAGCTCCGCTCTCTGTTGGGCAGTTCATTGTTTTATGTAAACCGGAGTGATTTGTAGTCCCTACAAGAACTTCGGTATATAAAAATTAAAAATAAAAAAAATAAATAAATATAAAAATATCTAACCTCAGTCACAAATGCAGAACACAGACAGACCCCCATCAAATACAGAATAAAATGACCATAAAGTATATATAGAAACATGCAGGCAAAAAGTGAATTGGAAATTGCAATATCCCAGACTCTGTAGGCAGTACAATAATAGAAATACAGAAACATTATCCTTCTTCATAAAACATCAAACAATAAAATCAAGAATATTAATCATCGATAATAATAAAATCATACTAATAAAATGAATACATATTTCAAAACACTGATGAATAGAATAATATCCAATAATTGAAAGTTCATAAATAAATTAAAAACATTTTTCCAAACATCAATAAAAATTTTTAAAACAGCAGATACATCAAATAATACTCAATAATTACAACTAATAAAGATTAAAAAAAAAAAAAAAACCCTCACACTTTCTATACCTGGGAGCTTCCAGATGCCCAGAGATTATCATTGATTAGCAGGGGAGGGAGTGGGTGTTGTTATACACAAACTGTCTCCTCTCTCTTTCACACACACACACATATACACACACTCACACACATACACATATTCACACACACACCCTTCCTTATTCACACACATTCTCCCTTTCTCTCACTCACACATGCTCAGTCACTCACATATCTATTCTCCCTCTCTCACATACTCTCCCTCTCTCAATCACTCACCTTTCTCCCCCTCTGGAAGCACAACAGCAGTAACCTTCTCCTTCAGCTCCTGCAGCTTATGAGACTCTGCTTCTTTATTCAGGCCATAGAGGCTGACACTTGCTCCTACTCCTGTCCAACACTACTCTGCCTCCTACTCTGTTCTTTAGTCATATGGGCTGATGGAACACTACTTAGCCTCTTCCTCCTCCTGGCTGCACAGCCAATGCTGCAGCCTGGTCTTGCTCTTACTACTGCTTCTTCCAGTACCCTGATAGCATCTCCTCCTTTCAGTCACCGCAGGCCCATGCAACATCACTTTGTCTTCTCTGCTAGCATAAGCAGGAAGAAGGAGATACCATCACAGCACCACCCCTGAAACTGTGGCATTCTGGGCACAGTCAGCCTAGTGCTTCCATTGGCCTTTGTTAATTTTGTCCTTTCTAAGCTCAAGATCTTTTTTAAGGAATAAAATAGTTACACTCAGCTGTGACTCTATACTCTGTTACTTTTATCCTTTCATTGAAAATGTTCAGATTTTAGGTAAACTCTAATTACTGTCTCACACTGGTCAACATCTCAAAAGCCTTAACCTCCTTTTCTGGAACATAGACACAGTTCTTAGACATTGCAATTGCAGTACATCTTGTGGCTTTAGTTCTTGTTTTGAAAGGTATTTTTAGCAGGTTACACTGAACTTCCACAGTGCTTAATGTTTATCACATTGAAATGATTGTCATATTAACCTTATCAAGCATTTCAAACAATTTTGTGAGGGACTGAAAATGCAAAATATTTGTGCATCAATGTTTTGCTAGATAACTCTGTGACTTCCCTGAAAGCAAGGAAGAGATTTCATCCTGTACAAGGCAGTATTATGGGAGACAGGTGGTGCTGAGCTGGTCAAGCCGGATGCATGCAGCCAATTTTGGCTTCAAGCAGATTTTGTTTTGTTCTATGATCCAGCTGTTCTACATCTAAATTGGCTCCACAAGAAACAGACAGATTTTAAGATCTGCTGTTTGAACATAACTAAGCTATTTCCATACATGGAATAAGCAATTGGATAATCATATAGCGCATCAATATGTCCTTCCAATTATTGGTACTATGCATGTAGTGCTGGCCGGTGTACATTTAAAAAATGATAACGTCAGGGATTCAGTTTTGTAAGGAGCTGGGAAACCTTTTGGGGAAGGGTGAGTCTTTTCTGAAGGGATGGGCTCCACCTTAACTAGGGTGGAACCAGGCTGCTGGTGCTAACCTTTAAAAAGGAGATGGAGCAGCTTTTAAACTAGAGCAAAGGGGAAAGCGGACAGTCGCTCAGCAGCACATGGTTCACAGGGATACAGTATCTTCAAAGGATACTGATGAGACATTAGAGTTAGGACATCCCAACAGAGAGGCAGAAATGCCACACTTTAAACACTGGATGTGTGTTGGTAAAATGGGGCTTCTCTGTTCCTAGCATTTTCCAGAGCAGAGGTTGTTTCCCTCTCTGAGCAGAACAAGTGGAACTAGCAAAAAAAAAGTCAAAATAAAGTCCCAAAGTCCTTAAAACAATTCAAAATAGTGAGGCACAGATGTCCATATTCAAAAGCATTTAGCTGGCTAACTTCTGAGTTATCAATTAATCAAATCGTGGAACAACACTGTTCTATCACTGTAAATTCTGAGTTTTTAAATATAATTTATCAACTTACTCTTATGGGTTTAATTGATATTAAGATAATGAATTTCTGAGCCTAAACGTAAATTAGTATGAATGGCTTTTTATCTCACTTCAATTAATACTTCTAATAAACTCTTTATGAGAAAAACATTTTTTGAAGAGGGTTGAAAGTTTCATATACGCGTGTAGGCGTCCCTGCACCTTGATGCAAATTATAATCATTAACTTCCAACCTCCTCCTTATGTGAATTCTTTAAAAAATTTTGTTTTTTCTTTTTTTTCCAATTTTATGTCACAAAAGTAATATGTGACATCCAAAAGGCAACATTCTTGATATTAAAATTAGCATATGCAATTTTGTTTCCTTAATGCGATTCTAACGCTTTTCAAAAAATTGTTATACTGTTACCTTCTTTTCTCAATTTAGATGTTTTGCTGGTTATATGAAGTATGAGTACCTTAAACCCTTCTGTTGATTCAGTCTTTCATGAAAATCCCGACACGTGCCTGTTTCAGACTGAGCGTCTTTTCTCAGGGGAGTTGTGCTCTGTAAAACAAAACTACTGCAGACGGGTTATACCACGCTACTCATTTTTTCAAACCATGTCCCGGTGTAACTTTCTCCAGTATTCAAACCAACGCCATGAATGCTGACATGGTTTGAAAAAATGAGTAGTAGTTATACAATGTTAGGTACTATCTTAGGAGTTACCACCCAGGAAAGAAATCTAGGCATCATAGTGGATAATACATTGAAATCGTCAGCCCGGTATGCTGTGGCGATCAAAAAAGCAAACAGAATGTTAGGAATTATTAAGAAGGGAATGGAAAATAAAACAGAGGATGTCATAATGCCTCTGTAATGCTCCATGGTGAGACCTTGAATATTGTGTGCAGTTCTGATCACCGCATCTCAAAAAGAATATAGTTGCACTGGAGAAAGTGCAGAGAAGGGCGACCAAAATGATAAGGGGCATGGAATGGCTGCCCTATGAGGAAAGGCTAAAGAAGAAGTTAGGGCTGTTTATTTTGGAGAAGAGATGACTGAGGGGGGATATGATAGAGGTCTTTAAGCTCATGAGAGGGCTTGAACAAGTTAATGTAAATCGGTTATTTACTCTCTCAGATAATAGAAGGACCAGAAGGCACTCCATGAAGTTAGCAAGAGGCTTATTTAAAACAAATCAAAGAAAATTCTTTTTCACTCAGAGCATAGTTAAGCTTTGGAATTCATTGCCAGAGGATGTAGTTACCGCACTTAGTGTAACTGGGTTCAATAAAGGTTTGGATAAGTTCCTAGAGGATAAATCCACAAACCGCTATGACGGTAATTAATAAGCAATAGTAGCTTATGATCTGTCTAATGTCTGGGTACTTGCCAGGTACTTGTTGTTGCGCTTCCCGGCCGCGCTGGTGCCGCGACCGGGCCTGCTCATCTGGCGCAATCATCTACCAGCTCCTCTCTCAATCCCAGCTCTGCTTGACTGCGGCATCCATGAGAGTCCCCAGGCCCATCGGGGCCTTCCACCTCGCAGCGCTCCTTGAGCTGGGGCTCGGCGTCCTCCTCGGCGTCATCCCCGCCCCCTAGCGCGTGCGCTGTATAAATGCAGGACTCAGACACTAGCTCAGTGCCTTAGCAATTGGGTCGTACACTCCGGTGTTCTCTAGTTTGCTTGTTCCAGTGTCTCCTGTTCCAGCGTCTCCTGTTCCAGCATCTCCTGTGTCTCCTGTTCCAGCGTCTCCTGTTCCTTTGTTTCTCCATTCCTGGTAGTACCTTTTGGACTGATCTCTCGGTACTGACCTTTGCTTGCTCTTGACCTCGTCTGACTGCTGCCTGGATTTGACCTCTGCCTGTTCACTGACTACTCCTGATCGCTGCCTGGAACTGACCTCTGCTTGTTCACCGACTACTCCTGATTGCTGCCTGGAACTTGACCTCTGCCTGACCTTACTACTCCCGGATTAACTTCAGGTACTGATCCCTGCTTCAGCTGACCTTTCTGGACTGATATTCTGGCCTTGATCCTCACTATCCACTCGGACACTCTCTTCTGGCCTCCTGCAACCTCTGGACATTCTTGCTTGGAAATCGACTGCGCACCCTTGTTCATGGTGGGCACTCCCCTGCGCTTCCTCTCTAGGAGACCCTGCAAGGCCCACCTAAGACCAGATGGCCCGGGAAACCAAGGGCTCAACCTGAGGGAACCTGAGGCTCCACCTAGCCTCTGTCTCTTCCTGTGCTCCTCCTCCTGGTGGCAGGCTCTCTCCGGGTCTGACCGGAGGGCCGTACCAATCCTGCACCAGGCCAAGGGTCCACCTCCAGCGCAACACTTGTGACTTGGATTGGTCATTGTTGGAAACAGGATGCTGGGCTTGATGGACATTTGGCCTGATCCAGTATGGCATATCTTATATTCTTATGTTCTTATGTTACCTCAGGCTATGCCTTTAAAATGACCTGCTTTAATAACAATATTTTTAAATGAAGAAATCCAAAGGGAGGAGTGAATTCCTGACCAAAGAATCACCTTCTCATAAATCCAGCCAACCTCCTTCAGGTCTTCCATCCTCTTCTTCCTTTCCCAACTTTTCTCCTGGTCCTCCTCCTTTTTTATCTCTTTCAGTTGTGAATATATAGATATAGGAATGGTGAATCAGTGCTGCCGGGAGGACAAATGCTAGGAGGGGCAAAAGGAAATGATAGAATAGTAGGTAAAGGGGAATGTAAGGATAGAGAAACTGAATGGAGGGGATTAGTAGGAAAATGTATGGAGTGAGGGTAGGGTAGAAAGCATGTGGAATAAGAGATTAGCACCTTCTTTGCGGCCTGGAGGCTGCCGCTGACTTCTCCACCATTGCCACTGCCATCCGCAGTGGGCTGTTGCTATCACCACCTCTCCCCATGGCCCTGGAAGCCACCGCTGTACTTCTCCTCTTCACGGCCAGGAAGCTGCTGTTGCTGCTGCTCCCCTCACGGTCCAGAGCCACCCTGAAGCTCCTCTTATGAGGCCCGGAGGCCGCCATCATCCTGGTCTTCTTTCATGGCTTGGAGGCCGCTCCGGAGCTCCTCTTCACGTGGCGTGGAGGCTGCCATCACCTTCATTCTTCACAGCAGGGAGCCACCGTATTCAGGGCTTGCTTCCTCCTGTGTGGCAGGACGCCACTCTCCAAGGTCCTGCCCTCTTCCTAGGTGCGCGACCGTACCTCCTCTGTCCATTTAAAGGGCCAGCAGTGGGTTGTCTTCCTAGGCTCCTCCTGCTGACATTCCAGGGTGTTTCCTCTTCAGCCCTACAAAAGGGCTCAGCCTTCAGTCAGTCTTTGCCTTTGCAAGGGGTCAGTCATGGAGTCGGACTGCTCCTGGATCTTCAGTTCCAGCTTTTCATTCCAGGAGTCCTCCATGATCCTTCTTCACTTCTTCAAGGCACTCTGTTCCCCGTTGTTCCTCCTTGTCTTCATCCATAGTTCCTGAACCTCTGTTGTCTTCTTCGTTCCATGTCCTGGTCTCTCGATGGATTCCGTCCTCTTGTCTTCAGATGTCCCGATGTCACTGTGTCTCCAGTTATCTTCTCATCTTCCGGTGTCCTGAAATCTCCCTATTTCCAGATGTCCTGATGTCCCCTTGTCTTCAGATGTCCAGACATTCCAGTCTCCTGATGTCTTCGTCCATCATGTTCCAGTTGTCCCTGTGGTTCTCCTCTCTAGAAGTCCCTGATGTCCAGATGCCATAGATGTCCTGATGTCCCGAGGTACCGGTGCCCATTCAAATCTGATGTCCTACATTCCAGTCCAGATGTTCCAAGTCTCACTTCTGATGCCCTATGTCAGGTTCCGATCCTGAAGTTCCGTCAGTCCTTAAGTTATGGGTTCAGCTTGCTCGCCCCGGATCTCGTCTGCAGCTGAACATTTCCTGGGAGTAAATCCATTCCTATCCAGTGTCCATTTCCTGGTGGCTGGAGTCCTCTTCCGGCAGGATTTGTCTTCGAGCACTGCCCGGATTCCTCCCAGTTCCTGAGCCTCTGTTGATCCAAAAGAGATAAGACCATTAATTCATGAATGAAATGCAAAGACAATGTTAAGCTTGTGCCTTAGAGTATATACAGTATGACTAGATATCTATTTGTTTGTTTACTCCACTCTTTTGCCCACCTTTCCATGTAAATGTTCAAGGCAAGGAACAACAGGCTGCAATTAACAACTAGAATACAAATGAAACATAAATATAAAAGAAAAAGCATAATAAATTGTTGCAGGCGCTATTAGGTTCGGGGGGGATCGGACACGCGTTTTCGACCCCTTACTGAATAAGGGGTAACGCTAGCGTGTCAAAAACGTGCATCCAATCGCAGATTAACAGTGTGCTCGTACTGTATCGGCCTGTATGGAAGTAATATATTCAGTCATTGGCCGGATTCAAAAGTTAGCCAGATAAACTTATCTGACTAATTTTGGAGGAATATTTAGTGGAGCAGCCACACTATTGAATATAGCAGGATAAGTTTATACAGCTATCTTTAGGACTACTCTACAGCACAACCAGAGTTAGCCAAATAAGTAATCTGGCTAACTCTAAGAAGATATTGAAAAGCTATTTAGATGGATAACTTAAAGTTATTCATCTAAATGGCAAGTTTTGGTATATTCAGTCTCTTATCCAGCTAGATTTTAGCCAGATAAGTGACTATCTGGCTAAAATCTAGCTGGATAAAAAAGAGGTGTTCCAGGGACATAAATGGGAGGAGCCATGTATCTAGCTAACTTAGCAGGATAGGTTGTGATATTCAAACTTATCCAGCTAAGTTTATTTATCCAGTTAACTTTAAAATTATCCAAATATATTCAGCGGCACAGCTCTTGACTCCAGTCCATGCATTTCAACCAAGAAGATGAATAGTACCTGGCCATCCATAGAACACTCTGGGATTTCCACTTCTCTTGCAGCACTACATTACTATATGATACTCCTGGATCTCTGCTAGTATTTTAGAGATCCCATCAACCAAATGTTTCTGTTGTTCCTACTTTCCTGGTAATATAAGATAGGTAAAGCTGTGCAGTACAGTCTCCTCCCAGAGTTAAACGCTATTGAAATACCTTCCTAAGCTTGCTCTCTGAATAAAACAGCTTTTACTCTTCTCTCAACTATATCCTGCCTCTTTCAGATTCACCCTTTATTGGCACATCACCTGTGCATAATACCACCCCAAGCAAATGTAGGGCAAAATAGGTTCAAAAAGCTTGCGAGGCAGTGGAAGGGCATGTCTTTTGCCTAAGGATTTAAGTTTCTGCAACAACTGGAAGGGATAAAAATGCACAGAAAAAAAATT
The DNA here is from genome assembly GCF_901001135.1 of Rhinatrema bivittatum. Taxonomy (NCBI): domain Eukaryota; kingdom Metazoa; phylum Chordata; class Amphibia; order Gymnophiona; family Rhinatrematidae; genus Rhinatrema; species Rhinatrema bivittatum. Next base: position 444,077,807 of record NC_042617.1, read on the forward strand.
ATGCAAGCAACAACTTCTGCAAAAGCACTGTGCATCTTTAACCACTTTCTTAAATTTAGAAATTGAGGCAAAAGTCCCACAGTGTTTTTTTGCAGAAGTTTTTACTTTCACAATTTTTTCCATGGAAGTACAGGTTTATGGCAATGGAGGCTCACATGGGTATGTTTTAGTGTTCCTGCAGCTTGCCTCTTGTGCTACCTAACAGATCTTGCTGTCCCTTATTCCATAGTCTTTTCCTGTACTAGTGATTCCATTAACTTTCCAACCATTAAGGTCAAACTAATTGGAGAATAGAAATATATAATACTATAAATGCATAGCAAGATGTCTTCTACCTTGAAGAAGATACATATTACCATAGAAGACATGAAAGGAATGCAGACTGGGCAAATTACATTTCATCAAGAATCTCCACAGCTGAGGAATAACATAAGGCCATGTTTCCCAACCTTTTCAAGCCCAAGGCACACCTTCATTAACGAAAATGTTGTGTGGCACAACAACCTCCATGAGGTAGGCAGTACAAACATGTATAGTCAAAAGAAGAGCTAGGAAAGCACTGAAAACCCCACCAGTGTATCTTCCAAATTTTAAACCAAAAGCAGTGAGGAGGCATTAACACACATGAACTCATCCCAATGGGCCAGTTCTGTCTATATACAATGACAGGAGAAGGTAGAAGTCGGTATGATGCAGGCAGTCGGCTCAGTAAGTTACCTTTAGAGAGTGCATTGTGTAGGGATAGAGAGTGGTGGTTCCTCCACAGTGGCATAGTAGCGTTCTTTGCTCCATACGTGAAGGACATCTTGAAATAATGAGAACAAAAGCCTGCAGCCATTTCTGAAGGTCAGAAATGCATGGAGCCATGGAGGCCTTGATGGCCAAGTTCTGTATTCCTTGGCCCAAGATTACAAAACTACAATTCTAATGGAAAGTAATTTGCTCCTTTTTATTAGCAAAAGAAAATATTTCAGAAAATATATATCATATCCTTTGGGACCAATGATTATGCATGACCCCTAAAGTGGTGAAAGTAACTCAATGCAACTGAGTACTCACGGGATGGTACAATTATCCCATAAGAAAATTTTTTATAAGTTTCTTCTTGAAATTTGTTTTTAATTAATGGACACTGGTAGAAAAAGTTAAAGTACAGTTCTCCACAATGTCTCATTATTTTGGTTTAATTCATGCATCTATTTAACTTGGACTATTTGTTGATGTGATTAAGTGTATATCTTGCCAGGAAGTATAGATAGCACCCTTTAAGGAGCCTCCCAGGGAGTGGGCCCCTGCAACAGGTCCTCGGGAATGCATTCATGTGGACTTTGGGAAGTGATAAGGGATATGCCTCTTAGTCGCTTGAGATACCTATTTGTACTGGCCTGAAGTGGCAGAAGTTCCTAGTCTAGCAGTGGACACAGTGCTTTGAGTTCTAAAAACCTGATAGGCAGTTTAAGGGGTTAACAATGGCCCTCCCTTTCCAAACATCGACTCATCATTGTACAGTACATAATATTTTAGCTCCCTCTAACATCCCTGCTGGAAAGGAGGGGCTGAACGTCTGGCATGCACAGTAAAAACTGCTTGGGACAATGCACCTGGATTCATGGCAAGCACAGCTGATTTTGTTTCTCTGGTTCTTGTACTGAAACACTCTCATGGAAAATCTGGTCACACACTGTCAGGGATGCACCTGCCATGTGAGCTGATTCCACCCTTGTGAAGCCACACCTAGACCACAAATCCTAGTCTCACTTGTATTTTTCTGTGCCGAGTACAGCGTGGATACATCAGGGGCCCCCACCATACAAAATGGATCCCTGCATGGATCTTTAAAAAAGCAGAGTAGTTATGTATGAGGTTGCATGTTCAGTTTCAGGGTCATTTCAACACATTCATGTAAACCAGATGCATTATAGAAAGTTGTCCGGAGTTGATCCAGTAAACTATAGACTGGTAAGCCTGACTTCAATGCCAGGAAAAACTGTAGAAACTATTCTAAAGAATAAATCACAGAACATATAGAAAGGCATGGTTTAATGGGACACAGCCAGCATGGATGTACACAAGGGACGTCTGCCTCACCAATCTTTTACATTTTTTTTTCCAAGATGTTAATAAAAATGTGGATAACGGTGATCCAGTGGATAATAGTATATTTGGTTTTTCAAAAGTCATTTGACAAAGTCCCCATTGAGAGACTCCAGGAAAAAATGAAACATCATGAGATAGAAGGCGATGTTCTATTGTGGATTGCAAACTGGTTAAAAGATAGAAAACAGAGAGTAGGAATAAATATTCAGTTTTCTCCTTGGAAAATTGAAAACAGTGGAGAGCTTCAGGAATCTGCACTGGGATGGGTGCTTTTTAATATATTTATAAATCTCGAAAAAGGAAGGACAAGTGAGGTGATCAAATTTGCAGATGACACAAAATTATTCCAAGTAGTGAAATCACAAATGGATTGTGATAAATTGCAGGAAGATCTTGTAAGACTGAGAGATAGGGCATCCAAATAGCAGATGAGCTTAAATGTGGACAAGTGCAAAGTGATGCACATAGCAAAAAGTATCCCAAACTGTAGTCATATGAAGTTGGGTTTCAGATTAGGAGTTACATCCCAAGAAAACGATCTGGGCATCATCATGGACAATACTTTGAAATCGTCAGTTCAGTGTGTGGCAGCAGTCAAAAAAGCAAACAGAATGTTAGGAATTATTAGGAAAGGAATGTAGAATAAAACGGGCAATGTCATAATATCTCTGTATCGCTCCATGGTGAGGCCACACCTAGAATACTGAGTGCAATTCTGGTCACTGCATCTCAAGAAAGATATAGCTGAATTGGAAAAGGTACAGAGAAGGGCAACCAAATTGATAAAGGGGGTAAAATGGCCTCCTTATGAGGAAAGGCTAAAGAGATTAGGACTGATCAGCTTGGAGAAAAGACAACTGAGGGGGGATATGACACAGGTCTATAGAATCATGAGTGGAATAGATTGGGTAAATGTGCATTAAGAACATAAGAAGATAAGAAAATGCCATACTGGGTCAGACCAAGGGTCCATCAGGCCCAGCATCCTGCTTCCAACAGTAGCCAATCCAGGCCACAAGAACCTGGCAAGTACCCAAAAACCAAGTCCATTCCATGTTACCATTGCTAATGTCAGTGGCTATTCTCTAAGTGAACCCAATAGCAGGTAATGGACTTCTCCTCCAAGAACTTATCCAATCCTTTTTTAAGCACAGCTATACTAACTGCACTAACCACATCCTCTGGCAACAAATTCCAGAGTTTAATTGTGCGTTGAGTAAAAAAGAACTTTCTCCGATTAGTTTTAAATGTGCCCCATGCTAACTTCATGGAGTGCCCCCTAGTCTTTCTACTATCCGAAAGAGTAAATAACCGATTCACATCTACCCATTCTAGACCTCTCATGATTTTAAACACCTCTATCATATCCCCCCTCAGTCGTCTCTTCTCCAAGCTGAAAAGTCCTAACCTCTTTAGTCTTTCCTCATAGGGAAGTTGTTCCATTCTCCTTAACATTTTGGTAGCCCTTCTCTGTACCTTCTCCATCGCAATTATATCTTTTTTGAGATGCGGCGACCAGAATTGTACACAGTATTCAAGGTGCGGTCTCACCATGGAGCGATACAGAGGCATTATGACATTTTCCGTTTTATTCACCATTCCCTTTCTAATAATTCCCAACATTCTGTTTGCTTTTTTGACTGCCGCAGCACACTGAACCTATGATTTCAATGTGTTATCCACTATGACACCTAGATCTCTTTCTAATCAACCTCTTGCAGGGCCCGATCGCAGACAATAAAGTCATCAAGGGAGGCAGGGGAAATAGGCCTGTTATGGGCCGGCGAAAGTAGCGAGTACTTTCAACGGTTGAGTCATAGGGTTCTGTGAGTGGCCCCATTCCCTTGCTCCCACTTCAGCCCCGAGTAAGCTAGGGGTTACGGGAGGGCTGACAGCCGATTGGATAGCGGATATTGTGGACCCATAAATGGATTTACGCATGGTAACATGGAATAGACTTAGTTTTTGGGTACTTGCCAGGTTCTTATGGCCTGGATTGGCCACTGTTGGAAACAGGATGCTGGGCTTGATGGACCCTTGGTCTGACCCAGCATGGCAATTTCTTATGTTCTTATGTTCTTATAGTATCCTTTGCGTTTATCGATATGGAACACATGCACTTCATTTCACAATTTCTAGCAGGCACTGCAGCAAGATAGCTGTATAAAGCATAAGAGGATAACAGGGATGCTCGCTAGATTTTATTTTAGTTTTCAGATGCATCCTAATCCTACAATATTGCAGTCCTCAAAATATCTGTTAGCCTCTCTTCCACTCTCACCACCTTATCTGTTTTCTCCAATGACAAATTATTTCTTATGTTTGTACATTTGGTTCAATAAAAGCATACACCTCTTTACTGTAGGACCCTATTATTTTTCAAAGCTCCTTCTCTGATGTCCTTCTGCAGCTGTTTATGCGATGTTCATATATTTCAGAATGCAGACAAGATGCAAGGTGGTTGTGCAGACATGAGATTAAGAAGACAGTCAGCTCTGCAGCATCCTGAGATAAAAAGCAATGAAGTAGCTAAACAGAAACCTTTTTCAAAACCGTAAACTACTTATGTCAGCTCAAGAATGAAACAAAAATAAAAAATAAAGAGGGTTCTACTAATGACTTTATTTATCCTATCTACTAAGAGAAATGTTTAAAGCACAGTTTTACTATTACTTCTCCATTTATTTGCTAGTCTGAGAATGGTTAGTTTAGACACCATTGCTCATGATTTACAAAATTCATTTCTCTGTCACTTCATTTTCCTTTTTTTATGGATTGTCCTCAAAGTTTCCCTATGTTCTGGCTTCAGTTAGAACTAACTTTAGACTCCCTCTGTAGTGACAGTCAGGACAAGTTTTGCATGTGTCGGAATCCACCGGAATAATTTATAAAATTGACTGCAAATTGCATCATATCACATCTCTTCTAGTTTCAAAATGGCAAAGCTATCTAATAAACCTAATTTAAAGAATGACATTCTGAACAGGCAGTAAAAGCAAAAGTTTCACTGGCTGTTGTACTTTGTAACACGTCTGTTCCGTTTTGTGTTTAAGCCAACATCCTTACAAAATTAATCCTATAGCTTGCATTATTAACATAAATATTCAGATTGAAGCCTTCTTGCAAAAATATTATCTCCTACACATTTTACAGCCTATCATAGATATAAACTGCATGTTATTGCAGGCCTTAATGCATTTAAAACAGTATTAATGTGTGTTAAAAGCAGTCTGCTGTTTAGTAAGTACAAGTTTTGCTGTAACGCATTGACACGTCTTTCCAAACCTACATGCAAGTGAGCTCATTAGCATGAAAAATCATGGGAATGAGCCTGTTGACATGTTAACATGACTTGCAAAAATTGCATTAATGTTGCCAATGAGTGAAAGACTACTGTTGAAAAGGTGTAGTTAACTTTTTCTGGCCAAGCATCAGCACGCCAACCCTAGTGCTTAACCTGGACTCCCCAGGTTAAAGGGGCAGCTAGGACCAAGATATGTTAGTAGCCAGTAGATATGGAATCTCTCCTTCCACAGTGCAAAAATCTGTTTCAGTGATGGATTGGGAAGGTTTGTCCATTGAGGAGGGAATTGATAAGTGGCCTGTTTGTTTGCCTAAGGCTTATTATATGTTTGAAGGAAAGAGTGAAAATATGCACCTTGGTTTTCTCATATGTTGGTTGTTCAGAGAAAAATCTTAAGAAAAGCCAAAATATGCTGGAGGCGGTCATGAGACAAATCCACTAGAAATCATTCTATGTCTTTATTGCAAGAATATAGGGCAAAAATTGTCAGCATGCTAAGCAGGTTTATTATTCCCAAACATTAGAGAAATCCACAAATCACCTATAAGAGTTATTTGCTTTGGTCAAGAAGATTACTACTAGACCTGTAATGAATGATACTTGTTATCCTAGCAATAATATTCTGAATGATATTTTTTCTGCAGAAGTTTGTTAAAATGCAGCAGCAACTTAGAGGTTTCCCTTCTCCGGTAGAGGGTAATCCTCGTGAAATCTAGAATTTAGAAATATGATCAAGTTTCAAGGCAATTACGTTGCAGGAGCTCACAGTGGTAGAGCAATTAAAATCCACTACTTCACCTTTGGAGCCCTGCCCATTTGTTTTAATTAAAAATATGAAAGGGGAGGCATTTAATATTATGACAACTTTGATTAACAAGTCATTGGCTGAAGGAATTGTGTCTGCTCAACTTAAATTAGCTACAGTTTCCTGTGAAGAAATATGTCAATATATCTTTGACCGAGTTATCCAATTTTCACCCTATCTCTAGTTTACCTTCATTGGCAAAGATTCTTGAGAAAGGTGTCCTGCTGAAATTTGATTCGTTTCTTCTTGATGCTAATATTTTAGATGATCATTAGTTTGACTTCAGAAAAGTTCAAACACTGAACTAGCGCTGCTTTCTCTATTAGATTCTCTATGCTGCAGACTGGAACATGTGGATACCGGTATTTTGGTACAACTAGATGTCTCCATCACATTTGACACTATTTGACATGATCTGCTGATAGCATGGTTAAGGAACATTGGAATCAGTGAGATGGTTTTGTCTTGTTTTTCATCTTTTTCACAGGGGAGGAAACGGGTATAGCTGGGGAGCATTTTCACCTCCTAGTGTCCTTTAAACATCAGGAGTTCCACAGGATCAGTATTAGCCTTAGTTTTATTTAATATGAATTTGGTCCCACAGTCTATTCTTAAAGATTTGGGGGTAACCTACCAAACTTACATCAACATACAATATTTTTTATCCCCTGAATGAGATTTGTGTTTTTCCCAAGCCATTTTTTGAAATGTGTATATTAAAGATTAGAGGCTGGTTGGCTAAGAATGGTTTGTAGTTAAATGTGCAAAAGGCCATGCTTTTATGGATTGGAAAACAAATACCTCAGGGAGACTGTTTGACCTTTTTCAGTAGGAGACATTGTTTTACCTGTTCTATTTGAAACCAGAAACCTTGGGAGTATTCTCGACTCCAGGTTAACTATGAAGCCACATATTCTCCAGGTTGCAAAAGTAGTTTTTTTTTACAAATTGAATTTATTGACGACATTAACATTTTTACTCCCTAAGGATTCTGGGAACGAGCGGTGAGTCTCACAGGCCTGGAGGCAGAAATTCAGTCTGACTCAGCCTTTATTAAAACATAATCTTTATTTACAGCTTCAAACATATACACAACAGTAGACTGACTTTATCTTCAGTGTACATAAGTACATAAGAAATTGCCATGCTTGGTCAGAGCAGGGGTCCATCAAGCCCAGCATCCTGTTTCCAACAGAGGCCAAACCAGGCCACAAGAACCTGGCAATTACCCAAACACCACGAAGATCCCATGCTACTGAAGCCAGTAATAGCAGAGGCCATTCCCTAAGTCAACTTGATTAATAGCAGTGAACTCTTTCTACTCACAGTTTGTACTGCTTTGTCTCAGCTCAGTGTGTGGACAGTGTTACATTATAGGAGCTGCCTTCTTCCCAGAGACCTGGGCCTGGTCTAGGTATCCCCACCTGGATCCCAGCTCTTTTCCCAGTCTCTGATTATTTTCTCTGAGCCCTACCTGCCCCGTAGGATTTTGTCCATAGAGCATACTCTCCTTAAGGCATTTAAGGAAGACCAGGCATCTAGCCTGGTCCTGCACAGGTAAATAGGGGAACACTAGGGGCACTGTCTCTCAAGGATATGTTCAGAACTGTATTTCAGTGCTGGGCCCTTTGGATTACTGTAACAGCTTGTGGGTGGGACTCCCTAATACTTTAATCAGAGTGTTACAGAGAGTACAACATGCTGCAGCTAGGCAGTTAAATGGGGTTGGGTTTAGCGAGCATATTACCTCAGTGTTACTGGAGTTGCATTGGTTACCAGCTAAGTGGAGATCCCCATTTAAATGATTAGTTTTGGTTCATAAGCTTTTACATTCAGATCATGCACACTTGCTTCCTAAAACATTACCATGGAACAAACCTGCACGTCCTCTGAGATCTTCTGGAACACAATTACTGATGATTCATCTATACGTGACTATATACATCAGTCTACCCAAGTGCAAGCTTTTTCCTATTCATCCCCTACGATTTGGAATATGTTACTGGTTAATCTTAGGGAAAGAATTTTAGACAAGGTGTAAAGGCTTTGCTTTTTAAAGATGCTTATAAGAGACTGTTTTTGTTTGTTTTTATCTTAACTTTGTTTTAATTGTTGATAATGCATTTGTTTTATAATTTATGTATGTACATATTTTGGAATCCACAGCAAAGAATCGAATTGGAGGAAATGGAATATGAGCCTTTTTTAGATTAATAAATAAAATAAGATAGAAAGCTCCCCTTCACAGTTCCTTGGCCCTGGCCCTTGGTCCTTGGCCCTGGCAAGCCCTCCCCAGCAGGATAACCTCCTTGACAGGTCCACCTTTTGTCAGCAAAACTCATCCTCCACACCCAAGTATCCAAAAATGTTTTCCCACTTAAGACACTCTCCTTCATTCTTCTAGCTAATCTAGAACACTCCTTACCCCAAGGAGCCTCTGAGTTAATAATGGGGCAAGAGTTACGTCACATAAAAATATCCAAAAGCATCACAAGACAGAAATACCATACTCTAAACACTGTCTGTGTGTTGGTAAAATGGGGAATCTCTGTTCCTAGCATTTTCCAGAGCGGTAATATTCTCTGAACTGCTGTACTCATGTACCACACTTTAGTGAAGATCAAAGTAACAAAAGTGCATTAAGAGGTCCATATTCAATCAATCACTTGCTGACTCCTCCAGTGCTCCACCCCCTGGAGGCAGGTGCTTCCTGGTCCCTACCAGGGAGCCGTTCTCCACTGCTCCAGGACAAGGGTCCACCCCCGAGCGCAACAGGTTGCCAAGGCCATGAACTCAGCAGAATATCCTGCCTCCAGGGCCCTACCGGGTTTGGCCACCATAGTCAAACAACATCACCAAGCTTTGGAATCACTGGCTTCTTCGGTAGAAGAGCTTCATTCCCAGCTACAAGATACAGCTTTGGCCAATCCCATAGGCCTATCGGCCTCCATGCTTCCCAAAGTATCGTTGGCACTTCCTGCACCTCCTCGATACAATGGATCCCCATTGTATCGAGGAGGTGCAGGAAGCCACTGGTTAAGGAAGCCTCCTGTCGTGGCTTCCTTAACCAGTGCTTTATGCAATTTGCAATGCAACCCTCGTTGTTCCTGAAGGAAATCACCAAGGTGACCTTCATCCTGTCTCACCTGGAAGGGAAGGTTCTTGCATGGGCCTCTCCCTTATGGGAATGCTCTGATCCCATACTTTCCAAGTTATCTGAATTCATCATTCTCTTCAAGCATACCTTCGGAGACCCAAGGAGCCAGGTTGTTGCCAGCCATAACCTATTCCACCTTCTTCAAGCTTCTGCTTCTTCCTGTTGGACTGACTCTTGGACCCCTGACCTCGGACTGGTGGTGGTGTATTCTGGTATCGACTTGGACTGGCTCTGGACCCTTCTCCTTCTCTGCTCCTGGATCGGCTTTGGACCATTCTCCTGCCTGCTTCTGGACCGGCTTTTGACCCTCCTCTGGACTTCGACCCTTGGACTGGATTAGGACTATTCTTCTGCTATACTCCCGGACTTCTCATGACCTGCTGGAGGCACCAGCCATCTGGAACCCATGACCTGCAGGAGGCGCCTGCATCTAGACCATCTTCATTCTTCAGGGAGTCGCCTAAGTCCCAGCAGCCGGGTCCCTACGGGCTCCTCCTGGGGGGGATCACGAGCTTCCAGGGTGAAGTCGTCCTCTCAACATCTTCATCAGGCCTCGCCATCTGACGGTAGAGACCAACGCGGGTTTTCTTCCTTCTCGGCAGCGCAGACTCTACCTCAGAACAAGGTTCCACTCTCCGGTTCATAACAGAATATTGACCCCTGTGTACAAGGTTATATGACTCTATTCATAGGGGTTGTACATATGTGACCAGACACAAATGCAAGGAGGAAGGGCAGCAGATTCATGATTAATATAGATTAGTTGCTAACTGGGTAAACTTTATAGCCTATCCCTTCTTAAATAGGGTCAGGTGACATAGCCATAGAATATTAAACACATGCTATCTGGTTTAGGGGATTCTAAGAGGCAGGTACGTTGTTCTTTTGACAAGAAACTCACTAGCAAACTTTACCCTGCTGAAAGATCAGGCTAATTTTTCTGATCAGAAGTATCACAGTGAAAGTGTTATATCTCTGACTCATTTTAGCCCCAGTGGAAATTCAATCAGTGATATTTTTCATTACAGCTTAGGGACAACCCCCATCAGCACACACATATGTTGTTATTTACAAAAAAAAAAAAAAAAGTCCCAGTTCCCAGAAAGAAAATAGTTCAAGCCTTCAGCAAGTTGCAGAGTAAAAAAAGGAAACCACAACATGAAGTACTAAATTTATTTCATCTTACACCCTGATTCTTTTGAAACTCTGAGACATGAATATGTACAGTTAATGCAACAGGTACCCAAGGCAAAATTTAACTTGTTCAAATGTAATATCTGACCTCAGCGTGCCACATGATTCTCTCCTGAGCTCAAGTGCACTTCTTTTATATGATAGGCTTTCTGCTGGCGAAGGCACCATAACCTTTTCACTGATACAGTCACATGAATTTTATGGGGTTTTTGGAATCATATATTTGTGCCATTGTAAGATTTACACAAGGAAATCATATACCTTTCTTCCAGGACAACAAGGGCTTTCATTTGATACAAAAACCCTTTTTGTGGCTATCCAGTCCACTTAGCTATAATCCCTCTCTAACTGGAGCACGTGTGGGCAATTAAAACATTTTTCAGCAATTTTGTTCCAGTTTAAGGGGAATGATGGGTAGAAAAACTTTGGAGAACAAAACAAATTCCATCCTTACTAACAACCTAAGGGTTACGTGCGCCGGGCCTATTTTCAAAAGGCCCGGCGATGAGCGTAAAGCCCCGGGATGCGTGTAAGTCCCGGGGCTTTACTAAAGGGGCGGGAAGGGGGCGGGATCAGAGGCTCCAGGCACAGCGGCCATTTGCCCAGGGCTGAAGTAAGTTTTGCAACAAAAAAAAGACAAAGAAAAAGGTAGGGGGGAAAGGGTGGGGAAGGTAGGGGAAGGGAAGGTGGGGTCGGGGGATAGGGAAGTTCCTTCCGAGGCCGCTCCGATTTCAGAGTGGCCTAGGAGGGAACGGGGGAAGGCAGCACGGCTTGGAGCAGGCTCGGCGCGTGCAAGGTGCACAATTGTGCACTCCCTTGCACACGCCGACCCCGGATTTTATAACATGTGCGCACCTGCTTTACTAAAGGGCCCCACCCCCGCTCCGCTCCCGGGGCTTTACTAAAGGGGCGGTCTGGGAGCGGAGCGGGGGTGGGGCCAGAGGCCTCCGACATAGCGACCATTGCTCCTGTGTTGGAGGATCGCTTGCTGGCAGGTTGCTGGCACGTGCAACTTGTGCCAGTCCAGAGGCAGGCGCAAAAGGTAAGACAAAGGTCAGGGTGGGGTTAGAGCAGGACTAGGGGGGAAAAGTTAGGGGAAGGGGTGGGAAGGTCAGGCTAGGGGGAAGGGAATTTCCCTCACAGGTCGCTCCCCCTAGGAGGGAATGGGGGAAGACAGCGTGGCTCGGCGCGCGCAAGGTGCACAATTGTGCAGCCCCTTGCATGCGCCGACCCCGGATTTAATAACATGTGCGTGCCTGTGCACGCATGTTATAAAATCGGGCGTACACCTTTTAAAATCTACCCCTAAGTTTGTCTAGTTTTGGGATACCTTATTGATCAGACATTGTTTCATACGCAAAATAGGGAGTGGGTAACCAACAGCCTGTATGCAACTTATTTTCCATCTTACATAGAAAAATAGAAATGATGGCAGAAGAAGACCAAACGGCCCATCCAGTCTGCCCAGCAAGTTTTGCACTTTTTTTTTTCTCATACTTATCTGTTACTCTTGGCTCTTAGTAACCCTTTGATTCCATTTCCCCTCCATCCCCACCACTAATGCAGAGAGCAGTGCCGGAACCGCCTCCAAGTGAAATATCTAGCTTAATTAGTTAGGGGTAGTAACCGCCGCAATAAGCAAGCTATACCCATGCCTACTTGTTTACCCAGACTAAATAATTCAGACCTATTGGTTGTTGTCTGTATATAGATCCACTTTTCTTCATTCCCACTGCAGACAGTTATGCTGAATATGCATTGAAAGTGACGTATCAGACTTTCTCCCCTGCCGTTGAAGCAGAGAGCTATGCTGGATATGTGTGAAGTATCAGTCTTTCTCCCCGCCGTAGAAGCAGAGAGTTATGCTGGATATGCATTGAAAGTTAACTATGAGACTTTCTCCCCTGCCGTTGAAGCAGAGAGCTATACTGGATATGCGTGATGTATCAGTCTTTCTCCCCTGCCGTTGAAGCAGAGAGCTATGCTGGATATGCATTGAAAGTGAAGTATCAGGCTTATTTGGTTTGGGGTAGTAACCACCGTAACACGCAAGCTACTCCCCGCTTTTTTGTGAATGCAAATCTTTTTCCATGTTTCCTCTTGCTGTTGAAGCTTAGAGCAATGTTGGAGTCATATTAACCATGTGTATGTTTATTGAATAAGGGTATTATCTCCAGGTAGTAGCCATCATTCCCGCCAGCCACCCACTCTTCATTCACGTCCTCTAGACTTTATGGATCCACAGTGTTTATCCCACGCCCCTTTGAAGTCCTTCACAGATCTGGTCTTCACCACTTCCTCTGGAAGGGCATTCCAGGCATCCACCACCCTCTCCGTGAAGAAATACTTCCTGACATTGGTTCTGAGTCTTCCTTCCTGGAGCTTCAAATCATGACCCCTGGTTCTGCTGATTTTTTTCCGACGGATAAGGTTTGTCATATTTGGATCATTAAAACCTTTCAAGTATCTGAAAGTCTGTATCATGTCACCTCTGCACCTTCTTTCCTCCAGGGTGTACATATTTAGATTCTTCAATCTCTCCTCCTAAGTCATTCGATGAAGACCATTCACCTTTTTGGTCGCCCTTCTCTGGACCGCCTCCATCTTGTCTCTGTCTCTTTGGAGATACGGTCTCCAGAACTGAACACAGTACTCCAGGTGAGGCCTCACCGAGGACCTGTACAAGGGGATAATCACTTCCCTTTTCTTACTCGATATCCCTCTCTCTATGCAGCCCAGCATTCTTCTGGCTTTAGCTATCGCCTTGTCACATTGTTTCACCGACTTCAGATCATTAGACACTATCACCCCAAGGTCTCTCTCCTGCTCCGTGCACATCAGCCTTTCTCCCCCCATCGAATACAGTTCATTCGGATTTCTACTCCCCATATGCATGACTCTGCACTTCTTGGCATTGAATCTCAGCTGCCATATCTTTGACCAGTCTTCCAGCTTCCTTAAATCCCATCTCATTCTCTCCACTCCTTCCGGCGTGTCCACTCTGTTGCAGATCTTAGTGTCATCCACAAAAAGACAAACCTTACCTTCTATCCCATCCGCAATGTCGCTCACAAAGATATTGAACAGGACCAGTCTCAACACCGATCCTTGCGGTACACTGCTTAAAACCACTCTCTCTTCAGAGAGAGTTCCATTTACCATCACACATTGCCTTCTGTTCGTCAACCAGTTTGCAATCCAGGCCACCACCTTGGCACTCACTCCTAAGCTTCTCATTTTATTCACCAGTCTCCTGTGCGGGACTATATCAAAAGCTAGGCTGAAATCCAAGTAGATGACATCGAGTGCTCTTCCTTGATCCAATTCCTTGGTTACCCAGTCAAAAAAGTCAATCAGATTTGTCTGACAGGATCTTCCCCTGGTGAAACCATGCTGCCTCTGGTCATCAATTCTCCCGACTGTAGATAGTTCACTATTCTCTCTTTCAACAGTGACTCCATTACTTTTCCCACCACCGAAGTGAGGCTAACTGGTCTGTAGTTACCAGCCTCTTCTCTGTTCCCACTCTTGTGAAGCGGGACCACCACCGCTCTTCTCCAGTCACTCGGCACCACTCCCGTTTCTAGGGATCTATTGAACAGGTCACACAGCGGACCCACCAGCACATCTCTGAGCTCCCTCGGTATCCTGGGATGAACTTCATCAGGCCCCATGGCTTTGTCCACTTTCAGTTTCTCCAGCTCTTCCCATACATTTTCTACTGTAAATGGAGTTACATCTACTCCACTCCCCTCCAGTTTCTTGTTAACCAGTGACGATCCTTCTCCAGGGTCCTCTTTAGTGAACACAGAACTGAAGTATTCATTTAATATTTCTGCCATTTCTTCATCTCTCTCCACACATTGATCCTTTCCACCTTTCAATTTCGCTATACAACTCTGAACTTTTCTCTTTTCACTGATGTATCTGAAAAATGTTTTGTCACCTCTCTTTACCTCCTTGGCAATCCGCTTGACTTATTGCCGTCGTGATTAATTTTTTCGTCTCCCTCAGTTCTACCAGATATTCTTCTTTGTGCTCCTCCCTTTGGGATCTTTTAAATTTCTTGAACGCTGTTCTTTTAGCCTTTATTTAGTCAGCCACCTCCTTTGAGAACCAGATAGGTTTCATTTTTCTTTTGCTTTTCTTTACTTTTCTAACATATAGATTAGTTGCCTTGGTAATTGCTCCTTTTAGATTAGTCCACTGTTGATCCACATCTCTCTCATTCTCCCAGCCTTTTAGTTCTTCCTCCAGGAACTTCCCCATTTCATCAAAGTCTGTGCTTTTGAACTGCAAAACTCAGGTCTTTGTGCTTCTTTTCCATATCCTTTTTGTGATATTAAACCATACCGTTTGATGATCACTGGTACTGAGGTGGGCGCCCACCTGGACATCAGAGACATTATCTCCATTAGTGAGCACTAAGTCGAGTATAGCTCCTTCTCTTGTGGGTTCCATTACCATTTGTTTGAACAAAGCTACTTGCAGGGCATCTACTATTTCTCTACTATTATTAGATTCTGCAGATGGGATTCCCCAGTCTACATCTTCTCTTTTCTATGTGAACTCAATGCCTATGCAATAAGGCATCCAAGCATAGCTTATTTTTCCTGAAACTTTACAAAATTCAAACTTCAAAAAGAGATAAAACTTTTCCCTTTACAAATGTCTTACACCAAGCCTCCCTTGAACTGGAGCTAAGGTACCAACTGACCCCAAATATTCAAGGCAGGCTAATCCGATCATGGTTTTACCCCCACTGCATGCAGGGACTTGTAGTCTTGTGTTTCTTAGGGATTACAATAGGGAAATCAAAACTACAAATCCCTTCATGCAAAGTGGTAAAGGCCGGAATAGCTCAATCTGTCCTGAAAATGTGGAGCTAGTTGGCTACCCTAACCGGAACAAAAGTTTAGAACTACTGTGTTTTTTCATAATCATGCTCCTGTTCAAGATTATGGATAATAAACACAGCTTTGCAGTGGGAAGAGCTATTACCAAAACCTTTATTATGTATTGCTTCAGACAATATGAATTGTGATGAAGTGCTATATTGTACAGACACTATTTTTATAGAAAAAAAAATAAGAAGAATTTGATCTAAGGCTATTTCTATGTAATCTAGGAACCACTCTTGTTTCTATTATGAAATTACCCAAGGTTGGACTTCTGGAAATGGTGGGGATACCTTTTTCAACCCAAGGTTTCTTATCTATAAATCCTCTTAAACTGGAGCAAAGGTAGGAAATAATGTAACTTTTCTGTAATAATGCTGCAGTGCTAATGGGCATTATAGGTAATAACACTTTGCAAGGGGAGAGGCTGTCATCAGTTTCTGAAACTGTCATTTTATCTAGTTTGAGAAAATATCACTATAAATAGCTATGCAGTCACTCACAAAGAAAAGTAGGGCTAGGTCTACTGTTTTTCTAGGTAGTCTATAAACTGCTGCTGGCTGTTTGAAACCCATCCCTTCTTTTCCCCATGAAAGTTGTGTTGGAACAAATAGACATCCTGCCACAGAATTTACTGAACATATAGATAAGCATAATGGGACAAAGCCAACATGTATTTAGCCAAGGGAAGTTTTGCCTTGAAAATCTACTACATTTTTTGAAGGCATGAATAAACATGTGGCTAAAAGTGAGCCAACTGATAGTGTATCAGGATTTTCAGAAAGTGTTTGACACAGTATCTCTTGAAAGACTCCTGAGGAAATTAAAAAGTCATGAGTTAGGAGGCAATGTTCTATTGTGACTTCAGAACTGGCTAAAAGATAGAAACAGAGAGTAGGGCTAAATGGTCAATTTTCTCAAAGAAGAAAGGTGAATAGTGGAGTATCCCAGGGATCTGTACTGTGACTGCTGTTTTTAACATATTTATAAATGACCTAAGGATGGGAACAGTGAGTGAAGTGACCAAATTTGCTGATGACATAAATTATTCAAAGTTCTTAAAAGGACAAGTGGATTGTGAGAAATTGCAAGAGGACCTTGTGAGATTGGCTATCCAAATGCAGGTAACATTTAATATGTGCAAGTGCAAAGTGATGCACGTAGGGAAGAGGAATCCAAATTATATCTATACTGTTGCGCTTCCCGACCGGGCCTGCTCACCTGGCGCGACCGTCTACCAGCTCCTCCCTGACTCCCAGCTCCGCTCGGCCACAGCTCCGATGAGCGCCCCCGGACTCTCAGCAGCCTACTCCCTCGCAGCTCTACTCGCTCCGGGGCTCGGCGTCCTTCTTGGCGTTGGCCCCGCCACCGCATGGAACTCTCACGCATTTAAAGACCCTAGCACGGGAAAACCCCGGGCGGCGCCCAATCCTGATGTCACGTAGGCTTAGTATATATACACAAGCCCGGCCCCTAGCTCAGGGCCTTGGCAATCGGGTCGTACACTCCGATGTCTCTAGTTTGCCTTCCTGCGTTCCAGTGTCTTGCTCCTGTGTCTCCTGTTCCAGTCTCTCTGTTCCAGATTCTCCCATTCCAGCATCTCCAGTTCCAGCATCTCCTGTGTCTTCCATTCCAGCGTCTCCTGTGTCTCCTGTTCCAGCATCTCCTGTGTCTCCTGTTCCAGCGTCTCCTGCTCCTTCGTCTCTCCATCCCTGGTAGTACCTTTCGGACTGATCTCACAGTACTGACCTTTGCCTGTTCTTTACCACTCTCTGATTGCTGCTGCCCTGACCTCTGCCTGGAACTCTGACTACTCTTTGATCACTGCCTGCCCTGACCTCTTCCTGGAACTCTGACTACTCTTGTCTGCCACTTGGAACCCGACCTCCTGCTTGACCTGACTATGCCCGGATTGACCTCTGTTACTGACCCTGCCTGGCTGACCATTCTGCACCAAGACTCTAGCCTTACTTCTCGCTATACACTCGGACACTCTATTCTGGCTTCCTGCGACCTCTGGACTTCCTTGTCTGAACACTGACTGCGCACCCTTGTTCGTGGTGGGCACTCCATTGAACTTTCTCTCTAGGAGACCCTGCAAGGCCCACCTAAGACCAGGCAGCCCGGGTAACCAAGGACTCAACCTGAGGAAACCCCGGGTTGCTATTGGTGAAGCTCCAGTTAGCCTCTGTCTCCTCCTGTGCTCTGCCTCCTGGTGGCAGGCGCTCTCCAGGTCTGTCCGGAGGGCTGTACCAATCCTGCACCAGGCCAAGGGTCCACTTCCAGCGCAAGATATACATTGCAAGGTTCCACATTCGGAGTCATGACTCAAGGATAAAATCTAAGCATCATCATGCTGAAATGATAGTGGCCAAGAAATTAAATAGAATGCTAAGAATTATTAGGAATTATTAGGAAAGGAAAGAAGAATAAAACAGAAAATATCATAATGTCTTTGTATCACCATAGTGCAACCACACCTTGAGTATTGTGTGCAACTCTGGTCACCACATCTCAAAAAAAAATAGCAGAATTAGAAAAAGTACAGAGACGGGTGACCAAAATGATATACAGGATGGAACAATTCTCCTATGAGGAAAGGCTAAAGAGGTTAGGGCTCTTTAGCTTGGACAAGAGATGACTGAGCGGAGATATGATATAGATCTATAAAATAAAGAGTGGAGTGGAATGGGTAAACAAAAATTGGTTGTTTATTCTTTCAAAAACTAGGGGACACACAATGAAGTTTCTAGGTAATACATTTATGAAAAATAGGAGAAAATATTTTTTTACTCAAAGCAAAATTAAACTCTGGAATTTGATGTCAGAGGATGTGGTAAAAGCTGTGGGCCGGATTTTAAAAGGGTTACACGCTTAAGGTATGCGTGTAACCCTTTTAAAACCCCCCTGCGCGCTCCGAGCCTATTTTGCATAGGCTCGGTGGTGCGCGCAAGCCCCGGGACACACGTAAGTCCCGGGGCTTCACTAGGGGGGCGTGTCAGGTGGGCGTGTCGGGGCGTGGTGCTGGCCCGGGGGCATTCCGGGGGCGCGGCGGAGGCCTCTGGAATAGCCCCCGGGTCGGGAGATGGCGCGCCAGCAGCCCGCTGGCGCACGTGAGTTACGCTTGCCAGAGGCAGGCGTAACTTTTAGAATAAAGGTAGGGGGGTTAAATAGGGCCGGGGGGTGGATTAGTTAGGGGAAGGGAGGGGAAGGTGCGGGTGGGTGGAAGGAAAGTTCCCTCCGATTTCGGAGCGGCCTCGGAGGAAACGGGCAGCGCGCGCAGGGCTTGGCGTGTGCAAGGGGGTGCACAAATGTGCACCCCCTTGCGCGCGCTGACCCCAGATTTTATAAGATACGAGCGGCTACACGCATATCTTAGAAAATCCAGCGTACTTTTGTTCGCGCCTGGTGCGCGAACAAAAGTATGCGTGCGCGCTGTTTCTTAAAATATACCCCTGTTAGTGTAACTGACTATAAAAAAGGTTTGGACAAGTTCCTAGAAGAAAATTCCATAAATCACAAGGCCCAGGCAGGGAAGCTTGCATTCTGGAGATAAATGAATGGCTGCGCAGATGATGTAACCGGAATTTACTGGCACATTGTTAATTAATATTACCCAATTTTAATTCTTACTTTACTTACGTGCTTATCTGTAAACCGTTGTGATGGTATATACTTAACGACGGTATAGAAAAGATTTTAAATAAATAAATAAATGTTGATGAGAGAGTTTTGGCTTCTTTGATCGGGGATGAAGTTTCAAGGACTGTCAAAGAAGACGCGCAGAATCTTCCAACACAGACTGCAAGCCTCTAAGGAATTAAACTAGAATTGTCAGGGATGGGTGAGCAAAACTCTAAGTATGTAAAACATTAAATACTTTTATAGAAATGGGGGAAAAGGGCAATATCTGGAAAGCTATGTAAATTAATGCTCATAGGGGTAGATTTTAAAAGAAGCGCGATCAGCCTACTTTTGCTTGCGCATCAGACTCAAGCAAAAGTACGCTGGATTTTAGTAGATACGCGCGGAGCCGCGCGTATCCACTAAAATCCTGGATCGGCGCGCGCAAGGCTATCGATTTTGTATAGCCTGCGCGCGCCGAGCCGCGCTGCCTCCCCCCGTTCCCTCCAAGGCCGCTCCGAAATCGGAGCGGCCTCGGAGGGAACTTTCCTTTGCCCTCCCCTCACCTTACCCTCCCTTCCCCTACCTAACCCACCCACCCGGCCCTGTCTACACCCCCCCTTACCTTTGTCGGGGGATTTACGCCTCCCGGAGGGAGACGTAAATCCCCGCGCGCCAGCGGGCCTGCTGCGCGCCGGGCCGCAACCTGGGGGCGGGTACGGAGGGCGCGGCCACGCCCCCGGGCCGTAGCCACGCCCCGTACCCACCCCCAAAACGCTGCCGACACGCCCCCGAAACGCCGCGACGACCGGGCCCGCCCCCCGACACGCCCCCGACTCGCCCCCCTCCGAAAACCCCGGGACGTACGCGAGTCCCGGGGTCTGCGCGCGCCGGTAGGCCTATGTAAAATAGGCTTACCGGCGCGCAGGGCCCTGCTCGCCTAAATCCGCCCGGTTTTGGGCGGATTTAGGCGAGCAGGGCTCTGAAAATCTACCCCATAGTGTGGGAAATAAAGTCCCTGATCTAGAGGCAGACATTGAAGGAGCTGACTTGGATGTAGTGTCTGTCATGGAGATGTGGTACACAGAAAACCAAGAATGGGATATAGTTATATTGTAGGGATGTGAATCGTTTTTTGACGATTTAAAATATCGTCCGATATATTTTAAATCGTCAAAAAATCGTTAGGGCCACGATACAATACCAATTCCCCTGATTTATCGTTAAAAAATCGTAAATCGGGGGAAGGGGGAGGGCAGGAAAACCGGCACACTAAAACCCCCTAAAACCCACCCCCGACCCTTTAAATTAAATCCCCCACCCTCCCGAACCCCCCCCCCCCAATGCTTTAAATTACCTGGGGATCCGGCGGTGGTCCAGAACGGCGGCGGTCCGGAACGGCCCCCTCAATAGAATCGTGTTGTCTTCAGCCGGCGCCATTTTTCAAAATGGCCGCCGCAAAATGGCGGCGGCCATAGACAAAAACGATTCGACGGAGGAGGTCGTTCCGGACCCCCGCTGGACTTTTGGCAAGTCTTGTGGGGGTCAGGAGGCCCCCCCAAGCTGGCCAAAAGTTTCCTGGGAGTCCAGCGGGGTTCCGGGAGCGATTTCTCGCCACGAATCGTTTTCGTACGGAAAATGGCGCCGGCAGGAGATTGACTGCAGGAGGTCGTTCAGCGGGGGTTCCGGACCGCCGCTGAACGACCTCCTGCACTCGATCTCCTGCCGGCGCCATTTTCCGTATGGAAACGATTCGCGGCGAGAAATCGCTCCCGGAACCCCGCTGGACTCCCAGGAAACTTTTGGCCAGCTTGGGGGGGCCTCCTGACCCCCACAAGACTTGCCAAAAGTCCAGCGGGGGTCCGGAACGACCTCCTCCGTCGAATCGTTTTTGTCTATGGCCGCCGCCATTTTGCGGCGGCCATTTTGAAAAATGGCGCCAGCTGAAGACAACACGATTCTATTGAGGGGGCCGTTCCGGACCGCCGCCGTTCTGGACCACCGCCGGATCCCCAGGTAATTTAAAGCATTTGGGGGGGGTTCGGGAGGGTGGGGGATTTAATTTAAAGGGTCGGGGTGGGTTTTAGGGGGGTTTAGTGTGCCGGCTCACGATTTTAACGATTTTTCACAATAGTTTACACACCCAAACGGCAACAATACGATTCCCTCCCCCTCCCAGCCGAAATCGATCGTTAAGACGATCGAGGACACGATTCACATCTCTATTATATTGGGCTATAATCTATTCAGAAAGGATTGGGAAGGAAGAAAGGGAAGAGGTGTGACATGATATATATAAAATATAATATTAAAGCAACAGAATTTCAGAGCTTATGAAGTAAGGAAGAGGCACTGTAGGTTAATTTGGAAAGAGGGAATGGAACATCATGAGCCAACGGTGGAATAGAAAAATATCCCCTTGCTTCAAAATAGATGACTTCAACAACCTTCTTCATAAAAATCCCAATTGCTTTTTACCTTTGATGGGCGCAAAGGTGAAAAAGCAGAAATCCTGACTTTCCAGATATCAGGGAATGGGCCTTCTATCATGAACTCAAAATTTCATCAAAAACTCCTCCACTTGGCAAACCTGGAGGCTCCCCATACTCCCCCTTCTCAGCAACTCCAGAGAAAGGAGAAAGACCCCCTTGCACATGCTCAGGGGGCAATTTATATCCCAGAGACCTAGCCCAAAAAAGGGGAAGGCCAAAGACAGGGAAGAATCCCAAAAATACAAAAATCCCTTTCAGAGCTGGAAAATCAAGGGATAGAATTAGTGGCAGAGGGAAAGCCCCACTACGTTTACATACAGAAACTGCCTAATTTGAAAATGTCCCCTTCCCACCACCAGCAAAGTATGTGCCCTATGCTTTTACCTGCAGTGTAAAGGCCCTGGGCGGGCCAGCTCAGGTACGTACAGGCATTTCATTTTGAAATCCCCCTGTGTTCTTTAGCCAGCATAATCTGCACCTCCAAACAAAATCTCATGGGCTGCCTTGTGCTCTCTGAAAATTACCCTCCCAGTATCTAAGAGAAAAAGGTTAAGGTCAATTATCAAAGAATTTGGGTACCTAACTTAAGAACCTATTTACCATCCTGCGGAAAAATAGCATGCCCCATGCCATTTTACCACAAGTTACTTCCCATGGGATTCATTTAGTGAATCATACAGGAGCACAGGGAACACATGTAGCCATGGCCAGGAAAGTACATGTGGCAATACATTTTCTCAGCACCATTACTAGGATTTTTAAAGGAACTATGAGCCCTATATAACAGCCCCCCCCCCCCCACACACACACACACACACACACACGTACACAGTAAACACACACACACACACTGTACTCACAAACTGCCGATAAATCTAAGCTTCCTCCAAGAACAAACGTCCCTCTGGCCCCTGCTCAGCACTCCCCCCACAAATGTGCAAAGTCAAACCCTACCCCATTTCAGAAAACTTGCTCCCATCCCAAATCTGAAGTATGATGCTCCCACAGGCCCTCTCATTTCCACACCCATGGACCCCTCCTTATCCACATGCATGGGGTTCGGAGGAGCCTCAAGTCAGGCAGCACCATTTTAGGTTTTGGCATCAGTAGGGCAGAAGAGCATGTCCCATGGAGGCTGCAGGAAGAATGGGACGGGCCTTTTTGTGGAAGTCAGGTGGAGACAGTTTTTGTGCTGGGGATGAGGCTACTTGCATATCTCTATTGGGGTGAGTAGGGAGAATTATGTCAGGGTAGGAATGGGGATCTTTTCTGAGAGGAGGTATTTGGTGCCAAAGGGAAACAAATTTGATGTTAGTTGTACCTTGAAGAATCTCATCCTGAGGAGTTGGGAACTCTCATTCCTGCAGTCAAGAAGACGGGATTTACTAAACTGTGGTTCCAAATCCTGCAGGAAATTATGAGGTGAAATTTAAAAGAGAAGCGTGCACCAAAATCAGGAGATGAGCGTGCATCTAGCACATGCATGTGTCCACCTGATTTTATAAAATGGGGGGATGCATGCACATGTGCCGTTGTGCGCACATATTGCATCGGAGGAAAAAAAAGGGGCATGGTGTGAGAGGAGCCATGGGATGTGCTCACATGTACTTACATGACTGGGCGCTCGCCCTGTCCAGTGCTGCATAACTTTACTTCTACTATGGAGGAGGTGTAATTAAAAAAAACCAAAAAAACAGGCATCCCTAACTGGGGGAGAGTGCAAGCTAAAGATCCATGGGGGTTTTGAGGACCTAGCTCTAGACTGGGAAAACTGGTGGACAAAATGGTGAAACTGGTCATGGCGTGGATGCACGCCTGTTATAAAATTCTCCCACTTCCTCGGCTCATACCCGACCCACTTGCAAAATTGGGTGCACACCTACGCGCAGCCAGACTATTTTTATAACATATATGCATATGTGTACGTACGGAATAAAACTGCAGCATCTCTGGGCTCGTGCTAATGCACACGCATATATATATATGTATGCCCACGCACCCATTTGAAAATTACCATCCCTTTGTATTAAAATGGTGCATTAACTCACTGTTTTAACACTGTTTAGCAAACATGCTCTTTAGGGAAATGAATTGCAGTCCAAAATTAATGTTTAGAGCACTAAAAAAGGGAAACATTTTCATCCAAACACCTGTCTAAATGTAGATGCTTAAAACTGAGGAACCAAAGTGAACCACTGAGCAGTCCACATTCAGCAGCCCAGGAAGTATAAAGGGGGTCATTCATCAACTCATGTTAGGGCGTTAGGGCACTAACGCCCACAGTAATGCCATAATGCATACAATAAATATCGCATCTCGAAATGTGTTTGCAAACTTGACAAATATATTCAAGTGGGAGGAGTTTGGGCAGAGTAAATGGAAATGAGGGCTGTTTAACGTTACGTGCGATAACATAACGCATGTTATTGCAGGATTTAATGCCAGAAATAGTTACACCTTTTTCCTGAGCGTTATCGCTGCGATAGCTGCACATTACAGCCGATACGGGATTTATCACAAATCCTGTTTCAAGGAGAGAGAGAGAGGGAAAGGGAGGGGAGAGGAGGAGAGAGAGAGAGAGATTGAGCCCCTGATTTTTGAGCTCTTTATACCACTGTACGAGGGTGCATTATGAACTTGGGGTGAAATTTGGGGGGTGAGTTGAGGTTAAGGGGCAGTTTTACATGCACAGACATACGTTCTCTCTACCTAGCTTGATGCACTCTCTACCTACTTGCAATAAAGCTAGGTAGAGAGAACATGGAACAATTTTCTACTCTCACCTTTCATCACTCTAAATCACATTAAATCTTCATTGATGGTAACTGTGCTGTTTGTACATAAGACTGTGCATGTTAAACTGCCCCCTAAAACCCAACTCACCCCACAAACCTTACCCCGAGTTACTAGTGCTCCTTCTTACAGTGGTGTAAGTAGTTAATAAATAGCTAACTTTCTGGTGAGCCTCTACAGAGGTTCTCTCTCCTTCTCTCTCTCTCTAGCAGCAGCTCAAAATGTAATAAAAGCCTGCCTTGGCACTTCTTAGCTTGGAATGTGAAAATATCACAGGTGTAATCAATTTAACACACATTGTGGTACAATAGCTATGTGATGCAGTACCTGGAAAATTACTGTAACCGTGCCCCTTTTTTTTTATCACAGGTGCTATTCTTGCTATATTTATTGTAAAATGATGAATCTAGGCCAAAGTTACTGGGGTATCTTTAGGCGAGAAATTCAGTGGGTCTTACCTAGGTAAGTCTGTTTCTGAATATACTTGCTTATAGTTAGCCAGATAAAGTTACCCATATAATTTTAGGACAGTTTTGTTTTTCTGACCAGAATTACTACCAGGCTAAATTTAAGCATTGCCCCCAAGAATGCCTGCTCCCCTCCCTCATTAAACTTGGATACATTTTACCTAGGCAAAAAGTTATCTAAGAAAAATTTAGCTGATTAGGAGAGGAAATGTTCAATTAGGGGTAGATTTTATAACATGCACGCGCAGCTTACATGTGCGCGCACTACCCAGCATGCACATGTTCCCTACCCCCCTCCCCACCTTCCCTTCCCTTCCCCTACCTCTCCCACCATTTCCCCCCCCCCCTACCTTTGTTGATTTTTTTTTTGTTTTAAAACTTATTTCAGCCCTGGGGCTGAAGTAAGTTGCGCACACCGGCTGACTGCTGGCACGCGATCTGCGAACCAGTGGCCGTGCGGAGGCCTCTGGCCATGTCCCCGCCCCGTCTCTGGACCGCCCCACCCCCTCCCCACCCTGGACTGCTCCTTTTGTAAAGCCCTGGGACTTACACACGTCCCGGGGCATTACGCACGTCGCAGGGCCTTTTGAAAATAGGCCCAGAACACGTAAGGCCAGTTACGTGCATAAATCCTCCAGATTTACGCGCGTAACCTTTTGAAAATCCGGCCCTTAAAGTTTTTGTCTAGGCAGCAGAAATGTTACCCAAACAAACCTCTTTGAATATGAATCTCTGAGGGCTTTTTAAAACTGATCCCTTATTGAACCAGGCCCAAATATGAGAGAAACTGTTTAGTACATCTGGACCTTAGTCTAGTTTCAGAAAATATAAAGAGGTCCATATTCAGTAGGCCAGTTAGTGAACAAGTTATCTGGCTAAAGTTAGACAGATAACTTGTCCCATATATTCAGCGGCATAAACATCCTGCTGAATATACCAGCCTAAAGTTATCCGGCTACATATAAGCTGGATAACAAAAAAACCTAAGCGGCTATGTTTGAATATAGCCAGGAAGGTTTTTTAGTTATCCAACTTTGTGTGGCTGGATAAGTGCTTCTTAACCGAATATCTTTAAAAGATATCCAGCAAATAAAGAATTTGGCAGAAACTGAAGGTTTTCGCTTGGGCTCCAAAGAATACTAAATTTGTTTGTTTGCAGATGACATGCTCCTAGTTCTCAGAAATCCTGTCAACTCACTTGCTAAGACACTGAATTTGATAGAACAGTTTGGTCTCTTTGCAGGTCTAAAAATAAATTTCACAAAATCTGAAGTAATGCCAATAAGGGATAAGCTGAAATTAAATTGGCAGGGTACTTTTTCCCTTTCATGGTCAAAGGGAGCTTTCAAATATCTCGGTGTATGAATATTGAGAGATTTATCTCAACTATACCAGATGAATATAACTAAAACAATAGAGAATATAAAAGATCAATTGATGGTATGAAAAGATCTACGTTTGTCTTTAATGGGATGCTGTACACTATTTAAAATACGTTATTGCCAAAGATCCTATATAATTGCAGATGCTTTCTGTTTGGATGAGATAGTCTGATATAAATCAATTGTGCAAACTGGTTATACATTTTGGACTAGATTTTTAAAAAATACGCGCATCTTAATAAAATCCCGGGTGGCACGCACAAGGGGGGGGTGGAATAACACTAAATCGCGTGGCGATGAGATCGGGGCCTTCCCCAGTTCCCTCCCAGTCAGTGTTCATTATAGGTATTCATCCCCCTGAAGAAGCCCGATAGGGTGAAACGAGGGTCCCCTTTGTAGGGGATGATCATTCGTTGATGTGAGAAGCATCGCTTTGAGATATCTAAGAGGATCGTTTTTTTACGTGATAGACATCGCTTTGAGATATTTGGGTGACATTTGTAACATAATAACTAGAATCAGAGGAACCTTCATGGATGAGGGGAATGTGTATCATTCTGATATGAAAAGATTTTGATATTGTTGAGACTTTGATATAGTTGAGAGTTATTTTTGATAGATACTGTATAAGGCATTCCCTTTGAGGAGTTTTTATTCATAAAATACATGATTTTAGATTTGGAATTGGATAAATTAGTTTATAATAGGTGAATGTTTTTGTGAAGGGTTCACTTAATCAATATGTCACCGGTGCCTTTTGTTTTGAGAATGATTTGTAACATTGATAGATATTCTTTTTCAATTTATGTGAGTTGTATTTTAAATATTGAAGCACAATTTGTGTGTTTTTTATTTTTAATGAATGAATGAGGAATGAATAAGCTAGTTGATGTGTTGTAATTTGTGTATGTTTAAGCTGCTGCTTTAATACAATTTGTATACTGTTTTGTAAAAAATATTTTGTATCTGTATGAATATTTCTCATTGGTTAGGTGTCTATTTATGATTGTAAATTGGGAATAACGTGCAATTTCACCCATTGAAATAGTTTTTACCTACTAAGTTTGATGCAAACAGACAATGAGTAAACATTTTGTTATGCACTAATCATTCATCAGCTGTCTTCAAATGCATTTTCTGAATCATCATAATTGCAGCCTTGGATAATTTAGCTCCCTAAAATAACAAATGCTGTTTCTTAGGATAATTTAAGCCCTTAACATTTAGGAAGACAATTTTTATGTTAGCAATAATACCAAATATTATAAAGAACATAACAGCTTAGCCATAGGATGCTTTTATATAATCATTGCATAAAATCTACCCTAACCCTAACCCCCCCCCCCCCCCAATCCATCCCAAGTTACAAAAAAGTGTGCATTGCTCCCAGAACACTGATCTCAGGATGATGATACCTCTTGAAATGGCTCATCACAGGATTTTCAAAAATCCAAAATAAAAAATGGGAATTCAACCCATTGCTCAATTATATCAGCAATATTGATGTAATAAAAAGAGTCCTATATGTAATTGAAAGGTCCAAAAACATAGGCAGATAAAACCTGCCTCACAAATCTGAAAAAAAGTATTAATAGTGAGGAGGTGTATGAAATGTCACCATCAGATTGTATTCTACAAATATATTGAATCAGCAAAAGTATGTCTCAATTACAATACTTAGGGGCAGATTTTCAAAGCTCTATGCGCATAAATCCAAAGGATTTACACGCCAACCCCTGATTTTATAACTTGTGCTGAGCTGTGCTGCTGTTGATGGCTGGTTGGATTAATGTGGGACCCTGTGGTTGGACATGGAAGGGAAGGAGTTCTGGAAGTGAACAAAAAGGGGATATTGCATGTTCAGCTACCCAAAAAGGTGGAGCACAAGAGACAGAATTTGGGTGGAACTAGAAAGACTGAAATTAAACAAGGTCATGGAGCTGGAAAAGACACATCCCGGGATATTTAGAGAGCTTCAAGAAGAGCTGGTGGGTCCACTGAAGGACCTGTTCAATAGATACTTGGAGACGGGAATAATGCCGCAGAACTGGAGAAGTTTGCATGTGGCTCTGCTTCATAAAGGTTGTAGCAGGGAGGAGGCTGGAAACTACAGGCCAGTTAGCTTTACCTCAGTGGTGGGAAAATTAATAGAGAGACTGCTAAAGGAAACAATAAAGAGCTATCTGTAGTCCAATAGATTATACAATCGAAACAACATGGTTTTACCTCAGGAAACTCCTGTCAAACAAATCTGGCTGATTCTTTTGATTAGGTGATTACAGAATTGGATTACGGAAGAGCACTCAAGGTGGTTTACTTGGATTTCAGCAAGGCTTGTGATATAGTCCCACAAAGAAGGCTCATCAATAAAATGGGAAACTTAGGAGTGGATTCTAAAGTAGTACAATGAATTACAAATTGGCTGACTGACAGACATCAGCAACTAGTGGTAAATGGAACCTATTCTGAAGAAAGAAGAGTGATAAGTGGAGTTCCTCAAGGATTGGCTCTGAGAATAGTACTGTACAATATTTTTGCAAGCAATATTGCAGAGGGATTAGAAGGAAAAATTTATCTTTTTGCAGATGACACAAAAACCTGCAACAGAGGGGACATACCTGAAGGAATAGAGAGCATGAGAAGTGATCTAGGAAAGCCGAGAAGTGGTCAAAGGTTTGGCAGTTGGGATACAATGTCAAGAAGTGCAAAATCATGCATTTAGGATATAGCAATCCAAAGGAGTTGTATATGTTGAGGGAGGGGGGCAAAGTCTGATGTGCAGGAACTATGAGAGAAACCTCTGGGTGATAGTGTCTGATGATCTAAAGGTAGCGAAGGCATATGACAAGATGGTGGCTAAGGCCAGAGTGATGCTGGGCTGCATCAAAAGAGGCATAATCTACAGGAAAAAGATGATCATGTCAGTGTACAGATCCTTGGTCAGGGCCCACCTAGAATCCTCATCTCAAAAAGGATAAGGACAGCATGGAAGTAGTCCAGAGAAAGGCAACCAAAATGGTGTGGGCTCTGTACAGAAAGCCATATGAGATGAGACTGAAGGACCTTAATATGTATACCCTAGAGGAGAGAAGAAACAGGGGGATATTATACAGACTTTCAAATACCTGAAAGGAATTAATGATGCAAAAAAATCAAATCTCTTCTGATGCAAAGGGAGCTGTAAACCTAGGGGTCACAATATGAAACTGCAAAGGGGAAGACTCAGAAACAATGTCAGGAAATATTTCTTCACGGAAGGGGTGATAGATGCATGGAATGCCCTCCTGGAAGAGGTGGTAAAGACAAGAATGGTGGTAGAATTCAAAAGGATGTGAAATAAAAGGGAATGGAGTAACTTTTCTATTGCACCTATGGTTTACATTACTGCTTGGGGGTGCCTACATGGAGTGACAGTTGCTATTACCCTAAAAAAAAAAAAAAAACTTGCTCAGCAGACTGCAGATAAAGACCACAATGGTCTTTATCTGCAGTCATTCACTATTTTACTATGTTACAGAAAATATAAGCTGTCTTGATTTAGATAAGAAGTGATAATTTCATTATTTTTCATTTCATTCATTCATTCAACTTCATTGTCCACTTTGTAATCAGAAAATCCCAAGATAACAATAAAATACGTTTTAAAAATAATCCAACATCAAATGACAGTGCATGAAATCAGCACTGAGCACCCAACTTCATTCCCCTGACCTGACCCCATCCCCACCCATTTTATTTATGTTGCGTAGGAGGTGGACCCTTTGGCTGAGGTGGAATTGATGCTACCTGCAGGGCGAGCCCTATGGGTCCCCACCATCAGCAGGCAGAGCTGGCTGGTTGACGGAGGCCGGCAGGAGCTTCACCAATACCAGCCCTTGTTCCCCGCAGGTTGAGCGCTTGGATACAGGGGCTGGCTGGTCTTAGGTGGGCCTCCGTCTGAGGTCTTCCCAGAAGTGATGCAATAACCAGCCAGGGGCCAGCAGCGGTGATTGAGATCGTAGATCAAGTCCAGATGAGGCAGAGTCCCGGAAACCCAAGCGCCAAGGAGAACTGGGAGCAAGACAGGGGGCACCCAAGTAAGAGCAGGCCGAAGCCTGAGAGGCCAGGACCAGAGTAGATTCAGCAGAGGCGTGGAAGAGCAGGCTGAGATCAGGGCAGGTGGCAGGCAAGAAGAAGTGGCAATACGGACATGGGTCAAACCAGGAGTCAGTCAGAGGATGATCAGGCAAGGCAAAGGTCAAACCAGGAGACAAGCAGGAATGTAGGTATCAATCAGTAGCGTAGTCAGACGAAGCAGAGGTCAAGCCAGGTATCAATCAGTAGCATAATCAGACGAAGCAGAGTTCAAGCCATGTAGCAATCAGTAACGAGACAAGCAGGGTAGACATGGAGCTCAGGAACAGGAACAGGAACAGGTACCAGGAACAAGGCAAGATCAGGAGCCAGGGGCACAGACGAAGCAGGAACAAACCGGGATCCAGGAACACAGAGGAAAGGCAGGAATGAGCAACTAAGCACACGACAAGCGTGGAGACCTGTTGCCAAGGCAAGGAAGCACTGGCTGGGCCCGGCCTTAATACCAGGGCCCAGTGACATCATCATCCGGGGTTGCAGGGTGGTTTCCCACCACGGCCCCTTTAAAGGTAGGCCAGTAGAGCACGCATGCGCGCCTAAGGAGAGGCGTGGCGCGAGACAAGGGCGTCTCCTGTGGGTCGCGCATGAAGGCCCGCTGTGGAGCTGGAACATCCGCGGAGAAGCTGGGAGCACTGGAGGCAGCCCGAGCACGGAGGCAGCTGCCCATAGCTGCAAGAGAGGTGGAACCAGGTGCTGGAGCAAGCACTGGAGCAGGCGCTGGGCAGACTGCCGTGGCCAGCCCACGCAACAATTTTTTTTTGGAACTTAAATTTAGGCACCTAGGTGTGCAGATAGAGACATTTTTCAATTTGGCAGTTTTAGGAGCCTAATTTTTGAATATTAGCCCATATATTAATTGCTGTACTTGTCTTTTTGGCTTGCTACTGTGTACTATAGGACTATTTCACTATGATGCAGTGCTGCTCTCTCTGGGACTGGGCCTGGGATATTCTCCTTGTATGCATGCTGCTGGCACTTAGTACACATTCTCTGATTACAGCTGACAATAAATATTAGTAGCACCCTCTATTTCTAGTAAATCCAAATGATTCCCAGCATCATTTTTTTTTATGTCAAGCAGAGTTTTCGTTTCTTGTTGGTAATACTATGTGTGGGAGAAAGATTTTCCCAGATCTTGAAATACTTAATTCTAATTGAGCTAAGGAGGTTGTCAGTGTGATCTGTCCCCAGGGGAGCAAGCGAAGGTATTTGAATTTGGCAGCCTGCCTGCCTGTCCCAGTTCCTAATGTACACCTGAGTGGGGTGAAAGAACAGCTGCATCAGTATTGCCTGGAAATATCTGTTAACATGCTGATGGATTACTGTGTTTCCCATGATTATGATCTTTAAAATTCCCTTGTGAACTAGATCTCAAACCTTTAGGGACTTCCCTGGTGAAAGAAAAAATAGATGTATATTTGTTTTGCAAAAGCAATAGCGTTAAGTGTATCACCCTAGTTGTACTTTTATAGCCCTTTTCTTCCACCTTCTCATTTCATTTTTCTATTTCTGTGCTATGGGGCATCATGTGCAAGATGATGCCCCATAGTAAGATGTGCTATGGGGTATCATCTTACATGTCTGACAAAGCATTAACTTTGTCAGACATGATACTTTTTGCCCCTTGCTGCCAGTGTCCTTCACAGGTCCAAGAACATTCTTACTACTGTGCTGTCAGCCAGCATTTTAACTTGCCTCTCACTTGGGCATATTTTATCTGGGAAATTATATTTCAAAATTTGCAATAATAAGAGTGTGGAAGTCACTCCAAACTAGAGGTTATTTTCTTTTAAGAGATGATGTATCTGCTTGGCTTCCAAAACTTCAAGGGCATATCCAGATTGGGATACACAGCTGTCCAAAATGTAAAAGTTTAACTGAACTTCTTTTATCAGCTTCAACCTCTGCCAGCCTGCAGTCAGGGACTGCTAGATGGATAATGACTGCAAAGCCACATGAATACATTAAGAAAAACATACAGGGAACCGGAATACCCAGGAAGAAAATGTTAATGAGATTGAAAAGAGATGACTTGACTTATTTGTGAAGAGAAAAAAAAAATCAGAGAAGAGATCACAACAGAAAAGCCAAATGGTTTAGCTATTAAAATGTAATCAGAGTGTTTGACAAAGAGGTTTGTGCCTAATCAGACACTGTTTTATGTCATTCTAATTAAGATGACCTCATAGTATAATTAGAGATATGCCAAATTACTTGGAAATAATTGGAATGATTGGCTATCCACCATGTCGGCTAGTCTGGAAGCTTTCGTGTTTATAGTGCCTTTCTCCATCGCAATACACTTAATTTGCATTCTCCTCTTTCAATTTAAACGCGGAACTCCAATCTGAAAACATGAGGATAAATTAACATTGAGCTCATGTCATGTTGTTGCATTTCCTTGTTAACCATGCAGTCAGCTGATTTTCGACAGCACAACATACAGTACATACATAAACCAGTTCAGTCTGGTCACTCACTATGCTGACTGTCAGAATAATGGTAAAATTTACTGCAGCTAATAGTTTTATTTATTTATTTATTTATTTAAAAACTTTTCTATACCGTCGCTAAGTTATATACCATCGCAACGGTTTACAAATAGGCACATAGACTAAGGTAAGTAAATGTAGGATATCTTACATTCTAACAGGTGCCAATAAAGTTCGGTTACAATTTCATAAATAAAATCATTATTTGAGTAATGTTGGTCAAGTCCAGGTATATTATTGAGTTACTATCACTTTGAAATATTACTTCTTAAAAGTAGGATTGATTCCATTCCTAAAGTACTGCACTAAAGCATGACCACGTACAGAATTCAGTGAACCTATTATTCATCTTAAATTTGGATTTATTTGCCTTTCCAAATCTGAGCTCAAAGTGAATTAATGTCAAGTACAGTTGATAGTTCCCTGCCCCAGAGGTCTTACAATCAAAGAGGTAGATTTTTGAAAGTGATACTTGCGCAAAAACGCCCACAAACGCGCATATGCAAGCCACACGCGAGCGACGCTGATTTTAAGGAGAGCGTCGAGAATAAGGGGGTGGGAAAGGAGCAGGGCATGGACATTGCATGGGCATTCAGGGGTCGGGCCCAAGACTTACGCGTGTACGTTCGTATTTTAAAAAAGGCGCACGTCGGCTTGTTATTCACGTAACTTTACTGCTGGTCCTGATGAGGAGCAAATCTGGAGATCTTGAGTTTTAGGGCTTTTAGCACAGCGTGAGGGTTCGGGTTCAAGTGGAGGGCTTGCAGGATGAAGAACCAGAGAGGTCTTGAAGTCCTCAATATGAACTGGACAGACTGGTTGACCTCTTGGAAAGACTAGCTTTCCCCTCGCGTGAGCATGTTTTAACATCTGCCTGCATAGGCGTATAAAAGCCACTAAAGCCCTAGTGTAAAATACACGCAGGATATTTACTCAAGTAACCTCTTAAGATAATGCACACACATATGCGGGGTATTTTAAGTGATATGCACGTACTTGCACGCACGTTTTTAAATTGCAGCGTTATCTCCACTTGCCTGCCAATAAGTGCATTTATGGGCGCAGGCGCATTCCTTTTCAAATTACCCTAAAACTTTGGACCCGAGGCAACGAAAGTGACTTACCCAAGATTACAGGGAGCATCAAGGGAGAAAAAGAATTTGAAGCCCGGCTTCTCTGGTTTTCAGCCTTCTGCTCTAACCACTAGGCCACTACGCCTCTCCATAATGTTACAATTGTTATAAGCGTATTTTCAACAAGCAAATGACTTTCTGCATGGTCCCCACTCTGATTCGCCTCAGAGGTCTGAAAGCCTGGCATGCAATGGCGTCCTGGAAATATATCGGCAGTCTGCACAGTTTTTCTTAGTTGCTGTACCTGTGGATTGTATTTTTGTTAGGAAGCTATGCTGTGAACCACCACTTTTAATATTTTGAGTCGGTGACTTATTACTCTCTTCTATGGGGACATTGGCTCCCATGAATAATCTTGAAATAAAAAAGAGATAATTAATATTTAACTTTGCCAGAGGGAAGTACTTACAGGGAACTCTCTCTTAGTGAGCAGCAGCTGATATTTGTCAGCTGCAGGGCAGGACTAATTAGATGCATCAGGCAGTGGTGACATGAAGATGAAAAACAGCTCCAAAGTGACCTATAGGAAATGATTAAATGTAAAATGTTTTGTTCCACTGGCGCACAGGTGTGTGTTTCTTTTATTACCTCCCTTCTATGCTTTTTTGTGCTTGTGATATCCATTGCTATCTGAACAGGTGTAAGGCAGGTTTCTTAATCATCCACGTAATTGTCTTTTCTGTGGCCCAGCATGCAGAATATCTTCAATGCCTGTGAGGAGCTGTTCACACATCTCCCCAAGAGGATGGGCTACTGCATGTCCCCACAGGGGCAATGCTAAGGAAACATGAGCTTCCAAAGGCACATTACAGAGGGCAAAAATCAAAGAAGAAATCCAATCTCAGACAAATACAAAATGGATGAAACCTGTCTGTTCTCTATGGCAGTGTAGGCAGCCCGAGCACAGAGCAACAGTGGTGTTAACTCCTGGAAAGAGCAATGTATTCTGATGGACAGTGATGATGAGCCTGCCGCTCAAACAGCCAGAGGGAAACCAAAGAAACTGTTACCTGAGGGCAGAAAAAGATAGGACAATCAGGAGCGAAAATAAGAAAAATGTCTTCTGGTGGATTAAAAATTAGGAGCACTTACTGAAGCAGACAAAATATGAGCTGCAATCCTGAGCCAGCAGCTAAAACAATGCATTCTTATAATAAGTAACGTATGAACACCTGAACTTATGATGCCCCAAAAGCTAATGTGGGTGCTGGCTGAAAACATTTATACCAGAGAGTTATTTTAAACCTTAAATATAACTGTTCAGGGTTTATGCTGTACAGTATTTGCGTTCCTTCAAAGTAAAAAGAAATACAAAGAAGAGAAAGAAAGATAATTGTTCCCTCAATCCAACATTCAAATTCAAACAAGAAAAATATGTGCTAGCCTCAAGGGGCCCGTGGAAATGGAAATATTTTGGCAAAGAAAAATATTTAAAGCAGTGTAAAGCACCTGTACTGACTCCATTTCACTGCTGGTGAAATTAACACCTGAAAGAAAATCATTTGCGAATAAAACATATACAGTAGAGCAAATTTTATCCAGAGTGGTTGGGACCAGGCTTATTCCAGATAAGAGTCTTATCCAGAAAATGGAAGCTCCAAATAATGGGAGATTTCTGCTAATAAAAAATTTGGGATAATGGGAATTTTCCCAAGTTACAGAATATATGAAGTCAAACAATTTTCTGTTAAAAGAAGTTTTCCCTGCATAATGAAATATGGCCAAAACCCATGATTTTAAATTGGATAATGGCATTTTCAGATGATGCAACTTTGAATATAAGCTGTGGTGATATTCTTATAAAAAGTAAAAAAAAGTATTAGGTCAGGGCAACTGGTGGCCTCCATCTGCATCCTGGCTGCAGTGGGGAAAAGGAAGGTTTTGCAACCTCCAGTGACCTGGCAGAAAATCAGCGCTAAATATGAGGTGCTCGTCCATATGTGGTTCTCTTACTAATCGAACAAACCTTTCCCCACCCTGAAATCTTTGCCCCTTGTGTCTCTTCCTCTCCGCCTTCCAGCCCAACTCTCTAGTAAGACAGCACCATTACAAAGCCTTTGACACAAAGCCAAGTCTCCAGAAACAAATGCTGCATGCTGAATAGGCAGGAGGTATATGCAGGTCTCAGTAGACCAGAAGTGTATTCACTGCCGTTTTAGTTAAAGGCAGGGCACCACTGGCTACAGGTGATTCCCCTCAAGCCTAGGCATGCTTCACAAAAGAAAAACTAGAAGAGATCTGCCTTTGGGGACAACTGTAGAAAGTTCAACTTGAAACCATAACACCTGCTCAGCCAAAGGATCCCTCCAGATTATATATTATTTAGAACATAAAAGGAGTCACTCATTGATAGTTGCCCTACTGCATTTTCTTGTTCAGTACTCTAAGACCAGTTTTAATTGTTCCATTGTTAATCATTTCTGAATGTGCTAAAAAAAAAAAAAAAAAAGTGTTGAATCTTTTCCATCATTACAAATTCCATTTTGCTTACTAGTTAATATCATTTTTAAAAGGAAATGCTTTCAAATGCGCTGTTGTGTTTTCTATAGGCATACAGAAGTACGTTTGCACACCTGTGCTGCATTCATCATGCCCCCTAAGCACTTGAGTGCACAGCATTTTTATAATTACATTGCAGATGTAAGAGCCTTTCAGTGCAAAAGAGTTTTAAATGGGGCTCTATATTTCTCAAGCACACAGGGAAGCCTCGTGGTACTAGACTTAAAAATCTAGAACTTTAGAAAATAAAAGAGATTTTGAATGCAAAGCTCCTATTTAAATTAAATAAGCCAAGCACTATAGCAAGGGAAATGCAAAGTTAATTTCCAACCCTGTATTAATGTGTACTATGATGATGACTCTCAGTAGCGGTAATGCCCAGTCAGTGCCACATACTGAACTACTGCAGAACCACACTCAAAGATTATCTTCAGTCTTAACTTTCTGAATGTCAGTTCCTCTTAACACTGAGGTGATTTAGAAAGTTCTGTGGTGCAAAAGTGCCACATTTCACTGCAGGCCCGGCATGGCATCCGTTCTCTCAAACTTCAAATCAAACTTCAAGTTAATAGCCACAGAAAAGCCCTTCTCCTATCTCTTTATTGATTCTCTCTGAGAACATCCGATTAGAAACATTTTAAGGTTGCGAAATGTTTTTATTGGACAGTGGACACTAGCTGGCACAGTCAAACACAAAAGCAAAACCCGAAGCCACAAAGTAGCTATGCAAAAATATATAACCAGGTAGTAAGAAGCAGCCCATTTAAGTCAAGCTAAAACAAAAGGAAACCTTTGAGCATGGATGAGGAAATGTAAAGTTTACAAATCCATTGTAAATATTTTCAAGAATTTTCATATTCTACCACTTGGAATGACCTGGGACCCTCATAATATTACCATAAGCCCAATGAGTGTCAAATATGTTTTAATTATTAACTTTAAAAAATTTTTTACAATATTATAGTGAATTTATCCGTACTAAAGGGCTGTCTTTCATTTTAGCTTGAAATACATTGGACATTAGCTTTAAGAACCTCATGGATTCCAAAATATCCTAACTTTTCAGAATTGTGAGTTTTTGCCCTGTGTCTTAATTACCCTATTTAGAAAAGGGCAGGAAATCACCTGAGCTATATTAAAACAAATAAAGAACATCTAAGGCGTAAATGCTTGTTTAAAGGTAATTATATAGGACATTGCACTGGTAGAAATCCTAAACAGTGCTTAACACTGCACAAAACTAGGGACAAGCTTTTTTTGTCTGTCTTTCTTTGACCGTTTTTTTTTTTTGGCCAGCTCGGAGAAAGACATATGTTTGCCTTACAACTTGTGAATGTGACAATTTGGTTACATTGCCTAGCACACTTCTTTCATTTCACACTCTCTCTCATGAGGTCAGCGCATTACCAGTACTAATTATAACATCAGCCTCTGGTGGCTCACTTTCATAATACACATCAACACCACATTGCCTCATTGTTTTAACACCTAATGATACATTTCTCTGGAGTTAAATACTAAGCCCAGCACAGCGCAGCACTAAACACATGAGACCCTTCATGCCGAACATTACAGATTTTCCTCTTGTGCCCTAATTTATCATCTTCCTTGACTCTAGGACTCAAAGTACAGTAGAGAAAGAAATGAAGGTGAACAACCCCCCAACCCCCCCCCCCCCCCCGCCAACAAAATGAGTACCATTTATGTGTACTGCAGCAGAACAAAAGAGGACAATGCAGCTATGCAACATGAGCCCCCAGCCCAGGAAAACCAGAGCGAGATTGGAAAAGATTGCCAGACCCCCTTACTGTGAATGTGCTTAAATGACCATTGAATAGATGAGTCAAAGGCTCAGGTAGGGGATTTGCATGTCACAAACCCCTTTGACTACTCCTGGTTACTTACATTGAAATATCACTTTAAAATAAAGGATATCAAAATCCTAAGTTACAGAACTTTACCTTAAAAAGTCCTACATTGCAGAATTTTGACTGAGAAGGGGATTTGTGAGAAAAATGTACTGAAAAACAATCTTAGGAAGCAAACAGATTCTCATCCTGACTATCAAGGGGAGTCAGAAGCCCTGGGTACCTAGTTATCAGACAATATAAGAAAAGGGATCAGGTAGGATGCAAGGTTTGCACAAAGTCTCTTTTCATAGTTCTGACTGTGACTTGGCATTTTGGTTAAGAGGAGATGGTTCCTCCAGGTTGGATGATAGCGAATGACTGGCCATGAGCTTAGCTGAGCTAGAGTCATTAAAAGCTGATACTGCTGAGGGCCTAAATCACTGAGTAATAAGAAAGCCATATGTCTAGTAGAGCTGTTAACCCAAGCAAGGGAAAACCTTCCTCCTGTGGAAGAAGACTAAGGCATATCTGAAGATGGAGTTGGGTCCCCCCAGGAGGAAGGGAACCCCACTGGTGGATTGGGAGGTGACCCCTGGAGGAAGGGGACCCTACAAATTGATGGGGAGGTGGAGTTGGGACACCCAGGAAGTTGTGAACCCCAGCAACAGACAAGGAGGCAGAGTTGGCATCCCCCAAGGAGGGGAGGGAACCCAGTATTGGACCGGGAGGCAGAGTCGAGTCTCTTAAAGAGGGCATGGACTTGTCAGTGGACCGGATATGGCATAGATGAGATGGCAGCAGTTTAGACACAAGAGAACCCCCCCCCCCCCCCCCAGACCAGCACTACCCACCAACCCATTTGCATCTTTTCACATGGGTGAGACTTGGGATAAAAGG
The DNA here is from genome assembly GCF_901001135.1 of Rhinatrema bivittatum. Lineage (NCBI taxonomy): Eukaryota > Metazoa > Chordata > Amphibia > Gymnophiona > Rhinatrematidae > Rhinatrema > Rhinatrema bivittatum. Next base: position 444,117,025 of record NC_042617.1, read on the forward strand.
GGGAGGATAATGATAACACTTAAGCAGGAACGCAAGAGGTCCCTCCTGTTCTAGATGGTGGTATATTGTCGCGACCAGCAAAGCCAAATAGACAAATATTAAATGTTCTTGCTATCGTGTAGAAATGTATATAGTTGCATGGCTTGAGATTACTAACCACGAGTAGATAAGTATGCTGTTTGATATCCTATTAGCAATGTACATAATTATTTAGAAATGTATATATTTATATAGTCTAATAAACCAGTAAATATATGTGCATACTGCCAGCCTTGTTCACAGTCCCATTTGTTTTCCTGGGGTGAAAGGAGGGAAATCCCAACCACTAACACCTTCTTCCCCAGGTAGAGGCACCAGGTGCCAAGAACACAAGGACCAACAGAGTCTGCCCCAAGGGGAGCTCCTGCTAGATTGGTCCCAGACCCAGGAACATCCCATGAGGTAAGCGGTCAAGGGGACATTACAGATGTTTGTGGCCTGGCATGGGATACCACCATCACACAGGCCAGAGTTTGGCAGCAGTGGCATTCTCTCCTGGAAAGCTTATGTGCCATTTCAGGCATCAAGAGGATTAAATGAATAAATGAATGTCTCTGCAACTGGCCCATTGTCATGAGTGCTGCTTTTTGTTACACAAGAATAAGGCTACCTTTATTTATTCTTTTTTTGTTATGGATGTTGCTGGGTAGTGTTGATGAGTCAACACGTTTCCTGCTGCAGACCATTTTTGTGCTGCTGCTGGCAGCTCTGATTTGCTTCAGCCTGCGTTGTTCCAGTTCTTTGTTGGGTAAATATTGACTAAATGAAACAATTTCAAGGGCAGGGCTTATAAATGTAGTTTCTCCTCTAAAACCACAAAAATCCCCAGATTTATTTTGACCTGTTTCATGAAAGGACTGCTGATTACTTTTTTTAGTACAACTGACTGAGAATGGTTGCATTTTGGTTTCAGGGAAAACTGGATTTGGTTCTTCATACCAATTCCTTTTCTTTTCAGGGTGGGTAGTGTGCCCAAGTTATACTGAAAATTGTTAGCCAGAAGGATGGTTGTTAACTATTTCATTCTTTGACCCAATAAAGATGAATTTAAAAAAAATTGTTAGCCAGAACTTTATTGTATTTGTGTATTTATATAAATTTGTGTCCCAGAAAATACAGATTAAGTCAAAATTGAGGCCTTGTTTTCCAACTGAGTATTGGGATATGGCAGAGAAATAAGGCATTAAAATACAGATTTCTCGTGTTCTCCCTGACATGTCCTAAAAATTTAGTTTGGAGAGGACAACAAAAATTAAAGTTATTAAAGGGACATACTGTTAAGCGTCATGTCCAGGGATACAAGAACACTTAGATTTTGTGGAAAGCATCATTTTCTATTGATCAATATAAGTATTCTTGGGAGATGCTAATGCCATTTCTCTGACAAACTGACTACCAGCATCTCATCGTGTATATGAACTGATCCTTCTTTTATTTTTATTTATTTATTTATACCGACATTCGATCTCAATCGAGATATCACATCGGTTTACATTCAGGTACTGTAGGTATTTCTCTATCCCCAGAGGGCTTACAATCTAAGGGGGTCATTTTTCAAAATGCAATAAGGTGTTAAGGGCCCTTACCGCATGCGATCACACCATATCGAATGGTGCGATGCAAATTCCGAAAATAGGAGGAGTTAGGGGCGGAGAGTGGGCTGGGTTAGCCTGTCTGTGAAGAGCTATCGCACAGCCGTAATGCCAATTTTAACTACACCTCTTTCAAATGCGTTAAGCTGTGCGATAGCTGCTGTGACTGTGCGGTAAGGTTTCATTGCCATTTGCGATGTCTCCCGTAAGTCCGATTTCAGCTGAATTAACAGCTTCAGAGCCTTGGGGGGGGGAGAGGGAAACTCACTCCAAGATGAGATTTGGGCAAGGTTCTCTCAACCTAGCTTGATGGACTCTCTACCTGGGTAACATCAAGCTAGGTTGAGAGAACCTTGCCCAAATCTCATCTTGGAGTGAGTTTCCTCACTCCGAAGGCCAGCAAATCTTCACAAGAGACCACTGTTCTGTTCTTGGTGTCACGTAGAATGTCAAAGTGGCCCCTAACCCCCTACACTCTTACTTAATCCCCACCTCGAGTTACTAGGTGGGCCTACCATAGGGATACAAATACCTGCCTATGGGCCATGATATTATGGCCAGTCTCTCTCTCTCTCTCTCTCTCTCTCTCTCTCTCTCTCTCTCTCTCTCTCTCTCTCTCTCTCTCACACTCTCACACTCTCACTCTCATCCCCCAGTGGTTGAATGCAGGAAATACAACAGGTCTGGCAGAATCTGAAATGGTATCACAATTTGTGCTAACTTAGCTCTTTGCACAGGTAATTAGCACAAATTGCAATAAATGCTATATTAGCATAAAACACACAGCTATTGCGTACTTACTGCATTTTGATGGGACTGTGAACAAGGCTGGCAGTATGCACATATATTTACTGGTTTATTAGACTATATAAATATATACATTTCTAAATAATTATGTACATTGCTAATAGGATATCAAACAGTATACTTATCTACTCGTGGTTAGTAATCTCAAGCCATGCAACTATATACATTTCTACACGATAGCAAGAACATTTAATTTTTGTCTATTTGGCTTTGTTGGTCACGACAATATACCACCATCTAGAGCAGAAGGGACCTCTTGAGTCAGCGGAGCTTTAGCATTTAAGCGCAGGCTGTGCTCCCTAGCTTTGCCTTTGCAACAGGTCTCCTCGCTGGTCAAGTACTCGTTACCTCCTAGAGATTTGTCTCACTCCTGCGTTCCTGTTCTCGTTTGTTCCTGGTTACTGTCTCCTTGTTCCTGTCCTGCTTCATACCTTGGATTGCCTACATGGACTTTGACTCTGCTTTGCCTGACCACGCCATTGACTCTTTCCAAACCTGGACCTCCGCTTGGCCTGACTACGCTATTGCCTATCTCCAGACCAGGACTTCTGCTTCGCCTGACCACGCCATTGACTATCTCCAGACCAGGACCTCTGCTTCGCCTGACTACGCTATTGCCTATCTCCAGACACAGACCTCTGCTTCACCTGACTACGCCTGTCTGTCTCCAGACCCAGTCTCCTGCTTCATTTGACTACGTTTGACTTTCTCCATGATCAGACCCCAGCCTCGCTTGCCACTGCCTCTGGATTGCCACCAGCCCTGACTCAAGCCCGTTCCTCGACACCTCTTCAGCTTACTTCCTGGATTTGGTCTATTCAGACTTCGGCCTGCTCTTGCTCATGCTTCCCCTGTCTGCCTTCGTTCCTTTGGCGCCTGAGTCTCCGGGTCACTACCTTGTCCAGTATAAGACTGTACCATCTCTCATCTGCTGTCTCTGGGCTGAACCTGATCTCTACATCGACTACATACAGAGGCCCACCTAAGTCCAGCTGGCCCCCAGCACCCAAAGGCTCATCCCGTGGGGAATGAGGGCTGGTATTGGTAAAGCTCTAGTTGGCCTCTGTCAATCAGCCCACCCCACCTCAATCCAAGGGTCTACCTCTGATGCAACAGGTTGCAAAGGCCATGGAGGAGCCGCGTCCCCTCCAGGCCATCCCTGGCCTGGCATCCAAGGTACAAGAACAGCAGCAGTTTCTTGAGGCACTGGCCTCCTCCATTGATCATCTCCACGCTCGGCTGGATGCCCTCACCAGAAATATGGTTTCTACACCAGCTCCTCCTCATCCACAGCCATTATCATCGATGCCGCAAGCCCTGCTGGCCCTACCAGCGCCCCCACTCTTCAATGGTGACTCAAGGCTCTGCAGAGGGTTTATCAACCAATGCTATATGCAATTTGCTCTGCAGCCTTCTATTTTCCAGGATGAATTAACCAAAGTCACCTTCATCCTGTCTCTTCACGAAGGGAAGGCACTGGCCTGTGCTTTGCCCTTATGGGAACGATCGGACTCTCTCTTAAGGGAGTTGTCACAGTTCATGGCGGTGTTTCAACGGACCTTTGATGATCCTGGGCGACATGCCATGGCAAGCACCAGCTTGTTCCATCTTTGTCAAGGCCAGAGAAGTCTTTTCGACTCTACCTTTGAGTTTCGGACTTTGGCTTCTGAGCTAACCTGGCAGGAAGACTGCCTACGAGCCATCTACCTGGTTGGATTTTCCTCACAGCTGAAGGATGAGTTGGCTGGAAGGGAGCTCCCTTCCTCCCTCAAGGACCTTATAGACTTGACAGGCTGAATTGATCATCGTCTCCAAAAGCATCACTGGGAGAGTTGGATGCCCAAGAAGCCCTCTTGGGGCTAAGACGGAAGAGCCCATGCAGTTGGGTTGTGGGTGGCTGACCCTGGAAGAGCGCCTCCAGCGGAGACAAACCGGTCTGTGTCTGTATTGCGGAGCACCTGGCCACCATCTACAGACTTTCTCTGTCCGTCCGGGAAACGTCCCGGCCTAAGTTCACTAGGGGTCCTGAACTTGGGTGCAACCTCTCTGGCCCCTCAACTGTCTGTACCAGTTACCTTGATCTGGGACTCTCGGTCCTTCCCAGTTCTTGCTCTGGTGGATTCTGGAGCAGGAGGTAATTTCATCCTCAAGGATATAGTTCAACTCCTGGGTATAAAAACCCGTCCCCTGGAGACCTCCTTGTGCATAGCTTCTATTTATGGGGAACCGTTACCCAGTCAAATATTCCTCACCACCAAGCCAGTCCAATTATGCACTGGTGCACTCCATATGGAAGAACTTGAACTGTTGGTATTGGAGAAATCCATCCATCCGGTGGTCTTAGGACTAAAGTCACTCTCCCCAATTTGATTGGGGTTCACTGCAACTGGTGGAGTGGGGTCCTGCTTGCCGCCAGTCCTGTCTACAGAAAGTGGTACCGTCATCTGTGGTTCCTATGGCTGCCACTTCTTCAGGTATACCCGCTCCTTATGCGGATATCGAAGATGTATTTTCCAAGCAAAAAGCAGACCTTCTCCCATCTCTTCAGAGGTTTGACTGTCTCATAGATCTCCTGCCTGGGACCACGCCTCCCCGAGGACGCACCTATCCTCTGTGTCTCCCAGAGACAAGAGCTATGACGGAGTACATTCAAGAAAATCTTGCAAAGGGATTCATCCTCCCCTCTACCTCTCCTGCTGGGGCAGGATTCTTTTTTGTGACCAAGAAAGATGGATCGCTCAGGCACTGTATTGACTATCGTGGAAGACAAGTACACTCTGACACTGATCTCGGAACTATTCGATCGCTTGCATGGAGCACTGTTCGATCGGGAGCCAATGTAAATTGGCCAGTATTGGTGCGACATGATCTGTTCTTTTAGTGCCTGTTAAAATTCTGGCCACAGTGTTCTGTAATATCTGCATAGGTCTTATAACTGAATTTGGTAATCCCAGTAGGAAGGAGTTGCAGTAATCTGTACTTGTGAATATTAACGCTTGTAAAATTGTTCTAAAATCTGAAAAAGGTAACAGTGGTTTCAGATTTTTTAATAGCATTAGTTTTACGTAACCCTCTCTCACTTTTGACGATATGTTGTCTAAAGTTAAGTTCCCTGTCAACTATCACCCCTAAGTTTTGTACCGTATCTGCTAGCTCGATTATTTGGTTATTTTTCATTGTGATTGGAGTTTGCACTATTTTAGATTGCTTCCTCCCGAGATGAATGAATTCAGTTTTATTTATGTTTATTATTAATTCCATTTGTGTTAGTAATTGTTTAATTATATCTAAATATAAGTTTGCTACTTCTAGTGTCTTTTCAATGGAGTCGTCAATTGGTAACACTAATTGAATGTCATCTGCTTTTGGGTACTTGTCAGGTACTTATAGCCTTGATTGGCCACTGTTGGAAATAGGATGCTGGGCTTGATGGAACCTTGGTCTGACCCAGTATAGCATGTTCTTGTGTTCTTATGACTGGCCAAGGCAGAACTGGATAAGATGAAGCAGGACAGGCTGGAGAGCGAGGCAAGGCTGGGCAAGATGAAGCATGGCAGGCTGGAGGATGAGGCAAGGCTAGATGAAATGATTCAGGGCAAGTTGATGGATGAGGTATGGCTGGATGAGATGATCAGGCAAGCTGGAGAATGAGGCAAGGCTGGACGAAACAAGGTAGGGCAAGCTGGAGGATGAGGCAAGGCTGAACGAGATGAGGCAGGGCAGGCTGTAAAATGAAGCAAGATGAGGAAGTACTAGCAACACTCACTACACCATGGGGGAGGTCCTTTTGCTGAGGCGCTGTCTGGGAGCGAGGACTGGGCGTAAATATCCAACTAGTGCTGACATCATCTGGGAGCGCTAGGACCTTTTCCTACTGTGGGGCCTTTAAATGGAGTATTTGCATGCACACGCATGCCTAAGGACTGCCAGCAGCAAGGAGGAGGCAGCACCAGCCGTGAGGAACAGGAGAACATGCTGGAGGAGAGTGAATATTGAGGGCAGCAGCTGCATCTGGGGGTCTCTACAGTGGCCTGAGTAAATGCAGCAGCTTGCAGGGCAGTCCCATAAGCCACCAAACATAACAATACTCCCCTCTTAAGCCACCCCCCTCAGGCTTCTCGGCTTGGGCTTCTGGGGATAGCACCGGTAGAATTTCTTCAGCAGTTAAGGAGCCTGAAGGTTGGCTGCTGGTTCCCAGGAGTTCTCCTCTGGGCAATAATTCTTCCAAACTATAATGTATTCCAGTTTGTTCCGGCATCTATGAAATGAATATCTAAGATCTTTTGTACCTCTTAGCTGGGGTGAATGACCAAAATGATTTCCGTGGACTTGGATGGTCATTATGAGAGTCAGGAGAGGACTAGCAGTTTCAGTAGGGATACGTGATATACATTATGAATCCATAAAGTGTTTGGAAGCTGGATCCAATATGTCACAGGCCCCATCTTCCACAGGACAGGGAAAGGGCCAATGAATCTGAGTGCCAGCCTGAGGGAGGGTATTGTGAGATGCAAGTTCTGTGTGCTTAGCCACACAAGATCTCCTGGCTTGAACTGTGGGGCCAGTCTTCACTTTTTATCTGTTTGTTTCTTGGAGTGAGCCACTACCTTGGAGAGCAGTTGGTTGGTTCATAGCCAGAGGATCTGGAGCTCCTGGGAAGTAAGATGGGTTGGAAGAGACAGGGGAACCCTTGGGTGTTTGCCATAGATGACATGGAACAGAGAAGAGCTGGTGGAACTGCTAACATGGTTGTTATTTGTGAGTTTAGCCCATATTAGGAAGATGGCCCAATTGTCCTGCCTGTCATTGACATATAGATGGAGAAAGGTCTTGAGGACTTGATTAATTCTTTCAGTTTGTCCATTGTGGTGAGGTCTAATGTGATTCCAAATTTCTTGCAAAGCGCCTTCCATGGGCAAGCCATAGACTGGATGCCTCGATCAGACAAGATGTGGAAAGGTAGCCCATACAGGCGAAAGACATGCTGTATAAAGAGACAGGTTAATTCATGATTAGAGGGTAAGCCCGAGAGAGGAACCAAATGTGTCTTCTTGGAGAATCTGTTCACCGTGACCCATATCATGGTGTAGCTGTGAGAGAGAGGGAAGTCCATGATAAAATCAGTGGACAACTGGATCCAGGGTTCCTCAGGGTTGGCAACATCTATAATAGCCCCCAAAGCTGGGCACAAGAAGTCTTGTGCTGAGCACAGGCAGGGCAAAATTCCACATAATTCTTTACATGGCCAACAGTAATAGTGCAGAAGGAGTTCAAGAGCATGCGTAACTCCAGGGTGTCATGGCAGGTGCAAGTTGTTAGCCCATTTCAACACATTTTGCAAAAATGCTTGGGTACTACAGTCTTCTCAGAGATAATGGTGTAGCAGCAGCAACGATGACCTTTGCTGGATCTATAAAATGTATAGGTATATCTTCCATCAGGACGGAATGAGAGAGGGCTTCTGCTCTCTGATTCTTAGTTGCCAGCCAGTAACAAAGTTCAAAATCGAAGCAATTGAAGAAGAGAGTCCATGCGGCCTGTCCTGGATTGAGTTGATGTGCCTGTTGTGGGTACTCCAGGTTTTTGTGAAGGGTGTAGATTGTGAGCTGGTGTTTGGCTCCTTTCAGGAGATGCAGTCATTCTTCCAGCGCCAATTTTACTGCAGAGTTCCTAATCTCCGATCATATAGTTCGTCTCTGTCAGACAGAACTTCCTGGAGAAAAAGGAGCAAGGCAAAAGAGACCCTTGGTCATTGTGTTGGCCAAGGAAAGCCCCTACACTCAGGGTCGAGGTCTCTACTCTAGAATAAAGGATCGATCAAGATCCAGGTGCTGTAGTCAGGATCCTTGGGAGAATGCCTGCTTGACAGTCTGGAAGTCATTGTTGCGACCATCGCTGCCTGACGTCTCCACTCCGCCCTCCTCACCTCTTTGGCGACTCCCTCTTTGCCTGTGGAAGATTGGCTGCTGCGGCGTCATTCTGCCGCACTCCTCTGGCATCCCCGGACTGGCTCGACGCTGCAGTCTGCCATGTTTCATGAAGGCCTAAGGGCACGCACGTGGCGCGGCCCCGACTGATGTACCAGCAATGGCATGCACCTCAGGGGCGTCCCTCTGAGATGACGTAATCAACGCCAGATATAAAAGGTCTCAGTAAACGTTGACTATTCGAGTTAGCATGAGAATTCGTTCTACGCTACTCTGCCTCCTCGCATTTACCAGGGGTACCCGCTCCTCGGGGGCCTTGCTCTCTCTCTTTGCTTTTCAGATCAATCTGGAACCGGTACTCGCTCCTCGAGGGCCTTTGTTCCCAGACCTACTTCTGAATATCACTTCTACCTGGAAGCCTTCTCTGCCAACAACATCAATGAGTTATCATCTCTCTCTCAGATCCTTCCCTGGAACCAGGTACTCGCCCCTCGAGGGTCTGATCCTTTCCAGCTCCTGGGCTGCTTCTAAGAGACTATTGTGTGAGTGTTACCATCAAAGTTCTGTTCCTGAACTCTGCATACCCTGCCTACTCACTATATCTAGTTTCCCTACAGCTCTGCCATCCAGGATCGCTGTTCCAGTATCTGAGGGACTACAGCCCAGACGGGCACTTCCAGCTCACTACTGCCACCTCTGGTGGTTCTATATACTGTTTAATAAAAGAACTAGTGTGTGTCTGTCTCCAAACTCTGAGCCTGACCGGTGGTCCCTCTCGGGATCTTCCACCGGGGGTGTGGTCATCTGCCACCAGCCCAAGGATCCACCCACAAATATCACAAATAATAACAGTCATCAATGGCTTCTGCTTGCCAGCAGCGGATATTGATGTCATTTTTGGTTAACGTGGTGAGTGGTGCTGCGAGGGTTGAATATCCTGATATGAATTGTAGTAGTTTGTGAATCCTAGAAAACATTGCAGCAGTGGGAGGCCTACCAGCTGGAGCCAATCTGGGATGGCTTTTTATTTTATTGGATCCATGTAGAAGCCAGCCCAGGAGATGACATAACTCAAGAAGGGGAGTTGTTCTTGTTCGAAGAGACATTTCTCCAACTTGGCATTGAGATGTTGTTCTCGCAGCCTCTGCATCATGGGGCGGATTCTGCAAAATGGCGCCGGCCATATGGCCATTTTGCAATACGGCAACATGATTCGAGTGCAGGAGGTCGTTCCCGGACCCCCGCTGGACTTTTGGCAAGTCTTGTGGGGGTCAGGAGGCCCCCCCAAGCTGGCCAAAACTCCCTGGGGGTCCAGCGGGGGTCCGGGAGCGATCTCCTACGCTCGTGACGTCGGGGGACAGGAACCAAAATGGCGCCGGCGCCATTTCTATCAATGCACCCATGGCCCAAGAGTGGAACATCACACCGGGACCCCCCCATTGGACCCCAGGTAATTTAACACATTTTGGGGGGGTTCGGGAGGGTGGGGGATTTATTTTAAAGGGTCGGGGTGGGTTTTAGGGTTGTTTTAGTGTGCCGGTTTTCCCGCCCTCCCCCGATTTACGATTTACACGATATTTAAAAAAACAAAACTGCGACGATCCGATTCCCTCCCCCCCCAGCCGAAATCGATCGTTAAGATGATCGATCACACGATTCACATCTCTATCACTTACCACAAAAATTTAGAACACCTGAGCCAAGCACAGAGTCTCAATGCCCGTCAGGCTCGGTGGACTTTGTTTTTTTCTAGGTTCGATTTCGAGCTCTGCTACCACCCAGCAGATAAGAACCTCTAGGCAGACGCCTTATCCCGGTCTTTTGAACCCGAGGACACCCCTGAAGAGCCAACCCGCATCATTGACACAGCCTGTATCTCCTTGTCTGCTACCCATCCAGTTTCTACTAGAAAAACCGTTGTGCCCCGATGACTTCAGGAAAGAGTTCTTCATTGGGCGCATAACTCCAAGTTTTCTGGCCACCCAGGACAAGCGCGAACCGTGGCACTGCTCCAGAGGTTTTTCTGGTGGCCTACTTTGGTCTCTGATGTTAAGACATATGTTGAGTCCTGTAATCTTTGCACACAACAGAAGCCCCTGGTCGGGCGACCCTGGGGACTCCTACAACCACTTTCAGCACCTGAAGAGCCGTGGACTCACTTATTTACGGATTTCATCGTGGACCTGCCTCCTTCTAAGGGTGGCACTGTGATATGGGTCACCATAGACCGTTTTTCAAAAATGGCCCATTTTGTACCTCTTCTGGGCCTACCATCTGCACCAGAGCTGGCACGTCTATTTTTTCACCACATTTTTAGACTGCATGGCCTACCAGTAGACATCGTTTCGGATCGAGGTCCTCAATTAGTCGCCAGGTATTGGCGCTCCTTGTGCCGAATGTTCAGCATTAATATCAGCCTCATGACCACCTATCACCCCCATTCGGCTTGCCAACGGGCAAGCCGAACAGATGAACCATTCCCTGAAGGCATTCTTGCAGGCTTATATCAATGACCGACAAAACAACTGGTCAGACCTCTTGTCCTGGGCAGAGTTTTCTCATAACTCTTATATTGCCACAGCTACTGGAACATCTCCATTTTCAATAGCCTATGGGAAACAGCCTCGACCACCATTACCCATACTTCTCTCCATGCTATCTCCTGTGGCACTGGCTACTGCAGATACCCTTAAGACATTGTGAGAACAGATAAATCTTCGCCTGCACCAGACCGCTTCCCGGGCCAAGAAAACTGCTGACAGTCGACGCCGCGCAACTCCTGAACTCCTTCCTGGCCAGAAGGTCTGGCTAAGTACCAAATATATTAGACTCCGAATTCCCTCACAGAGATTTGCTCCAAGCGTCATCGGACAATTCTTGATTACCCGATGCATCGGACCTGTGACATACCAGCTCCGGTTGCCTCCTCCTCTGGGTATACATAATACCTTCCATGTTTCCCTGCTTAAACCGGTAATGTTTTTCTGGCCTACCCGGAAGGTCCCTGAGCCACCTGCATTGGTAGCAGAAACTGATACGACGTACAAAGTCCATGAAGACCTTGATGTTCACCGTAGAGACCGATGATGGGAGTACCTCCTTTCTTCGGAGGGTTACGGACCTGAGGAAAATTCATGGGAACCTGCTTGTAATATCTTGGATAAGGTCCTCCTCATGAACTTCCATCATGCCCATCCGGGCAAACCCCGACCTCCAGAAGGGGGGCGTAAAGGCGGGGTACTGTTACACTCGCCACCCGCAGCAACCCCACGGTGCGGCCCTCGTACCTTGCTGCGCAGCCTGCAGGACCCAGCTCTTCATCACTGGCAGCGGTGGGCCGCCAGCCCTGACCTCGGGTGTCCGCAAGCACCTCCAGCCATGCATTGTGTCCCGGGGCCTCCAGCCAGGATGCCTCCGTCCATCGAGTCTCTCCATTTGGGCCGCGGCAAGACTGCCCCAGTAGCACCGTGCGCCACCTTGATACCTTTAAAGGACCCAGAGCGGGAACCAGGCCGTGAACCCAGATGATGATGTCACGTCTTGCACCATATAAATACTCCAATTTTCCACAGAAGCTTTGCCTTTGCAACAGGTCTCCTTGGTTTGCCTGTCCCTGGTTTCCAAGTGCTGCCTTCTCCAAGCCTGACTTTTGCTTCTTCTGACTACGCGTGCCTTCTCCAAGCCTGACCTCTGCTTCGTCTGACTGTGCCTGCCTTCTCCAAGCCTGACCACTGCTTCGTCTGACTACGCCTGCCTTCTCCGTGCCTTGACCATTGCTTTGCCTGTCCACACCTGCCTTCTCCACGCCTGACCATTGCTTCGCCCTGACCCTAGCTACGGATTAATACGTTTCTCAAGTCCAGAGTCCCACGTTGTTTGCTACACCATCTCAGTCCTGCCAATCTTCCAGCTTGACAGTGACTTATCTGTCTCTATCCTCTGGATGTGGACTATTAAGGCTCTGGCCTTCCTCTGCTCAGGCACCCTCAGTTTCTCCTGGTTCCTTGGTGCTTGAGTTCCAGTTCCATATCCCGTCCAAGATAGTACTATGTCATCTGCTGGCTACTGTCTCTGGGCTGACCCATCTGCTACTCATACCGATTCTCGAGGCCCGCCTAAGTCCTGCCGGCCCCGGCACCCAAAGGCTCAACCCGAGGAGAACGTGCGCTGGTATAGGTGAAGCTCCAGTGGCTTCTCGCTTCAGCCCACTCCACCTGCTGATGGTGGGGACCCGTAGACCCCTGCCTACGGGTTGTGTCAACCCCACCTCAGCCCAAGGATCCACCTCCAACGCAACATTCCTGGCTCTGAAGTCAGGCTCACTGGTCTATAGTTTCCCGGATCGCCCCTGGAACCCTTTTTAGATATTGGGGTTACATTGGCCACCCTCCAGTCTTCAGGTACAATGAATAATTTTAATGACAGATTACAAATTTTTACTAATAGATCAGAAATTTCATTTTTGAGTTCTTTAGGTACCCTAGGATGCATATTATCCGGTCCAGGTGATTTGCTACTCTTTAGCTTGTCATTCTGTCATACTACATCTACCAGGTTCACAGTAATTTGGTTCAGTTCATCTGACTCATCACCCTTGAAAACCATCTCTGGAACTGGTATCTCCCCAACATCCTCATTAGTAAACATGGAAGCAAATAATTAATTTAGTCTTTCTGCAATGGCCTTATCTTCCCTAAGAGCCCCTTTAACCCCTTGGTCATCTAATGGTCCAACCGACTCCCTCACAGGTTTCTTGCTTCAGATATATTTTAAAAAGTTTTTATTATGAGTTTTTGCCTCTACGGCCATCTTCATTTCAAATTCTCTCTTCACCTGTCTTATCAATGCTTTACACTTAAATTGACAATGCTTATGTTTTATCCTATTTTCTTCAGATCCTTCTTCCAATTTTTGAAGGATTTTTTTTGGATAAAATAGCCTCTTTCACCTCACCTTTTAACCATGCTGGTAATCGTTTTGCTTTCCTTCCACCTTTCTTAATGCGTGGAATACATCTGGACTGCGCATCTAGATTGTAGTTTTAAACAACATCCATGTCTGTTGAACACTTTTAACCTTTGCAGCTGCACCTTTCAGTTTTTTTCTAACTATTTTCCTCATTTTATCAATGTTTCCCTTTTGAAAATTTAGTGTTAGAGCTGTAGATTTACTTATTGTCCCCCTTCCAGTTATTAGTTTAAATTTGATCATGTTGGGGAGTCCAAGATGGCCACTGCCTAGAGTGGACGCATGCAATCTCGCTCTGTGGCTCTCTCTATGATTGCCATCTTGCAAAAATTTCTTTCTTAAAAACTTTTCCATCACGATGCCCCACACTAAAAGAAAAGCAAAGATAAAACTTGCTGCTACATCAACGCCCATTCCAGATGAAAGGCAGCCGTGGATTGAATCTTTGTTCGCTGGATCCATGAGGCAACTGTCAGGGAGAGGCACCGCGGGATCACCTGACATAGAGCAGATGCCAGGTCCCCAGGTGGAGGAGTCATCCCTCAGCCCCAGCGCACCGAATACCCCAGAACCACCGTCGGGGATTTCCAGCTTCTCCAGAGACGCTTCGGCTGATTGTTTGGAGAAGAAAATGGGTCCAATAAGAACAACAGCCCCGAGAAAGGACGCAGTTAAAGCGTCCATTTCAGAGAGCACTGTCATTCAAGGCTCCGGGGGCATGGAGGCCGAGGAACAGCAGGACGACGATGAAATCGAGGAACCTGTGGTTACAGGGAGAAACGATTCTAAGGTACATTTAGTTGATTCTTATTCTCTGGTCAAACCTCAGGAAATAACTATAGATGTTGTCTGGAAAATGTTTCTCTCAATGGACAATTCAATTAAAACAATGTCAAATTTATTGAAGGAAAATTTGCATCATACAAAGACTCTAGAAACAAAAATATTAACTTTGGAAAGCAATGCAAATATGACTGAACAAAAAATCAAGCATATAGAGTAGTGGTTCTCAACCCTGTCCTGGGGACCCCCCCAGCCAGTCGGGTTTTCAGGATCCCACAATGAATATGCATGAGAGAAAATTTGCATACACTGCCTCCATAACATGCAAATTTTCTCTCATGCATATTCATTGTGGATATCCTGAAAACCCGACTGGCTGGGGGGGTCCCCAGGACAGGGTTGAGAACCACTGATATAGAGGAAGTACAACACAATCTTATTAAGTCTGAAACTATATGTTTTAATCAAATGGAGAAAATGGAAAATGATACCAGAAGAGTAAATTTAAAGATATTAAGTTTCCCGAGAACGAAGGCAGTGTCCCCACGTGACATGTTTAAAAGTTATCTTAAAAATGTTCTGAATTTTCCTGAAGATGGGATACCTGCCATCTCAAAAATGTATTATACCCTGAGGAAAGTAAATAAAGAAGAAAAACAGCAATCTCCAGGAGGGCAAGAAGAACCCCTAAATGTTTCAGCATTGTTGGAATTGACTTTAGAGACTGTTATTGAAACAAGGGATACCTTGCTGGTCTCCTTTGTGTTCATCAAGAGACGCAGTATTAAGATTATATCTACGAAATCAAGGTGGCTTATTCCATGGGTATAGAATCTGGGTTTACCCGGATGTAACTAAAGTCACTCAAGATAAGAGGAGAAAATTTTTACAAATGAGACAAGACGTAATATCTAGAGGAACAAAATATATATTACGTTTTCCATGCAAATGTATAGTAATATACCAAGACTCTAGATATATTTGTTTTTTTGACCCGGCGCAGCTGCGTACATACTTAGATTCACCATCCTGATAAATACCACAGGTTTTGGTTATTAGGACTACTTCATGAATCACATTCTATACGGCAAATGTAATAAATAGATAAGAGTATATTTCTTTATTGACTGCTCAATGAATATTGGACTCCCTTTTACCTATAATTAATATACGGATATGTAATTATATTAATCTGCAAAGATTGTAATATTTCCTTGAATTAATACTATTATCACTATCTGTGTTTCTCTGAACATATGGTTCTGTAAAATTAAGTTGACATGTCAATAAAAATTAAATTAAAAAAAAATGTGATCATGTTATGATCACTATTGCCAAGTGGCCCCACCACCGTTACCTCTCTCACCAAATCCTGCATTCCACTAAGAATTAAATCCAAAATATCTCCCTCTCTTGTTGGTTCCTGAACCAATTGCTCCATGAAACAGTCATTTATTACATCCAGGAACTTTATGTCTCTAGCAAGTCCTGATGTTACATTTACCCAGTCAATATTGGGGTAATTCAAATCTAGGACCAAAAGTACATGCTAGAGCAAACTGCACTTTGAGGCAATATCACATAGTACAAGAAGTGCAGGTAAATTGACAATCCTGACAAAGGACTCAAAACGGACTTCCAAAAGTGAAATGGGTTTTTATTAATTCATTAGGCAGCTCCACTGATTTAAATCGCAAGTAGCTTAAAGCTACTTGCGATTTAAATCAGTGGAGCTGCCTAATGAATTAATAAAAACCCATTTCACTTTTGGAAGTCCGTTTTGAGTCCTTTGTCAGGATTGTCAATTTACCTGCACTTCTTGTACTATGTGGTAATTCAAATCTCCCATTACTATTGCACTGCCAAATTGGTTAGCATCCCTGATTTCTCTGAGCATTTCATCATCTGTCTGACCATTTTGTCCAGCTGGACGGTAGTATACTACTGTCACTATACTCTTACCCAACACACATGGGATTTCTACCCATATAGATTCTTACATAGAAACATAGAAATGAGGGCAGAAAAAGACCAATCGGCCCATTTAGTCTGCCCAGTAAGCTTCCACACTTATTTTCCCATCCTTATCTGTTTCATCAACCACCAAGTTCAGGGCCTTTGTTGGTAACTGTTTGATTCAAATTTCCTGCCATCCCCTGTCATTGATACAGAGAATAATGTTGGAGTTGCATCAAAGGTGAGCATAAGGCTTAATGGTTAAGGGTGGTAACCGCCGCATCAAGCAAGTTACCCCAATGCTTGTTTACCCAGACTGCACAGATCAATGCCTTGTTGGATGTTGTCTGAATGTAAATCCTGTTTTCCACATTTCCCCCTGCCATTGAAGCAGAGAGCAACGCTGATATGCATTCAAAGTGATATATCAGGTAGGGATGTGAATCGTGTGCCCGATCGTCTTAACGATCGGGTTCGGCTGGAGGGAGAAAAAAATCTGATCGGTGGAGATGTGAATCAGAATCGATTCCGATTCACATCGTTAATTTTTTTTTTAGTGAGGCCCGACCCTTTAAAATTGACCCCTTACCTTCCCCCACCCTCCCGAACCCCCCCAAAACTTTTTACGACTACCTGGTGGTCCATTGGGGGCGCGGAGACCAATCTCCCGCTCTCGGGCGATCGGCGCCATTTTGGCTGCCACTCAAAAATGGCGCCGATGGCCCGATAAAAAAACCCCCACCCAACCCTTTAAAAATGACCCCTTAGCTTCCCCCACCCTCCCGATCCTCCCAAAACATTTTAAAATTACCTGGTGGTCCAGTGGTGGTCCCAGGAGCGATCTCCCGTTCTCGGGCCGTCGGCTGCCACTCATAAAGATGGTGCCGATGGCTCTTTGCCCTTACCATGTGACAGGGTATCCGTGCCATCTTTAAAGATGGCGCTGGCCAGCCAGTGCTCCTACCATGTGACAGGGGCCGGCCAATGGCACAGATACCCTGTCACATGGTAAGGGCAAAGGGCCATCGGCGCCATCTTTATGAGTGGCAGCCGACAGCCCAAGAACGGGAGATCGCTCCCGGGACCAACACTGGACCACCAGGTAATTTTAAAATGTTTTGGGGGGATCGGGAGGGTGGGGGAAGCTAAGGGGTCATTTTTAAAGGGTTGGGTGGGGGGTTTTTTATCGGGCCATCGGCGCCATTTTTGAGTGGCAGCCAAAATGGTGCCGATGGCCCGAGAGCGGGAGATCCGTCCCCGCACCCCCACTAGACCACCAGGTACTCGTAAAAAGTTTTGGGGGGTTCGGGAGGGTGGGGGAAGGTAAGGGATTAGTTTTATAGGGTCGGGGTGGGTTTAGGGGTTGTTTTGGTGTGCCGGTTTTCCCACCCTCCCCCCAAATAACTCCCGTTAGTGGACACTAATAGGAGTAACGATTTTTCACGATAAATCGGGAAAATTTCTATTGTATCGTGCACTCTAACGATTTTTGACGATTTAAAAAATATCCGACGATTTTTTTAAATTGTCAAAAAACGATTCACATCCCTAATATCAGGCTTAATTTGTTTAGGGTAGTAACTGCCGTAATAAGCAAACTACCCCTATGCTTATTTGTTTACCCAGATTGTGAATTTCAGTCCTTATTGGTTGTTGTCTGAATGTAAATCCTCTTTTCCACATTTCCCCCTGCCGTAGAAGCAGAGAGCAACTCTGTATATGCATTCAAAGTGATGTATCTGTTGCGTCCGTCGCTGCTCGATGCCCTCACTCCGCCCTCTTTACCTCTGTGGCGACTCCCTCCGGGTCTGATGGAAGGTTGGCTGCCGCGGCGTCTTCTTGCCATCTCCCTCCGGCATCCCCGGACCGGCTCAATGCTGCGGACCTGCCATTTTGCCTGATGATGTAGGGCGCGTGCGTGCGCTCCGATTGATGTATCAGCAAGGGCGCGAACCTCGGGGGCGTCACCTGAGATGATGTCATCCGCTTCCAATACAAAAGGTCTCAGTATTCGCTAATGAATCGAGTTAGCAAGGGGATTGCTTCGGCTTTACTCCCAAGCTACTCTGCCTCCTCAGACTTACCAGGGGTACCCGCTCCTCGGGGGCCTCGCTCTATTTTCTTTATTTCAGATTGCAGATAGGAACCGGTACTCGCTCCTCGAGGGCCCATGTTCCTGGACACTCTGAATATTCTCTACTGCATGGAAGCTATCGCAGATACAGACATTTGCGAGTTACCATCGCTCTCTCAGAGCTTTCCCTGGAACCAGGTTCTCGCTCCTTGAGGGCCTAACCCTTTCCAGCTACTGAGCTTCCTAAAGACCTTATGTGAATTTTGTCATCCAGTTCTGGCTATGAACACAGCATACCCTGTCTACTCACTATCTATAGTTCCTCTACAGCTCAGCAACCCTGGGATCGCTGTTCCAGTACCTGAGGGACTTCAGCCCTGCCGGGCATATCAGCTCACTACTGCCACATCTGGTGGTTCTACTAACCTGTCTAATAAAAGAATTATCTGTGTCTGTCTCCATACCAAAGCCTAGCCGGTGGTCCCTCTCAGGATATCCTCCTGGGGGCGCTGTCATCTGCCATCGGCCCAAGGATCCACCTATCTACAATACTCTACAGCTGAGTGCCCTCTCCAAGCAGTCCACTGGTAACAGATTGCTACTCCTTCCCCATCAGGAGTCTTCAGCAACAGATTCATAACAGATTGCTACTCCGCAGTCTAAACCCTAACAGATTGTGTACTACTCACTCTACAGGAGCTGAGCATATCAGATTGCTAACTCCTCCTTCCACAGGAGCAGATTCATTACAGATTGCTAACTCTTCCCTTCTTGAGGAGTAGATCATAACAGTTTGCTGACTTCTCCCTCCACAGGAGCCGATTCATAACAGATTGCTAACTCCTCCCTTCTTGAGGAGTAGTGCATAACAGTAGGGGTGTGCATTCATTTTCGCCATATTGGCGATCCGCAACGTATATTGCACTATTCGTAGTATTCGTGGGGAAGCGAAACGTATCGCGATTCCCCACGAATATACGAATATTCGCCGAATTATACGGCCACCTAAATAAAACTTTTAACAAACCCCCCACCCTCCTGAACCCCCCCAAGACTTACCAAAACTCTCTGGTGGTCCAGCAGGGGGTCCAGGAACCATCCCCTGCACTCACACCCTCGGTGCCGGTTTCATCATGGCGCCGATAGCCTTTGTCACAGGGGCTACCGGTGCCATTGGTCAGCCCCAGTCACATGGCCATCGGCACCATCTTGTGCTCCTACCATGTGACAGGGGCTGACCAATGGCACCGGTAGCCCCTGTGACATAGTATGTGTAAAGGCTATCAGCGCCATTTTGAGTACTGGCATTGGACGGCCGGAGTACAGGAGGTCACTTTGGGACCCCCGTTGGACCCTCAGGGACTTTTGGACAGCTTGGGGGGCCTCCTGACCCCCCAAGCTGTCCAAAAGCTTGGGGGGTCAGGAGGCCTCCTGCACGCCGTCCGTCCGATGCCAGTACTCAAAATGGCGCCGATCGCCTTTGCCCTCATTATGTCACAGGTACCGATGGTCGGCCCCTGTGCCATAGTGAGGGCAAAGGCGATCGGCGCCATTTTGAATACTGGCAGCAGATCGCCTTTGCCCTCACTATGTCACAGGGGCCGACCGTCGGTTCCTGTGACATAGTGAGGGCAAAGGCGATCGGCGCTATTTTGAGCACTGGCATCGGACTGCCGGCATGCAGGAGGTCGCTCCCGAACCCCTGCTGAACTTTTGGCAAGTCTTGTGGGGGTCAGGAGGCCCCCCCCCAAGCTGGCCAAAAGTCCCTGAGGGTCCAACGGGGGTCCCGGAGCGACCTCCTACACTCCGGCCGTCCAATGCCAGAACTCAAAATGGCGCCGATAGCCTTTGCCCATACTATGTCACAGGGGCTACCGGTGCCATTGGTCAGCCCCTGTCACATGGTAGGAGCACAAGATGGCGCCGATAACCATATGACAGGGGTTGACCAATGGCACCGGTAGCCCCTGTGACAAAGGCTATCGGCGCCATGATGAAACCGGCACCGAGGGTAAGAGAGTGCAGGGGATGGTTCCCGGACTCCCCGCTGGACCACCAGGGAGTTTTGATAAGTCTTGGGGGGGTCAGGAGGGTGGGGGGTTGTAGTTAATTTTAATTTTAGCTGGGACATGAATAGAAATCGCCGTATTAACGCATCGGGGCGCCATAAGGCCGAATGCAACATATCTGCTGCCCGACGAATCCGAATCACGAATGCAACGTATGGCGTCCCTCTGCACATCCCTACATAACAGTATCAGGCTTAATTGATTTAGGGTAGTAACTGCTGTAATAAGCAAGCTACCCCCAAGCTTATTTGTTTACCCAGATTGTGAAGTTCAGTCCTTGTTGGCTGTTGTCTGAATGCAAATCTTCTTTTCCACATTTTTCCCTGCCATTGAAGCAGAGAGCAACACTGTATATGCATTCAAAGTGATATATCATGCTTAATTGATTTAGGGTAGTAACCGCAGTAATAAGCAAGCTACCCCCATGCTTATTTGTTTACCCAGATTGTGAAGTTCAGTCCTTGTTGGTTGTTATCTGAATGCAAATCCTCTTTTCCACATTTCCGCTTGCTGTTGAAGCAGAGAGCAGTGTTGGACTTTCATTAACCATTCAAAGTTTCTTGAGTAAGGGTAGAATCACCAGGTACTAGCCTCCACTCCAGTAATCCACACCCATGGCTCTTCTCTTCATTCCCATCCTCTAGCCTTTATGAATCCAAAGTGTTTATCCCATGCCCCTTTGAAATCCTTTATAGTTTTTGTCTTCACCACTTCCTCTGGAAGGGCATTCCAGGCATCAACCACCCTTTCCGTGAAGAGATACTTCCTGACATTGGTTCTGAGTCTTCCTCCCTGGAGCTTCAAATTGTGGCCCCTAGTTCTACTTATTTTTTAAAAGGCTTGTTGTTGACCATGGATTATTAAAACCTTTCAAGTATCTGAAAGTCTGTATCATATCACCCCTGCTCCTCCTCTCCTCCAGGGTGTACATATTTAGTTTCTTCAACCTCTCCTCATAAGTCATTTTATGTAGACCATCCACCTTTTTGGCCCCCTTCTCTGGTCCGCCTCCATCCTGTCTCTGTCCCTTTGGAGATTCGGTCTCCAGAACTGAACACAGTACTCCAGGTGAGGCCTTACCAAGGCCCTGTACAAGGGGATCATCACTTCCTTTCTCTTACTAGATATTTCTCTCTCTATGCAGCCCAGCATTCTTCTGGCTTTAGCTATCACCTTGTCACATTGTTTCGCCAACTTCAGATCGTTAGACACTATCACCCCAAGGTCTCTCTCCTGCTCCGTGCACATCAGCCCTTCACCCCCCATCAAATACAGTTCTTTCGGATTTCCACATCCCATATGCATGACTCTGCACTTCTTGGCATTGAATCTCAGCTGCCATATCTTTGACCACTCTTCCAGCTTCCTTAAATCGTGTCTCATTCTCTCCACTCCTTCCGGCGTGTCCACTCTGTTGCAGATCTTAGTATCATCCACAAAAAGACAAACCTTACCTTCTATCCAGTCTGCCATGACGCTCACAAAGATATTGAACAGGACCGGTCCCAACACCGATCCTTGCAGCACTCCGCTTAACACCTCTCTCTCTTCAGGGTAAGTTCCATTTACCATCACACATTGTCTTCTGCCCGTCAACCAGTTTGCAATCCAGACCACCACCTTGGCACACTCCTAAGCTTCTTATTTTATTCACAAGCCTCCTATGCGGGACTGTATCAAAAGCTTTGCTGAAATCCAAGTAGATGACATTGAGCGCTTTTCCTAGATATAATTCCCTAGTCACCCAGTCAAAAAAGTCAATCTGATTTGTCTAACAGGACCTTCCCCTGGTGAATCCATGCTGCTTCTGATCCAGCAATTCTTCTGACTGTAGATAGTTCACTATTCTTTCTTTCAGCAGCGACTCCATTACTTTTCCCACCACCGAAGTGAGGCTAACCGGCCTGTAGTTTAGAGATATGAATCGGAACCGGAATCAGTTCGGTTCCGGTTCCGATTCAAATTGTGCATTTTTTTTCCATCCGGCCCGATCGGGGTTTTTTTTTATCGGCTGCGCCCAATCCGATAAACAAAAAACCCACCCCGACCCTTTAAAACCACTCCCTTAGCTTCCACCACCCACCCGACCCCCCCCCCCAAAAACGTTTTAAAATTACCTGGTGGTCCAGCGGGGGTCCCGGGAGCGTTCTCTCACGCTCGGGCTGTTGGCCGATAAACAAAAAACCCACCCCAACCCTTTAAAACCACTCCCTTAGCCTCCACCACCCTCCCGACCCCCCCCAAAACATTTTAAAATTACCTGGTGGTCCAGTGGGCCCCGGGAGCGATCTCCCGGTCTCAGGCCGTCGGCTGCCACTAATAAAAATGGCGCCAATGGCCCTTTGCCCTTACCATGTGACAGGGTAACCGTACCATTGGTCGGCCCCTGTCACATGGTAGGAGCATTGGATGGCTGGCACCATCTTTAAAAATGGCACGGGCTGTCCAGTGGACGGCCAGCGCCATCTTTAAAAATGGCACGGGCCGTCCAGCACATCTCTGCGCATTTAGTCTCTTGTATGATCTTTATCCTGTTGGACTCTTTACCCTCCCGGACATAAATGCCACAACCTACCAAGTTGATCCTCCCTATCTTTGTGATATAATTTGTACCCTGATATAGCACTGTCCCATTGGTTATCCTCCTTCCACCAGGTCTCTGGGATGCCAATTATGTCAATCTCATCATTTACTGCTATACACTCTAACTCTCCCATCTCACATCTTAGACTTCCGGCATTGGCATACAGACATTTCAAAGTGTGTTTTTTGTTTGTATTAACAACCTGCTTTTCAGTTGTTAGAGATAATTTGGAAATCTTTAGCTTTGGTGATTTTTTACATATAGGCACATGGACTACGTTTGCTTTTATTGGAACCTCTCTGTTGAGATGCCCTAACTCCTGTTTCATTAGTATCCTTCAAGGATACATTTCTCTGAACCATGCACTGCTGAGTGACTGTCGGCTTTCCCCCTTGTTCTAGTTTAAAAGCTGCTCTATTTCCTTTTTGAAAGTTAGTGCCAGCAGCTTGGTTCCACTATGGTTAAGGTGGAGCCCATCCTTTCGGAAAAGTCTCCCCCTTCCCCAAAAGTTTCCCCAGTTCCTTACAAAACTGAATCCCTCTTCCCTGCACCATTGTCTCAACCATGCATTGAAACTCTGGAGATCTGCCTGACTCTGGGGACCTGCACGTGGATCAGGAAGCATTTCAGAGGATGCCACCCTGGACGTTCTGGATTTCAGCTTTCTACCTAAAATCCTAAATTTGGCTTCCATACTGTACTTTGAATATTCTTTTTCATGTAAAATCTATTATTATGAATACATATTTTCACTATGTGTGGAGAGGGTGGGGGTTGGATGCAAGGGTATAAGGTTCACATAAGGCACCTAATACACATGCACTTGCCATGGTTTTTGGGGGAGGGGGAGGGTGTGACAGCTTTTAAAGTTTAGGTTGCTGGAATGAGCTGGGATGTTTTTGGTGAGCTCAAGACCGAGATTAAATGAAAAGTGGTGGGTGGGGGAGGGACAGAACAATAATTGTACGCACAGGGCAGCAAAAAGGCTAGCACTGGCCCTGGGTACTGGTGGCTGGTGAGGCATGAGTCTCTGATTCCACACCAAGAATCCAAGAACAGGAAGGTTATCAGCAGGAATGCTGAAGGTAGAAACTAGAGACAAACAAGTCTTCTGCATTCAGATAACAAGGATGGAGACAGAGTATGAGGATCAGGAGGCAACCGATTGCCGAAAAGCTTCAGTTTAAATACAGATCTAGGCAGGAAACAAAATGTCCACTGGGGGAAAGTGATGGGCACAAATCTGGGAGGACTGGATAGAAGTCCAAGCAGCTCCCATTGCCGTTTGCAGGCTGAAGGTGAAATTGACAATGGATTCTCAGAAATCCTGTATCTGTGGCTTATGACTATGTAAAAGGAAAAAAAGAGACTCATCTCCAAGTAAATGTGCTGTTTGTAAGATTATCGCATCTTCAAAAGTTTGTTTTAGCAATGTTTCTGTTGGAGTGTGATTTGTCAGAGTCCAAGTGTATAGACTCCAAGTGCCTAGAAGTGAATCAGCCCCCCTCCTTCACAGTGATAGCAGGATACTGGACTATGGACGAGATGGTTCACAGCCAGTGGAGAAAAGACTGATAAAATGGACACATTCAGATTCTGTGGAACAGAACTGGAAACAGGTACTCATCTCATCATAAGATGTGATGTGCTTATTCATTGGAAGCTGTGTAAACATAACATCTACATATCAAACAAATATTGGGAGCACAAACCTAATAGAATAGAGGAGAACAAAGAAGTTCTGATCCCCTGGGACATTTGTATTCCCACCGACAGGAAGAATGATGCATGAAAACCAGTTATTGTGGGGAAGAAGAATAACACAGGAACGGCATTGCTGATAGATGTGATGGTACCTATTTTGTAGATCATAGGGAGAAAGCAAAGATCCTTAAGTTCAAAGAGATGCAAAGACCAAGAAAAGGAGGCAGAAAGATACAGAAATAGGTCCCATCCTATTGCGCGCCATTGGTCTGATTAATAAGAATTTTCAAGCAGTTCTTGTTATTTTGTCTGTTACACCTTATGAACTCCAAAAGGAGGCTGTCTTTGGTACAATGCAAGCACTAAAAAGGGCAGTAGCAGTAAATTTGAGAGATTGAGATCATCCCCAACATGCCGTGGCTTACGAATGAGGTTCATTCCTGTCAAGGTATGTACAAATCAAACCCTTTTGGAACAACTGTCCTGGAACATGGGAGGAAGACCATAATTATTTTGTTTCCTAATTGCAATCCTTTCACTGTTAGAAACATTTTACATGATACATTAAAATAAAATGATGGATTTTATAGTTACAGGGAGAGCTCTTCATTTAAATTCCTCCTGAAAAGAAGTGAATACTATTAAACTGTCCCCATTATGCACATGCCTGCTAAGTGGCAAATAGTATATATTAAATACCTTGTATAATATAGCTTTTTAAAAATGCAAACATCTATTTTGGGTTGTACATACTTGGAAAGCAACTGGCATTGGGTTTTTCTGAGGATCTTAAGTAGGTGGATCTCTAGGGAGATCATTATCAACTTGTCCTTCTATCTTGCACTAAAGTGAAATAACACACAAAGAATTTCCACTGCAGGCAAGCCCCATGGCATGGGCAGTAGCATTATATGCTATGGTACAGCAGACTCGTGTTTTGAATCTACAGTTTGACAGCCAGCATGGCTATAGTGTGCCATGAAGACAATGCACTCAGACCAGGGAAAGGAAGGAAGATGACTTAACAAAATTTATTTACAATTTCACCAATCATCTAAAAACATATTTTGGCCTGGATTAGAGTGCTGGTAATTTAGGCATTAAAAAAAGGCTGAAATGTGGCACCTACTAGGCCAGCTACCAATGTATTAAGCCCATAGTATTGTTGTTAGGACTAATACAGTAGTCAGGTATATTTTTTCATTTTTTCTCTGCAATATCCTGTCCTGAGATGATGAGTGAAATTTTAAATTGCTTTTTTCAAAGAGCCCTCTTCCATTGTTGGAAAGCATAACAATGCCAATTAATGATCGCATAGCTCAATCAGCCATAATAAAATCAGGTTGCCATACACCAAGCTCCATTGTTTGCCTTTTCCTATTTTAGCAATCAATTTAAGTCAGTTGCATGTTATTTCCAGAAATGAAACTAATACTCTTTAAGGAGGGATTATTTGAAATAATTGATGTGTTAACACAAAAATACCCTCAGGTGGAGGATTAATGCTATCAAGTAAATCTTTAAGAAAATTTACTGAATTATACTAGCTCATTATATCATGTCGTGTGTATTATTACAAGATGTCAAAGGGTTTTATCGAGCAGAAAAGTATCAAGTTCCTGAAGGTCTCAAATTGCACTAAACCAAATCATGTATATACTGTATATCCTGGCTGACTTACAGTTCACCCATGTGTTATTCAGCCTGAGGAATTCAGTGCAAACCCGGAAGAAACTTGAGTAGGAGTGGGTGCTCAGTCAATGCCACTTGAGAGGAGAAAGGAAAGAGCTAAACCAAATCATGCATATATACATATATATTATATGTATGTATACATGTAGATAGCTAGATAATATGTATTGACTGCAGAACTTACATTGTTAGTAGATTAGTGAGATGTAAACAGTTAAATGAAATACCCATGGGGGTTGTTTTTTGAGGAATGACAAAACAGAAGCAAATTTGTATGAGAAACACATATCGAGTGTGTTGTACTTGCTCTAGCCGACTTTGGGTTTATTTAGACCTCCATTTTGTTCTCCTCTACTAAACTCAATTACAATGTTTTCACTATTAAGAGAGATTTTGCAAAGCACAGTTTCAGCAATTGCACGTTCAGTGTTTCTACTTGGGCTCACACCACTGCAAATAGGGTGCAAAATTTCCAGTCACCAGTTTGACAGTGGTGACCATGAACTGCTAGGTGGTGAATGAAAACAAGGGAAATGGGCATCTCCTCCTGTTCCAGCACATTCAGAGGAAGAGATCATTGCTACAAGCAGAACTCTCTTCCTGCTAGTAGATGGCACTGGAAGCAGAGTGGCAGCAAAAGTGGCAAACCTGATTTTTTTTTTCTCGGGCAGTTGCACCTGAAATGTTGTGATCTGCTTGTAAAGATGCAGTCAGCCTGAACCATGTGTCACTGGAACATACTGGGTATTGAAATACAGCAATGTATAAATACATCTATGACATAGATATAATTATGTATATAAATATCAATTTTGCTTATGTTAAGGACCCACTGGATCCTTAACAAGGTAATGTGTTCTTGGTAGAGAGGGCATATGGGTATAATGTAGTTAGGAGGAGTGTAATGTGCAGAAAAATTAAATGTCCACACAGGATTTGAAATGAAAAGAATTAATATTTTAAGACGGCAAACTCCACAGTGTTATACAATGCAATAGTTCAAAAAGGGGGTCCCAGTGATGCCATCCATGAAAATTATTACAGAAAAAATAAAATTTTGCTCTGTCCCTCCCGACGCAGCCTCGCGGCGAAACACGGGTCCGTGTCGGGGGACCCCCTTTTTGAACTATTGCAGTGTACAACAATGTGGAGTTTGCCGTCTTAAAATAATAATTCTTTTCATTTCAAATCCTGTGTGGACATTTAATTTTTCTGCACATTTCGCTTGTTTGTTTTGATTGATTGCGTGCAGCAGCGCTCCTTCTTTGTTTTTTGGGTTAGGAGGAGTGTACCATTTTCTAAGGAACCCAACATTAGAGATGGCTGAAATTAGTCATTCCAGTTTTTGATATAGAGAGACCCCCTCTAGTGCTTTCTAGAATCAGAGAAGAGTAAGATCAGAGTGAGTGCATGCTGCTCGTGGGAGGAATTCAAGATGGCCACACATGGAGATGTTGCCAAGGTGACTCAAGCAAAGAGGAAGAGATTTTTGCAGTTGAAACCTGCTGTTATTAGTTTGGGTGCTTTATTTTCCATGTAAATATGTAATTAATTTAGGGGGGATAAATATGTATTTTTGACCCTTCTCAGTTGTTTGTATTTCTTAATGAGAAACAGCCTTAAGTTAATGCCTCCCCACCGGTGCTAATTAAGGTTTGGATGGTTCTGCTCAATGTTTAGGTTCTTTGTTTTTTTGCATTTTTAAGATTGATCTTGATAATATGACGGGATTCCTCCATTTTTGTGGCTGACAGGGCATCAGAGATAATATTAATTTTCTTAATATGACTTTGTTTGTAACATTGTATCTCTTATTGTCATTCTCAACAAGTGATTGCCTGGATGTATAATTTAAATTTCAATTAAAAAATAATTAAAAAAAAAGATCTCTGGAAAGAATTGCTAGCCCACTTCTAAGGGCTAGTAAGCTTGTTCTCTTTTTTTCTTATTCTGATTTTTGAGGGAGTCTAAGGTTTCTCAAGTCTTGAATAAAAACCTGGATCCTTCAAGTTTCTTGTTCCTTGCAGAAATAACCCAGTAGTTTATTTTTTAGAAATCATGAGTTTTACTTTTTTTGTGGCTGGAGGTTGTCCAATATGATTTGGGAGCCTTGCAGTTCACCCATGTGTCATCAGCCCAAGGGACTTAGTGCCAACCTGGCGGGAACTTGAGAAGGAATATAAGTTCAGTTGGTGTCACCTGAGAGGAGAACGGAGATAGCGACCCATCCGAGGCTTAACCAGAGGACTCAAAGGAATCAGTGCCTGCTCACTACATCCAGGAGGAGAGATATGTAAATAACATCAGAGACCAAATAGTGGATCCCAGGTATCAATGCGAGTCTTGTGTAGAATTGGGGAATCTTAATATTCACCTGGGGAGAGCCCTAAAATCCAGCAAAGAACAGAGGGGTTTCCATAGGCATGAGCAAGAGAAATATATAATTATATTGGTACTGTTCAGATATGCATTATGGATGCCAACTCAAAGAAAAGTTCAAAATGCCAAATTGTTTTTATTGAAGAAATTCTCCAGTAAATTTTATGTTGTGTTGAAACACCAATTCAGTTTGAGAACTCTTTATTGGAAGACAGGAAATAGTTTTACATTTAGGGTCCTAAAGCAGAAGCTTCCCATTTGTGGGGTGTAGTGAGTTGTGCAAGACTTCAGCCACACCCTTGCAGTGAATCCTTCCTCAACAGAGAAGTACCTGGGAAGGGGGTTACACGAGTAATAACAGTGAGAAAGTAAAATATATAATGTACATTTGTAGAATATAATCAAGATAGAAATTGCATTAAAGTGATTCTAGAGCATTAGGTTCAGAGCATTGAATGGATAGAATGCAACAAACAAACAACAATAATGTATTTATTTAGTTATTTAACAATATTTACTTTCTCGTCCTCCCATTAAGATGCCCAGGGCAAGCTACAAGCAACAAAAGTAAAAACAATCAACAACAATACAGTTATCAACAAGAATAAACAAAAACAGAAAATAAAAACAGCAAGAACAATATCCATAGGGGCAGATTTACAAAGGGGTACGCGCATAAGATACGTGCGTACCCCCCGAAAACCTGCCCGAAGCTCCCCCTGCGCACGTCGAGCCTATGTTGAATAGGCTCAGTGGTGCGCGCAAGCCCTGGGACCCGCGTAAATCCCAGGGCTTTCCTGGGGGGGGGGCGTGTCGGGGGGGTGTTGGGGGGCATGTCGTGGCGGCACGTCATCCGGGGGCGTGTGGTTACGGCCCGGGGGCGTTTAGGAGGTGTGGCCAAGACCTCCGAAAATGCTCCCGGGTCGGGGAATCGCTTGCTGGCCAGCTGGCCGGTGTGCACGAGAAACTTTTCGAACAAAGGTAGGGGGGGTTTAGATAGGGCTGGGGGGTTGGGTTAGGTAGGGGAAGAGAGGGGAAGGTGCAGGGGGTGGAAGGAAAGTTCCCTCCGAGGCCACTCCGCCGGTCACGCAAACAAAAGTACGCGTGGGCGTAGTTTTTAAAAATCTACCCCATATTGCACTAACAAACAAATACTAATAAAATAAATAAACCCCCTCAATACATACCTTCCACAGAAAGAAGACCAATTATCATTGTTTTCTTGTCAATCTAAGATAGCCACATCGAGCAGCTATCATCTGGCAAGGCAGCATATCTCCTTTTGAGCTAATAGTTACTTTTTCTTTTATGAACTACTCCCCATATATTTATGGGTAATAGAAAAGGTAGAGTGAAAACCTTTCCTCCTCTGTCTCTCCTGCCAGCAACAGGAGCAATGGATGCCTTCATAGTTTGGGCAAAGGAAGAGGCTGCAATCTCTGAAACATCTTTGGAGTAGATCTGAACTAAAGCAGTGTCTGTGTTTCCATCCTCCCCTCTCCCAAATTTCAATACTATTTTGTCTCCAGAGTAGTGAAGACCCACTAGGACTAGTAAAATCTGGACTCTTTGGGGCTGCAGTAATGGCAACAGCATCTGAAGCAGCATCTTGTAGAAGAACAGCCCACTTGTAAATCCTATCAGGGTATCAAACTTTTAGTTTAGCAGCAGTCCCTTAGTTGAGCCTCCCCCTCCATCTGTGCAGGACATGGCTGGAGTCTCCAGAAAAACTGGAGCAGCAGTATGCCCGAGAGCAGCTGGGGCACCAGCTATGGGTACTTTAGACCTTGAAAGAGACCTGCAAGGGGCTGCTACTGCAGTAAATATTAGGGATGTGAATTGTTTTTTGACAATTTAAAATATCATCCGATATTTTTTAAATCATCAAAAATCGTTAAAGAGTGCGATACAATAGAAATTCCCCAGATTTATCATGAAAAATCGTTAATCGGGTTTGTGTCCACTAACGGGAGTTATTTGGGGGGGGGGGGGGGCAGGAAAACCGGCACACCAAAACAACCCCTAAACCCACCCCGACCCTT
Organism: Rhinatrema bivittatum; assembly: GCF_901001135.1. Taxonomy (NCBI): domain Eukaryota; kingdom Metazoa; phylum Chordata; class Amphibia; order Gymnophiona; family Rhinatrematidae; genus Rhinatrema; species Rhinatrema bivittatum. The sequence continues at coordinate 444,147,641 of NC_042617.1, forward strand.
TAAAATTAATCCGTTATCTTCCCCTACCCTCCCAAACACCCCCAAAATGTTTTAAAATCACCTGGTGGTCCAGTGGAAGCCCCGGGACCGATCGCCCGCTCTCGGGCTGTCGGCTGCCACTAATAAAAATGGCGCCGATGGCCCGATAAAAAAAAACCCACCCCGACCCTTTAAAACTGACCCCTTAGCCTCCCCCACCCTCCCGACCCCCCAAAAATGTTTTAAAATTACCTGGTGGTATAGTGGGGGCGCCAGGAGTGATCTCCCGCTCTCGGGCCGTCAACTGCGCTAATAAAAATGGCGCCGATGGTCCTTTGCCCTTACCATGTGACAGGGTATCCGTGCCATTGGCCGGCCCCTGTCACATGGTAGGAGCACTGGATGGCCGGCACCATCTTTAAAAATGGCCATTTTTAAAGATGGTGCCGGCCATGTGACAGGGGCCGGCCAATGGCACGGATACCCTGTCACATGGTAAGGGCAAAGGACCATCGGCGCCATTTTTATTAGCGCAGTTGATGGCCCGAGAGCGGGAGATCGCTCCCCGTGCCCCCACTGGACCACCAGGTAATTTTAAAATGTTTTTGGGGGGGTCGGGAGGGTGGGGGAGGCTAAGGGGTCAGTTTTAAAGGGTATGGGTGGGTTTTTTGTTTATCGGATCGAGCGCAGCCGATAAAAAACCAATCGGGCCGGACGATAAAAATTATAAGATTTGAATCGGAATCGGATCCGAACCGATTCCGGTTCCAATTCACATCTCTAGTAAATATACCTGAGGGACAGAAATAACCTTTTGTCTTGCTTATACTGCGCATACATCTCTGGAAGAGATTTAGAAGACTTTAGTATGCCAGAACTGTTCATAACAGGTTGTATTAATTCAGCTGATAATTCTTTGGTAGAGTTTAATTCTGTTGTTAAGTCTCAGAAGGATTTTTTGAAGGATTTACCTTCTAGAATGGAAGTACTGGAAGGTCAGATGCCATTGGTCCTGGACTTAAATAAAATCTTTATTAAAATTGATATAGCGTGGGTGTCTCCCTCTTGGAGCGAGGGGACCGCCACTTACACAACCTAGAACAGTTTATGGAGCAGTTTCACACTGTCTTTGAGGAGCTAGGTCATGCTGCAGTGATGGCCTCCAAGGCTCCACCTTCTCCAAGGCTCCCAAACACTAGCTGAATATGTGGAAGAATTCCGGAAGCTGGCATCTGAGTTAAACTGACCCAAGGATTCTCTAGCGACATGTTCTTGGACGGCCTCTCTGGGAAGATAAAAGGTGAGCTTACTGCCCGGGATCTTCCCACCTCTTTAGAGCCCTCATTGCCCTAACCGGCAAAATTACTCACCGCTTGCAGCAAAGGGCACACGAGATCCATCCTGCACAAAGCAGTGTCTTATTGGCTTCTCGGTTTCCTCATCCATCTCACCCCCCCCCCCCCAACTGCCATACCCTTTACCTCTCTGCTTCCAAAAGAGCCAATGCAGCTGGGATACTGTTGCTTGGCCCCAGAAGAAAGGCTCCATCGCAAACAGTAGGGCTCAAGGCTATCTCTTGGCTCATTGTCCACAGTGGTTGGGAAACCTCAATGTCTAGGGTCTGTTGGGGAGATGATCCTAGGCCTTACTGTTCCAGCTCCTCAAGTACTTCTACCAGTCTCATTGGAATTGGGGTCCATGTGTTTCTCTATCCATGTATTTGTGGATTCTGGTTCCAGAGGAAATTCCATCTTAAAGGAACTAGTCGATCAACTCCAGATTCCAACGATCCAGAGGACTTATCTTTTGGTGATCTCTTATGTCTATGGAGACCCACTGCCAGACCAAGTCACCCTGACCATGGTTCCTGTGGCCCTTCACACTGACCTACTGCACATTGAAAGAATCAGCTCTTTCATGATCTCCAGAGCCATCCACACTATCATCCTGTGCCTCCCGTGGCTCCAGCATCACCAACCACACGTTGATTGGTCTACTTATAATTTGCCTGATCAGGCTACGGGTGTACAGAGCCCTGCTTGGTACTGGTAGAACCTCCTCACCCACTAGCTGTGGCATCCTTATTCCCAGGACTTCTCCCTCAGTATGTGGATTACAAGGGTGTCTTCTCTATAAAATCTGAGGAAGTTCTACCTCCTCATCGCACATATGACTACGGCATTGAAGTCATCCTGAGGCCATTCGTCCACATGGACAGGTTTACCTCCTTTCTTTCCCATGCCATTTCTGCCTATATTCAGAAGAATCTAGAATGGGGATTCATCCATCCTTCCTCTTCTCCGGTAGGAGCTGGGTTCTTCTTCGTTGCAAAGAAATACAGATCACCGCGGTCTGAACGCCATCACTAAGAAGAATTTTTATCCATTACCTTTAATAATGGAGCTCTTCAACATCCTACAAGGTGCCAAGATATTCACAAGTTGGATCTCAGAGGTGCATACAACCTCATCCACATCAAGTCTGGTGATGAACGGAAAATGGCATTTAACATTCACAATGGAAATTGAGTATTTGGTCATGCTCTTTAGGCTTTGAAATGCCCCAGCGGTTTTCCAAAAAATGGTCACCGAAATCTTTTGTGATCTTCTATATACTTGTGTGGTCAGATACTTGGATGACATATTGAGCATATCTCAAACCCTGAGTTACTACCAGAGAGACGTTAGCATCATCCTGCAGCACCTGCGAGAGAATAATCTCCAAGTCAAACTAGAAAAATACATCTTTAAGGAAGAGGAGCTCCCCTTCCTTGGGTACATAGTCTCATTAGATGGATTCTAGATGGACCCGACAAGACAAAAGCTGTAATTTTTTGGCCTTGCCCAGTGGGCCTATGGGCCTTACAAAAGTTCCTGGGGTTTGCTAATTGTTACTGTCAGTTATTCCAAACTACTCCTCTATGGCAGCTCCATTTACTGCCCTTACCCATAAGACACCAACACCAAAAATTGGCCACCTGAGACTATCGATGTATTCCAACTGTTAAAGAAGGATTTTGGTGACAAGCCTTGCTTATAGCAACTGGATTCTACATGACCCTTCATCTTAGAGGTAGATGCCTCTACCTTGGGGGTAGGGACTGTCCTCAGCCAACACAATCCAAAAGGGGTACACCAACCATGTTTCTTCTTTTCTAAGAAGTCTCCTCCAATTATAGTATTGGAGACTGAGAGCTCCTGGCCTTCAAATTCGCCCTCGTGGAGTAGCACCACCTATTCAAAGGAGCTCAGCATCATGTTACATCAAGCTCAGCAACCTAATGCAAGATAGTCCATTGGTCTTTGTTCTTTGCTTGCTTTGACTTTGAATTATGGCATCGCCCAGTGATCAAGAATCAATGAGCAGACACCCTCTCTCACTCCTTCCAGACTTGGGATGTTCCAGAATCTCCCTGCACATCATCAATCCAGCTAAGATACTTCTGGTCACTTTAGTACCTGTCCCTCTAGGGAAGATAGTTGTACCTCCCAGGATGCATGAAAGAGTGTTGAAATGGGCCCATAACTCCCATATTGTAGGTCATCCTGGACAGGCTTGAACCCTTGAACAGCTTCAACGTCACTCCTGGTGGTCCCAAATGAAGCAAGACATCAAAACCTATGCTGACTCATGCCCTACTTGCACACAGCAAAAAGCACTGCATGGCAGACCCTCTGGCTGTTACAGCCATTGCCAGGGAACCCTGGATTCACTTGTCCACGGACTTTATCATGGACCTCCCCATCGCTAACGACACCACCGTGATATGGGTGGTGATTGACCATGTTTCCAAGATGGTACACTTCTTCCCATTACCAGGCCTTCCTTCTGCTCCAAACTGGCATATCTCTTCACCTTCCACGTCTTTCACCTACATGGATTGCCAAAGCACATATTGTTGAATGGAAGAGTTCATTTCACCACACTGTACTGGTGCTCTCTCTGTAAAAGGTTTGGGATCATGCTCAATTATACAATGGCCTACCACCTGCAAGGCAATGGGCAAGCAAAGCATACTAACCATACTCTTAAAACCATCCTCTGTTCATAGATCAACGAACGACAGGACAATCGGGCCACCCTCTTACCATGGACTGAAATCTCCCATAATAATCACATCATCGTAGTCACTGGTTTCTCCCTGCCTGATCTACCACTGCCTGTGACAGTTCCTTCACTGGCAGCTCAGCTCTCAGCCCAGGAATTGCAGGAACTATGGACTCAGACCAACCAGTTGATTGAGAAAGCTGCCATCCGGGCTAAGAGAATGTCAGACATCCATAGAAAGCCAGTTCACCAATTCAAGATAGGTGAAAACGTTTGGCTAAGTATTCACCATATCTGCATGTAGCTTCCATCATGCGCTTGGCACCTCACTTCATTGGGCCTTTCCCTGTGCTGTACCAACTAGGCCCTGTCATTTTCCTGTTAAGACTACCACCCATGTTAAGAATCTATAATGTGTTTCTCGTTTCCTTGCTTAAGGCAGTGGTGCTTTTATGGCTCTTTAGATAGCCACCTGAACTTCAGGGTGTCACTACTGACAGAGATGATATATATGAAGTCCAAGAAGTCCTGGATTCCCACCGGAGAGGGAAAAAGGTTGATTATTTAATTTCATGGAAGTGCTATGGCCCAGAAGAAAATTCTTGGGAGCCAGCCTCCAACATTTTGGACATCAACCTCTTGAAGGACTTTCATAAAAGATAACCCAGAAAATTCAGAGCCTCAGGGAAAGTGCTTAAGGATACTGTTGCATTTGGCAGTACATGGGCTACTCCCTCGAACCGCCACACTTACCTCCCCAGACTGGGCCAACCATGCTGCTCCATGATGAGGTGAACATCGCCATTCAAGCCACAAGGCAGAGACTACTCTCCTTGAGATGCTGCCAGCTGAATGCCACGATGGCACAAGCCGTACCTCTCTCCTAGGCAAGCACTCACTCCAGTGCCCGGAATTTAAAGGGACCATGGCAGAAAAGTCCCCATGGCCCCTAAAGAGGACATCATCTGCATTATCCCATACAATGGTAGCTCTCTGGAAGCAACTTGCCTCAGAAACAGGAACAACTACTTCCAGTAGTGCAAGTTGCTTCCCAGCATCCAGTCTTCAATCCAGCTCTGTCTTCAGGCTTCATTCCAGCCTTGTCTTCAGTCCTCATCTAGCTGTCTTTGTCTTCACCCTGCTGTCTCCAGGTTGTCTTCTGTCTTTGATCCAGTCCATCCATGTTGCCCGCTTTTTCTTGTCCTCGCTTGCCTGCCCTGCCTATCCTTCCCTCTTCTCCTACTTCGGATGGATACCTGGTTTGACCTCATCCTGTACCTTAAATATAACTGACCATTGCTTGGACCCCGGTTTTGACTAACCGATGCCTGCCTCTCATCATTGCCTGTACCTCATGCACACCTGCCTACTGCCTCCCTACGATCCCAGCTGACGATAGTTTTACCTTTCTACCATCAGCGGAGACTCCACTTAAGTCCTGCTGACCCCAGACCCCAAAGGATCAACCTGAGGGGAATAAGGGCTGGTATAGGTGAAGGTCCTGACGGGTCTCTGCCTCATCTGTGCCCTCCTGCCAACAGTGGAAACCTGCAGGTCTCCTCCCTGCAGGTAGTGTCAATCCTGTCTTGACCCTAGTCCACAGATACAACAATATACATACACTCATTCACAATTTTAAGTTTTTGATTTGCTGCATCATGGTCTGTTTTTCCTTTTGATGCTTTTAACATGTGTAATTTACTGTGGTTCTCCCATCTGGATTTTTTATGCATTAGCCTGTTCTCCCTTGAAACGTTGAGGACTTATTAGATACTAGGCTGTAGTTATTTTTGTGATAAATATTTCTTTCCTGATAATTATTCTCTAATATAATGGGTTATATTTTTTTGCTAATTTCATTTAAAGTATGATTTTTGGAATTATAAACAGAAAGAAATATGTATAGTGTATATACATAAATCTAATTAGATAATCTGTTATATCTATGCATAGAAAATGTGCTGGAGGCAAAAATAGTAATGGAATTCAAGAACGCACTGTATAAGCATAGAAGGATCCCTAATTGCAAAGTGAGAAGACCAGAGATCAACTCGGATATATGGTATTGCCCCAGGAGGTATATTGGGCAGATTAGATGGGCTTTATAGTCTTTATCTGCTGTCAACCTCTCTGTTTCAGGAACCTACTTTTCAAAGCCATTTCCCACCATAAAACCTGGTTTCCTGCGCACGAAAACATGTCAGTGTTTGCACACAAAATGTTTGTGCGTAACTCGATTTCACACATGCTTTTGTGCCCACAAAAAAAAAAGAGGCATTCCAGGGGAGTTGGGGTGGAGTTGGGCAGAGTTTGGATTTGCATGCATTCTTTTGATTTTACAAAGTGTGCATATAAATCTGCATGCACAATTTATGCCGTGCCAGAAGCAGGTGTAATTTTCAGGGGAGGGGGGGGGGAGAGAGTTTGTGCATGTTATTTACAAGAATTTGCGAAGCAAAACTATACTTTCACTTTGAAAATTTGTGGAAAGCCTGGTGGGTAAAAAAATATCCACAGTTTTGCCCATTTTTTATATTTATCCTCCCTATGGATCAAAATGGTTTGGCAAAATCACAGTAAAAATAATAAAGCCTTCAGTCCAGAAAACTTTACCTATTACATCCAGATTATGAGCAGTTTTGTTTATATTCCTATATTGTGATATTTCAAGCCATCTATTTTAGATATATATATATATATATAGACAAATGCACATAGCTAAATGCTTTTCTGTTCACGGGTGTAATATAGGATCTATCAATTAGTCTTGATAACAAATCTGACTGAATTTTGATAGATGCTAATTAGTTAAATGGCTGATCCTAAGTGTGAGAGGTTTGATATTATAAATGAATTTATAAGTAAAGGGTTATTTGTTGAAGCAACATGTTAGACCAGGAAATGGGTTCTAATAGAGGGAAACTGTTTCTTGCTCTTAACTCAGATGTAGTAGTATAATCAGCTATTAATCGGTTTATGTGCATCATGTTTGTTCGTTTCAGGGGCTCCGCGCTGTGTGTGCCTGAGTGGCTGCATGCTGCACACAGCACTATGTGTAACCCCTCCATCCACTGTTTAGTGGCACTGGGCAGGGCCAGGCCTGTGGATCCCATGTGATACTGGTCTCCCGAAACAGAATACAATACATCCCAGTCCAGAGTGCAGCTTGAGCTGTGGTGGCCTTGTAGGCACAGATCAGGAGGCCATCTCAGCTCCTCAGTTTTGATGGCCTTTTTCAACTAGTATTATTTTAAAGTATTCCTTTTATTTTTTTTTTAACAAACATTTCTAGTGTTTTCTCTTTTTTACACTGGTCGACAAAAGTATTTTTTTAGCTACCATGCTTTTTCTTATTTAGAGGAAAGGACCAAACCATGCGGTTTATTATGGACACCTGAGAGCCTGTTTGACTCTGTATAGTATTCCCATGACTGAGACAGCCACACAGCATAAAATGCCTGTTCACCAGAAAGTTTATGCGTACTTCTTTATTAACTGGGATTAGAATAAACAAATACCTGACAAGATAGCAGGACATGTATGCTATCCTATATGCTCCAATAAGTGTGTACGTATGCCTTTCCCCTGTGAAACAAATACGATGAAGGGTTAACATCACTGCATGCCTTAGCATGTCTATCTGAGCCGACTAAAAGACCAGTAGCAGCTGGCAGGAAATGGGTAAGAAAGCTGACCACAGATAAACTGTAGGATGCTGAAGAGTTGCAGAAGATATACTCTGGGACAGGAAGCAGAGCTGTCAGGCCGGCAGAGTATGCTGCTTGCACTGACACCGCCATTGAGGAATGTGACTGTCCGATAATGGTCAGGGAGCACAGCTGTCAGTTTGTGATGAAGTAACTCCAAGGAAGCCCGAAGCCCACTGCGGTGAGGCTGCGGATGCTTCTGTTTAGGTAGGATAAAGTCAGCCAGCCGCAAGGCTCTTTACACAAACTCCACAGTCATGTGAGGAGCAAGCGAGAAATGTGTTGTGAGTGTTAACAGCTTCATTCGCGTTGATCAAGCCAGGTGGGAAATCTGGATTCCAAAGAATTTGCTTTTTTTTCAAGCCACCATTCTTCTCTGTCCTAGTTGCACTTTCTTTCTCGTTTAATTTTCTTCTCCAATGTGTTTAGGAACCGGTTTCAGACTGCAGAATGAGTTGCCTTCAGCCCAGTTAAAATGCATTTTAAATTGGTTTTTGGCATTTCTTTCCAACACACCGTGAGACAGTTAAATAAGGAGCCTGTTGTATGTAGACTGAGAGGCTCTCCCTCCTGCAGAAGAATCGTCAGTCAGTTCCCCATAAAAAGCAAAGGTTATGCAAAATCTTCATTAACAGAGTTAATGCAATACAGGATCCTTGCCATTGTCAGTCTGAATATGTTATTATATTATTAGCTGAAATGTTTATTTCATAATTGAAGACCCTTGAGAAGCAGAGGAGTCTGAAGAAATAGTCCCATGTCCAGAGTTACAAGCATGAAATATCAGTCAACATTTAATAATATTAATACAATGGCACAGGGCCTGGTTTCAAAGCATTGCCCTCCATTTTGTGCCTATGGGAAAAAAAACGTTTGTAAAATCAGTCCTATTGTGTCCTGACAGCTCTGCCGGAGCCAGCAATTAATTCCTCTTGTACGCTGCCGTGCACTGAAAAAAACAACCATTAACAATGACACAGCTAGTAAGAAAGCCAATTTCTTTCCTTTGAGATTGTTAACAATATCTTAACAGCTCATCGCAAGGAGCCATGCTCCCTGCAATGTAATCTAGACATTGCAACAGGGACTCATGGCGCAACAAGTGGTGGAAAGCAGTCAGTTTCGGTTGCGTATGCACCCCACAATGCATCTGCTCATCAAGACAGGTACTATTTCAGTCATGATGTTTGCAGAAGTTGCTTATGCAAGGGTTTTTCTTTAGAAAAAAAAAAATCAATTAAAATACAGAATTTCACACCTGCAGAGGCCGTTGCACATTCCTGTCTGGCATGCAGGATATCAGGGTAAGCTGCATGTGAGTTCAGCTGTGCCACTGACTCATCGCTTGTTCCTGGAACTGCCTGAAGAAGAAGGGATGCTGTGGGCAGGCCCTAAACTGTATCATCTGGATTGGGGCCGGTAGCAGATGGTCCTAAAAAACATACTTCCATGTGGGTTTAAAATAGAACAGCACCCACAATCAGCTGAATGGAGAAAATGTGAGAGAATTTGTCATGTTTGGAAAACTGCAGCAAAGTTCAAACAAGATACAAACTTCTGTCAGATAAATTGCAACTGGGAAAAATATTAAGTGCTGAAAGTTTGAAAAAAAAAAAAATCCAAGTAACTATTTTAAATCTGTTGCTGTTTTGGCTCTGTAAGTTTTGCCTTGGATGCTGGCAGAGGGATGTGCTATAAGGAGTTTCTGTATGTATGCACGCTTGTCTTTCCTCTGCGTTAAACAGCACTGACAGCAAGGCTCCTTGCAAGTCTAACGTTACAGCCTGTGCTGTGCCACACACATGGAGTGGAAGAGGTGGTGAAAGGACAGGGCTCGGAATCTGATCCAAGATGTACGGGTGCCAAGCTTTTTTCAAGAGCAGGCAGCGGGGGCAGGGGCTGTGGGGAAAGGATCCCCCACGTCAGTGACGACACGCTTGCGGCTACTGTTGCGCGACCTCCTCAGCCGGCACCCTAGCTCGGTGCCAAGTCGCAGGCTTGCCTTTCAGAGGGTTGGCTTGTTAAAGAGTTTTCCCAGGAGGTGGGATTGCTGCAGACATCTGTGACCACCTGCGGCTAACCTGCAGGCACACCAGCAGGTGTGTGCGCCTGTGGCCTGGTGAGATGAGGAGTGTTATTTTAACCGTATAGTAACCATAGTGATCCTGAAGGAAAGGGGGCTGAGATTTATGCAGCGCCGTGCTATTGTTGCTTTGAAAAGTATAGACCTTTTCAGTGTGTGTGATGGGGGCAAGTTAGCGAAATACAGTTAGACCAAACAAAAACATGGTTAGCACAGGTAGAAAGAGAAATATTTCAAAGGGGCAAAACATGGTTTGTAATTTTGGAGAGGAAGCTATGGGCATTTCTGTCTGTGTTACACTTTCTACATCCTTCTGATGCTCATAAACAAGCAATGCAGCAGGAGATTTGCACACCAGACCTTGTTTGACCCCTGGCTTTATGCATTTTTTCCACCCACTGATTTTTTTGGATGCTACTATGATTTTTGGCTCTCACCACTTCCATCAGGAGGCTGCTTCATATTTCTAAGAAGAAATACTTCCATACATTATTCCTGGGCCCACGCCCATTCCTTAACATCTTTTCCTATCAACTACAGGTATAACTTTGTACCACGGGCCTTTTTTCTAAAATTTCCTTTCCATCCTATAAAATGCTTGCTTTTTTCTGCATTATTTCTACCTTTGCAGTATTGAAATGTCTCTGTCCTAGTCCTCTCCCCCTTTTTTTCTCTGAAATCTGATATATATATATATATTTGATTTTATTTATTAATTTATAAATCACCTTTCCAGAAAAATATTACCCAAAACAGAGAACAACAAATATTAATCTTTCACAATAGACCCTTAATTGTCTCCATCTAGGGCTCACGAACAAAGTGAAATAAAAAAAATATATATATATTTTACATTTTCCAGTACAGTAGTTAATTGTAAATGTAATGATTAATAGCAGTCATTCTTCCTTGAACATATCACAGTTGAGTTCCTTTTCTAATCTGTGCATATTCCATTATGTCACGTTGTAATCAGTTCCCACTGTGAGCAGACACTTGAAGGAAGTCCTGTCACACAATGATTTTTTAGCAGGAACTCTGTCTTCAAAAGGACATCCAAATTAGCTGACCCAAAGGCTGGTCAAATTGAAATGACCCCTCTCCATCAGGTGTAGAGTGTCATATATTTTTATTTTGCATAGTTGGACCTAAATATAGTACCGTACACCTGAAAAAAGAGACACATTTGTACTATATTTGTCCCCTATCTAGAGGCATTACAGCATTTTGCTTATCTTATCAGAGACCTGCACAATCTCATTGGAGCTCTCTAGATGCCCAATGGCTAGGGAATATAGAGGAGTGGTTAGATGTCAGTCAAATGCCACATAATTGAAAGAAAGTGGCCCCAAACAACAAAGGAAATTGCTTTTTATTAAAATGTTATTTATCCAGTTGCAGGTGTAAAACTGAAGTGCCTCTTTAAAAGACATTTTTTTTTTACACAGCACGAATCAGAAAAACAGAAATGGAGGCCAGCTCAGTGAATATAAGAAGATAGGAAATGCCATGCTAGGTCAGAGCAAAGTTCATCAAGCCCAGCACCCTGTCTCCTATAGTGGCCACTTTAGGTCCCAAGTACCCAGCAGATCCCAAAACGTAGATCTGCTTCTTGTTACTGACTCCCAGGGATAGCAATGTCTTTCTTTATTCCTTATTTATTTATTTTACGCATTTGTTTATTCTGCCTTTTTCCAAGAATGGTCTCAAAGCAGACTAAAGGAAATTTAGATCAAGAGAGCAGTTCGCCAATTTACAGTCAGAATCAGAGTTTACAGTTAGATTAGCCTTAGGAACCAGCAGTGGGAACTCATTTGAACAGAGCTTAAAACTGGGAGCTCAGGAAGTGAGGTCAGGAGATTGAGGGTCTCAGAGTGCAAAAGCTGAAATCTCGGAGTCTTGTACAGGACAGTCTGGCAGAGGACGGGGAGGGCTGAGGAGAGAAGAGCCATTTGGGAGGACCTCACGTCTCTTGAGGTGAGGAATTGGGAGAGATATGCAAGGGGCCTGTTTGTTCAAGCATTTGAAGACAAAGTAGAGAGTTTGGGATTTTATCCTGCTTTCAGATGAGAGCCAGTGCAGTTGATGTAGAATCAGTTTGATGTGGTTGATTGCTTTAGCACTTACCAGGATTCTAGTGGTACCTTGTATTGTATTGTGAAATGCCCTTGAATAGAGAATTGTAGTAGTCAGTTTGGTTGGTGATTAATGCATGGATTACCATAGCTAAACTGTGTTTATCAAGTGTAACCACTACTTTCAAAAGGTCACCTTCTCAGCCATGGAGAACGTGGAGTAACCTCAAACCATGGTGAGGGCACAGTCTCTCCTGGGTCGTGGGGTGAAGGCAGGCTAACCTGCAGGACCAAAGTGAGCCAAGGACACATTCTCTCAATCAGTCAAAAAGAAATCCAATGTCCACTGCAAAAAAGTGTGCTCTAAATCAAAAGAAAGTTTATTTAGAAAAAAAAAATCAGTTCCAGAATGAAAGACAGCAGCAAAACAGAAAATATTAAAAGTTCCAGCTCAGGGGGGGGCGCTCTAGCGTGGAGACCAAGATGGCCGCTTGATTGCTTTGCTCCGGGAGACACCGCTAGTTTTTGCAGGGAATTGCCCTTCTTTTGCGATCGTGCCGGGACCCAGGCTGGAACATCGCTCGCTCGTGATGTCTGCCTCTAAATCAGGCAAAATTGAGGCGGCGTTTGCTGCGGCATCAGGTACCAAACGCTCTAAAACAGATCCGCCTTCGCCCGACAAGGCCGCGCCTGTAAAAAACATGGCGTCCGCTGACCTAGTTCTTGCTGAACTCAAAGCGTTGAAAGACATGCTGCAAACTAATGTTGACAATACTATTGCGATTCGCACTGATTTACATTCTCTCACCTCCCGGTTTGACCAACTTTCCCACCGGTTGGATGACGCGGAATCGCAAATTTCATCTCTGTTGGTGACCACTGCGTCACTCCCCTCCGTGGGGCAGGAAATGGAAAGTTTGCGACGAGATGTGGAAGATCTCTCCAACCGCAATAGAAGGAATAATGTTCGTTTGCTGGGGCTCCCGGAGGGATCGGAAGGCACTGATATGATACCCTTTCTCACCCGTCTAATCCTTGATATTTTGCATCTGAATTTTTCTCCACCGCTAGAAATAGAACGGGCGCATCGGGTTCCCTCCCGCCCACTCCGGGCCCCGGCCCCTCCCAGGCCTATTGTTTTCAAACTTCTTCGCTATCCGCAAGTGCTCCAGATTTTTGCTGCTGCGAAATTGAAATCGCCCCTTCAGTTTCAAGGGGCCAACCTATTATTTGTGCCGGACCTTGCAAAAACAACTGCAGCCAAACGGAAGGCTTTTTTGGCTATGCGCCCTCGTCTTCATGCACTCGGAGCCAAATTTGGCCTTCTCTACCCGGCTATGATGCGTGTCACTTGCCATAACCAGACCAAACAATTTCATCATCCTGCAGACTTAGAAGAATTTCTTCGTACACTCGACCATCCTTCTGGAATGATCACCTGATATCTTCCGCCTGGCATCCAGGTTTGTGTTTTTCTCAAGACTGATTTGCAATTCCCTGATTGAGAGTACCTTCCTTTTTCTGGTCTCCTGGATGCTCTCTAGCGGTCTCTGGCCCCACTTGAGGCCCTTTACTTCCTATGGGCGGCAAGCACTTATTGGTGGTTGCCAGCTGTTTTCTATTGCAATTTTTCCTTTCCTCAATGGCTGTTGTTATTAGTACCAGGACACAATTATCTTTTTCCCTTACTATTCTACCTGCCATTTTTTCCTTTTTTTTCATCCAACATCTACGGAGTTCTCCTAGTTCCTCAGTGGTACTGCCTCCTTGTGACAATCCGATGTTTATGTTCCAGCACCTGCAATTGGTTTTTTTTCCATGGCGTCCTCCATAAACTCCATTCAGATGGTCTCGCTCAATGTCAATGGGTTTTCTCATCCCATTAAACGAAAAAAATTTTTAACCTATCTCCAGTCATTACAATCTGATATTGCTCTTGTTCAAGAGACTCATTTAACAGCTGCAGAGTCTCTCAAGCTCAAACAGCAATGGGTTGGCCAAGTTTACTTCAGCCCCGCGCACAAGAAGAAATGTGGTACGGCCATACTAGTTCACAAGCGTTTGGACATTTCCATCTCGTCGCAAGTTATGGATCCTGAAGGTCGATGGAATCTTATTCAGTTTACTTTCCAAGGGGGCTCCTACATCATTCTCAATGTATATGCGCCCAATGCAGACGACTCTTCCTTTTTTCAAGAGCTGTTTGCCAGAATACTCGCATTGCCCCCCTCTATGATAATCATTGGGGGTGACTTCAATCAACCTTTGGATCCCCTTCTTGATAAAAAAACTGAGGTTCGTTACACCACCTCTAAGGCGACTAAGACTCTGAACCATCTCATGTCCCAACTGGGCCTCCTTGATCCCTGGCGTTTACAACATCCTACCGCAAGAGACTTCACTTTCTACTCAGCGCCTCACGACTCCTACTCTAGGATAGATTTTTTTCTTGTCTCCAACACTTTGGGCCAATACATCCAAGCATCCAAAATATGTCCCATCTTGATCTCCGATCATGCTGCTGTGCTTTTTCGATTCCATCTTGTGGCTCCTATTCCGATTGATAGACAATGGAGATTCAATTCTTCATTGCTCTCAGAACCGGACTTTTTGACGATGATTTCCGAGAAATCAACACATTTTTTTTCAGATAATCGTGGATCTGTCTCATCTCAAACTCTCCTGTGGGAAGCATACAAGGCTACTATCAGAGGAGAAATTATAAGTTATGCTGCACACAGGCGTCGACTTCACAGACAAGCTCTCCAGGAACTCCACAACCGTACTGCGGAGCTTGAACGTACCCATATTGCATCACCTACAGCGAGCACACTTGCACAGCTTCAAGCTGCTAGATATGAATATAATCGTCTTCTGAGCTCGCAGGTCCAGCTGCACTTATTTCACTCCAAGGCTCATTATTATTCGGAAGGCAACAAATGTGGTAGGCTACTTGCCTCGTACCTCAAGAAAAAATCTGAGCGTTCTCGCGTTATCGAGCTGGTTAACGCACAGGGTGTCTCTTCTACGCTTGATAAGGATATCCTCCGATCTTTTAGTGACTTCTACGCCCAACTGTACCAGTCTGAAGTCCACCCCTCCTCAGATGACTTTAATTCTTTTTTTGCTGGCCTGCCGATTCCTCATCTAACCGAAGAACAGCGTCACCTCTTGGACTCTCCCTTCTCTCTTGAGGAAATATCGTCTGCAATCATGTCTCTCTCTCTGAATAAAGCCCCGGGCCCGGACGGCTTCAACACGGACTTTTACCATGCGTTTAAGAAACTTTTATCACCTCATTTACTGGATCTCTTTGACTCCTTTAATTCGCCAGCTTCGGCTTCTGCTACTTTTACAGATGCTAGAATTGTGGTGATTCCAAAGCCAGGTCGAGACCCGACCCTACCTGCAAATTATCGCCCTATTTCACTTCTCAATGTAGACTACAAAATTTTCACTAAGTTATTAGCTACCCGCTTATCCAGAGTATTGGGATCCCTCATTCATACTGATCAATCTGGCTTTCTTAAACATCGCCTAATTTCTAACAATACTCGAATGTTTTTCCATATTCAAGAATCGCTTTTTCCCACTGATGAACCAGCTGTTGCTGTTTCACTAGATGCTGAAAAAGCCTTTGATCGTATAGAATGGCCTTTCCTTTTTGAAACCATGGCTCGATTCGGCTTCGGTTCTAAATTTGTTGATTGGATTAAATTGATTTACGCCTCCCCTACTGCTTCTTTATATGTTAATGCGCAGGTCTCTCCACCTTTTCCCTTGCATAGAGGTACTCGTCAAGGGTGCCCGATTTCGCCTTTACTCTTCGACCTGGCTTTGGAACCCTTACTTATTGCCGTTCGTCAATCCCAGTCCATTACTGGAGTTCGTATTGACTCTGCTGAGTATAAGTTGTCGGCCTATGCTGACGATGTCTTACTTTTTCTAACTAATCCTGACAAATCACTTACTCAATTGTTCACCCTCATTGCGGCTTACTCTGCAATTTCCGGTTACAAAGTAAACTGGAGCAAAACTGAATTTCTCCCTTTAAATAATTTTTCTCACACACTGGATTTTTCCTCTTTTTGTATCCAAAAAGCTAAGAAGGGATTAAAATATCTTGGCATTAACTTTTTCTCTGATCCTCTGGCCACCGTTCAGGGTAGTGAGGAAGCTACCCTTCGTCAGGTAAAAGACATTGTTCTTAAATGGTCTCCATTGCACCTCACTTGGTGGGGTAGATTGGACACCATCAAGATGGTTTTGGCTCCAAAGATTACCTTTGTACTGTCTATGGTTCCGATTTTCTTCTCTACTGATTTTTATCGTAACATTGATCGCCTCTTGCTCACCTTCCTTTGGAACAAGAAGGCCCCGAGAATAGCTTTGCGTAAACTTAAGGCTGGTAAAGCTGATGGGGGAGTTAATTTTCCTGATTTCCGTACCTACCACTTGTCCTTTGTTCTTCAACAGGGTTCCCATTTGTTAAACTACACGGAATCCTCGACTCATACTCCTAGCTGGCTCCCTATTGAGCTCTCTCTTATTCATCCTTCCCCTCCATCTGCGTTCCCTGGCATGACCCTCTCTCCTCGTTTAAAGCGGAGTGGGATATTAACAACTTTGCACAGGGCGCTTCAGGAATTTGACACCTCCTGTCCCCCGGGCCACCCTACTTGGTCCAATTCTTGTTTCTCCCCCATTTGGGGAAACCCTAAACTCAAAATAGATGGTCATCCTCCTCACTGGTCTATATGGCAATCCCGAGGGCTCTGGTTTCTCTCCTCCATTGTTTCGGAAGGGTGTGTTGTTCCATTCTCCTCGCTCCAATTGTCCCATCACCTCCCTTCTACCCAATTTTATGCTTGGCTTCAACTGCGGGAGGCGCTTAAAGCTTTTAACCTCTCGCAATTGCTCCTCGATCAGGTACCCAGTTTCGTCTCTTTTATTGATGAACAGGGATCTAAGGGTCATCTTGCCTCAAAAATTTATAAAGTGCTTAGAAATGCTGTGAAGCCCTCTCACACCTCAGCTTTAACAGCTGTATGGTCCATGGACCTTCAATTTGAACCTCCTATGGGGGCATGGAAATACCTTTGGTCCTCCTCCATCCGTGTCTCTTTGTCTACCAGCCTCTCCCAAACTTCATTTTTCATAATGCACAGAGCCCTCTGGACCCCATGGAAGTTACATAGAGCCAAACTTCTCCCGTCCCATCAATGCTGGTCTTGTACCAATGACAGGGCCAATTTGGAACATATGCTTTTTTCTTGCCCGATACTAGCCACTTTTTGGAAGCATGTTTGGGCAAAAATTTCATCCCTTCTTATTCTTTCAATACCAATTTCCTACGCCATGGTCATTTTAAAGGGTGCCCATCCTGATTTAGACCTTCCCATACCCCATAGGAGATTGTTGGACTTTCTCCTTCTTGTTGCATTGCATAACATTACCTCTAATTGGAAAAGGAGTGATTTACTCTCTGAATCCCTGTGGTGGAACACGGTATGCCTGTTTAGTAAGTACGAACGAGCGATGGCTATCAAACATAATCGCTTAGCCAAGTGGGATTTAATGTGGAAACCCCTTGACAATCATGTTAGTTAACCCTCTATTGCTTTGTCAGTTTTGTTTGTCCCTAGGCGGCAGCAGCCTTGGATGATGTTCTCTTTCCTTTCTGTTCTATTGGTTTTTCTGTCTCTCTCTCTTTATTTTTCTTTCCTTTTCATTCTCTCTCTTCCTTGGTTTCTTCTCCCTCTTCTTTAGTTTTCTCTCCTTCTATATTTTTTTTCCCCCCTCCCTTTGCAATATTAGTTGTGTTCTTATCATACTTGGAGAATATTTTCAGCTGTACTTCCTTTTACTGTTGTAATTGCCTTTGATGTTTCTCAGACTTGTTAACCTTGTACTTACCTGTTTACGGTTGTACCATTATTTTTTTTTTCTTTTGTCAATAAAAAGATTACAACTAAAAAAAAAAAAGTTCCAGCTCAGGAAAATCCAAACCACAGTTTTACTTAGTATTTCCCTCTTCAGTATAAACTAGACCCCAAAGTTCACTCTGCCCACAGTTACTGAAAGTTCAGATTATTACTCACAACACTTGTTTGGATGGCTGCAAGTCAACTCACTCCCTCTTCTGTAGATGGAAGGCAGTTTCCCAGCTCTGCTCAGAGACTCCATTCAAACACAGGTGTCTTTCTGGTCCTGTTGGCCCTTTCACTTTGTAAGCTTCAAAATTAGTCTTTCCAGCAGGGCCGGTGCATTCCATTAGGTGAACTAGGCAGTTGCCTAGGGCACCAACCATTAGGGGCTGCCAAAGAGCAGTCATGTGGGGCCGCGAGCGGAGTCTATACCACTCATGGCAAAGTGGAATAATCGGTGGGCCGTGAGTAGTGCCCATCCTACTCGCGGCCCAGAGAAGCACTCACTCGGTGAGTGCGAATGAGGTAGGAGTCGGGGCCAAGAATGGGGGGGAGTGTGACTGGGCGGGGGAGGGGGCGGGCGCAAGGCAGAAGGTTCACTTAGGACGTCTAATACCCTTGCACTGGCCCTTCTTTCCAGTTGTCGCTTTATATTCCTCAGGCTTCCTGAGATATTTTGGCAGTATCTCTGCTTAATTCCTTCTTTTCTACCCCTGTAACCCCTGGAGAGGGTCACAGCTATACCCTTATGCTTGCTTTGTAACTCTCGAGATGCCCTACACCAAAAGTAGTCAGGGTTTTTATAACCTCCTAGTTAAACCATGTCCACAAGGACTATAACAGGCTACTAGTCAACTAAGTGCTTGTCCTACCTTCTGCCCTTAGATTGAACCTCTCTCACTGGAACCTTCTCGTTATCATAGCAGCATAACACTTATTTATTTTTTTACTTTATTTATGTGTTCTGTATATTGTCATTCCAAATCCACAATGGTTCACAAAGTAAAAAATATATAATATACAAATAAAATTAATACATTAGAGGATTTCCCTTAGGAACCACCATCCTTAGTGTTTTACAACCTGCACCCACTCTGTGGCACACAGGGGCCACACAAGAAAATTGTGGAGTTGGTGGATCTGATACAGATACAGTACATGAAGGATGATTTTACCACGTTAATGATGTGAATTTCCATTGTAAGGCTTTGATTGAGTTGAACCCCTAGGCTTCATATTGATTCCTTAGGGTATAAGAGTACCTGTTATTGAAGGAAGTGATTGAAGGGGATGAGCTAGGTGGCTGAGCCAAAGTGGTTCAGATTTTGAGGGGTTTACTCCAAGTTTGTGTTTACTGCCATTGGGCTACCTCTGTGAGATAGTTTTTGAAATTGGTAACAGATGATGTTTGGTCAGATCCCATTTTGATGCAGAGTTGGATGTCATTCACAAACAAGTAGAATTCAGTGTTGTAAGATTGGATGAAGTCACAAATCGGACGCATGTAAATGCAGCCCTGGATTTGTCAATAGACATCCATTATACCTGTAACTAGAGCGGCAAACATTTAGGGGAGCAGGCTGGCTAAGATGTATTTCCTTCTAGCTCTGTTGAATTTCATTCAGCAGAGAACACCCTTCTGCTCCCTGTAACAAAGTAACCCTTGCAGGAGGTTGAGGGCTAAAAACCCCAAAAGTGCCCAAGGGCAGCAAAATTCTAAATCTTTTCTTGTGTAAATGTTGAAAAGTATCAGGGTAAGGACTGAGCCTTGTGATCTCTAGATTTGGACAGTTTGGCCCATGTAAATGATTGTATTTTGTTAGAAATGAATGATTCAAACCACTTTAAGACAGTGCCACTGATTCCAATATCCTTTAAGTGTTGAATCAGGAGTTGGTGATCAACAGTATCGAAGACTGCTGAGAGATCAAGAAGAACTAGGAGGGATCACCTTGGTCCTCATCATGGTGGTGGATATTGTTAGTAATAGTTAACAGGACGGATTCCATTCCATGACCTGTCCTGATGAAGCTGGATTGATAGTGGTGTAGAATGTTATACTCATCAAGAAAGTCTGAGTTGGAGGTAAACTACTTTTTTCCCACCTTGGACAAAAAGGGAAAGCTGGAGACTGAATGATAGTTATCAGTTATTTTAGGATCTGAGCCAGGTTTCTTTAGGATAGGTGCAATGACAGCCTTTTTGAGTGAGCATGGTAGGAAACCTTGGGTTAAAATAGCATTTATTATGCTGGACAGAAAGATGGCTAGGTCATGCTTTAGGTTACAGATATATCTGGGATGGATTGGATCTAACGGGCTCATGGACTCATTGATTATCTGGAGGATCTTTTCTACTTCTTGTGGGAAAATGGTCCTGAAGAGGGGCAAAAGAATGAAGTCTGGAGGGAATTGAATAGATAGTGTTGCGCGCCCCGTCCGCGCTCGGCCCGCACACAGGCCTGCTTACCTTTCCAACTCCTCAGCGGGTTCCGGGTCGACCTCTCCCATGGCTGCAGCTATCTCTTCGAGGCCTTGGCATCCCGCAGCGGTGGTCGCCAGGCCTTCTTCAACGCACTAGGCCTCACAACAGAGCTCAGCATCCTCCGTGGCGTCCTAGGCACGCGAGCGGACCGCCTGGCCCCTTAAAGGGCCAGGGGCAGGTCCAGGCTCCGCGGAGAGCCCTGATTGAGCACAGTATATCAGGAAGTTCCTGTCTGCACTTCCTTGCCTTGGCAATCGGGTCGACACCGTGTGTCTACTAGTTTGCCTCAGTGTCTCATCGCTTGTTCCAGCCTTGTTCCAGCGACCTCCTGTTCCAGTGTCCTCCTGTTCCAGCGTCCTCCTGTTCCAGCCTCCTTCTGTTCCAGCATCCTTCTGTTCCAGCGTCTGTCTGTTCCTGCATTTCCCCAGGTAGTACCTCTTGGACTGACTCTCTGGTACTGACCTCTGCCTGTTCCTGACCACGCTGATCACTGCCCGGATACTGATCTCTGCCTGTTCTTGACTACGTTGATCGCTGCCTGGATCCTGACCCCAGATTTGGCTGACTTCTCTCAGACTGACCATTGAAACCTGACCTTTGCTATCACTGACCACGCCTCCTTGAGTCTGGCCCTGCTCCTAGCCTTGTCATCACAGACACTGTTCTGGCCTTCATTGATTCCTCAAGCCAGTCTTGACATCAACCGCGCACCCTTGATCTGGTGGGCACACCTCTTTACTTCCTTTCCGGGAGACCCTGCAAGGCCCACCTAAGTCCAAGCAGCCTGGGTCCCCAAGGGCTCCACCAGGGGGGACCTCGGGCTTCCAGTGGTGAAGCTCCAGATAGCCTCTGTCTCCTCCTGTGCTCCGCCTCCTGGTGGCAGGTGCTTCCTGGGCCTGACCAGGGAGCCGTTCCTCACTGCCTCAGGACAAGGGTCCACCTCCAGGTGCAACAATTAGCATAGGTAGAAGGAGGGGTAGTTGTATTCTTGGTGTGTCTTAGGGTCAGAGACAAGTAGGGTGGAAGGATCAAAGAAGGTGTGAATAGTTTGAATTTTTTCCATAAAGAATTGTGCCACATCTTCAGTTGTGTGGCTATCTGTAATGGGAAAAGGTATTTCTGGTTTGGAGAGTTTCTATACCAGATAGAAGAATTTACTTGGGTAGTTCATGGATTACTCTAGTTGTTTAGAAATGTAGCCTTTTTTGTTAAGGAAAAGTATTGTTATTTAAGGAGAAGCAGACATTCATGGAACCATGGAGAATTTCTGTGGCATCTTGTAGGGCTGGATTTGAGGAGAGCTAGGGTCACGATTGCTGTGGAGAATTCATCATTCCATTGCTGGACTATATGTTCAGATGTGTCTGAAGTAGAGGTTATTGATAAACTGATGAGATTTCTTAAGTTTTCATTTGTAATACAGGCTAAGTTTCTGCTGGGAAGTTTGGGTGTCTGAGCATGAAGGATCCACTTTGAGATAGGAAATGATTACTAGGATTAGCTTGTGGTCTGACCATGAGATAGGGACCATCAATATTGAGTTGGTATCAAGTTTGATGTCAGCAGAATGGAAAATTATGTTGAGGGAGTATTATATCAGTGCATTGAGACCTTGATAAGTTGGTTGCACTGGAAGCTGGCGGTGTGCCCCTTAAGGGGCACACCGCCTAGCATCAAAAGCTTTTAAGTAGTGGTAGCCATATCACATAGGAATTCAGATAGTTTAAGGGTGATTATCTGGGAAATGGTAAATAACAATGAATTTAAGTTGTTTATTGCCTGGCTAATTATGTTTCATGGATTTTTCCTCCAGGAACTTGTCCAAACTGTTGCGCTTGGAGGTGGACCCTCACAGAGGTTCTTGAAAGCTGGGCGATAACGTAGGATGAAATTGAAGCGTCCAAAGAAGAGTGCCCATCAGGCATGTCTAGGATTCAAGAGCTGAGCTTCTTTAAGGTGCTCAAGATTCTTATGGTCGGTGAAAATGTAAATTTATGTTGCGCCCCTTCCAACCAGGGGCGTCACTCTTGGAGCGCCAACTTGACGGTTAGAAGTTCTAGGTCACCAACGGTATAGTGCTGCTCTGTAGGAGAGAACTTGTGTGAGAAGAATGAACAAGGTATCAATTTACCCTTTGGAGAAAACTGACTTAAGACGGCTCATGCTCCAATTGCAGAGGTGTCGACTTCGACGACGAATGGGCATCTTGGGTCTGGATACTGAAGACAAGGACTGGTACAGAATGCTTCTTTTAGCTTCTGAAAGGCGGCTTGTGCTTTGGGAGTCCACACACAAGGGTTAGCCCCTTTCTTGGTCATGGCAGTGAACGGGGCAACTAGGGTAGAATAATTGACAATGAAGCTCCTGTAATAATTAATAAAGCCAAGGAAACATTGTAAGACCCGTAGGCCTACTGGCTGGGGCCAGTCTCGGATCCCCTGGACTTTATCTGGATAAATGGAGAAACCTCGATCAGATATGATGTACCCTAGGAAGGGTAAGCAATTTCACTCGAAGAGGCACTTTTCTAACTTGGCATAAAGACCACTGGGGCATTGCATAGCCCAAAGGGTATCACAGTATATTCATACTGACCATCCCTCGTGTTGAATGCGGTTTTCCAGATATCTTCAGGTTGGATGCGTACCAGATTGTACGCACCCCTCAGATCCAACTTGGTAAAGATCCATGCCCTTTGAAGGCGGTCAAACAGCTCACTGATAAGAGGCAGGGGGTACCGGTATTTGTGGGTAATGGCATTGAGCCCTCTGTAGTCAATACAAGGTCATAAACCGCCGTCCTTTTTCTTAACAAAGAAAAAGCCCGCTCCAGCGGGAGAATCAGAGGGACGAATGAACCCTTTTTCTAAGTTCTCTTTGATATACTCAGACATGGCTAGGGTTTCTGGATGAGAAAATGGATAAGTTCTGCCCTCGGGAGGCGTCATGCCCGGCAGAAGTTCTATGGAGCAATTCAACTTGCGTAGCGGAGGCAAAGTGTCCGCCTTCTGCTTCGAGAAGACGTCTTCGAACTCAGCATACTGGGTAAGCAAACCAGATAGGGTGGTAGACTTCAAGACAGAGACAGCTGGAGATACTTGACGTAGACATGTCTTCTGGCATTTGGAACCCCACTGCACCAACTGCAGGGAATGCCAATCGAACTCAGGTTCGTGGACCTGGAGCCAGGGCAGCCCCAGGATGACTGGATGTATGGAACGTTTTAACACATAGAAGGATATCTCCTCCTCGTGGAGAGTGCCCACGGTAAGACGGACAGCCACTGTTCGATGGGTGATGAGTCCTGGAAGATGTTCTCCTTGAATGGAGGCGATGTGGAGGCTCTCATCTAATGGCTGGAGAGGAATGTTCAAAAGCTTGACAATGTCATCCATGATGAAGGTGCCACTTACTTCTGTATCGACAAAAGCAGTGGTGGCGAAGGAGTGGGCCTTGATGCCCAGAGAGACTGGAAGCAGGAGTTGGGGGCCGGTGACAGTAGCGCCTAAGCTCAGGATCCCCACCGGGCTCAGGTGTCACATTTTCCGGATGGACCGGACAGGACTGCCGAAGATGTCCGGAAGCACCATAGTAAAGGCAAAGACCCTCCGACGGAGACGTTCAGTTGGAGACAGTCGCCCACGGTTCACCTCCATGGGTTCCTCCACGGGAGGAGGTGGTGGTGATGGAGTCTTGGCTGGAGGACTCTGGACACGCGTAGGATGCAGTGTAGGAAGCCTTTGCTTCTAGGTGCCTTTGCCGGAGTCGATGGTCGATCTTCCTGGTGAGGGAAATCAGGATCTCTAGAGACATGGGAGTCTCACGGATGGAGAGTTCATCTTTGAGAGTGCTGGAGAGTCCATCTAGGAAGATGGCTTGCAGACAATCTTCTTGCCACTCGAGCTCAGTAGCCAGGGTCCTGAATTCCACCATATACTCAGAGAGGGTCCGTGACTCTTGACGGAGGTAAAGTAGATTATGGCTGGCTACAGCTTGGTGGACTGAGTCTCTGAAGGTCTGCTTGAAGAGAGCAACAAACTCGGATAGCTTGGAAAGCAAGGGATCAGAGAGTTCCCATAATGGAGAGGTCCATGCAAGAGCCTTCCCTTCTAGGTGGGAAAGGATGAAGGTCACTTTAGTGGTTTCCTTCAGGAACAAGGAGGGTTGCAGTGCAAATTGCATGAAGCACTGATTGAAGAAGCCATGACAAGAGCATGGGTCCCCATTGTATCGAGGAGGTGCAGGGAGCGCCAATGATGCTTTGGATAGCATAGAAGCCGATAGGTCCATGGGATTGGCCAGAGCTGTATCTCACAGCTGGGAACGAAGCTCTTCCACCGAAGAGGCTAGCGATTCCAAAGCCCTGCGATGTTCTTGGACTGTGGCAGCCAAACCCGGTAGGGCCCTGGAGGTGGGAGACTCCGCTGAGTCCATGGCCTTGGCAACCTGTTGCACTTGGAGGTGGACCCTTGACCTGGAGCAGTGGAGAACGGCTCCCTGGTAGGAACCAGGAAGCACCTGCCCCAAAGCGGTGGAGCACAGTAGGAGACAGAGGCTAGGATGAGCTTCACCACTGGAACCCCGCAGTCCCCCCCGGGTGGAGCCTGTAGGGACCCAGGCCGCTTGGACTTAGATGGGCCTCGCAGGGTCTCCTGGAGAGGTAGTAGAGAGGCGTGCCCACGAGCAGCAAAGGAGCGCAGTCAGTCATAAGGCTGTAGGTCTTGAGAAGCAAGGAAGGCCAGTACAGTGTAGGCGGTGACAAGGCAAGGGACAAAGCCAGAATCAGACGTGGTCAATGCAGCTGGGGTCGGAATCCGAGGATCAGTCCGGGGAGTAGTCAATGAAGCAGGGGTCAGGTTCCAAAAGTCAGACAAGGTCACAAGGCAGGCAGAGGTCAGGATCCAGGCAGGGAACAGAATGGTCAAGGAGCAGGCCGAGGTCAGTACCAGAGAGACAGTCTGAGAGTACTACCTGGGGAGACAGGACGGACAGACAGTGGAACAGTAGGACGCTGGAACAGTAGGACGCTGGAACAAGGCTGGAACAAGCATGTGAACGCGGAGGCAAACTAGTACACTTACAGTGCCGACCCGATTGCCAAGGCAAGGAAGTACAGGCAGGGACTTCTTTATATCGTACGTTCAATCAGGGCACGCCGCGGAGCTAGGACCCACCCCTGGCCCTACAAGAGGCCAGGCAGTCCACGCGCACGCGAGCGTAGGGGCATGGCCAATGCCACTGAGGACGCCGAACTCCGGCGTGAGGCCTGGTCCGTAGTGGAAGGCCCAGCGACGACCACCACGGGTCGCTGAGGCCTGGAGGAGCTCAAGGCTACCACTGGGGAGGCCGACCCGTCACCTGCAGAGAAGCTAGTGAGGTGAGCAGGCCTGTGCGCGGGCTGGGCGCGGACGGGGTGCACAACACAAACCTCTTCTAAAGCTCACTAATCTAGTCACATGACTACATTCTCTGGCAATAGGTTCTACAGCTTGATTGTTCACTGAATGCAATAGTATTTTCTACAATTTGTTTTAAATCTGCTGGTTGCTATTTTCATGGAGTATTCCCTTGTTTTGGGATTATTTGAAAGCCATCCATTGTACCTGAAGACTGAAGGGTGGCTAATGTAACCTCAATATTTAAAAAGGGCTCCAGGGGCAATCCGGGAAACTATAGACCAGTGAGCCTGACTTTAGTACTGGGAAAAATAGTGGAAACTATTCTAAAGATCAAAATCACAGAGCATATAGAAAGACATGGTTTAATGGAACACAAGCCAACATGGATTTACCCAAAGAAAGTCTTGCCTCACAAATCTGCTTCATTTTTTTGAAAGGCTTAATAAACATGTGGATAAAGGTGAACCAGTCGATATAGTGTATTTCTATTTTCAGAAGGTTTTAACAAAGTCCCTCATGAGAATCTTCTAAGAAAACTAAAAAGTCATGGGATAAGAGGTGATGTCTTTTCGTGGATTATAAACTGGTTAAAAGACAAGAAACAGAAAGTAGGATTAAATGGTGAATTTTCTCAGTGGAAAAGGGTAAATGGTGGAGTGCCTCAGGGATCTGTACTTGGACCAGTGCTTTTCAATATATTTATAAATGATCTGGAAAGGAATACGACGAGTGAGGTAATCAAATTTAATAGCTAAATCACAAGCGGATTGTGATAAATTGCAGGAGGACTTTGCGATTGGGCATCCAAATTGGCAGATGAAATTTAATGTGGACATGTGCAAAGTGTTTGATATAGGGAAAAATAACCCATGCTGTAGTTACATGTGTTGCGATTCTGCTCGCGGCTAGGCCGTGAGCAGCCTCTCACTTCCTTGCTGCCTGCTTCTCTGCCATATGCCTGCCTCGTTGCTGCGCTCTCCGCATGGCTGGAGCCACTATCCTCTGCCCTTATGGCCAGGAGGCCACCAATGCTGCTTCCTCACGGCCTGGAGTCGCCACCATCATCCTGCCTTCGTGGCAGGAGCCGCCGACATGTTCCTCTCTCCTGCACTGGCAGGGCTGCTGCCTTCAGCTTCCTCTTCATGGCCCAGTGGCTGCCGCCTGTGTTTCTTCGCAGCCTGGGAGCCGTGGCCTGGAGGCCACCATCAATGCTGGTATCTTCGAGGCCCAGAGGCCGCTGATATCTTCCTTTCTCTGTGTGGCAGCAGGGAGTAGTCGCTGTTCCTTCCCATGCAGCCAGGAGGCCATCAACGTCCTTCTTCCTCCTGTGCGGCGGGGTGCCATCTCCAACGCCTCGGGCCTACTCTGCAGCATGGCTGCTGCTGTCCCTGGTCCTGCCTTCTAGGCGTGCAGCCACACCTCTTCTCTGGATTTAAAGGGCCCGCGGTGGGAGTAGCCCTGTGGCACCTCCTAGTGATGTCATCCTGGGTGTTCCTCTTCAGCCCTATAAGAAGAGCCTTTCTTCAGTTCTTCGTTGCCTTCGCAAGGAGTCAATCTTGGAGCTGGACTGCTCCTGGACCCTCTGTTCCAGCTCTTCGTTCCAGGAAACTCTGATATCCACCTTCACTTCTTCAAGGCACTCTGTTCTTCATGGGAATTCCGTTGTCTTCCTCTGTGGTTCCTGATCCTTCATCTCATCTTCGTTCCATGTCCTGGTCTCTCATCAGATCCCATGTCCTTGTCTTCAGATGTCTTCATCAACCTTCCTGATGTCCTCACCTTCAGATCTTCCTGAAGTCCTCGCCTTCTGATGTCCTGTCTCTCCTGAAGTCTGTCGTCCAGTTGTTCTGCCTCTCAGTGCCTCCTTGATGCTCTTAGTTGAGTGACCTGGGGGTCCGAATTCCAGATGTCCTGATGTCTCTGTTGGAACCAGGATGCTGGGCTTGATGGACCCTTGGTCTGACCTAGCATGGCAATTTCTTATGTTCTTATGTCCTTTGTTCTTGTTCTCTAGTTCTCTCGACACCTCCTTGATGCTCTTGACTAAGTGTCCTGGGGGTTGAAGTCCTGATGTCCTGACATTCCAGGCATCTTCGTGTCCAGATGTCCTCATCTTAAGATTCTCCTGATGTCCTCATCTTCAGATCCTTCGCTTTCAAGCGTTCAGACCTTTTGGCTCCTTTTTCAGGGAAGCCTTCTTCTCGGATGTTCTGGTTCGGATTTACCTTCTAGTGGGCAGTCGTCCTCTGTTCAACTTCGGGATGACCTTCTGGTGTATCTTCCATGCCGGGCCTGAAGCCTTCGCTTCTTCGGGTTGGCCTGTCAGGTGCGTCAATCACGCTGTGTCATCGAAGCTCTGTCCAGGTCGGTTGCTACTACGAGTCATGGCCAGATTCCTATTCATGCTGAGTTTTAACTCTTCTGTCATCTTTCCACCATTCAAGTGTCTTCATCAATGTTCCTGGTGTTCTTCTCTTCAGCCTTGCCTTAGCCTTGTCAAGCATCTTCGTCTGACCCTGTCTTCAGTTATCATCTGATCATGTCTTCAAGTATCGTCTGACCATGTCTTCAGTTTACAAGTCTTGTACAATCCTTTGAGTTCCTGTCTTGTTCCAAGTTCCAGTATCATCGCCTATCCTTGACCTCTGTCCATCCTGATGCATTTGCCGTTCCCTATGGAGGTCCGAAAGGGTTATCAAGTGGTCAGAGGGCTGTACTTGGACCAGCATTGCGTTGTTGGGTCTCTTCTGATGTGTTAGGATCAGCTGAGGTCTTCAGCCTGTCCGCCTGTGCATGGAAATGTCTCACCTGCCTCAGTGGTTCTACATAGCTCTCTGCAGTCATGCCATGGTCCAAGGGCACACTAACCTCTCCGGATTTGGGACTGCTCCCTAGCGCTCCCGTAACAACATGATGTTAGGTTCCAGTTTAGGAATTGCCACCCAGGAAAAAGATCTAGGCATCATAGTGGATAATACATTGGAATCATCAGCTCAGTGCGCTGCGGCAGTCAAAAAGCAAACAGAATGTTAGGAATTATTAGGAAGAGAAGGGTGAATAAAACGAAAAATGTCATATTGCCTCTATATCGCTCCATGGTGAGACTGCACCTTGAGTACTGTGTACAGTTCTGGTCACCGTATCTCAAAAAAGATATAGTTGCACTGGAGAAAGTACAGAGAAGGGTGACCAAAATGATAAAGGAGATGGAACACCTCCACTCTGAGGAAATGCTAAAGAGGGCTGTTCAGCTTGGAGAAGAGATGGCTGAGAGGGGATATGATAGAGATCTTTAAAATCATGAGAGGTCGAGAATGGATAGATGTGAATTGGTTATTTACTCTTTTGGATAATAGAAAGATTATGGGGCACTCCATGAATTTAGCAAGTAGCACATTTAAGACTAATCGAAGAACATTATTTTCATTCAATGCACAATTAAGCTCTGGAATTTGTTACCAGAGGATGTATTTACTGCAGTTAGTATAGCTGGGTTTAAAAAAGGTTTGGATAAGTTCTTGGAGGAGAAGTCCATTAACTGCTATAAATCAAGTTGACTTAGAGATTAGCTACTGGTATTATTGGCATCAGTAGCATGGGATCCACTTAGTGTTTGGGTAATTGTCAGGTACTTGTAGCCTGGTTTGGCCACTGTTGGAAACAGGATACTGGGCTTGATGGACCCATGGTCTGACCCAGTATGGCAATATTTATGTTCTTATGTCCTGGTATTCATCTTCCCTGAACTGATCTGAGAAGAGACAAATGTTGGAGTTAGAATCTCTTCCACATAATCCTCTCCACCCCTAAACTCATCCTTCCATGTGCTAAACATACCTCCAAAATAGGCTGCTATGATCCTGCAACAGAGCTCATTCCCCCTTGCCACATCTCCTTCTGTAGCAGGTACATACATCATCTCTGGCCCAAGGTTCAGACCTAAGTCTTAAGAAATGCCATACCGGAGAGCGATATTGTGAAGCATACAGCATACCAGGATGATATCTGCAACTTTCTCCAGTGAATACTGTAGTACTCCTCAAGAGTTGTCAAGGCAGCTGAACCAGCTTTTCAAAATACAAAATGTGCTCTGGTTCTCATGTGCACCTAGTTATATCAGATTTCCGCTGCTGAATGTGGTGCAAACAGGAACATGAGTACTCATGCTTTACAGCCAAAACCAGCTTCTCCCTCAAAAAATTGAAAAGTGTGTACTATTGTTTTAGGTATCTACTCCAGAGAGCTTATATTTTAAATTTTTATATAGCATGGCGAGTCGATGTGGAGGAGGTTTCCATGTGAACAGCAGTTCTGGTTCAACATGGGTCGGCGGGTATTAAGAGATAGGCTGGCTATACCTGGGGAGAGTTCCCTTTCCTTTGCACAGGAAAGGGCTTCCTGAAATGGGTTGGCCCCTAGAGTGGAGCACAAGCCTTCAAGCGTGGACAGTTGACATGGAGGAGGTTTCCATGTGAACAACGGTTCAACATGGGTCAGAGGGTGCTAAGAGATAGGCTGGCTACACCCAGGGAGAGTTCCCTTTCCTTTGCGCAGGAAAGGGCTCCCTGAAATAGGTTGGCCCCTAGAGTGGAGCACAAGCCTTCAAGTATGGCAAGTCAATGTGGAGGAGGTTTCCATGTGAACAGTGGTTCTGGTTCAACATGGGTGAACGGGTACTACGAGATAGGCTGGCTACACCCGGGGAGAGTTCCCTTTCCTTTGCGCAGGAAAGGGCTCCCTGAAGCAAGCAGCCGTTGCTGCCAAAATATGGGCCCATGTCGGGTTATACTATGATGACAGTATTTTAATTTATTGCTTTGGGCAGCGTTATCATCCTTCAACACTAGGGTAGTCACAAATTCAGCAATCAAGAACAAGAAATATAGAAATAAGTGTGTTTTTATATTTATTTTGACAAAACGTTTTTGCTACAGATGGTTTTTGGAAGATGAAAAATTACATAAAAATTTAATGTACATACACAATTTCTTCTACGTTTTTGGGATATGGTTGGTTTAATGGAACCAGCAAATGAATGAACCTTAGTGCTGCTGTCTGATACTGCTTGGTGAGGCAAAAGACAGTGGATTACATCTATTTGCACTTCCATTGAATTGGATATTGTGTCAATTTTATTGAAGAAACAAAGGTTCACTGTTTTTGAACCATTAAAATTTTTTTGGTTTCACACCTCTTTTTCTTTTATATATGGGCCTGTTATAGTATGCCATTTCTCTCCCGTACTGGGGAGGAGGGATTGAGAGTGACATGGGTGCAATCAGTTGCACCCATTACATTCAGCATGCCAGCTATATATCAAAAAACGCATGATTCCTCTCCTGTCCTTATAAGCTGCTGTGGATACTTGATGTATTTCCCTGACCTGTTTCATCAAAGTCCTCAGTACTGGGCTGAAATGCCTTGAAAATGATGACTGGTCCATGCCAGCCACTATAGTCTCTGACTTCTTGAATGAGCCAGTGGCAAGAAAATGCAAGGAAGCCAGAAGCTTGACCAAACCTGGAATGGTATATCTATTATCACTTAGAGGATCAATATCATCTCTGATTTCTTCATAGAGAGAAAGAATTGCACTGGAGCTGAGTCTATAAGTCTGCACCTCATCTGTCTCCGGTAACCCCAGCAGTGCTGTCCTCAGGTAGAATATCCTCCGCCTGCTTACCCTTCTGCGAAGGGCTTGAACCAGGACAGACTGCTCCTCTAGAACACTCTTTTCTTCTTTGGCAATAAAACATCTTCTTTCTCTTTCTTCCCTCTCTCTTCTTTGCTACTCTATTTCTTCGGCTCAACTCAAACTGTATCAAACCATTAAAAAAAAAAAAAGTACATAATCCATATTTGGCACAGAGAAACCCTTATGTACAGCAACACAATAGACTAAAATGGCCACCAAAAATTTGACAACTTTTCCTTCTGCCCTGACCCTGCATTAAATTTCCCACATTAAAAAACATGCACTAACGCGGCTCTCTGCATTGCTCTGTAATAGCTAATAGCTTTGTTTACATGTGATTTGCATGCAGCCACGCTAAGCATACCATGGGTTTCACAGCATGGGAGTTTTTGGTGCTAAAACCCATACTACATGCCAGAGTTAGGTTAGCACTGAAAACTTGCACTAAAACAGGAATAAAAACCCTGCAGTAGGCTTAGCATGGCTTATTGTATTGGTCCCCATATAATTAGTTTATGTGGGCTGCAAAAATGTAATCCCATCTCCTTCAGAGGACGTGTAGAGCTCAGGTTTGAAAAAACTAAGCAATTCAAACATTCATACAAACATGCTAAGTTGCTGTAATTTACTTTCTACAATACCAGTATTATGTTTTGTCCCTCTCTATGAAGCCATATGGCCAAATACGGCGCATGTCGGGGAACAGATCCTCTGTGATCATACAGTTACCACTTAAGAAATGTTAAAATACTTCAGTGTCAGTTTTTGAACTACTTGATTGAAAGATAGACTTTGAACATTCTATGATATGTCTTCTTTCAGTGACAGTCTGTGAATCCTGGCCTGCGGGGGAGGGGGGGGGAACGACACACAGTCAGTACCTGTGTGACAAACCTACTGTACCAAAGCTGAACTAACACCTGGAGCACAAATAGCTATAACTATCCTGTGAAAAAGTGGCAATGTAAATATTGCAATGTGCCCTAGAATACCAATATACCTCCTGTTGGGATGTGCAAATTGGAAAACTGAACAAGTTGGATTGCTACAGATCCCTACAGAGAAAATGTTTACTGGCATAATACTTCACCTCAGTCATAAATGCAAAAAAAAAAAAAAAAGATAGAGCCTCACCAAATACAGAAACTGAAAATCACAAAAAGCCAGACTCTGTATGCAGTGTAACACTGGATAAATATAGTAACATAGTTGATGACGTCAGATAAAGACCTAAATGGTCTATCTACTCTGCCTAGCAAGTTTTGTTTTGATTTTTTTTTGGGGGGGGTGGGTGGGGGTAGGGATAGTAGCAACTGATCCTCCATGCAGGCTACCCCCACGCCTTCTGATAAAAGTTGTAAAAGAAATATATTTCCTCCTATGCTGTGCAAAGTACAAAGATAACAGAGATACATGTTTCCCAAAGCTGACAGAGGAAATCAAACTTACAACAAAACAATGAATTGGAACAACTCTGAAATCCCAGGATTAAACAACATATTGACCACAAGGACTCCAATGTCTTTTTCCTGGGTGATGATTCCCAACACAGGACTCAGCATTATGTACCTTTAGTTGGGATTAATTTTCCCTATGGTTTGTTTTTTGTGTTTTGTTTTTTTTATTTAAATTACACATTGTAAAGTAGCCAAAAGAAGCTTTTAATCAGTAAGATATCAAACCTCACCAATCACGTGAACGGTGTGACTTCAAGCAAAGCACATACTGTTGAAGGGACACTCAGAAAAACAAGTACACAGTATCTGGAGCCAAAATACACATATTTGAAGCGTAGGATTCTACACATTTGACGTGCTGCTTCTGCTGCCAGGTTTTATGAATAAGTTTCATCTGTTAGATCATCTGTGGGCATAACCTGTTCTTTAGCATTCCCTAAGTCTTGCAATACCAGGTTGGTTACTGACCAAGGCACTGCATTTGATGTAGAATAGTAGCTATGTTTCCCCAAAGAGAGTTCTTTATATACTAAATTATGTTTACAGATTATTTCTACTGATTGAGGAAGCTACTGCCTGATGTTGATTTTATTTTGTCAAAATCAACATCCTGGGGTGCAGAGGGAGCTATGTTTTCATGTTGTCCATCAGAAACCTGGTTTAGAAAGGGGTTTCTCCCTTTTTGCCTATGAAGATAGAATTTAATATACAAGGCCCCAAGATTAATCTCTGTGCATGAGGGAAATCAATAAAAACACTTAAGTTTGATGTGCTTCTCTGCAGATTTCCTTGCTATGAATGCATGACAACTTTATGGATTATTTCATGCTAGACTGATTAAAGCTGCTGATCAGGTTCAGTTTGTGTTGACCACCTGTGCACCACTTCTGTGGATGTGCACATAGATGCAGGATGGTATTATTGCTTTAGCACAAGATATTTAGGGAGCTTCTATTTATTGTATATCACCATGGACCACAACATTTGTGACAAA
Source organism: Rhinatrema bivittatum (assembly GCF_901001135.1). Classification (NCBI taxonomy): domain Eukaryota; kingdom Metazoa; phylum Chordata; class Amphibia; order Gymnophiona; family Rhinatrematidae; genus Rhinatrema; species Rhinatrema bivittatum. The sequence goes on from NC_042617.1 coordinate 444,181,487, forward strand.
AGCTGCATTGCAGTCAACTAACTGTTATTCAACAAGAAACTGCTTGTGGCCATTTTCAATGTGGGAATTGGAACGTTTGTGAATGGTGGAAGGTGACTCTTGGAACAGTCCAATTTCAGGTTTGAGGTATGCCCATCACATGACAACTAATTGCAATTCAACATTTGTGGTCTATGTTTTAATTTGTAGGGATGTGAATCGTTTTTCAACGATTAAAATTATCGTCCGATAATGTTTATATCGTCTTAAATCGTTATAGAACACGATACAATAGAAATTCTAACGATTTATCGTTAAAAATCGTTAAATCGTGTTAGTGCGCACTAACTCGAGTTAGTGCGCACTAACTCCCCGTTAGTGCGCACTAACTCGATTTAGTGCGCACTAACTGAAATGATACAAATAAACACTTTCCAGGTCACTGAAGGTCAGTTAGGAATGAATATGTGTTCCTATGGCTGGCTGCCCTCTTATCTATTGATGTTACCAAGGTTACCACTGAGGTGATGGTTGGGGGGATGGGAAATGGAACTGGAAACTAACGAACACCAACAGAAAATGAAACAAAGTGTTCACACTTCCCAGGTCAGTAAAGGTCACTTAGGAATGAATATGTATGTATGTATTCCTATTGGCTGGCTGTGCTCTTATCTATTGATGTTACCAAGGCTAATACTGAGGTAATGGTTGGGGGGATGTGAAATGGAAACAGTTGGAAGCTTGACAAAAAAAGTAATGTAATGATCAGCACTCACGTGACTAGAACTTGTTTGTTTATTATTTTTGTTAGCAGGCACCTGAAATGCTAGTGCATGTTGAATTTGCCAATCACTGTGCATTTTAGAAAGGTGGTCCTGGCTGGAACTGTACACAGTTCAAATATATGTAATTGATTGTTGGTAAGTGTATTTTTTAAGTAGCCACACTGGCACAAGTATGTTTACTTTTCCTCCTACTTAACTCACTAGCTCAGCTTTGTAAGAAGGGCTTCTCTGCTTGTGTGTTGTTTTTGTTTGGTGTGAGGAGAGCAGAAACATCAGATCTTTATTCAATCTACTACAGTCATCTCTTACAGTGCCCTATCCCTATTAATACCAGGAGTGTTGTGATCTTCCTGCACACAGTGCCCTAACCCTGATACCAGTCTGAGACAGCTCCCTCCCTGCATTACTAGTGAGAGGCTGGCTTCACAGACAGGGGGAGCTGCCTGACCCTCACTCCTGACTTCCCCCATGTCCCAGCTAGTGAATGGTGTGTGGGTGAGGGGGGGGGGAGGATGGTGAAGTCTGAGACAGCTCCCTCCCTGCATTACTAGTGAGAGGCTGGCTTCACAGACAGGGGGGAGCTGCCTGACCCTCACTCCTGACTTCCCCCATGTCCCAGCTAGTGAATGGTGTGTGGGTGAGGGGGGGGGAGGATGGTGAAGTCTGAGACAGCTCCCTCCCTGCATTACTAGTGAGAGGCTGGCTTCACAGACAGGGGGGAGCTGCCTGACCCTCACTCCTCCGGGGTATTGTGATCTTCCTGCACACAGTGCCCTATCCCTGATACCAGGGTGTTGTGATCTTCCTGCATGCAGTGCCCTATCCCTATTAATACCAGGAGTGTTGTGATCTTCCTGCATGCAGTGCCCTATCCCTATTAATACCAGGAGTGTTGTGATCTTCCTGCATGCAGTGCCCTATCCCTGATACCGGGATGTGTGCAAGAAGATCACAACACCCCCGGTATCAGGAATAGGGCACTGTGTGCAGGAAGATCACAACACCCCCAGTATCAGGAATAGGGCACTGTGTGCAGGAAGATCACAACACCCCTGGTATTAGGGATAGGGCACTGTGTGCAGGAAGATCACAACACTCCTGGTATTAATAGGGATAGGGCACTGTGTGCAGGAAGATCACAATACCCCTGGTATCAGGGTTAGGGCACAAGTTCTAGTCACATTGACTGATCACATTACTTGTTTTGTCAAGCTACCAACTGTTTCCATTTCCCATCCCCCATATACTGTCAGTAGGAAACTTGGTAACATGAATAAATAAGAGGGCAGCCAATAGGAATACATATTCATTCCTAAACTGACCTTAACTGACCTGAAAAGTGTCAAATTGTATCATTTTCAGTTAGTGCGCACTAACTCCCGTTAGTGCGCACTAATCGGAAAAAACGATTTTTAACGATTTTTTAACTAAAAAATCGTGCCTAAGACGATTTTCTTGCCCTGCCACACGATTTCTATCGTTAAGACGATATGGAAAACGATTCACATCCCTATTAATTTGTCCAGGTCCCTTATTATATGTGGATCACATAAAAAGGCCGGTAAAAATGAGAGTAACGAAGCACAAAAATTGTGTGAATGCTTTAAAACTACAAGCACCTATTATACAGCACTGCATATCTGAGCATTATACATCTGAAGAATTATGTTGGATAATGTTTGAACATGTACCTCCCCCTAAGTGTGGTAGGGATAGAATAGCATCATTAAGCAAAAGGGAGCAAAATTGAATTTATAAATTACATTCTGTTACAATGCTGAGATTTAATGGGACTCACAATCCTATATGATCACAAAGATGATAGTTGAGGGATTAGGATTGGTTAAGAGTGAGCATGTGATTTCTATTCATGAAATGATTGGTGGATTCTAGCAGATCTGGGAGTTTGAAATATGCATCTTGTTTCCTGTTTTAGACAGCCGTCAATTGAACCGCAGGACCTTCCAAATGAGAAAGATGAGTTGTTCAAAAAATGGATCCATGAAGGGCAAGGAAGTTGGACTGAAGTCATTATAAGCAGTAGGGGTGTGCATTTGTTTGGAACATATTGGTAATCCGCAATGTATAGGGCCATATTCATTGTATTCGAGGGGAAGCGAAACGTATCACGATTCTCCATTAATACAATGAATCTTCACCGAATTATTCGGTCGTCTAAAGGAGCGAATTTAAGCAAACCCCCCACCCTCCTGACCCCCCCAAGACTTACCAAAACTCCCTGGTGATCCAGCGGGGGGTCCAGGAGCCATCTACTGCACTCACGCCGTCAGCTGCCGGTATTCAAAATGGCGCCGATAGCCTTTGCCCTTACTATGTCACAGGGGCTACCTGTGCCATTGGTCGGCCCCTGTCACATGGTAGGAGCAATGGATGGCCAGCGTGATCTTGTGCTCCTACCATGTGACAGGGGCTGACCAATGGCACCGGTAGTCCCTGTGACATAGTAAGGGCAAACGCTATCGGCGCCATTTTGAATACTGGCAGACGACGGCCTGAGTGCAGGAGATCTCTCCTGGACCCCCGTTGGACCACCAGGGACTTTTGGCAATTCTTGGGGGACCCTCCTGACCCCCACAAGACTTGCCAAAAGTCCCTGGTGGTCCAGCGGGGGTCCGGGAACGACCTCTTGCACTCGGGCCGTCAGCTGCCAGTATTCAAAATGGCGCCGATAGCCTTTGCCCTCACTATGTCACAGGGGCCGACCAATGGCACCGGTAGCCCCTGTGACATAGTAAACTCAAAGGCTATCGGTGCCATTTTGAATACTGGCAGCGAATGGCGTGAGTGCAGGAGATGGCTCCCGCACCCCCCGCAGGACCACCAGGGAGTTTTGGTAAAGCTTGGGGGGGTCAGGAGGGTGGGGGGTTGTAGTTAATTCAATTTTAGCTTGGAAACGAATAAGAATGAATGCATGAACGTATCGGGGGCCCACCTTGCCGAATGCAACGTATCTGCCCCCGACGAATACAAATACCGAATGCAACATATACCGTCCCTCTGCACATCCCTAATAAGCAGCTGTTTCTAAGTGCGATATAATATTTCTGCAGATAAATACTTTTTGATAAAGATTTTTAACTGCATAATCAAAAAAATTGAAATTTTTGTATGAGAAGCAATTCAGTTGAGTTTATGGAACAGATGATTAAAATATAGAGCACCAGTATAAACCAACCCAATGGTGGGATCTTGCTCTGCTGTGAATATTCCTTTGTGCTGCTCATTATGGGGTAGATTTTAAAAGGTGCGCACGGGCGTACATGTGCCCGCACTACCCGGCATGCACACATCTACGCCTGATTTTATAACTTGTGCGCACAGGCACGCGCAAGTTGTGAAATCGGGGGTCGGCGCGCACAAGGGGGTGCACAATTGTTCCCTCCCAGGATGCTCCAAAATCAGAGCGGCTTTTGAGGGAACTTCCCTTCTCCCTAGTTTGGCCTTCGCAAGCCTTCCCCTAATCTTTCCCCCCCCCCCCCCCAGCCCTACGCTAACCCTCCCTGACCTTTGTTTTACCTTTTGCGCCTACCTCCAGGCAGGCGCCAGTTGCATGCGCCAGCAGCCTGCCGGCACACGAACCTCCGACACAGCGGAAAATGGCTGCTATGTCGGAGGCCTCTGGCCCCACCCCCGCTCCGCCCCTGGACCGCCCTGCCCCCGGACCGCCCCTTTTTGCAAGCCCCAGGACTTACACAAGTCCTGGGGATTTACGCGCGTCACCGGGCCTTTTTAAAATAGGCCCGGTGCGCGTAACCCCCCCCCTACGCAGGTAAATCCTTTGGATTTATCCGCTTAGGGCTTTTAAAATCCGACCCTATATTTGTGTGAGTCTTGTTATTGCTGAAGCATTATTTCGGATATGGATATTTCTTAACAGTAATAGCTTTGTGCAGATTTCCATCCTTTGTTTTTACTGTCTTATCACCAGATTTAGACATATGTTAGAAAAGAAATCCAGATAGCTAAGCAAACCCTAATATGAGCCTCTGCAGTACTCAAACCTAATCAGTGGTGGCTTTACCTATGTGGCAGCCTGGGTAACTGGCCAGGGCCCAGGCTTGAGGGACTCTTAAAGGCAGATGGAGATAATTTACTACATGATCTCTTCTGTCACACTCTCGCCGATTACAGTGAGAGCAGCAGTGGCTGCCACTCTCTAGCAATGGGAGGAGGGGGTGCAGGTAAAGAAGACTCACAGCCACAGTACAAGGGAGGCATATGCATGAGGTGATACTATTTTATGCACCTCTGAAGCCTTGTGCTTGCAAATTACTGCTGTCATTACCTATTCCTCAGATAGGGTTGCCAACTGGCTCCAGATTTTCAGGACAGGTTGATCCAGCCCTTGTTTTACCCCATTGCATGCTGGGAGTTATTCTGATTTCACCATTGCATTCCTTAAAAAGAGCAAAACTATAAGAATTCCTGATCCTCTCTTGCATATATTTTACTCTCATGTCTTCTGTGTGTTTACCCCCCTTGTGTCTCTCCCCTATACTTTTCCCTGCCATAGCTCTGCTCCTATGTCCTTGTTCTCACCTGTTTCTGTTCCCTCATGACACTTTCCTTCCCATACCTCCTATTACCGGTCCCTCCTCCCCAAGTGTCAATAACAACTCCGTGCCCCTTTCCCAGTTGCATTATTCCCCAGAGGATTTCAGAATCTGCTGATATATAATGCTTTTAAAAAGGAAAAAAAATGTATATCATAATTGTGAGATGAAATAGTCAAGCATGTGATACCATTTATGATATAATGGCAGTACGATAATATGAAACAATATATTTGCCAGTGCTATTAAAACTTCAAATTTCTTGTTCTTTCTTCATCTATGTTAGAACCATAATTTTTCTCTAGTACATATATTTTTAATTAAGAAGTTTTATCCTATGTTTAATTAGTAGCTTCCCCTAAATTACAGATTCTAAATTGAAAACTGTTGATAAATACAGTGCAGAATTAAATTTATATACATTAAATAATGATTTACAATGGTGTGGTAAATAAAGTCCCAATTCATATAAATGCTTTAACATAGGGACACAAAATCTTTGTAAAAATGGTTTTATTAATAGCAAGTAAGTGCGTCTTGACTAAGTGGATACCACCATCTATAATCCTTTGGAAAGAGAAAATGTTAGCTTTGTTGTAGTTGGAGATATGATATTGGAAGCCTGTAAGATATATAGGCATTTTAAAGTATTTCTTTTATTTTTTCTGTATTCTCTTTATTCGCGCAATAAGGGGCAGATTTTCAAAGGGGAACGCGCGTAAGATAAGTGCCTACCCCACGAAAACCTGCCCGAAGCTCCCCCTGCGCATGTCAACCTATGTTAAATAGGCTTGGCGGCGCGCACAAGCCCCGGGATGTGCATAAGCCCCGGAGCTTTCCTGGGGTGGGTGTCGGGGGTGTGTCGTGGTGATGCGTCATCGGGGGGCAGGGCCGCAAGCGTGGTTCCGGCCCGGGGGCGTTTTGGGGGCGAGGCCGAGGCCTCCGAAACTGCTCCAGGGCCGGGGAATCGCGCGCCGGCGGCTGGCCCGGCACGCGCAAGTTACGCCTGCCTCAGGCAGGCGTAACTTTACCAACAAAGGTAGGGGGGATTAGATAGGGCTGGGGGGGTGGGTTAGGTAGGGTTATGGAGGGGAAGGTGCGGGGGATGGAGGGAACGGAGGCAGGCTGCGCGGATCGGCGTGCGTAGGCTGCCGATTTTGCGCAGCCTTGCGCACGCCGACCCCGGATTTTAGAAGATACGCATGGCTACGTGCGTATTAATTAAAATCTGGCGTACTTTTGTTTGCACCGGTCGCACAAACACAAGTACGCGCGGGCGCAGTTTTTTAAAATCTACCCCTCAGCAAAGGCACCAACACATAACATGGTATACAAAACTCAGGGGTAGATTTTCAAACCGCGCGAATTGGCGTACTTTTGCTGGCGCATCAGGCGCAAGCAAAAGTACGCGGGATTTTAGTAGATACGCGCGTAGCCGCGCGTATCCGCTAAAATCCTGGATCGGCGCGCGCAAGGCTATCGATTCTGTATAGCCGGCGCGCACCGAGCCACGCAGCCTACCCCCATTCCCTCCGAGGTCGCTCCGAAATCGGAGCGGCCTCGGAAGGAACTTTCTTTTGCCCTCCCCTCACCTTCCCCTCCCTTCCCCTACCTAACCCACCCGCCCGGCCCTGTCTAAACCCCCCCCCCCTTACCTTTCTCGGGGGATTTACGCCTCCCGGAGGGAGACGTAAATCCCCGCGCGCCAGCGGGCCACTAGCGCGCCGGGACGCGACCTGGGGGCGGGTACGGAGGGCGCGGCCACTCCCCCGGGCCCACCCCCAAAACGCTGCTGACACGCCCCCAAAACGCCGCACCGACCGGGCCCACCCCCCGACACGCCCCCTCGCCAAACCCCGGGACTTACGCAAGTCCCGGGGTCTGCGCGCGCCGGTAGGCCTATTGAACATAGGCGCACCGGCGCGCAGGGCCCTGCTCGCCTAAGTCCGCCCGGATTTAGGCGGATTTAGGCGAGCAGGGCTCTGAAAATCCGCCCCTCAGGGTATAAAGCACAATTTCAAGTCCATATGTATCTACTTTTAATCCATACAGTGCTGTTATGCATTTTAATCCCTGTTTCTCCCTTCCCCCACCATAATACTCTCCTACAGCCATACAAATTGTCATCCACAGATAATCCCTAAAGCAGAACGATTCCCTTCTGCCCTACCCATTCTTGAGAATAACCTTTCTCAAGAAAAGCTTTTTGGGTTTTTGTCATAAAACGTTTTGCATGTCACCACATAATCTTTGCATATTATTGTTCAATAATATTCTAATATATTGCATTCCATTCCATTGTTTTATTATACTAATAAGAATACATATTTATACAGTGCCTATTAAGCTCTGAAACTTGAAACAGTCCCTATGAAGACATGTATTTATGGTATTGTTTGAATTTAACTATTATATATTGTTGCGATCCTGCTCACGGCAGCACCGCGAGCAGGCTCTTACCTTCCTCGGTCGGCCCGGCCTGACCCCCGACATTGTCACTGGCATGGCAGGAGCCGTGCCGGGGTTCCTTGCAGTGGCCAGAGGCCGCCATCGTGCCGGCGCAGCAGGAGCCACGCCGGGGCTCTCCCTTGCGGCCAGATCCACGCTGTGTCATCCTGCACGACCCGGAGGTCACTCCTGGGGTCCTTGGATGGCAGGGAGGTCGTCCCTGCCAGTTCCGGTGTTCTTCATGGCATGGAGCCGCCCCGGTGTTCCAGCGCGGCGGGGAACCACCATGAACCAGCCTCCCTCCTTCACGGCTGAGCCGCTGATGTCATCGTCCCACAGCCCAGAGGCTGCAGCCGACGCCCATTCCCCTGCAGCCTGAAGGCTGCGGTCCTGTGTCTCCCTTGCAGCGTGGAACCATCCTCAGAAGCCTCTTCAGCAGCAGGGAGCAGCCTCCCACGTCGTGGCCTGCACGGCCCAGCTCCAGCTCCTCTTCAGTGTCAGCATCTGCAGGGCCATTGTCCAGGGTCCTGCAAACTTCCTGTTCCTGCCCTACTAGGGGCGGGCCCACGTCTCCTCTCCACAGTTAAAGGGTCAGGAGGGAGTGATCCCTCTGGCCCCACCTGCAAGCTCCTCCCTGGGTGTTCTTGCTTCAGCCTACAAAAGGCTCCTCAGGTCAATCTTTCCTTGCCTTCGCAAGGAGCAAGTCCTCCTTAGGACTCCACATCTTCCAGCTTCTCCAAGGCACTATGTTCCATGTGGGATCCCTTGTCATCTAGATGTTCTTCGTTCCTTGGTCTCTTGTCTTCATCCTTGTTCCAGATGTTCTCCATCATCCTTGTTCCAGATGTTTTCCATTGATGTCCTGTTCCAACCTGATGTCTTCATCCTTGTCCAGATGTTCTCAGCTCCACTCTGACCCATCCCTCGTGGTCCGCGACCAGCTCGGCTGGGTTAAGTAGGGCACGTAGTGGTCCAGTGGTCTGCGACCACTCCCGCTGGAGTGTGTAGGGCGCTGGTGAGTCTTCCATCAGATGGTGCTGAGGAGTCATCTCGTCCCTCATCTGATTTGCCTTGTTCCTGTTGTTCTTGATTCTTCCATCTGATCATCATCATGTTCCCAGTTCCAGATTTTACCTCCTTGTGGTCCATCTTCAATCCAACGTTGGGATACCTTCAGATGAGTCTTCCACGCTGGGTCGGAGGTTTCGTCCTCTTTCAAATGACCTGTCAGGTGCATCAATCACGCTGGGTTCCTGAGTCTCCTTCCAGGACGTGGCTACCAGGAGTCATAGCCAGTTACCTTCATCCGTCTGTCCTGACGTCCTTCATCTTGGATCTCCAGTCCTTCTTTTCAGTACTCATTGCCATCTTGAACTCTAATGTATTTGAGTCGATGTCAGCTTTGCTGCTTCGCCTCCAACGTGGTCCGCGACCACCCCGGCTGGGGTGAGTAGAGTGCATGGTGTGCAGCATTTCTTACTAGTCCTTCCTCAATGTCTGAACCTTTGTCTGAATCCACATCTGATTCTTCGACTTCCTCAATGCCTGAGTCTTGTCCTGTGTCAGATGGCTTCGACCGCCTTGTCCTCTGTCCAGCCTGCTGCTTTTCGCCGCTTCCCAGCCGCAGTCCGAAAGGGCTTGGAATGGTCGGACGACCATTCAGAGACCACCATTGCGTTGGTGGTCTCACGGTAGCGTACAGGTCCGGGAGAGAGTCAGAGTCTTCAGATTCCTCCAATCTTCCCAGCAAGGACGTCTCACCACAAGGGCACACATCCCTAGTCCCACAATGGAAGTGCCCCCTAGCACTCTCTCCCTTCATGACAGCTGCATATATGTGATATTTTGTTTATAGTAGGGATGTGAATCGTTTTTTGAAGATTTAAAATATCGTCCGATATATTTTAAATCATCAAAAATCGTTAGGGCCACGATACAATACCAATTCCCCCGATTTATCATCAAAAAATCGTAAATCGGGGGAAGGGGGAGGGCAGGAAAACCGGCACACTAAAACACCCTAAAACCCACCCACAACCCTTTAAATTAAATCCCCCACCCTCCCGAACCCCCCCCCCCCCAAATGCCTTAAATTACCTGGGGGTCCAGCGGCACACTAAAACACGGCACACTAAAACCCCCTAAAACCCACCCCAACCCTTTAAATTAAATCCCCCACCCTACCGAACCCCCCCCCCAAATGCCTTAAATTACCTGGGGGTCCGTAGCGGCGGTCCGTATCTTAAATTACCTCCGTAGCCTTAAATTACCTGGGGGTCCATAGCGGCGGTCCGTAGCTAAATCGGGGGAAGGGGGAGAGCAGGAAAACCGGCACACTAAATCGTGTAGTCTTCAGCCGGCGCCATTTTGCAAAATGGCCGCCGCAAAATGGCGGCGGCCATAGACCAACACGATTCAACGCAGGAGGTCGTTCCGGACCCCCGCTGGACTTTTGGCAAGTCTTGTGGGGGTCAGGAGGCCCCCCCCCAAGCTGGCCAAAAGTTCCTGGGGGTCCAGCGGGGGTCCGGGAGCGATCTCCTGCCGCGAATCATTTTCCGTACGGAAAATGGCGCCGGCAGGAGATCGACTGCAGGAGGTCGTTCAGCGGGGGTCCGGATATGGGAGATATTTCCTCTCTATCTACCTGAAGAAAATGAGCAATCTGCTGCCAAATCCACAAAGTATGCATCAAAATGGGGCTTTTCCTGCAGATCCTGCAGCATTATGGAGAGTCACACGCAAGAATGGAAGCATTGCTAAACTTACAACTTCAGCCTGTTCACTCTCTAAAGCTACCCATGGTTGGTCCGAACCACAGATCCAAGCTTGGAGACAGACTAACCTGGCAGCTTAGTAATAGGCAAGGCCATCCTATCCTGCTGCTTTCTCTACCATAGTTGACTCAACTTGATCTTAGCGGGCTTATCATTCCAGATAAACTTACCCATGAGTCCACGTAAATCAAAAAATACCCTATTAGGCACAGCACATGGGACATGTTGGAATCAATATAATAAACTAGGAAGAATATTCATCTTGAACAGATTAATTCTTCCTACCCATGAGATAGGCATCTCACCCTGGTCTGCATCTTTTTCTTAATGTCCCCAATGAGGCCACCAAAAATTAAAAACAATGCAGATCCCTGGGGAAATATATACACCAAGGTATACAAAGCCATCTTGCACTACTCGTAAGCTAGAGAAACATTGTGGGATTGGCATTTTCCTATCAATAGGGAAGATCTCAGATTTATCTATATTATCTTTGTACCCTGAAAGGATCCTACACTCATCCAAAAGGCTTAACAGGTCAGGCCCCGACATGGATGACAATGACAAGTAAATCAAAATGTCATCCGCATAAAGAGAAATTTTCTGTTCCCTACCACCCAGGTAATACCACGAATACCAGCATGCTGCCTTATGGCCACAGCTAATAGTTTAATTGCTAAGTCAAAGGGTAGAGGGAACAAGAGGTAACCCTGACACGAACCCCTAGCGATATTAAAGTAAGAGGATAATGATCTATTGATCAAGACCCACCCTCTAGGTCAATGGTACATGGCCCTAACCCAAACAAGATACTGATATGGTAATCCAGCAGCAGCAAGAGACTGAAACAAGAAGGGCCAATCCACCCTATCAAAATCCTTCTCAGTATCCAAAGAGATGACCAATGCCTGCTGGCCCCCTTCTTAGCCATTTGCAAAATGTTGAATATTTGCCTTGTGTTTGCGGTGGAGACCCTACCCCTCACAAATCCCATCTGATTCATTTGAACCAAGCTGGGCAAAACTGCCTCCAACCACATCTGCAATACCTTCACTAATATCTTCTTAGAATTCAACAGAGAGATAGACCAACAAGAACCGCATTCAGCTTCTCATGGATCAAAGTAATTGTAACATTAGCCATGTCATATAATGCTATATCTGACTCATTAACCCTTTGAAACAATAAAATAAGAAAGGGAGCAACCTTCAGGAGAAATTTCTTGTAAAACTCCACATGAAAAACACACTCGGACCCGGACACTTCCCCCCTGGCAAAGCTTTAACCACACTTTGAATATCAAGCAGAGAAACAGGGGCTGCCAGCTTAATTTTCTGATCAGCTCACAATTGAGGTAGGTGGAAACCCTTTAAAAAAATGTTCAATACTCACCTGATGGAGAATCAGGTGCAGAATAGAAATCGGAAAAATACTGCACAAATAATCACTCTATGTCTCCCTAATCTGAGGTGACCTAACCCCTCATGTCATGTAGAGAAACTGTGTGGGACTTATCTGCCCTCTTCTTAACCAGTCTTGCCAATAAAGTACCCGGCTGTCCCCATGCTCATAGAATTTTAACTTTGAATACTTAAGAGCACACCCAAACTTTTCTATCCCCAATGATTTTAAGTCCCTCAGTTTAGCCTCCAACAGTTTATACATGTGTGGAGAACAGTCAGACTTATGCCTCGCCTATCAAAGTGGGATTTTAACTGACAAAGAAAAGTAATTTCATATCAATGAATACCCTCATGTTCCAGGGCTATATAGTTCCCAAAATTTCATAAATCAATCACACAACACGCCGGGAGACCTTTCATATTGGCAAAAGGGTTGATACTAGAGCCCTTATCAATATTCATTGAATGCCTGTTGAAACCGTTTGTGTCAAAAGCTTAATATATTACAGGAAATGAGCATTGATACAGATGTGTGACTGGTGACTATGGATGTAGAGTACTTGGATACAGTAATTCCATAACACATTATCCCTTCTCTAATCGATCTTCACTATCTTCCAATAAAGTTCAGAATCCATTACAAAGTATTATCCCTCATCTTTAATATCATAAACAACTATGATCCACCTCCTCCAGGAATAACAATAAAAAGCTACAGCCCACAATGAGATCTTAGATCTCAAAACAAAAATCTTCTTATAATTCCTTCAAATCTGAACACTCATCTAACCCAAATAAGAGAACAAATGTTCACAATAGCAGGACCCAAACTATGGAATGATCTACCCGGATCAATAAGACTGTTAATGGAAAAAAAACAAATTTATTTATTTATTTATTTAATTCTTTTTTTATACCGACATTCATGACAAGTCATATCACATCGGTTTACATCAAACATTGGAGAATTACATTGAACAGGGGGTATTAACTTGGCCGGTAACAAGGGTAAAGACCCTGGTGAAAACAACCTTGAGCTGAACAACCTTGAAAGGGAGGTAACAAGTGAAAAAACTAGGGTAAAATGAGAACGAGATTCATAAAATACAAAATAACTTATGTCTTATGTATCAAACGCTGTGGTATCAAAGGGTAAGGGTGTATGGGAAGCCGGGTTGGGAAGAGAAGGGAGGGGGAAGGGGTACACATCGGAGGAACAATGGAGACAAGGAGTGATAAAACTTAAGAGGGTAAAAATTAAGAAATTCAAACAGCAACTTAAAACCTGGCTCTTCAAAAAAGCCTATAAACTAATGTAAAGAGATATCTGATAAGCCACTTAATGAACATTATTACTCCAGAAATATTACTTCTTCTCAGCACATCAAATAATATTTGAATAAAATCTATTCCAAACTAAACAGTAATAATCAATATTAGATTGTATTGCATTCGTGGACCCTTGGCTCGAGGTGGTGTTGGCCTCACCTATGGGGAAAACCCCCACAGGTCCCCACCGTCAGGTGGCAAGGCTGGATGGGAAGCAGAGGCCAGCTGGAGCTTCGCCACTACCAGCCCGCATTCCCCACAGGTTGAGCCCTTGGGTACCAGGGCCGGCTGGTCTTAGGTGGGCCTCTGCATGGATGATCCCAGGGAGTAGACGAAGGAGCACGGTGGCAACCAGCAGAGAGAGGTTGTAGGTCTGAAGCCAAGGGCAGCACCAATCCAGTCCAGTAGGCCAGGTACAGGAGAGCAGAGGCATGAGGCGTGGTCGCGTCTGGTCCAGAGATCTGAGGTAGGCAGCAGTAAGCGTGGTCAGGTTCCGCTCCAGAAGGTCAGAGGCAGGCAGCGGTAAGCGAGGTCAGGTCCGATCCAGAGGTCAGAAACAGGCAGCAGGAACAGGAACAGGAGAACAGAGAACTGGAACAGCAACTCAGGAACTCGAGCAAGCAAGAACGAGGAGACCCATTGCCAAGGCAAGCTCTGACTGTCAGAGCTTGCCTTATATACCCAGGACAGGCAACATCATCATTAGGGGCCGTGGGAAACTTTCCCGCCGCAGCCCCTTTAAATCTTGACCGGCGGCAAGTGCGCGTGCTTAGGGGCAGGGGCCAGGCAATGTGGCATGGCATCGCTCCCTCACCGCTGCTGGGAGGCGGCCCACACAGAGATCGAGGCAGCGGCACCCCCTCCACTGCAGAGGAGGTGAGGAGCAGTCCAAGCCGAGCCGGGAAACAGCAAGACCGCAATGGCATCCGGCAGGTGCAGCAGGAGCGAGAAGAGCAGTGGCCTGGACCTGGCACCAAGAAATAGGGGCAGGCCTCTTGGGACCGGGAATTGTAACAGATTGTTAACTTTGAATGTTTTGATTAATCAATAGTATTACAATAGATACCATTACTCTAAATTAGAACCTGTTAAAACAATATTTTACAATGTAATCAAATGCAATTTATGTAACAATTGTGATCTTCTATTGGACTGATGGTATATAAAAGCGTAAATAAATAAATAAACATAAGGTTCTACAGGTTGTCTCAGAGGTGTTAATACAGCGGTCTACACTTCACCAGATCCCCATGGATTTTATAATTGAACTAGCCCAGTTAGCATTGTGCTACAATTGTTTTGCATTTGATGGGGAATTATACCTACAAACCCACAGTATGCAATGGACACCTCCATGGTGCACGTCTGTGTAACATAATTTGAGGAACTTTGTATTTATAAGAACTTCTGGAGATATAATTTGGTTTGCTGGAAGTGATATAATGATGATTCATCATTTGGAAAGGCACTGAAGCATTCCTATTAGAAAACCACCAATGGATGATTCAACAAGATTATTTTGAACTATCATAAAGAACCAAATCTTTACTTGTTCATAAGCAAGGTAATAGCATAAGTACTAATTTATACTGAAATCCCAATGAATGAAATTGTTGAAATACCAAAGTTTTCATCCTTCAGTATTTAAAAGGATCTTCTTGGTGTATCATTTTTCAAGAAATTGGAGAGTATGTTCAGAGTTGAGTGATTTTAAACATCAAGCTCAAATCCTGGGACAACGGTTTATATCAAGAGGCTACCCATACCAGTGTGTTAGGCAGCTTATCACCATGCGTAATGTGCCAACCGGGATCTCTTATTAAGGCAATCAAAAGAAGAATAAATAAGTCATCATACTTGTGTGTTGCAGCACACACTGGCATCTGCACAAATATGTCAGGTGATAAGGAAGCATTGACCCATCCTACAATGTTATCCTAGTTTTCAAAAAGTGCCCGTGTTCACATTTTCGAATTGCAAAAATATTAAAGTGCACATAATTTGATCAGCATTTTGTGACACTTTGAAAACCATGGCAGACACTGTAGAGGAATTGGGTACTTTTCCTTGGGGTCAGAGTTCGATTTGTTCTTTGGTTTTGTGAGGGGACGACATTACTTCCGAGTGGACATCAAATAATGCTTAGGCACAGTTGGGTACATTTTAAAAAAGTATGCTGGGTTTTATAAGATACGCGCGTACCTTATAAAATCTGGGGTCGGTGCGTGCAAGGGGGTGCACATTTGTGCAACTTGCACGCGCCAAGCCCTGCGCGCGCCGCCCGTTTCCTCCGAGGCCGCTCCGAAATCGGAGCGGCCTCGGAGGGAACTTTCTTCCACCCCCCGCACCTTCCCCTCCCTTCCCCTACCTAACCCACTCCCTCGGCCCTATCTAGACCCCCCCTCCCACCTTTATCTGAAAAGTTACTACTGCCTCCGGGCAGTAGTAACTTATGCGCGCCGGCGCAGCAGGCCCCGACACAGGCTGCTGTGTCGGGGCACTCAGCCACGCCCCCGGACCGCCCACACGCCCCGGACACACCCCCGATCCGAAACCACGCCCCCCCCGTGGCCACGCCCCCAATCACCCATTTTTGCAAGCCCCGGGACTTACGCGCGTCCCGGAGCTTGCGCGCGCCGCCGAGTCTATGCGAAATAGGCTCGGCGCGTACAGGGGGGTTTTAAAAGGGTTACGTGCCTACCTTATGCGCATAACCCTTTTAAAATCCGGCCCCACATGTCATTTTCTTCACAGTGTATTATATATTTTTTAAATTAAATATCCCTGAAGTTTTAAAGCCTGTGTGCAATGGACTATGTTATTTTAATGAGTGAACATGTAAAAAATTATACAAACAGTGACTGCATGATGAAAGTTTAAAATGCTATGTGTTTTCACATCTTCAATGACACTAAACAACATGGAGGTATAAGCCCAGAGTTATGTGGATCATAGCATTGCAGTAAAATGCAGTACTGGACCAGTAAATTGGAGCCCCTGAAGCAGTGCCTGTTCCACAAAATATATCACATTAAAGGGAAGTAATTTCACTTTTATATGCAATTTTTGAAAATATATAGAAATATTTAATTGGACTAATGATTATGGGGCGGATTTTAAGAGCCCTGCTCGCTTAAATCCGCCCAAATCCGGGCGGATTTAGGCGAGCAGGGCCCTGCGCGCTGGTAGGCCTATTTTACATAGGCCTACCGGCGCGCGCAGAGCCCCGGGACTCGCGTAAGTCCCGGGGTTTTCGGAGGGGGCGTGTCGGGGGGCGGGCTCGAACCGCGCGGCGTTTTCGGGGCGTGTTGGGAGCGTTCCGGGGGCGGGCCCGGGGGCGTGGCCGTGCCCTCCGGACCCGCCCCCAGATCGCGTCCCGGCGCGCTAGCGGCCCGCTGGCGCGCTAGCGGCCCGCTGGCACGTGGGGATTTACTTCTCCCTCCGGGAGGCGTAAATCCCCCAACAAAGGTAAGGGGGGGGGTTTAGACAGGGCCGGGCGGGTGGGTTAGGTAGGGGAAGGGAGGGGAAGGTGAGGGGAGGGCAAAAGAAAGTTCCCTCCGAGGCCGCTCCGATTTCGGAGCGGCCTCGGAGGGAATGGGGGTAGGCTGTGCGGCTCGGCGCGCGCCGGCTATACGAAATCGATAGCCTTGCGCGCACCGATCCTGGATTTCAGTGGATACACGCGGCTACGCGCGTATCTACTGAAATCCAGCGTACTTTTGTTGGCGCCTGGAGCGCCAACAAAAGTACGCCTATTCGCGGTTTTTGAAAATCTACCCCTATATAAGTGCAACTAGCAGCAACAGAAGGCTAATACTGATGGTACAGTTTCAGAAGCCGAAATTGACTGCACAATTCATGGTTCACAACTGGTAATATGAGGTCCTTCTTTTGCATTATAAGTAAGCTGCAGTAAAGAAGTTCATTATTGTTAGAGTGCTTTGAATGGAATATATCATTTAAGTCATTGTAGCTATGACTGTGACTTCATTTTTTTTTAAAGTTTTCTGTTGAGTCATACATTCTTTTGGAATTAATCTTGCTTTACTTCCACTTTGCAGCTCAGCACAGTTGATGTCGTAAGGGCTTCCTAGCTCATGGTACTTGGCTTCCTTTGATGCTGATTACAGTATGAGCGAGATCTTTTCCAATATCACAATATTTCTCACACTTGCAGGCTATTTCTTTTTACATCAGTTTCTTATATTCCTATATTTCCAAGATTTTTACCTTTTCCATCTCAGTTACTGCCCCTATTAAATGATTGTCTCCAATACCCTCCTTGCCAGTTCCTGCCTCCTTCAATACTGCATTGGATGATGCCACTTGCAAGGCATCATGGAATTCTGAGGCTCTGGGAAACGGAGACAGTGGACCTCCCATCTCAATTTGATTTATGTTTAAATTGTAATATTTTGGTCAAACAAAGCATGAGCAAAGAGTAAAAGCAGTCAGGAGAAACAAAACAGAAAGTTGGGATATTTGCTTTCTTAATTTTCAGTTTTTGAGACCTTTGCATTAAATGCCAGTTATCCTTTTGACTATCTATATCCATTTCCACACCACTGGATTTCATTGCTGGTCACCAGGTTAACCTGAGCCACCAGCCAAAATCTAAATGTAGTGGCAGCTGTGACTCCAGAAGAACCCTAAAGATCAGTAAATAATCACTTAGTTTTACTGATAATCATTGTAGTGATAGCCCCAAATTGTCCATGATAGGCTGAGCCAGATCGGGACTTATCCCACTGCATCTACCAGCAGCCCTCTGCCTCTAAGAGGAATCTGAAAAGCTGATAGATGCAATGGAGCAAAATCAGGACTCAGTCATCCTGTTCATGACAACATTGAGCCGTCTATGCTTGTACCCCCAATGGGCTTTTAACTCTGAAGTCAAGGGATCAGGATAGGTACGCGAGTGAACAAAAAGGGACAAAACATTACCCATCCGATGTAACTGCAAGATGCAGAAAAGAGTTTCTTTTCGATTCAGCAATTCATTGAGGGAGGCCGTCAGAGTGAATTTTTGGACCTCACAGCTGCACATTGAAATGCCTCAATTAGAAACATTCTCTGTTGTACAAAAAAAAAAAATATATATGACTACATTTGCACACCGCCGCCTAACACACATTCCTTGGGTCAGCGTGGTTTGGAATGAAAGCCTTCCACCTACATTTAATTTCTATGAGTGACGTATGCTGTTGCTTGTTAGAGAAAAAAAAAAAAGCCCCAGGTAAAGTAAATGGAAATTCTAACCGGCAGCTATGCACCTGGTGTTTTTGCATGTCCCAATAGATAGAACAGTTGATAGAATTATGCCTGGATCTTCCACAACACCCTCTATTGACAATGTTCATTTTAGGTGTGGCAAAAAACACAGATCTAGGACACTGATATCAATGACCCATTGACAAGTGGTGTGAGAAAAGGACAAAAGGTTTGAAAGCTTGCCAAATCAAAAGACTGTGCTTCCTGTTAGCTTTAATAGAACTCATTGTTTCAATAAATCATTGTAAGAAAACACTAAATGAATCTTTAGTCTCCTTTTGTGGGATATATTAGGTAGGAAATGACACTCCTGCTGTACCCAGTCCAATAATGAAGAACTTCTGGAAGGGGAGCCCTGACATGGAAAAGATGGTGCGAGCTAAAATGTGCAAACTGTGCTGATGGACTCGTACTCAAATAGGATAAATGGAAAGATCCGTAATATGGGGGGGGGTTCAGAGGCAGTGTTGGGGTGCAGAATCCCACAGTGCTTTTGCACCAGTTTTTTACTTGTTCAATGGTTTCTATGGATGGAAATTAAAGCCTGGGATGGGAAATATGCTATTTCAAATTGTTCTAGAAAACAAACTTTCATAAGTTTTCCACTTTGCCTTTTCCTGATCATTAAATTTGGTGCTTACATTTTTATATGGAGCAGTATTCAAAGGCTCCATCAGACTGAGCGTGAGAACAATATGGGTTATGGTTACAGTGTGTACTTCCCTGCAATCCAGCTATTAGAGATTTTTAAACTGTACAAAGAGCCAACCCACGCCTGGTCATCAGCATCCAAAAGGGACGTTTTGAGCAATGTTTGTAAAACACGTGTGTATGTCACATTTTTAGATGATAGCTTGAGTGTATGCCATCTTATTAGCGAGCAGGTATATGTGCCAGCTATTTAACTGTATACTGTAAGTGCAAGCACACTTTTTTAGCACATTTCACTTTGTGTCTGTCCATTTGTCGAGGTAGGGAGAAGCAGCGAGCAGGCATTCAATGTGAAGCCATGAGTGGTGCAGTGGGACCAGCCAGCTGAAGGAAGAGGAGCTAGCATTGCAAGCAGCATTCCTAGTAGGGTTCTCAGGTCCCAGAGAAGCTGCCGGAAATGATCCCCAGGTCCCCCCCGACTCAAAACCTGGAGAAGCTAACAGCTGCCCTTTTGCTGCCACCTGCTCCAGTGATTCTTCTCTGGCATCTAACTGAGCTGTTTGCTGTGCTGGTGGCAGCACAGAGGTAGGGGGGGTGGGGGGGGGGGGGATAGAGCATGAAGGAAGGGAGGGGATGGAAAAGAGGAGGAAGAAAGGAAATAAGGGAAGGAGTAAGAGTGAAAAGGGTAAAGGGTATAAGAGAGTAGGAGAGAATTAAGAGGGTAGGGGAACAGAGAGAGAGCATGGGAAAGACTGAGGGGCTGACGCAATAAGATGTGCATTAAAGCAGGCGCTCTTATTGAGCGCCCGTTTTCCTAATGCATAGCCATATCTCCTGGGGGGCCCGATGCAATATTTTAATGAGCTGCAGCGTTAAAAAGGATGCGCTAGAGAAAAATTATGTGCCCCTAGCGCTCAAATGCATCAGGTGTCCAGGAGACGTGGCTGTGCCCTCACAATCACAACAGGCACGCAAGACGAGTGTCCGTTTTATCCCGCTTCAGGTTGATTTCGCCCAATATACGTGCACAATAGCAAGGGGCAAAATCGGCCTGGAGCGTGTATATTGTACATCCAGAATTGTTTTTACATCAGACTTGTATTCTTATACACTGCAAGCAGTAGATTCAAGTTTCACAACAATACTAAGTAGGAGGCACCACAGAGGACAGTATTTTAAAATTTGTAATGAGTCCTTGATTCACAGATTGACTTAATGCCAGCTACGGGGCTGGAATTAAAAAGTGTGCATTGGGGACCCAGCAATTTTCTGCATCGGGGGGGTAATAGCTAATAGCCTCATCTACATGGAATTTTCATATGATGAACACTATCGGCTACGCGTTTGGGCGTGCGTTTTGGACGCACTAATTTCCTTATTGCACTGGGTGCTAGTCTACCACATCCAAAATGTGTATCCAACTGCCCATAAAGCTGGGCGCTAGTCTGGGTGCACTTTATTGCATCGGCCCCTGATGGCAAAGAAGAGTAGAAAGACAGAGTGAGAGAAGACAGCATGGCGAATAGAGAAGGTGTGAGAGCATGGGGTGAGTGGAGTAGGAATGGAAGAGATCTGGGGGGAGAATATGGGGGCATGTGCTAGAGAACAGGGAGAGAATTTGGGAAGGGGAGAAGGATTGGAGGAAAGAGATCATGGAGGGTGGAGTGGAGAGTGCAAGAGAATTTGGAACCTCCTTACAATACATACCTGTATCAATAATACCACACACCCATCCCTCACACACATACACACATATGCATACTTCACCCATACCTATCAATCCCCCCACCTCATCTCACACACCCACAAACAAATACACCATACTCCGATATAGTCACAACACCCCCATAAACACACATCCTACCCTCTCACACACAATCTTTACCACACACCTACACCTTGCCTACCCCTGGAACCCATTCAATCACTTCCATCCCCAAATCCCCCTCCTCACATATATTTATTTATTTATTTATTTAAAACATTTTTATATACCGCATAATGGATAAATATATATCCGTCTAGGCGGTTTACACATGGTCAAAACATACATAGGATAAAAGTACAAACAATTGTTAAGAGGTTAATTAAAAAACTTGATATTATGCAATTATTGTAGCTAGAAAGCTTGGATAAATACAGCTACCTTCTCCCCCAGTATAAAGTGCATGACACACATATGAAAGTCATGAAGTTATAAAACATGCTCTTTAAAGTTGCCATGCCATTCTAGATTTGTTTTCTTATGGATTTGGTGGCTGGTCATGTTTGGCACTTTGGCTGTCCCCTCAATGCGTTCTCAGATGTGAGTTTTCAGATCTACATGGGAGGAGGCAGAAGCATCAGAAGAAAATGAGATACATTCCAGAAAAGAGTTTATAGACCAGGGATACGGCTTTGGGATTTATCTGATGAACAGGTATTCATTAGATATACATTTCATTTACATCTCTTAAAAAATGTGTGTTGGGGCACACTGTTGTGTTGTGAGGTACCGAGAGGTGTGTAGTGTGAGCAGCAGAAGGCTGCTTTTTCCTCATCGGCCCAGGCGACAGTTGGCCAACTCTTCCTTTATCAAACCCATCAAGAGGCTGCTCTCACTTCCTTCTCCTCTTCCTGACCCAGCGGGAGGCTTTTGCCGCCTCCTTCATCCAGATCAGAGAGAGTCATCACCAATGCCTGCTCTTCTGGGCTTGGTGGGACACCAAGTTTATCTTTCCCCACCGAGCACTGAAGCGATGCTGCTAATGCTCTTTTCAGCAGCTGGTAAGGAGGGAGGGAGATTCTGTACTGAACTAGAGGCTTTTTTGCTAGCTGGGAGCCAGGAGCGGCAAGAAATGTTGGTGCTGATAGGCAGGTAGGGGTAGGGGAGATGGAGCTGTGCTGCTAGGCAAGTAAGGGCAGGGGTATGGGTATGAGTACTTATAGGGAGACATGGAGGAGAAAGGAGTGTGGATTCTGCTAGGCAGGGAGAGATGGAGGACAAAGAGGTTCTCGAGTTTGCTGGGTGGTAGAGGGGAGAAAGAGGAGGACTGGGCCCCAATAGAGCAGGGGAGGGGGGAGACAGATGGGTTGTGGGTGCTGTTAGGCAGGGAGAGGAGGGAGAGGGGATTTGGGGCTGTTAGGGAGCAAGGAGTGGGAGAGAGGGGATGTGAGTGCAAATAGGCAGGCAGGCATGGGGAAATAGGTGCTCAGGAATCTGTCGGGCAGGAAAGTGTAAGGACATAGGAGGTCACAGCTGCTGGAGTGGAGGAGTAGCCTAGTGATTAGAGGAGTAGGCTGCAAACTGGAGAAGACAGACTTCAGATCCCATTACCACTCCATGTGACTTTGGGCAAGTCGCTTTACCCTCCATTGCCTTAGGTACCAACTTATACCTAGATGTTTTAAGCCATGGGTCTATTTTTCAAGGGAGGGGGAGTGTTGCTATGGTAGTGGTGCACCTCCCGTGACAAACATGGCGCATTGTTTTGTCTCGCAGCCAAACTCTGCGGGACAAAACAATGTGGCTTGTGAGCATTTAGGTGCAACCTCATGGGACCACCATCAACTTAAAGGGCTGGGCGCTGACACTGGTAAAAAGTAACGGTTGAGCATGGGTCAGGGCTGCTTCCCGGTTCAACCCAGGGCTGCCACTGGAAGTGACCCCAACACCTCAAAGTAAAAAAAAAAAAAAAAAAAGATTAACCTTGAGGTGCGGTGATGGGCACACAGTCTCTCTCCTGCTGGGGGATGAATCTCACACAGCTGCTTGACTCCTTTCAAAGCCACAGCCCCATCTGGCTTTCTTTAGCTGCAAACAATGCTGCTCTCTTCTTCTCTCCAGCTTTGCTCTCAGGCTAACCATCCCCTAGATGCAGGAAATACAAAAAACTGGGACATGCCTTTTTCCTCTCTCTCTTCGTAGGCTAGAGTCCACTCTGATGTATCCTTTCAGGTTATGCTAGATCCTCATTGATTCAACCTGTCAGGTGACCTCCTCAGTCAATCCCAAGGTCAGCCTGATTCCAGAGGGCCTATTTTAAGGGTGGACGCTGCAAAGGCAGCCCGCTGCATTGAAAAAAATCACTTGCCAGTAAATGACAGCTCTTCGCATCCCGTGGGTAGCCACAATAAAAGTCATGTCCATCATTAAACAAATCGCCCTAGAGGGGTTTTCTTCCATGTTTTCTTGCACAGTTAACCCTGCAGCTGCTGGTTTTCTTTAGAAGTACAGTCTTCCAGGCGCACATATCAAATCCTGGGTTTAAAATGAAGCAGCTTCCTTCTGGCATCTCTCCATTCACAGCAGGGAAAGGAAACATTGATTTGCAATTCCCAGCCTGCAAAACCTGGAACACAATTGTTACCAGTCCAGCTTTTATCCAATGTCCCTGGATTACACTATATAGTGCCAGCATAATGTAAGCTCATGGAGGCAGGGAACCAAGTTAGTGGACACTGCCACAGTAGCAAGAGATTCCGCTGAACTGGACTTGAAAAAAGGAAATGTATGTAGCTGCAGGCAATGATTCATATGCAAGATGAAAAAGGGTGAGTTCATAACAACATCTTGTTTGCATTGATTGCATGGCAAACTATAGTCTTACTGTGGCTCTGCTACTTTTTGACATGCTGTCCTATAGTGTCTCAAATGACCACATGTTTTCTGTGCAATAGACAACATGCTTTGTAAACATTTATCTTAAAAAATACACAACCGAGCTACATATGGGTAAAATATGTGGTCGGGTTGAGGATGCTTTAGAGGCAGTGTTCACAGCCCCTAGGGTGACGGAGGCCCAGTCATGGTGACACCTAGTAGTTGGCTTTAGGACCTGAAATTGCCTTGCTGCAGATGGAGCCCTGGGTTATGGCTACCCGCCTGGAGTATTGTTGCAATAACTGGATTAAATGAATTGGGAAGGAATATGAATTGGAGGGGGCGGACTCCTGAATAGCTGCAAATGGAGGCTCATAGCATTGTAGCCTAATAGAGGGTAAGCACCCCCCACTGAGCTGGAAGTCAAACCAGGAGCAGAAGGAAACTGCTAGGCAAAAAAAAAGAAAAATAATAATTATGTGTTGTAAACCCCCCCCTTCACTGCAGAGAACTTCACAAATCAATGCAGCAATCTGGGAAACTGGATTCTACTATGGGGGATCGACTAACCTGTAAGTCCCAAGGGAATCACATGCAGAATCTTGGGCTAATAATAGAATCTGCATACTATGAGATGCTCCAAAACAAAAAATTAGTGTTATTCAAGACATATCAAAGCTCAGCATCTACAAAAATAAATACAGCAGGATGCAAAGGCTTAACAGTCCAGAAAAAAAAAAAAAAAAAACAACAGAATGTAGCAGCCTCGAAAACAGACCAGACTCAGTCTGTAAACAATTCACAAACACACAATGCACCTCCTCATGCAACTTGACTAGAACACTGTCAGAAAAATGTGGACTTCTTTTCACTCCTAAAAGTTTCCCCTTCACTCAAATATTACCTCAAGATTCAGGAATCCTCTTTCCAAGTTCAACAGTATCAAACACCTAGTTGTACACTCAGTCTTCCAGACAACTCTCTTTCTCTTGTGGAGTTTAGGACAAACGTTCCAGAGTCCTTTTGATTGAACTTCCCTTGGCATTTTTCTACAAACAGATCGGAAAGTAAGACATGCTCTCCCAGGGGACAGAAAACCTGCCTTCTCCTGTTTGACTCTCCTCAACTCCTTTGTCGACAAAGTACTCTAGGAGTCCTTTATTAATTCTGTGGTTGACCCACCCTTTAGGGGATGAATTCTCACTGTCATTCAAACCAACTACTGCTGCCCCTTGAACTTCCCATGGCTGCAAAGCTCCCCTATTTCTCCAAGGGAAGTCCTTGCAGCACCATCAGGCCGATGCAGTATCAGCGTGCAGAAAATGGGCGCTCATGATTGAGCACCCATTCTCCTAACATGCACCAACCAATCGATCTCTCCGGAGTGCCCGATGTAATATCTAAATCAGCTGCCACGGTAAAAAGGAGGCACAGTAAAAATTGTGCACCCTTAGCGCTTCCTTGGCAGTGGGTACCCAAGAGAGGTGGCTGCCAGCAGGTTAGGAAAACGGACGCTCGATTTTATGAGTGGCCCTTTTCCTAATCTGTGTATAGCCGGGGGTTAGAAAAATTGACTCTCGTTAATTGAGCATCTCTGTTCCTAACCTGACTGCGGGCACACTTTTTTTTTTTCTAACATTCTCCTCCTTTTTGTTCCTCCAACTTAATATTGCCATGATATTAAGTCGGAGGATCTACAGAAAAGCAGTATTTTCTGCTTTTCTGTACACTTTTTGAGCTGCTTAAAAACATCTGCTCCGGGGCAGGCATTAATTTTGGAGAGTAAAAATGTACACATTGGGCGCACATTTTTTTTTTGCATCAGGGAGAATATCTAATAGCCTCACCAGCATGAATTTATATGTGATGAGGGCTATTAGTTTCGTGTGGGGGTGGAAGCGTTTTTTGGAGGAACTAATCCCCTTATAGCATAAGGGGCTGTGGACACATGTCCAAAATGTGCATCCAACCACAGGTTAACTGTATTGCATCGGTCTATATATGTGGTATGGACACAAAGTTTGCCACTGAGCTTCATTATCAAAACTTGAATATGCTGATGAGAGGGGTTATCCATGTGTCTAATACTATCTCAGTATACTTAGATGTTTACAGCAATATTATTTTTCCAAAGTACAGCATGCTTCTGAAAAGACTCTTCCAAGTTGGTAAAACTAATGGAAGAAGCAGCACCAGAAGAAAACTCTAAAGGTGAATAAAAAAAACATTGTACTGTCACACACTGATAATCTTCTTTCAGCAACTGCACTGAGCAATTTGTTATTGGCTAAAACATACTTGCAACAGAATAAGTCTCTGGACCTTCCAGAGTTTGTGCCACAAAATAGTGCAAAATCCTGGGATAGATTTGCTGGTGAAAACCTTTTGCTGTCATGTAGTACTGGGGGCATGCAATTTGCATTAAACTATGAAAACTGATCACAAAAGGGGAAGGTTAAGGACATATGTCTAAAGCTATTATAGCAGCAATAGCTGAAGTTAACCACTGTGCAACTTGATGGCTGGCATATGTGCTTTCATTCTCAGATGCTAGTTTGACAGTTAATTTTATTTGAGGAGTCATGATAGCAGGACTAGAGTGATAAGTATGAGGACTGTGACAGACATGGGCGCTGTGGAACTGATGATAACTATCTTTTATTTTTATCTCTTTGGGAGGGTTGACAGGCTCAGCAGGAGAAGTATCTGAGCCTGATAATATATGTTGTAGGGTAGGAATAGACTCAAAGCACTTTGTACTTTTACTCTTTATGGAGTTTTGAATAACACAAATGATGAAGCAGAAGAGAAAAATGGCTTCACGCTGCTGTCTAGTGACAGCAAGTTCCACTGAGGGTGATATAGAAGCTTGTTCCGTCACTAGGAAGATGTGCCCGGGTAGTCTGCCTATAAGTTTCATCTAGGAAAACACTATAACCTAGATCAAGGAAGATGCCTTTCCAGCTGTGACCTTAGTATTGGCATTGATATTTGCACACCCTCCTCCACATCATGCCCATTTTAATATTCTTTTCTTATGCCTGGTAGCCGCCAACAATTTTTCTGAAGCAGGACGAGCACTCTTGTTAGCAAGAAAGGAAGAAGATGATAAATTGTGCTTTCCCCTTGTACTAGTGCTGCTAGTTATAACTGCTACTATGAAAAGATTTTGTTCCTCATCAAACACAAACTTCTCTGTTTTCTGACTTGGATGAGTACTTAAAATGTACTCTAAGAACATAAGAACATAAGAAATTGCAATGCTGGGTCAGACCAAGGGTCCATCAAGCCCAGCATCCTGTTTCCAACAGAGGCCAAAACCAGGCCACAAGAACCTGGCAATTACCCAAACACTAAGAAGATCCCATGCCACTGATGCAATTAATAGCAATACTCTGCTGTACTATAGGCAGAAGAAGAAACGTGATTAGATAGAGATTCAGAACTGTTATTTTCCTTGGCTCATCTAGATTCTAGTATTAATGTCCATTTTTAGATAGATGGCCATGTTTTGTTTATAGTATTTTTACCTCTATCTACTCATTTCTGTATTGATTTTAGAATCTCTACAGAGGAGAACCTTTCTTATCCACTGTGGATCACAAACACCATTTGTTTTGTTTGCTGCTGTTGGCATTTTTTTTATAGTCATTAGGTTTTTGGGGGAGAAGAGGTTAGTAGTTTTGGGCTACTCTGATGACAGTGGCTGTTTGGTCACTGAACCACCTGCATGCTTGGTACTGGAACTTAATGAGGAGGCTACAGTGTCATACCCAGACAGAAACATAGATGTTGGCAGAAAAGGATTATGTGGTTCAACCAATCTGCCCATTTGTGCCAGCCTACTATGCTGCTACAAATCCTGCTTGTACTCTGATCTCCCTTTCTCTTCTATTAGTTCCCTTTGTGTCAATTTTGTGCATACTTGAATTATACCACTACTGGCATAAAAGAGGTGAGAGGGTCAGGTAGGGTGCAGAGACAGGGAGGGGATGGGGGGAGAGAGAAATGGGTGAGGACAAGGGGACACTGAGAGAGAGAGAGAGGGAGAGAGAGAGAGAGTGCGACCAAGGGAAGAGAGAGGATCAGGACGGGGACTGAGGTTGGTAGGTTTGCACCCCTACCAACCAAAAAGGTATTCCACTGCCCCTCTATCCAAGTATACTATTTTCTTTCCCAATCGCTTTATCATACTGTTGGGCTATTTTGAGGTCATCAGAATGATGGCTCCCCAGGTCTCTTTCCTGTTTGGTGACTGCTAGTTAGCTGGAGGTCATCATCTCTATAGCTCTGATAAAGACAGTGAAAAGAATTAGCCTTAACACTGAGTCCCAGGGTACCCCACTGGTCACTTTACCTTCACCAGGATGGACTTCCTTAACTATAACGCCAACATTTTTATTGCTCAATTATTTCTTAACTCAGTTAAAAATTGCTTGCTCTAGTTCCATACTGAACAATTTGTTTAACCAGAGTGGAACCAAGCTGCTGGCACTAACTTTCAAAAAGGAGATAGAGCAGCTTTTAAACTAGAACAAGGGGGAAAGCCAACAGTCACTCAGCAATGCATGGTTCTCAGAAATGTATCCTTGAAGGATACTAATGAAACAGGAGAATTAGGGCATCTCAACAGAGAGGTTCCAATAAAAGCAAACGTAGTCCATGTGCCTTTATGTAAAAAATCACCAAAGCAAAAGATTGCCAAACTATCCCTAACAACTGAAAAGCAGGTTGTTAATACAAACAAAAAACACACTTTGAAATGTCTGAATGCCAATACCAGAAGTCTAAGAAGTAAGATGGGAGAGTTAGAGTGTATAGCAGCAAATGATGAGATTGACATAATTGGCATCACAGAGACTTGGTGGAAGGAGGATAACCAATGGAACAGTGCTATATCAGGGTACAAATTATATCGCAATGATAGGGAGGATCAACTTGGTGGTGGTGTGGCACTTTATGTCCGGGAGGGTATAGAGTCCAACAGGGTAAAGATCATACAAGAGAGTAAATGCTCAGTAGAATCTATATGGGTAGAAATCCCATGTGTGTTGGGTAAGAGTATAGTGATAGGGGTATTCTACCGTCCACCTGGACAAAATGGTCAGACAGATGATGAAATGCTAAGAGAAATCAGGCAAGCTAACCAATTTGGCAGTGCAATAATAATGGTAGATTTCAATTACCCCAATATTGACTGGGTAAATGTAACATCAGGACTTGCTAGAGACAAAACGTTCCTGACTGTAATAAATGACTGCTTCATGGAGCAATTGGTTCAGGAACCAACAAGAGAGGGAGCTATTTTAGATTTAATTCTTAGAGGAATGCAGGATTTGGTGAGAGAGGTAACGGTGGTGGGGCCACTTGGCAACAGTAATCATAACATGATCAAATTTAGACTAATAACTGGAAGGGGGAAAATAAGTAAATCCGCAGCTCTAACACTAAACTTTCAAAATGGAAATTTTGATAAAATGAGGAAAATAGTTAGAAAAAAACTGAAAGGTGCAGCTGCAAAGGTTAAAAGTGTTCAACAGGCATGGACATTGTTTAAAAATACAATCCTAGAGGCACAGTCCATATCTATTCCACACATTAAGAAAGGTAGAAGGAAGGCAAAACGATTACCATCATGGTTAAAAGGTGAGGTGAAAGAGGCTATTTTAGCCAAAAAAAAATCCTTCAAAAATTGGAAGAAGGATCCATCTGAAGAACATAGGATAAAACATAAGCATTGTCAAGTTAAATGTAAAACATTGATAAGACAGGGGAAGAGAGAATTTGTAATGAAGTTGACCATAGAGGAAAAAACTCATAATAAAAACCTTTTAAAATATATCCAAAGCAAGAAACCTGTGAGGGAATCGGTTGGACAATTAGATGACCGAG
The DNA here is from genome assembly GCF_901001135.1 of Rhinatrema bivittatum. Taxonomy (NCBI): domain Eukaryota; kingdom Metazoa; phylum Chordata; class Amphibia; order Gymnophiona; family Rhinatrematidae; genus Rhinatrema; species Rhinatrema bivittatum. Next base: position 444,211,175 of record NC_042617.1, read on the forward strand.
GGGTTAAAGGGGCTCTTAGGGAAGATAAGGCCATTGCAGAAAGACTAAATGAATTCTCTGCTTTCGTGTTTACTAATAAGGATGTTGGGGAGATACCAGTTCTGGAGATGGTTTTCAGGGATGATGAGTTAGACGAACTTAACAAAATCACTGTGAACCTGGAAGATGTAGTAGGCCAGATTGACAAACTATAGAGAAGAAAATCACCGGACAGGATGGTATGTATCCTAGGGTACTGAAGGAACTAAAAAATGAAATTTCTGGTCTATTAGTTAAAATTTGTAACCTATCATAAAAATCATCCATTGTACCTGAAGACTGGAGTGTGGCCAATGTAACCCCAATATTTAGAAAGGGTTCCAGGGGCGATCCGGGTAACTATAGACCAGTGAGCCTGTCTTCAGTGTTGGGAAAAATAGTGGAAACTATTCTCAAGATCAAAATCGAAGAGCATATATAAAAATATGATTTAATGGAACAAAGTAATAATTTATCTTTCGTTCTCCCCCTCTTTTTTTCCTTCTCCCAGTTAAGGCAACCTTGTTATAATGTAACTTTTATGCTCCTTCTAAATGTCTCTTGTTGAATTGTTGGTTATAGTTCTGCTTAGTTCGATGTAAACCGAGTTGATTTGATCTGTATCAAGAAAGTCGGTATATAAAAGCCTTAAATAAATAAATAAATAAAGTCAACATGGATATACCCAAGGGAAGTCTTGCCTAACAAATCTGTTTCATTTTTTTGAAGGGGTTAATAAACATGTGGATAAAGGTGAACTAGTAGATGTAGTGTATTTGAATTTTCAGAAGGCGTTTGCCAAAGTTCCTCATGAGAGGCTTCTAAGAAAACTAAAAGTCATAGGATAGGAGGCGATGTCCTTTCGTGGATTACAAACTGGTTAAAAGACAGGAAACAGAGAGTAGGATTAAATGGTCAATTTTCTAAGTGGAAAAGAGTAAACAGTGGCGTGCCTCAGGGATCTGTACTTGGACCGTTGCTTTTCAATATATATATAAATGATCTGGAAAGGAATATGACGAGTGAGGTTATCAAATTTGCAGATGATACAAAATTATTCAGAGTAGTTAAATCACAAGCGGATTGTGATACATTACAGGAGGACCTTGCAAGACTGGAAGACTGGGCATCCAAATGGCAGATGAAATTTAATGTGGACAAATGCAAGGTGTTGCATATAGGGAAAAATAACCCTTGCTGTAGTTACACGATGTTAGGTTCCATATTAGGAGCTACCACCCAGGAAAAAGATCTAGGCATCATAGTAGATAATACTTTAAAATCATCGGCTCAGTGTGCTGCAGCAGTCAAAAAAGCAAACAGAATGTTAGGAATTATTAGGAAGGGAATGGTTAATAAAACGGAAAAAGGTAAAATACCTCTATATCGCTCCATGGTGAGACCGCACCTTAAATACTGTGTACAATTCTGGTCGCCACATCTCAAAAAAGATATAGTTGCGATGGAGAAGGTACAGAGAAGGGCAACCAAAATGATAAAGGGGATGGAACAGCTCCCCTATGAGGAAAGGCTGAAGAAGTTAGGGCTGTTCAGCTTGGAGAAGAGACGGCTGAGGGGGGATATGATAGAGGTCTTTAAGATCATGACAGGTCTTGAACGAGTAGATGTGAATCGGTTATATACACTTTCCAATAATAGAAGGACTAGGGGGCATTCCATGAAGTTAGCAAGTAGTACATTTAAGACTAATTGGAGAAAATTATTTTTCACTCCATGCACAATAAAGCTCTGGAATTTGTTTCCAGAGGATGTGGTTAGTGCAGTTAGTGTACCTGGGTTCAAAAAAGGTTTGGATAAGTTCTTGGATGAGAAGTCCATTAATGGCTATTAATCAAGTTTACTTAGAGAATAGTCACTGCTATTAATTGCATCAGTAGCATGGGATCTTTTTAGTGTTTGGGTAATTGCCAGGTTCTTGTCGCCTGGTTTGGCCTCTGTTGGAAACAGGATGCTGGGCTTGATGGACCCTTGGTCTGACCCAGCATGGCAATTTCTTATGTTCTTATGTTCTTAACAGTACCACAAGCTTTAAAGAAGTCCACTTCCCCAATCAACCACTTTTGTCACCTTATCAAATAATTAAATCAAGTTTGCTTGGCAAGATCTCCTACTTTGTAAATCCATGTTGTCTTGGGTCCTATAATCTATTCACTTTGAGATAATGAACTATACTTTTCTTTAGTAGTGTTTCCATAGCTTTGCCTACTATTGATGTTCAGATAATAAAAATATGGTTACCTGCTTCCTCCTTGTTCCCACTTTTGTGAAGTTCTCTCCTTCGGTCCCTTGAAATCTCTCTGGGCTCTAAAGACAAATTAAACAGAGTGTGAGGGATGTAGTGTGCCCTTTTAAGAGCTCTTTCAGTATTTTGGGTGGTACTTCATCCAGATCTATTCTCATCTATGCCTCCATATTCTGTCTTCCCTTTCTTTAGTAAGAGCTGAGCAAAATAATGTTCTGTCTTCTTTTGGTCCCTCTCTTCACCCCACTTTCTTTTCTCTTTACCAGTCCCCCTTTTGGTTTTTATATCTCTCTTGTATATCTAAAGAAGGTTTTATTTCCTCATATTGATTTTGCAGTTTTTCTCCTCTGTTTGAGACGTTCTTTGTCTTCCCTGCCTCCCTTTGTTTTTCTCACTATACTCTTTCATGTTTGACTGTAGTTCTTTCTGTATCCTTTAGATCTTTGATTCCTAATAAGGATTCTTCCATACAATCACTCATCGTTTTTTACATCTGCACTCCTGAAGTCCAGGATCCTTGTCCTAGTATGATCTTGTTTGGTTTAACATAGGAACATAGTAAATGATGGCAAATAAAGACCAAATGGTCCATCCAGTCTGCCCAGCAAGGTGTTAGGGTTATAACTGCTGCTGTGTGTAGTTAACCCTTATCTTCTTGTTCAGAGTTGTAACAGCTGCTCTGTGCAGGTTGCCCTCTTGCCTTCTTATTCAGGGTGTAACTGCCTCTCTGTGAAGGTTACCCTCTCACTTTCTTGCTCAGGGTTGTACTTGCCGCTCTGTGCAGGTTACCCATATTCAGAAAAGTTACATTACCCCAGTGTTTCATTTCCATCCTCATCACTAGGGGTCTTCTGTGTTTATCTCATGCCCTTTTGAATTCAATCACTGGTTTTGCCTTCACCTCCTCTGGGTGGGCAACCCAGGCATCCACCACCCTTTCTATGAAAAAATGTTTCCTAAAGTTGTTCCTGAGTCTACTACTCTGGAATTTCATATCATAATCCCTAGTTCTGCAGTCTTCTTTCCATTGGAAGAGGTTTGTGTCTTGTGTAATTTTAATACCATTCAGATATTCAAAAGCCTGTTTCGTATTCCAATCTCTCCTCTCCTCTAGGGTTAAGAACATAAGAAATTGCCATACTGGGTCAGACCAAGGGTCCATCAAGCCCAGCATCCTGTTTCCAACAGTGGCCAATCCAGACTATAAGTACCTGGCAAGTACTCAAAAACTAAGTCTATCCCATGCTACTGATGCTAGTAATAGCAGTGGCTATTTTTTATGTCAGCTTGATTAATAGCAGGTAATGGACTTCTCCTCCAAGAACTTATCCAAACCTTTCATAAATCTTCTGGCATAGACCCTGCACCAGTTTGGTTGCCTTTCTCTAGGCTGCTTCTGTCCTCCTCTCCCTATTCGTTTTGAGATATTGAGTCATATTGTATGGTTATCACATGTCCCCACATTTTCTGTGACACTGTCTCAGTTTGTCAGTAGCAGATCCAGTGCAGTTTCCCCCTAGGTGGGCTGTTCAGTTCCAGTTACAAGCAATCACCACATAACCACAGAAATCTATCATGTAAAGAGACCTTCATATAACCTAAGCATTTTCTAGGAGCATTGCACCAGTACTGATTAACAGTTTTTCTGATACTGCCTTCTTAATCACATTTATAATATATTTTAATCATCAGTCTCAAACTAAATCATCAGCCTAAACTAAAAAATGTTTTCAAAATTTTTCTTTGGGTATTTAAAAATCTACTTATCAGGAAACAAGCTGCATCCAACATCACATAGTGAAAGCACTCAAAATATTATATTCAGTCAGCCCAGCCTTCCCGACTGTGGCCATGTTTTAATGTCTTCCTCAGGGGCTTACAAATGCTGAGTCTTGTTTCTTAAAGCTGAGAAATATAAATTTATTGTTGGTATCCTTCAAGATTCTTTATTATTATATACTCACATATGGTTTTTCACTGCTACTTGCTCGCACATTGTAGACTGCAAACTCAAACAAACCTGTGAACAGCACACCATTCTAAATATCACTATTTAAATGACATTACTGTATACCAGCAAAGTACCAACTGCATTAAAGGAGACATTTATCCAGTCAGAACGGGACTATTCAAACACAAAGCTTCTAATCGCGATGCAAAGCTTCAATCCCACCGATTGCAATTTCACAACACTTTGTAAATTCCTACAGGAGTTAAATCAATGTATAGCAGCCTACAGTTTTTCCATCCCATTGGGATATATTGAGTCCAAAAGAGAAATCCGCTGTTGTTCCTTAACATTTAATATCGATTGAGTATCTCCACCACATCTAGATGGCATCATAAAGTCAATAACAATCCACCGGAGTGATTCAAATGAATAGCCAAATGCTATACAATGGTCCCATATCAGAGCTTGTGTTTTCCGGGTCTTAAAACAGCTGTGGTGTTCTTGCGACCTGGTTTTCACTGATCTCTTAGTTCCTCCAATATATAGGAGCAGGCACTCGTATTGAATAACATAAAGCACATTCTCAGAATCACAATCATTGTAAGCATTCAATTTAATTTCCTATGTTGTGACTGGATGAATCCACAGAAATCGCAATGGTGACAGGAAAAATGACCATATAAATTCCTACAGCTTTCACAATTCGGTCTCATACATTGGCTCCTTGCGTATATGCTATTAAAGGGGGATCTGAAAAGAATGAATGAAGGGCAAGTACATGTCAATGTTGTTTTATACTCTTTGCAATAATATTGAACTTAATTGAATGCTGAAGTACACACAAGTTCTGTTCCTGTTTCTCTTTCACTTTACATTGTAAAAGAGCACTTCAATCAGAGTACAGTGCTCTCCTAAATGTTTTCTCAACCACTGGGAAGGGGTATCCCTGGTCATAAAAACGGCACGCAGAAAAAAGAAGCTTGTAATTTAAACTCACTAGCAGCTGAACAAATTCTCCAAATTCGGAAGAATTGACTGACAGGTAGGCCAGATTTAAAAGCCTTTGGATGACAGCTATGAGATTTAAGCAAATTATTCCTATCAGTTTGCTTTCGAAAAAACTGTGGTATACTCAACACTTTCTGCTTCATAATTCAGTTACCAGACGAATGACCCTTGAAGAGCATCCAAGATTTCTTCATTCATAGCTGAATCTGCAGCAAGTAGACTCCAATCCACTTCTTGCAGACTCAGGTCGTCTACAAGCAACAACTCCTCTTTCTATGCTATCTTTTCAGCATGTCAGAAACTGCTTCTTTTCTTGTGCCAGAGGTCTGTATTTTACTCCCATGTACTGCAGGTGGAAATCTTCCTAGAATTTTATAGGGCAACCCAAAGTTATTCATCTTGTCCCTGCTATCCCTGCATTTCAGTAAACAGAATTGTGTTCCTAACATTATGAGTGACTCCTCACCCCTTTTTCCTTATTTTGTCTCTTTTATGCATGTCTGATGGATGTCTATACTTAAAAGCAACAGCACAGGGAAGAATGAGAATGCGACGTACAAGGCTGTTATTTCAATGGCTTCATAATGAAGTGTGACAGCCTATGCCATTAGCAATGTTATAAGTGTGACATCATGTATGACACTGTGACATTATTAAATAAAAGGATTCTTTCCACCTCAGGTAGATGAGACAAAATCTAATGAAATATTTTGGAACTGGCTAACAGTTCACTACAGTATATGATTGCATAGTTATATTGTTACCTTAAATATATACATGATTAAAACCCAAGAAAAAATGGATTCTTTTTTAAAGGAAAATTATTACAAAGTAAGAAATCTGATCAGGCCGAGGTAAGTATATACAGCAGGTGCAAGGTTTCACTAATTTGTACACACATGCTACTTACTAGGCCTGTTCTATATCAATACTTTAAGAAAGCAGAATAGTAAGTATATCAGATCATCATTCAAGAGAGGCACAAGACACCGCTATTCTGCTGCTATCCACACAACGGATAATCCAGTTCCACAGGGTTAGGGGTATAAGCAGAAAAAACATGAAATAATTTTGGAATCATATGTATTATTCAGCCAATCATATAGTTGCTGGGTACTTAATTAAACACTATCAGGTCGATACTGTAAGACCGCGGGAGAGCGGACGAACGCCCGCTCTCCCGGCGCGTGCACCGGCCCTTCGCCGGTGCGGGCGATTCAGTATTTAAATGAGGCGACGCGGTGCAAACGAGGGAAAGGAGGCGCTAGGGACACTAGCGCGTCCCTAGCACCTCCTTTTGGCCTGGAGCGGCGGCTGTCAGCGGGTTTGACAGCCGACGCTCAATTTTGCCGGCGTCAGTTCTCGAGCTCGCTGACAGCCACGGGCTCGGAAACCGGACGCCGGCAAAATTGAGCGTCCGGTTTTCGGCCCGACAGCTGCGGGCCGAATTCAAATTTATTTTATTTTTTTTTTTACTTTTTTTTACTTTTGGGGACCTCCGACTTAATATCGCTATGATATTAAGTCGGAGGGTGCACAGAAAAGCAGTTTTTACTGCTTTTCTGTGCACTTTCCTGGCGCCGGAAGAAATTAGCGCCGACCTTTGGGTCGGCGCTAATTTCTTAGAGTAAAATGTGTGGCTTGGCTGCACATTTTACTTACTGAATCGCGCGTGCATACCTAATAGGGCCATCAACATGCATTTGCATGTTGAGGGCGCTATTAGGTGCCGCGGGTGGGCCGCGTGTTTTCCTCCCCTTACTGAATAAGGGGTAAGGGAAAACACGCGTCCAGAGCAGGCTGACAGTGCGCTCCGACGGAGCACACTTTACTGTATCGACCTGTATATAAGGTAAAATCTGTTCAGTCATATACTGAAGTAAAATATTAACCATTTCCAAAATGTTTCATTATATTTTCTCATTCACCTGATGTGTTATTTTTATTAATGAATTTCCTGATATAGATCCAACACATTAGAACAAATGGAACAGATAATGCATGCAAAAGTATTCTATATGTGTATTCTCAATACTATCCTCAGTTATCACGGGTGGAGGATCGAGTATGTACATTTTTTAACAGACTAATTTTTCCTCTCTTTCCACCCAAACACACAAATTTGGACATTTCTTAAAATAAAAGGCAAAAAAAAGGAAGAGAAAAAAGAAATTAGCATAAGAGAGATGTCTACACAATTACTCTATAGCAGTAAAAAAAAAGGGGTGGAGATCGGTGTGTAAAAAGGATCTTTATTGAAAATTGCCCACTGCTACACAGCAACCTTGGATCGGCTTCCGATTTGTTTTCTGGGTCCTACACTGTTACTCTATACATTCTCAAAAACATTCTACTATCCAATATAGCTCACCGGCCTACATGGAAGGTGTCTTCTAAAAATATTTGATATTAGAGACTCTTCTATATCCACATAATTAATAAAAAAAAGTGTCCATACTAAATAGAATTGGGAATATTAATCATTATGCAAAGTTCCCAATTTCTCTACTACATATATGTTCCAGACCAATTTTAACCACTTCTGAACTCCTGGAGGGTGACTCTTTCCTTCAAGTCACAGCCACCTCACATCTAGCTGCAACTAAGAGCTTCTGTAATCAATTGTCTTTTTGGCTATATACCCTTGTCATGAAAAGTCCCAAGACCTTGGGTTCCAAGATAATTTTATTTTTATTTGGTCTAGTAAATTCTAGATTAATTCCAAAAATTTGTGATCCCTGGGCATCTCCACCATACATGATCATTGTACCTTTGTCTTCATATTCTCACCAGCAGTCAATTTTAGCACCAGGATAGATCTTTATTCAATGTGTGTCAAATACCATCTGAAGTAGATTTTATAGCTCTTCTCTATATGTGACTATATAGAAGTTCTACACATTTTTTCCTTATTTGCATTCCACCAATTTTCAAATAGTACATACTGAAATGTATATTCCCATGCAAGTATATGTTTAGGCTCATCTCTTGGAATTTGCTTAAGAATAGGATACAATTTTGATATAAACCCTTTCATTTATTGTCACTCACAACATAATTGTTAAAATAGGATGTATATTTTTAATAACGTGGTAAATTTATCTATAACTGTAGTAGCCGTAAACTGTATCGGTCGTCTTTAGCTTTTTAGTGATCCTTCTTTCTGTATGTCATGTGGATTACTGTTTTTCGCAGGTACTACACATCAGCTTAGTGTCATACACCTGTTAGGCTGACAAGGCCTCTTTATTCTTTAGAATGTGGAAAAATCCAGAAACTGGAGGTTCCAGTGGTACAGACTGATGTGATGTGTGATAGTAAAGGTTTGTCCCCCAACAGGATGTATCAGTGGTCAACATCTATAAAGGTGACTCATATGAGTCACTGCAAGGAATTTGTCAACAAAGGGAGCAAAAGAGAGGCAGCAAAGGCTATGGCTGTCCTTAGTTCCAAGAGGGGAAAGGAGTGTTAGGTTTCCTTTCTATTGGGAGATGTATTTTCTCTCTCTCCCTCTCTCAAATGGTTGAAGAGCTGACAGTCCCATAGTCTGCAGTACTCTGGAAGAGCACATGCCATCCTGATTCAGACCAAGGTCCACAGAGCCCAGCATTCCGTCTCCAGCAGTGATCAGTCTGGGTCACAAGTGCCCAGGGATAGCAATGGCTTTCTATAGTCTACCTGGATAATAATATTTTATGGACCGTTCCTCCAGGAACTTGTCCAAACCTCTCTTAAACCCCATTATGCTAGTCACTTTCTCTATGTCCTCTGGCAACAAAATTCCACAGCTTGATTGTGAGCCAAATGAAAAAAGTACTTTCTATAATGTATTTTAAAGCTGCTGGTTATTAGTTTCATGGAGTGTCCCCTTGTTTTAGTAATAATTGAAAGGATAACTATCCTTTATTCGCCCATTCCACCCCACTCATGGTTTTTATAAACTTCTACCATGTCCCCTCTCAGCCAGCTCTTTTCTAAGGTGAAGACTCATAACCTCCTATTCCCATCACAATACAGATTCCGCAAAACACTAAGCACGGAGTCCCTACTCATCTCCATGACAGACTACCTCATTCTAGGCCTTGACAAAGGACAAGCCTTCCTACTGATCTTACTAGACCTCTCGTCAGCTTTTGACACCGTAAATCATTCCCTACTCATCAACCAGCTGGCTTCCATAGGCATCTCAGGCACAGCTCTCACGTGGTTCACATCCTTTCTCAGCAATAGAGGATACAAGGTCAAGATCCAGAATAAAGAATCCTCACACCACCCCGCGTCAGTAGGAGTCCCTCAGGGGTCCTCCTTGTCTCCTACTCTATTTAACATCTACCTCCTACCGTTATGCCAACTTCTCACCGAACTCAATCTAAAACATTTCCTTTACGCAGATGACATCCAGGTCCTGATCCCCATTAAGGATTCCTTTGCAAAAACACTGAATCACTGGGAAACATGCCTCCAAAAAATCAAATTCCTTCTCACCAGCCTCAATCTGGTACTAAATTCCAGCAAAACTGAACTTCTGCTCATCGCCCCAGAAAACAGCACCATCACCCCTACTCAGCAAGCCATGCCAATAATCACACAAGTGAGAGACCTAGGAGTACTAATTGACAATCGCCTGAACCTCAAAGCCACCATCAATAAAACTACTAAAGATTGCTTCTACCAACTACAAGTGCTGAAAAGAATAAGACCGCTTTTCCACGCGCAAGATTTCAGAACAATTGTACAAGCAATCATTTTCTCAAAATTAGACAATTGTAACACCATCCTACTTGGTCTTCCTTCCTCTTACACCAAACCACTTCAGATGGTGCAAAATGCAGCTGCTCGAATACTGACAAATACTAGGAGAAGGGATCACATAACCCCTATCCTAAAGGACCTTCACTGGTTACCCATCCATTTCAGAATAATATACAAGACCATACTCACCACATACAAAAACATCCATCAACTGGCTCCTATCGACCTTCAGATCCCTCTCCGACTACATAAATCATCAAGACCGACAAGAGATGCATACAAGGGATCGCTTTAGGTACCGCCTTCCAAAACTACCAGACTCATCACGTTAAGAGATCGGGCCTTCTCTACAGCCAGTCCACCCTTATGGAACTCCATCCCCCCAGATCTTAGACTGGAACCCTGCCTCTCAACCTTCAAGAAAAGACTAAAGACCTGGCTGTTCACACAAGCATTCTCAGACTCCATCTGATTCAACACCCCAACCTCAACCCCCATTGTCATTTACACTATTGTTAGCTATCTCTACTAGCGTTAGCCATTATTAATTAATAACTGTCCTTTCTCTTCTTCACCAAGTTCTAGCTACCCTGTTACATGTAACTGCCTTTTCCGCACCAATGTTCTAGTTTATGTTTATTATGCACTCTCGTTTTATGTGAACCAGGGTGATGTGACTGCTGTCTTGAATGCCGGTATATAAAAATCCGAAATAAATAAATAAATAAATAAATAAATAAATAAATAACTAACCTGTACAGCCTCTCGTCATAAGGAAACCTTTATTTCTATGTCTTTTTTGAGATGGGGTAACCGGAACTGCACATAATATTCAAGGTGCTGTTGCACCATGGATAGATACAGAGGCAATATATTTTCTGTTTTATTCTCCATTCCTTTTCAGATCATTCCTGCTATTTTATTTTGAGCACTGCTGCACAGTGAGCTGAAGATTTCAACGTATTGTCCACAAGGACTCCAAGGGTCTTGACATGGGTGGTGACTCCCACTACAGAACTCAACTTTACATCACTTTATCATTTCCACAATAAATTTCATCTGCCATTTGGATGCCATCTCCTAGTCACACAAAGTTTTTTTGTTTTTTTTTTCCAGTTTCTTGCAATCTCTGCTGTTTTTACAACTTTGAATAATTTTGTGTCATCTGCAAGTTTTATTACCTCACTCATTCCCTTTGCCAGATCATTTATGAATATGTTAAACAGCACAGGTCCCAGTACTGATCCCTGTGGTACTCCACTAATGACATTTCTCCATTTAAAAAAAAACTGACCATTTAGTCTTACCCTCCATTTCCTATCCTTTATCCAGTTACCAATTCACAACGTAACATTGCTTTCTTTCGCATAACATTTTGATTTCCTGAGGCATCTCTCATGGGGAGCAATGTCAAATGCCTTCTGAAAATCCAAATACACTTTATCAACCAGATCATCTTTATCTGCATGTTTATTTACACCTTTAAAAAAATCTAAAAGATTGGTGAGGCAAGACTTCTCTTTGCTAACACCATGTTTACTCTTCCCCATTAAGCCAGTCTATCTATATGGCCAATGATTTTATTTTTAAGAACAGCTTCTATCATATTACTCAGGACCAACATCAGGCTGTCTGGTCTATAGTTTCCCAGGTCACCCTTGGAGCTCTTTAAAAAATTGGTGTCACAGTGGCCACCCTCCAGCCTTCAGGTATTTTGGCTGTTTTAAATGATAGGTTCCAGATTATAAGCAACATGTTGGCAATTTCATGTTTGAGTCCATTTAGGACTCTGGGGTGGATGCCTTCTGATCCTGGTAATTTGATACTCTTTTTAGTTTGACAGTTTGATATATTACATCCTCCATTCTCACAAAGATTTATTTCAGCTGCTCAGAATCATCACCATTAAAGAATGTTTCAGGTGTGGTATGTTCCAAACATTCTCCTCAGTAAAGACCAGACAAAGAATTCATTCACTGTTTCCTTTTCCTCCCTGAGTACCCCTATTACCCCCTCGGTCATCTAGTGTCCAAATTGAATCACTCACAGAGTTTTTACTTCAAATATACTTGAATGTGTTTTTAGTATTAGTTTTTATCTCTCTAGCAATTTTCTGTTATTGTTTGTAAGGTTTTGGGTGGACCCTTGGACACTGTGGTTGCTGACCATGCCCCGGGGGGAAGTCCCGTGAGGGGCCACAGGTCAGACTCAGCTTTGGGACACACAACACAAAGTTATATCTTTTATTAGACAGATTTGAGAAGCCACCAAAGGTGGCAGTAGAGAGTAGAGATGAAGCCCGGCTGGGCTAGGGTTCCTCAGGGTACTGGAACAGCGATTCCCTCTATGGCTGTGCTGTAGTGGAGAAAACTGAGATAGTGAGTACAGTGGAGCATACACAGAGTTCTGGTATAGAGCCTCGTTGGTAAAGTTACTCACACAGTGGTTTCTCCTGGAAGGTGACACAGAAGCTGGAATAGAGGCAGGCCCTCGAGGAGCGAGTACCTGGTTCCAGGGAACAGCACTGAGGAAATAAAGTTGGTAACTCACCGATGATGTAGGTAGCGGTTTCTTCCAAGCAGAAGAGATAAGTTCAGGCAGCGAGTCAGGGAACATGGGCCCTCGAGGAGCGAGTACCGGTTCCTGATAGCGACCTGAAAGAAATGAGAGAGACCCTCGAGGAGCGGGTACCCCGTTGGATAAAGTCCAAAAGTTGGAGAGGCAGAGTAGCTAGGTACGGAGAGCGAATCCCATCCGTAAGGAGATCCCTTGCTAACTTGATTAGCTAGCAAAAAGTATAGGCTTTTGTATCTGGGATGCGTGACATCATCACAGGGGGACGCCCCTGAGGTTCGCGCCAAACAGAGAATAAGAAGCGCCCTATGGTACCTGGACAACATGGCGGGATGCAGCACCCAAGCCGGACCGGGGACGCCGGAGAGGACGGCTGGCAGACGCCTCGGCAGCCAGACGTCCATCAACCGTGGGAGGAGTCACAAAAAAGGTAAGGTGGGCAGAGTGGAGACGTCGGGCAGCGACAGTCGTAACATTTTCTCAAATTCTCTCTTAGTCTTTCTTATTACTGCTTTACATCTAACTTGCCAGTGCTTATGCTCTTGCCTATTTTCTTCATTTGGGTCTGCTTTCCACTTTTACATGATGCCCTCACCATTAATCCATGCTGCAGTCCTTAGCTTTTCTTCTGAAATACATTTTATCTGGGCTTCAAAGATGGTATTGTTAAACAATGTCCATGCCTTTGCTACTGCTGCTTTTAGGGTTTATTTTTCTAATTTCCATATTTCATCATAGACCCACTTTTTAAAGTTATATGCTACTGCAGTAGTTTTACTTAATGCCCTCCCTCCACTGATCATGTCAAATGTGATTGCATTTTGATTACCATTGCTTAGCAACCTCACCACAGTAAACCCATGCATCAGTTTTGTGAATTTCACTGAAATCTAGATCTAAAGTAGCTGCCCCTCTCATCATTTCTAGGACCAGCTTTTACAAGAAGCAGATATTCATGGCACCTAAAAACATAACCTGTCCAGCATTTCCCAATGAGACATTGACCTAATCAATACTGGGTAATTGAAATCTTCCATTATTATTGTGCAGCCAAATTTAACTGTCTTTTTACTTTCAGCTAGCATTTCATAGTCTGTTTTTTCATCTTGCCCAGGTGTACAATAGTATATACCTACTGCTGTGCTCTTACCTGTTACACATGGAATTTCTATCCATAATGACTCCACAGTCATTTTTTCCTGCAGAATTTTTATCATGCTTGATACTATGCCATCCTTTACAATAGTGCCATCCCTCTACCAATTTAATCTGCCCTGTCACATCAATATAATTTATACCCTGGTATCATAGTGTCCCATTGGTTATCCTCCTTCCACCTCATCGCTGAAATTCTTGTAATATATCCCCGTAAAATGCCATACAGTCTACCTTTCCAATCTTAGACTTGTGGCATTCGCATACAGATATTTTAAAGTATGCTTTTTTATTTGTACTTTTAATTCTGTTTGAATTCATTACCTGCTTATTAGAAGATGATACAGGTAGTAAAGATTCATTCACATCTATCTGAGCTACTTCAGCCTTAACCACAGCCTCTCTACTGAAATATCCTAACTAGTCTGTTTTGCGAGTATTCTTGGAAAATACCATCCCATGCATTTCTGAGCAATTGTTAACTTTTCCCCATGGTCTGATTTAAAGGCTGTTCTATCTCCTTTTTAAATATTAGTACCAGCTAATTCCCCCTTCCCCAATATGCTTCCCAGTTCCTAACAAATCTAAAGCCCTCTTCCCTGTGCCATCATCTCATCCTCACATTAAGACACTGGAAGGCAGCCCACTTCTGGGTCCTGGATTTCAATTTCCTACCTGAAATCCTAAATTTAGCCTCCAGAAACTCCCTCCTGCATCTTTCTATGTCACTGGTTAACATATGTACCATGACAGCCCCTTCTTCCCCAGCACTCTCTAAAATCATTTTGGTGACATGCCAGGTTCTCTGCCTTAATATCAGGCAAGTGATCCTCATGCCCACCAACCATGTTTCTTTGAATCACCAACTCTAATAGCAGTCCTAACCCATTCCTCCTGGCCACATGCCTCTGGAGACACATCAGCAGTGCATAAAAACAAAGAACAGGCAACAAGTAAAGAGGAAACAGCTATTTTCATCACTTTACTTTCAATTTTAGATTGGTAGACATACACAACCATGTTAAAGTAATACCAGTTTCTTTTCAGTATCTTGTCTGGGAATCTGAAAATATCATCCAAGCGTGAGAGGAGGATTCTCTAGTTTCTGTAAAGGGAAAAGCTCATCCTGTTAGGAGATAGAGGAGGATCCAATTCCTATTAATTGACTCATGACAAATTGTATTTTGGGGCTAGTGAATGTGAATTTCTGAATTTTGTCTATTACCTATTTTTGTACTGCTGAAATCTTCTTTGTTTGTTTGGGGGGTTTTTGCTTTCAGTAAAGTATATTTGTTTTGGTGCTACATCCACCTGTGGGAATTCTGTTTTTGAGCCGCTGTGTGCATGATCCCTTTGGGTCTTACAGCTTTATTGTCTCCCATGGAAGAATCATGATCGGAAGTATCCAGCCCGTTTTTTTCTCAACCTTCGCAGCTTTTGAAGGTGGCCCCTTGCTATTTCTAGTAGTGCCTGGAAAAAAGGGGTTATACACCATTAACATAAATGCCAAGTACAGGCAACAAGAGGAAATAGCTTTGCCTTTGATTTCATGGCAGTAAAGCTACACAACCATGTTAAAGTAATGCCATTTTCGTTTAAACAGTAAATTATTAAGATGCCACGGTAGATAAGTGTATATACACAGATATTCACAGATAGGAACTTGGTAGGTACTTTGAAACTCTGTTACCTTCCATATAAAGAAAAGTGTAGCATGAGTGTGCAAAATGGCATAATTGTAAGGTTTATATCTAATAAAACAAAAAATATGTGGTCACCACAGTAATTGCTCTGCATATAGCTCCTTCTTTATCCTCTGTTTATAGTGTCTAAGAATTATGCACCAAAAATAAGATAGAAAATTATTAATTCTTTATCTGCTAATTTAGAAGAGAGGTTCATCTCATAATCAACTTCATAATAAAACATCAACATTTGTAGAAAAATAATTTTTGATAGGGCAGGGTGTATTTTCCTGGAGTGGAGACATTTTAATATGTCTACAGTTAACTGGTGGGGAAAGAGACAGGCTGTCTCAAAACAGCTAGCTGTCAAATGACCTTTGGTTGCGTGGGTGGTATTGGGTCAATCCGGTTTTCAACTCCGTTCTTGGGGCAGTCTTGGACAAGCAGTCTTTCTTCAATTCAGAAAATACCTTGAAATGGGAGTTTAAAACCAGGACTGGATCAATATCATGCAGCTGGTCTGGGGGGGTCAATAGGTTGTTGTTATTATGATGATGATGATGATTTCAGTTGACAGCATGCACAAAGCACAGTATAAGGTACAAAATCTGTTCCTGTAATCCTGAATACCCCCTCTTCCCCCCACCCCCCCTTTGGATTCGGAAGTTATGTGCAATAGCACTTCCTTGCTCAGTACACAGGCTCCCTTTAATTCTAGTGCTATGAGCTCATTGCCCAGCTGGGAATTAAAATGTGCCAGTACAGCATCCACTTGTCACATCACAATTTATGGCTCACTGCAGCTTGTGGCAAAGCAAATCATGGTCATCATCACCACAAATGGAAAGAGGAAATTTGTGTTTTATTTAGCTTTTCTTTTTTTTTTTTTTAAAGTTCATCTGGTGCAATAGATGCTGTGAAAAAAAGATATCTAGGGCTGATGTGCACTGTGGCTTCTATCGACCACAGCAAATAAGGAGGTGGAGGGAAAGAGCCCCATGGTAGCAGAGTGCATTGCCTTCAGGGGAACACTTCTTCTCCTCTGTCATAAATAAAACAGTTGTCTGTGGGCAGGGGATAAAATATCTTTCTTATTCTCCTCCAGGCAGCCAGGAAGATGCTGCTGCTGACCTAGGAGCAGACATTGACAGGTAGGAGTCCTGGGTTAACTTACAGATCCATACTGCACCTCCCCCATGGACTGTCATTGCTGTGGCATCAAATATAATTGTTTAAATGGGCAGCAAGAATAAGCAAGAAGAATGTTTTACTAATGAGTAAATAACACTCCTACAAATCCATTGACAGGTATCTATATAACACTTCAAAGCGGAAGATCAAAATATTCCATCCACTGTAATGCATTATAATTCAAAAATTACCCCCAAGTCCAAAAGTGGAGCAGGAAAGATATATTTCACTTGTGCATTAGATAGTGCATGAGACAGGGAAAAGAAGAAATTAGAACAGTGAGAGTTCAAGAGTAAATAAAAAAAGAATGGAACCCTCAGGGCTTCAGCCCTTTGGGAATAAAGACCATGAGCTTTCATTCACAGCTAACCCAAGGAATGTTTCCCGCTGTTCTATATCCTCTCCCATCTTATCTGACCCAGCCCTTATCTGGGGGCCTTCATCAAATACTATGCAAAGCCTTGCAATCACAGACCCTAAATCCAGCTGCTAGGTGTCACTACTGCATGATGATTAGGACTCCCTTTCCCCAGGAGCTGGGAGTGTCTGGCCTGGGAAGCGAAAGACCTGATCCAGGAAATCAAACTCAATCAAACTCAGACACATGGCAATGTGCAGCCCTGCCACTGAGCCAGATAATTTCACAGGTTTGTGCTTATACTATAAACAAAGAAAGTTTCCCAGGAGAAAAATGCACACTGAAATCATACCCTATAAAAATGTGCTCTCTCAGTGTCATCAGATAACCTATCCTGGTCTACTAAATAAAGATTTTCCTGTGCCTCCAAAATGGCACCACCTTATGACATGATTCACATTAGATAAAACTAGGATAACCATACAGTTCCAAGGCTAAATAGAAAACCTGAGTTAATTATGTTTTTATCCCATTCATGCATGGAAAAGTAGTCTAATACAAAAAAACCCAGGGCTGCATTACCATTTATTTTTCCTCTAGTGTTATTATGACCATGTAACCCCTCTTCTCAAGTCACTATATTGGCTCCCAGTTCAACTCCACCTAAAATTCCACCTTTTATTCCTTTCATTACCCCCTTCTCTCTTTTCTCCCCCTACTCACTTCCTTTTAAATTTCATTCATTAAGTAAGTGTTTCTCATCTACATCTTTCACTTCCATTGCCGGTTCTTGACTCTGCACTTTCCATCTCACTGTACCATATGCCTAGAACAGCCTTTCTGAATTGTTGTGTCACAGATTGTGGAATCAGCTGAATGAGTGAATTTCCCCAGAGAAGCAGGACAGGGTCTACCGCCTGACCAGCCAACTTCCCCTTGGGTTGAACCCGCAGGTTCTGGTGGCTGATGTTACGCCCGTTGGTTGCAGATGGCTGTGACCTCTCATGCTCACCTCTTTTTTCCCTGCACTATCAATCATTGGAAGAGTGGCAGTCTCAGCTAGCCAACACAGACCTCCCTGGCGTCCCGCCATCTTGGATCGGGAATCACCTAGGTACGCGCGTGCACACAAGGGCCTCCTTTGTACACATCATGGCGAGAACCTCGGGGGCGTCCCCTCCGGATGACGTCAACTCGATGTTGTACTTAAGCCGACCGGCCCTCTGCTACTACGAGTTAGCAAGGAGTCTCCTCATTGCTGAATCCACTCTACTCTTAGACTTCCAGTTCCGGATTTCCCTGTTGGGTATTGGACGCTCTGAGTACCCGCTCCTCAGCACTCCTGGCTATCTGCTCCTTGGAGGGCCTTCTGCCTTGGGAATCTACCTGACCCTCTCCTTGGGATTTAACTGGGATTTTCCATTTGTGAGTACCTCTTTACAGACTTCAACGATTCAAGCTTTGCTGAAGCTACCCTGCAGTGTACCCCGAGCCTAGGGCCACTACTGCTTCCTCTTCATTGAAGTTATTCTAATTTCCACTGAGCTACTGGGGATTTTCTCATCAAGCTACAAGATCCACTTCCAGGTTCCTGCACCTCAGTCTTCATTATCATCTTCATCATTGTACAGACGTCTCAGCATACCCCACTCTGCGAGCCACTACCAGATCTGCACTCCTGAGGTATTCTCCAGCCGTCCGGAAGGGATTTCCTGGCATACCTCACTCTGCGGGTCACTACCGGATCATCACATCAGTGGTATCACCCTGGTATACCCCATTGCTCAGAACTGGGTTATTTACATCTCCTGCTCTCGGGCTTGCTCTTCCTTTCTTCATAATAAAGTCTCTAACTACAGCTGTGTCCTATGTCACTGAGACCATGCCTACTGACGATGAGGCTCCTCCCTGTGGGCGGAGACACCTCTCATCTCGGCCCAGGGTTCACATCTAAACAAAAACATAATAGCTGTCAGGGCTTTCCAAAAGAATTACATAGCAGGCTAGGGTCTGGATGTTATGGTTTTGAGGTGTTGGAGTGGATTCTTGGGTACTGCGGAGATGGCCACTCCCATGGTGTTAGCAAATGAAGGGCAGGCTAAATACCCAGATATTATGACGTCACTCGGGAGGGACACTCCCGAGGTGGGTGGCGTGTGCGTGCGCACCCTAGGAGGCCCTCAGAAGAAACATGGTGAACACCGTCACCGTTGCCCTTCCAGGGACGCCGGAGAGAGCGGCATGAAGATGCGGCAGCAGCCATCTTCCCAAGTGAGGAGAAAGAAGGAAGAAAGCTGAGGCACAGAGGTTAAAGCCGTCTGAGACCCTCGGATGCAACAGTACCCCCCTTCAAAGGACCCCCTCCAGACCCCCTACCTGGTCTTGGTTTTTGAGGATGCAATCGATGAAATTGATGAAGCATCTCTTTGTCCATGATATTAGCCAAAGGTTCCCAAGAGTTTTCTACTGGTCCGTATCCCTCCCATGACAGGAGGTATTCCCAAACTCTGCCTCTCTTTCTTACATCAAGGATGGCATCAACCTTGTACTCGATGTCGTCTTCTGCATCGACAGGAGTAGGTTTAGGTGTTTTGGTGGAAAACTCACTAAGAACAAGTGGTTTTAGCAGCGAAACATGGAATGCATTATGAATCTTCATAGCTGGAGGAAGTTTTAGACTATAGGTGAGTGAGCCCAATCGTCAGAGAATAGGAAAGGGTCCGACAAAGCGTGGAGCAAACCGAG